>NW_006921601.1:10745051-10801717 GCF_000298275.1 Orycteropus afer afer | reverse complement strand
AGAGAAAATTGGTTTTCCATTCAACAATTTATACACATTTTGTTTTGTGGCATTCATTATACTCCTCACAATGTAATTAGCTTTATTCCTGGACAAGTGCCACACTTTTGATCTCATGTGGTTGATTGTTCTAATGAGTGCATATCTTTCTGGTATTATTGTTCACCTTATAGACCTGTCTATCATTTGGCTGAAAAGTTGAGCTACTGGGGTTTAGTTTGGTTCACAGTT
The DNA here is from genome assembly GCF_000298275.1 of Orycteropus afer afer. Classification (NCBI taxonomy): domain Eukaryota; kingdom Metazoa; phylum Chordata; class Mammalia; order Tubulidentata; family Orycteropodidae; genus Orycteropus; species Orycteropus afer. Next base: position 10,801,486 of record NW_006921601.1, on the reverse strand, counting down.
TAAAGGGTATCTAAGTGCCGCAATATCAGGGGCCCCACCAGTCTTCATCAGACCAATAAGACTGGTGTTTTTTATGATTTGGATTTTGTTCCACATTTTTCTCCCACTGTAAGCAGGACCTCCTATTGTGATCTCTTTCAGAGTGGTCTGCTGTGGTAGCTGGGTACCATCTAGGTCTTCTGGTGTTAGGGTTGTGAAGGCTGAGGTTCATGTGTTGCATTAGTCCTTTAGACTAATTGTTTCCTTGTATCTTCAGTTTTCTACACTCTTCTTTGCTCCAGATGGAGAGAGATAGATAGTTGCAGCTTAGATGGCCACTCACAAGCTTTTAAGACCCTAGTTGCTACTCACCAAAGTAGGATGTAGAGCATTGTCTATGTGGACTATGTTATGCAATTGACCTTAGTGTCCCCCAAGACGATGGTCCTGAGCCCCCAGGCCCAGAGACTCATTTCCTTAGGTGTTCGGTTATGACTAAGAAGTTTTCATAACTCTGTCCCCTGTATGCTATACTATATCCATTTTGTATTTGCAGTGCATAGAAATACATAGGTAGAGATAACCTCAGTCAAACCTATATCTAGTCATGGCTGCAGTCCCATTCATCTTCCCACCTCTCAGCTTAAGTATTATCTGTGTATCCACTCATAGATTATTATTATTGTTGTTGCAGAATTCTGTATGTATCTTCCTGGAATAAATCTCACTTGGTCATAGAATATAATTCTTCTTATATATTACTAAATTCCATTTACTAATACTGTATAAGGATTTTTCACATCTATATTCATGAGAAATATTGGAGAAAACTCAAGAGGAAGAGGAAAGACTTTCATTTATCCATATTTTTGTTTTTCTTTCTTCTAGTGGAATAAATGCACACAAATCACATAGACTAAGGCTGGCACATGATAAGCACTATATATGTTATCTGTTGTCATTCTTACTGGACAGACTGGGATATATGTCCTTTAGCAAATTGGGTTTTTAGTAAGATATAAAGTCCATAGAAACATTGGCTCCATCCATAGGAAGATATTGTTAACCATTACAGTTTCATAGTAATAGGAGCTCTGGTAGTACAGTGGCTAAAGCACTTGACTGCTAACCAGAAGGCTGGCAGTTCAAACCCACCAGCCACTCCTCGGAAGGAAGGTTGGGCAATCCTATTTCCATAGTGATTCTGCCTCGGAAACCCAAGGAGGGGTCGCTATGAGTCGGGGCCAACTCAACGGCACATAACAACAATAACAACAACAACCATCAGGCCTTCTGCTGGTAATAAGACCATTAGGGGAAAAGCTGGTCATGCCACTACTTGGACTAATTTATTATTCAAGAAGGACAACATCAGGTACCAGGTGAGGATACTATGGAATAAATACTGATTGAGTAACTTTGGGGTATAATGTACCTATGAGATGATGCCCCATTTTAATCCTCATATCTTAAGCTTGGAGAAAATTAACCTCTGATATAGTTAGTATCCCTAAGGAGTTCTGGTAGCACAGTGAGTAAGGCACTTGGCTGCTAACCAGATATCAACAGTTCAACCCCACTAGCTCCTCCTCAGGAGAAAGACAAGGCTATCTACTTCAGTAAGGATTTACAGCCTTGGAAAACCATTGGAGCCCACTATGAGTCAGAATTGACTTGATGACAGTGAGTTTGGTTTGTTTGTTTGTTTTTGGAAAGAAGGTTTTTCTCAGAGTGTGGCTAGCCTAGCATTCAGGAAAATAATTTTCTTTAGATTTAAGAGAATTATTTTCAGGCTGACTCTGACTATTAAAATAACGGCTCAATCTACCCACTCATCTGTCTTTCCATACTTTAAACTGACATAGAAGGGGTCTCTGTAAGTCGGATCTGACTCGACAGCAGTAAGTTTGGCTTTTTTGGTTTTAGTTGTAGGATTACAAAGTCAAATATGGTCACTGCTAGTAAATGTCTTATTCACTGTAGAGAAGGCTGATAAAGACACATGGGTAAAGATATTTTTATATATAGAATGCAATTCATAGAGCAGGGCATCTTACCAGTTTGGAGACCTTGGAGGTCAAAAATATTCTCTCAGTTGACATGAGTTTTAAAGAATGAGTAGGAGTTAGACCAAGAAAAGAAGGTGAGGTTAAAAAGAGATAACAGAATATTTAAATACCTGGAGACATAAAACAAACAAGGATATTTAAGGAATAACAAACTGGCCCTCTGGCTAGAGAAAAAGATGGTGTCAGAGAAGGGAAGAGTAGTAGTGTGGTAGTTAAGGTTATGTGTCAACTTGACTGGGCCTCGTTTTGAGTGGCTGGGCAGCTGGATGTAGTTACTCCCCATAATAAGACTGGTAATCAACTCCATGGTGGAATCTACTGGAGCAACTTAGGGATGTGCTCTGCTTCCAGTATATAAGAAGCGTTGAGAAAGGTCTCTGCAGCTTTGTGGCATGCTTGGACCCTACATGTAGCCAAGTCTTCATTCAGCAGCCTGCTGTGTTTTCTGCCAATTTTGGGACTGTCTCTGGACTAGAACTAGTGGCCTGCCATGTTGTTTGGCAATCTTGGAACTGTGCTATTTTATTTGTCAACCTTGAGTCTGCCAGCCTCAGCAGCCAGCAGCTGCATGAGTAAAGAGATGTTTCTAGCTTCAGTGGGCTGGAAGCAAGAGGCAGAGCTGCAACCCAAGGTTGAGGGGCTTTCACTCAGCCCCTAGAGCTGGCATTTTGAACTTGGACTTCTAGCCTCCAGAACTGTAAGAGAATATATCTCTGTTTGTTAAAGCCAACCATTTCTGGTATTTTCTGTTAGAGCAGCACTAGAGAACCAAACAAGTAGCAAGAGATATTGACAAGATCCAGATCATGAAAGCTCTTGATAAAAATCATGACTTTCACAAAAATAGAAATTGAACGCATACCAAAGATTTTCTTTAACTAATAGATTAATGAAAGAACCAGTAAGATGTTACACTGACAATTCAATGAGTCACAGCTCTGTGGACAATCTGGAGTGCTGAAATGAATCTTCAAATAGATGTAAAACTGATCAATATCTACAGGGCAGTAATCACTTACATCTCCACAGGAAAAATTAATTTTAATTTCTATAAACAAGAGTATATTGAATCACTATCAGTTTTCTGTGACTCACAGAGAAGTAAAATAGCTCAAAGCCAATGAAAGAGATAAATAACCTGAAAGGGTGCACTAGAAAGGACACCCAGTAATCTTTTTCTTACACGATTTTCCCTTTCAGCAAACCTTTTTTTTCCGAGGACTACTCTGTGCCAGTCTTTGTGCTAGGTGCTGGGTTACAAAGATGAGTAAAGCACATTTTTTGCATTTAAAGAGTTTACAGTTGAATAGGAGTGACAGACAAATAAAATGTCCATATAATGTAAATGCTAAAATAGGGGTATTCATCTAGACTAAGTTGGCAAACGTTTCCTGTAAAGGCCCAGATGGTAAATAGTTTTGGCTCTGTGGGTCAAATGATCTCTGTAGCAACTATTCAATTTTGCTATTTCAGTGTGAAAACAGCTACAGACAATTCTTAAATGAATGGATGTATGTGTGTCCCAATAAAACTTTATTTTCAAAATCAGGCAGTGGGCCAATTTGGCCTACTGACTAGCTTGCTGACCCTTGATCTAGATATTATTTTCTTCTAACTCTATGTCTTTCAATATAGAAGAAGAGATTATTATGAAAATTAAATTAGTTAATACTTAAAAAGTGCTTAGAATAGGACCTGAAAATATTAAGCTCTCTATAAGTTTAGTCTTTATTTCTTGTTTCCTTTCTAGCCTGCTGTTCCATTCCATGAGATTCCAGAGGGTTGGTGCAGATGCTATGGAATATATGCTCAAAGTCTAAAGAAAGGGGAACTATGATTGGTTTATTTGCTCACTGCTTAGGTCACTTTAACAGTGTCCTAGATACAGAATTTAGCAGGTTCATTTGAACCTTGAAGCCATGATTTTGTGAGCATTTGTGTCTGCCTTCAACTGAAGGCACTCCAGAGAGGAGTGAAGTAGGGGAAGGAAAATTGGCTTTGAAGTTGGATGATCTAGATCAAAGCCCATCCTCTACCATTTAGCTTTATCTCATTGACCTAAACTGGCCTTATGCTTAAAATGCTAGTGATTATCCACCCTTCACAAGGTGATTGTAGGAATTAAGTGAGGTGATGTGTAAAAATACTACTTTGTAAACCTTACTTTGCAGCTGTTAGTAACTATTAACATTATTAGGTTATACTAATGAGTTAGAGGACTCTAACTCATCTGTTCATGGGTTCTTTCCCCACAGTTTTCAGCCTCTGTGGTGAGTGGGTGGACATGATGGACGCACTAAAGACCCGGTGCCGTTGTACCTAAGAGAAAAGGCAATTGTTATTTAGCACATTTAGCACTAATATATAATTAGTAGTTGAAAATAAGATTAATTGTTTAGGCCTTTGTTTCACTAAATGATACCTCTATGGCTTCCTAAACTTTATATTCTGCAGTGTAATCAAAAGAGAAACAATCGACCTTTCTTTTGTTGAGTGCGTTTATACAATTATCTGCTAAATGGAAAGAAAGTTGAGTTTGCCATGAGGCTAAAAGGCTGTGCGACTTCAGCAGTGCTTGTGATTCTCGGAGGCTGGGACCCAAAAGAAGAATTCAATTCAATTCAACATCGTTCAGCAAGTGGAGATTTACTATTTGCTGGAGATTGTGCCAGATGCAAGGAACACAAAGATGACTATGACATCATCCCTGCCCTCTGCTCTCCTGGAATTCAAAGCTGGATGAAGGAGACAGACATAAACAGAGATAGCAGAGTTAGGTTAGAGGAAATCCTAGAAGGGAAAACACAAGATGTCCTCTTCCCAGGGCTTGCCCTCACTTCAGGGGCAAGGGAGTGGACGGGATTTATAAGGACAATGAGAAGGAAGGCTGTCTTTTTGCTATTTTTCAGAGTCCTATTCCTAGGAGGTTGTTGTTGTTATGTGCCGTCGAGTCGGCCCCGACTCATAGCAACCCCTCCTTGGGTTTCTGAGGCAGTATCACTACAGAAGTAGGATTACCCAACCTTCCTTCCGAGGAGTGGCTGGTGGGTTTGAACCGCCAGCCTTCTGGTTAGCAGTCAAGTGCTTTAGCCACTATGCTACCCACCAGCCACTCCTCAGAAGGAAGGTTGGGCAATCCTACTTCCGTAGTGATACTGCCTCGGAAACCCAAGGAGGGGTCGCTATGAGTCGGGGCCGACTCGACGGCACATAACAACAACAACAACATTCCTAGGAGGAGCAGCTCTGGTGGTGTAGTGCCTAAGAACTTGACTGCTAACCAGAAGGCTGGCTGTTCAAACCCACCAGCCGCTCCTCAGAAGGAAGATTGGGCAATCTACTTCCATAGTGATACTGCCTCGGAAACCCAAGGAGGGGTCACTATGAGTCAGATTTGACTTGATGGCAGTAAGTTTGGTTTGGTTTGATTCCTAGGAGGGGGGACTGTAGTCATGGACTCTTACCTCAACTTGTGTGTAGAAAGAGTTTTTTCTCGATGTATCATCATTTTAATGACTGTTTTGCTTCTTCAAATTGAGACATTGGTCTGGTTTAAAAACATTCCTTTTTAACAGCTTCATAAATGGGAACTTTATGAGTTTAACATTGGTGATGATTTCCTTGTCTAAAAAGAAGATAGAAAGAGAGATTACTGGATGTCTAGAACGTCCTCTAGGAGTTCTGGTGGCACAGTGGTTAAAGCATTTAGCTGCTAACCAAAATGTCAGCAATTCAAACCCACCAGCCACTCCAGAAAAATGAGGCAGTCTGCTTCTGTAAACATTTACAGCCTTGGAAACCCTAGGTGGGCCATTCTACTCTATCTTATACAGTTCCTACAAGTCGGAATCAACTCCATGGCAATGGGTTTGGTTTTTGATTAGAACATCCTATAGTTATTTCTGCCTTTCGTTGTATTTGAATTAACTTACAGATTTTGAGGTTGTAGAGAAATGAAAATAATGCAAGTGATTCTTGTCTATAAAATGCAAATAAATTGCACCTGGTGGAATGCAACCGATTATTGCCTGATGGACAATTTTGCATCTAGTTGTAAATTGATTCCAACATCCTTTATTGCCTGTATACATGCGGTTCTTTGAACTCTCCTTTGAACCCATTGTAACATCTTACTGGTTTCCACATTAATTAATGAGGTAAGTAAAACCTTTGACATGTATTCATTTTTTATTTGTATGAGAGTCATGATTTTATCTTTTTTTTTTTTAATTACTTTTTAACAGTTCTTACCTCTTTGTATGCCTAATGTACAGCACAGGACTTTGAAAGCAAAGGCAAATGGTATTATTTTTCTTCTCTCTTTTTTCTAAATACAGCACAAAACCATTTCAATGGAAAAACAACAATTGGTGATGTGACGTTTGACAAGATCACTTAATGCTTTTGAGAATATGTATTTTCCCATCTACAAAATGGAGATGTGAAGACAAAGAGGACTTGGGAAGCCAAAAAGCACTGTGCAGATACTAGTTTTTGTCATAGTCATTGTTGTTATTGTTACAAACCTTTTATAATATCTTCAGGGGTATGTACTTGGCACAGCCTTTTATGAATAAGCCTTTCCATTTAGATGAGCTTCTTATGCCTGGATGCTTGTGGAGGGTGCTCTCTGGTGAGCTCCTTGGGAGCCCGTTCTTAGCTTGTGCAGTGGGCACTGCAGAGCAAGGCTGAGCTCCTAGCCAGGCTGGGAGAAGCCAGGCAGTTCAGTAGCTTAGAGCCTCTCACCTGCTGCTATGGGCTTGGTTCCAAGAGTTTCCAAATCTTCTGAAAATTTCCTTGTGTTTTCTTTGTCCTAGTGGCTGAGTCACAACTTTTAGAAGGCCTCTATGTACATGGGAAAAATACAGAAGTCCAAGGAGTTCTTGGATGGTGTGAATGGTTAATTGCTGATTGCTAAACCAAAGGTTTAGCAAATCTCTCCAGAAGTGCCTTGGAAGAAAAATCTGCTGCAATGCCTCTGAAAGGTCCCAGCCTTCAAAATCCCATGAAATATACAGTTCTACTTTGCACACTTGGGGTTTTCATCAGCCAGTTGACAGCAACTGGCTTAGTTTTTTTTTTGTTTGTTTGTTTGTTTATAGAAACCCAGGGAAATTTCCAGTTCCATTAGATATTTATGGAGTACTTTCTGCATGTAAGGTCACCAGGGGGAATATGAGGTCAGTTAGAAAGATCAAAGAGCAGAGTCAGAAAAAGAGGGTACTAGTTCTTACCTGGGAGCTCTGGTAGTGTAGTGCAAGGCACTTGACTGCTAACCAGAAGGCTGGCAGTTCAAACCCACCAGCCACTCCTTGGGAGGAAGATGGGGCAATCTACTTCCATAGTGATACTGCCTTGGAAACCCAAGGAGGGATCACTATGAGTCGGGTCCGACTCAACGGCACATAACAACAGCAACAACAACAGTTCTTACTTGACCATTGTATCCTTAGTGGAATCATTCTCTGAGCCTCAGTTTCTACTTCTGTAAATCAAAAATATGTTTCTTGCCTGCTCCTAGGGCAAGCATGGGGTCACTCTGTGGGACACCATTCAAGATGTGTTCTATATAAACTATTGTTAGTTGCCCTCAAGGCGACTCAGACTCACAGCAACCCTATGTACAACAGCGTGATGAAATGTTGCCTGATCCCGAATCGTCTTCACAATGTTTGGTGTGTTAGAGTTCATTGTTACAGCAATTGTGTAGTACTTTCCAAACTAAGTGGTTCATCTTCCAGCACTGTAGCAGACAATATTCTGTTGTGGCCCACACGGTTTTCATTAGGTAATTTTTGGAATTAGATCACCAGGCCTTTCTTCCTAGTCAGTTTTAGTCCTGCTAGTATTTGAAACACTGGTGGCATAGCTTCCAGCATCATGGCAACACTCAAGCCACCACAGTACAACAAACTGACAAACAGGTGATCTATATTGAATGGTACCTTCTGAAATACACAACAGGAGCTCTGGTAGCATAGTGCCTAAGGCACTTGACTGCTAACCAGAGGGTTGGTGGTTCAAATCCACCAGCCACTCCTCAGAAGGAAGGTTGGGCAATCTACTTCCATAGTGATACTGCCTCAGAAACCCAAGGAGGGGTGGCTATGAGTCAGATCCAACTTGAGGGTACATAACAACAACAACAACAGCAGCAAAATACACAACTGGAGTGATGCTTTTGGATTTGTCCAAGGCCTGCTTCATAGATATTCCTTTTTTTGAGAATTGAAACTTAACATATACATATGTTTGTCTAAATGGTAATACAAATGTACCTTTTTAACTTGTTGTTGTTGTTCGGTGCCATTGAGTCATCTCTGACTCATAGTGACCCTATGCACAGCAGAACCTTTTTAACTAGGTGGGTTTATTTCTTGTTAACCTATCCCTTTTATAACCCATTTAAAATTAGAGTATTTTTCTAAAAGGGATCACATTAGGAAATCCTGGATAGAGTGGGAGCAAAATATGGAACAAAACACAAAATAATAAAAAAGACCAGAGTTATGATCTGATAGAGACTGGAGGAACTCCTGAGACTAAGACCCTTAGTCATCTCTCAGGCCTGGAACTGAACTCACCCCGATTGCTCAACTTTCAGCCAAACAATAGACAGAATTATGAGGTGGACAATAACATGAGGAAGGTACACACTTCTCAGGACAATCAACCATACAAGATCAAAAGGGCAGCATTTGCCCAGGAGTAAAGCTCAGAAGGCAGGAACGGTCAGGAAAGGAGAAAGGGAAACTGTAACCGCAGGGAGGAAGTGGGAAGAGGGTTGTGACATTGTGGGGTTTGCAATCAATTGGAAAACCAATTTGCTCTGTAAACTTTCATCCAAATCACAATAAAAAGTTAAAAAAAAACTTAGAATATTTTTATACACAAACCCAGGGTAGACCAAGATGGAATTCGGATTTCTCATGTACATCTGGAAGATCAGATGTGCCCCACTTCAGAGGATGATAGCGTGATGTTCAGGCCACCCACTCCTTACAGAAGCTTCTTTTCTTTTAAAAAATAGTTTTAAATTGTGATTTGGATGAAAGTTTACAGAGAAAATTGGTTTTCCATTGAACAATTCATATGCTTTTAGTTTTGTGAGATTCACGGCAATCCTCACAATGTAACAGCACTCCTCTCACTTCCTCCTTGAGTTTACCCCTTCCCTTTGCTCTTTTTTCCTGACCCTTCCTGCCTTCTTTATCTCTGGGCAAATGTTGCCCCTTTGACCTTATATAGTTGATTGTTCTAGTAAGTGCATACCTTCCTGTCATTATTGTTCACCTTATATGCCTGTTTATCATTTGGCCAAAAGTTGTACCACTGGCATTGAGTCCAGTTCTCAGCTTAAAGGGTGTCTAAGGGCCACAGTCTCAGGGTTTCACCAGTCTTCATCATGCCAATAAGCTTGGTCTTTTTTTTTTTTTTTTTTTATGATTTTGAATTTTGTTCCACATTTTCTTCCTCTTTATCCAGGACCTCCTATTATGATACATTTCAGAGTGGTCAGCAGTGGTAGCTGGGCACCATCTGTTGCAAAAGCTTCTTAAGACTCAAGTCCATGACAATAATTGGGCTTCTTTGCTATGGTCTTACTCTGGTAATTCTCAGATATCCATTGCTGAGGTTTTGTCAACCACAGACCTTGGTGATTGACCTAGGGGTTGTCTCAAAATGTGGGTGAAATTTCTCAGCACTGAGGTCTGAGATTCAGAGCCCTGGCGTCTGTGTGCACCTTCTTGTCCTACCCAGTCTCCTTCCTTTTTGACTGGCCTTTTAAAGAGACTTTCAGAGGCAAGTTGCCTTTTGCATTGGTCACTTAAGCTCTCTTCCCTTTCAACCAGAGCCTTACTAGCTCCCTCAAGAAGCATTGAGAAAAATCAAAATCAAACTCGTGATCATTGAGTCAATTCTGGGTCATAATGACCCTATGGGACAGAATAGAGTTGCCCCATAGGATTTCCAAGGCTGTAAACCTTTACAGAAGCAAACTGCCTCATGTTTCTCCCTTGGAGCATCTGGTGGGTTTGAACCACAAACCTTTTGGTTTGCAGGCCAGTGTTTTAACCACAGCACCACCAGAGCTCCAGAGCATTGAGAAAAGTTGCCTAAAATGATAGATTCATTCATATGCATAAAAGTTTACATTTTAGTCATTTTAAGCTTGTAAAAGCAAGCACACCTAGTAGGGGAAGGAAGCCTGGAAGACCTGGTGCACCTTTTCACCTGAGAATAATAGCTGTGAGATGTTGCAACAAACCTGAGCCCATTCTGGGAAAGGGTGTGCTGTTTATCTTTGGAGCCAGCCAGCATGGTGGGGAACGAGGAGAGAGCAAACTCCACACCCTTTTTGCACAACTCCAGTCCAATACGCAGTCTCTGGCTGTCAGGCCCCAGCCTGCAGAGCAAGCAGCTGGACTGAAAAAAAAAAAAAAAAAGTTACTCTTCCTGTGGTCAGTGCAGGCTTTTGTCCAGCAGGGTAATAGTGTAAATCCTTTGAGACTTGGTTTCTTTAGTCTTTGAAGGTGAACCAAATGGAAGTTCCAGGGAGAAGGCTCCAGTGTGTAGACGCTCCTATTAATCAAGGCCCAACAGGACTCCAACTAGGGATGATTGTGGTGAAAGACACATTTCAGCCTGTGACATTCGCATTTGGAGAGGACTTCTGCCTGATGAGAGAGCGTCTCCTTGAAGTTGGAGCAAAACCTGACTCAGAACCAAACCTTTGAAATTGTGGGGCTGGGGCTGGGGATGAGAAAAGAAGACAATACCAGTTGTATGTATTCTATCCTTATTCTGAAATGGCTGACTCATTGATTGGACATGTTCCTGGTATTTCCTCTTCACAGTCATAAGGATTGGAGTAAATATGCAGAAAAAAGACAAAAGATAAGAAAGAAAAAAAAAAGGAAAGGAAAGGAAAACAGGATTTTTGGTTATTCTGTGCTTTGTGAAGTTGACTATCATTATACACACTAGAGAGTTCTGTCTACATTGTGTCAACACAATAGGCTGAAATGTAAATCCATCAAACAACTACATCTCTGTGTGTATATATATGTCTATGTGTGAATGAATGAGAATGGACTGATAACCAGTGTTTATTTTTTCTCTCTCTTTTTGTATGTGTGTGTCTGCATGTGAATAAGGTCCAATAGACCAATCACCCGGGCTTGTTTATTTACTATTTTTTTCTTTCTTTTTTTTGTTGTAAAAAGAAAGTGCCTATACACCAACTTGAATTAATTTTAAATACCTCATCTATTCCTGAATGCAGACTTTAGAATGAGACAGGAATGGACTCAAATTCTACTTTAAATACTTAGCAGCAACCTGACTTTGGTTTGATACTCTTTGAAGATGATGTGAGAATTTCTCACCTATAAAATTGGACTAATATGCCTGGTTCATATTTGGTGGTGATGATTAGATGAAATGGTGTATGTAAAAGTATCCTAGCTCAGTGACAGAGTGGTGGGAGATGAAGGTGGAATGAGGCAGGGAAGGAGTCTGGCAGCCTTGAAAGCCAGAGGAAATAGCTTGCCTTTATCCTAAGAGTAAATGGAAATCAAAGAAGGTCTTAAATGAGGCAGTGAGTGAGGGCTACAGTGTGGAGGAGGCATCTTTGGGGGGTGGGGGAGGGCTAAGATCGGAGGCAGAGGGACAGGTAGGGGCTGCTGCTGAAGCTCAGGTGACTTCAAGCATTTTTTGGGCTTTGACCTCCAGTGATTTCCTGCCTCTTGGCACTGCACCTGTTCCTGCTTCCAAGAAAATACTTTGAACTTCAGGTTCCTAATCTTGGACCCACTATTGTTAGTAGGTTTACTTCTCAGTTCAAACATAGTTTTTGTTCAATTTAATTAAGTCAATATGTTTTAAGTACCTGCCATCTGTTAAAAAGTCCTTTGGCTGAACATAGACTATAGTGTAGAGATGGTATTAGGGCTTGAGTTATGTCCCCCAAAAATATGTATTATAAATTCTAAACTCCTATCAGTACTTATGGATGTAATCTCATTTGGGAGTAGGGCTTTCTTTGTTATATTAATGAGATTATATCAATGTAGGGTGAATTTTAAGCCAACCACCTTTGAGATAGAAAAGGAGAACATTAGACATGGAGAAGGATGTACAAACGGAGGGTAAGGGACATACCACATGAAGATTGCCAAGGAACACAGCAACAGAAGCTAGAAAGAGACAAGGACCATCCCTCGGTGCCAACAGAGAAAGAAAGCCTTCTCCTTGAGCTGGTGCCCTGAATTCGGACTTCTAGCCTCCTAAACTGTGAGAAAATAAAGTTCTGTTGGCTAAAACCACCCACTTGTGGTATTTCTGTTATAGGAGCACTAAATAACTAAGACAGATGGCAAATAGTTTTCAACCCTCACTGGTAGAACCTGTGTTGGGAAGGATTTGGGGCCAAGTCCAGGTTTCACAGGTGAGAGTGGGTTAGCAGCATTTGCTCTGGGTAGAGGGGAAGGAGACTTGTGGTAGCACACTGGTCACTATTTACTGATTCTGGCTCAGTGACTCCCCACTCCTGTAAGCCACCCTAGCTTGATCTTGGCTCTGCTTGGACCATCTTATCTTCCAACAGCTCCCATTAATTTGGACACAGTAGTGGACACCTATAGCTTTGCCTGCCCAGCAATTATGGGGGGGGGGTTGAGTCATTCTTTTACTGTTGGGACTGCTATGCCAATATAATGTTAGCTGACAGGGACCTCCTGTAGAGAAAGCATGTTTGATAATGAACAGAAGACAGCAGAATTGGAAACAAAGAGACCAAATGGGAATAATAATGTGAGGCCCTGGATCTCGCAATGCCGGAAGCCTCATAGCCTGAATTCACAAAGTCCTATGTCCAACAATTCAAAGTGATGGGCTGAGTTAACAAATGACCACAAAAATTACTTTATGGAACATGAAGTGTTTCCTGGTAGTGATAGTTGGGGAGACAACTTTCTGTCACAGTAAATGGGTGCTTGAATTACTATTTTTTGGGATACTAAAGAGAAAGATGGGAGTTTTGGTGGCATAGTGCCTAAGGCATTTGACTGCTAACCAGAAGGCTGATCGTTCAAACCCACCAGCTACTCCTCAGAAGGATGATTAGGCAATCTACTTCCATAGAGATACCACCTCGGAAACCCAAGGAGGGATCTCTATAAGTCGGAAACGACTTGACGGCAATGAGAAGTGAGAAAGAGAAGGACTATGTTTTAAGATTAAAAAATGTGGGTATCTTCAGATATCATATATTGTTGTTGGTAGGTACCACCGAGTTGGCTCCAACTCATAGCGACCCCATGAAAAACAGAATGACACTCCCTGGTCTTGCACCAGCCTCACAATCCTTGCTATACTTGAGCCCACTGTTGTAGCCACTTGTTGTCAATCCATCTCATTGAGAACCTTCGCCCTTTTCACTGACCCTCCACTTTACCAAGCATGATATCCTCCAGGGAACAATCCTTTCTGACAACATGACCAAAGTAGATGAGACGAAGTCTGGCCATTCTTGCTTCCAAGGAGCATTCTGGCTGCACTTCTTCCAGGACAGATTTGTTAGTTCTTCTGGCAGTCCATGGTACTGTCAGTATTCTTTGCCAATACCACAACTCAAAAGCATCAGTTCCTCTTTGGCCTTCCTTATTCGTTGCCATGCTTTCACTTGCATACAAGGCTATTGAAAATAGCATGGCTTGGGTTAGGTGCACCTTAGTCTTCAAAGAAAGATTTTTGCTCTTCAGCACCTTAAAGAGGTCTTTTGCAGCAGAATTTCCCAGTGCAATATTATATACTAACTCTTAGTAATAAGCATCTGAATGGCCAAGACTGTTAGTCTTCTCCACTTTTCTCTACTTCTCTACATTTCCCAGATTCCATTGCTGGTCAGTTAGAATCATGACAGAATTCTGAGCAATGAGAATGTGGTTGACGTGATGTATAATTCTGGTTTGGAGCAGTTAAATGTGGTTTTGCCTTGCCTGTCCTTTTTCTTTTCTATCCATATGGCCAAAAGTAAAGGCCTTCGGCAAGGCAAAGGAACAAGGCAGATGTGTTCTGTGCTTCTGAGCCACCCTTTGGAAACAGTTGCTCAGGAGAGTCACCCAACCCATATTAAATCGTGATAGGAAACAAACTGTGTATGTTATACCACTGAGAGTTATTTTGGAGAAAGGGGAGACTTTTTATTGTGGGAAAAAATATATAACACAGTGTTTGGCATGTCAGTATTTTTTACATGTACACTTCAGTGACATTATTTACGTTCATCCTGTGGTACCACTATCACCACTATCCACTGAGTTTTGAGATTTATTTATACAATATTGTTGGGCACCATCTGGTAGATTTGAACTGCCAACTTCTCGGTTAGCAGCTGAGCACTTAACCACTGTGCACCAGGGCTCCTTACTTGTGACCATTGTTGCTGTTGTTATGGGCTGTCGAGTCGGCCCCAACTCATAGCAACCCCTCCTTGGGTTTCTGAGGCGGTATCACTACAGAAGTAGATTGCCCAACCTTTCTTCCAAGGAGCGGCTGGTGGGTTTGAACCGCCAGCCTTCTGGTTAGCAGTCAAGTGCCTTACACACAATGCTACCAGAGCTATTGATCACTACATTAACAAGTAATATCCAGAAAGGACTGAAAATTCCATAACCCCAGAGCTTAGAAAAGGCTATTTTCATACTGACATTTAAAAATCTCTACTATTTATTTTCTCACACAAAGTCCATTTTGTTGATAATGCAAGTTTAACCCATGCCAAGAGTTTGACGAGATGAACACTTTCACACATTTGCTGGCACTGTAAATTGCTAGAGGTTTTGAAAAGCAATTTGGCAATATTTATCAATTATCTTAAAATATTCATACCCTTTGTTCCAGTAATTCTACTTCTAAAAATCTACCCTAAGGAGATGATGAGAAATGTGTGTGCAAAGAATTATGTATGAAGCCATTTACAGCTATCATGGAAGCAATGTAAATTTTCAACAATATCAGAATGGTGGGCAATTATAGTACCTGTGCAAAATAGAACATTATGTCTATGGCAATTGTGATCATGAAGACATTTCAGGCTGTAGGGAAATGTTTATACTATAATGTTAGGCAAATATCAAGAAAGAGAACTATATAAAAGCCTACTCTATTTGTATATGTACTTTGAGGAAAGAAAAGCATAGGGAACAATGCACCAAATTTAACAGCTCACAGTGGTTTTCTCTTAGTGATGGAGTACACTTTTTTGTAATGCCCAGTTTTAAATAATGATATATGATTTTTAAAAAGAGTTTAGAGAGAAAATTATTTTTCCATTCAACAATTTACACACATTTTGTTTCTTGACATTACTTGCACTCCCCTCAATGTGACAGCACTCTTCCTACTTCCTCCTCGGGTTCACCATTTCCTTTTGTCCTTCTTTCCTGCCCCTTCCTGCCTTGTGAGCTTTGTTTTGGGACAAAGACTGCTCTTGTAGTTTCCTACGGTTGATTTTTCTGAAGAATAATTTCCTCAGGGGTGTTATTTTTCACCTTATGTTGTTGTTATTGTTGTTGTTATGTGCCATTGAGTTGGGCCAGACTCATAGCGACCCCTCCTTGGGTTTCTGAGGCAGTATCACTACGGAAGTAGATTGCCCAACCTTCCTTCCGAGGAGTGGCTGGTGGGTTTGAACTGCCAGCCTTCTGGTTAGCAGTCAAGTGCCTTAGGCACTACATTACCAGAGCTCCCCTTTTCACCTCATAGATCTATCTATTGTTTGGCTGAAAGGTGATCACTAGGGGTGGGTTCAGTTCCAGGTTTGAAGTCTCTAAAGACCATATTCTCAGGGGTTTCACCAGCCTCTATCAGACCAGTAAGTCTGGCCTTTTTTGTGATTTTGAAGTTTGTTCTACATATTTCTCCCACTCTGTCTAGGACCTTCTATTATGATCCCCATCAGTAGTGGTAGCTGGGCACCATCTAGTTCTTCCAGTCTCAGGCTAGTGGAGTGTGTGGTTTGTGTGGTTCATCAGTCCTTTGGGCTAATTGTTTCCTTGAGTCTTGGATTTTTTTCACTTTTCTTTGCTCAGGATAAGGAGAGGACAATAGCTGACTCTTACATGGCCTGTATTTTATAACCCAGAAAAAATTGCAAAAAGCCTGATTTTAAAATGTCTTAACTGTTTCCCAAGAGGTTGAGGTTATCCTTGAGTTCTCAAAGGTAATCTGAACTTCCTGAGAATCATTTTTAGACAGAACTCTAAATGTAGCCCTCATCTAATGACCACTAAATACTTACTCAGAAAAGTGTCAGGGCCACTAATGTGGGGTAAGTTTTTGAGAATGTAAAAAAGACAGTAATCAGGGTAAATGAATTTTGCAAGTTGGGGAGAATTCTCACCTTTACCTAATCTTTGACTATGAAAAGAAAGATAAAGAGAGTGGAAACAGGGCTTGGAAGAAAGATGAAGTAGGGTGGGGTGAGTTGAGTGAAGTGAGATTAAGAGGGAGAGAGCACAAGAAAGAGAAAGAATATGCCTAGATAACAGGTAGCAGAGTTTGGAGGAGACAAAATATATTTACCAGATGATTGTGGGGGGATTTGCAATAGGGTAATCAGAGTTATTGAACTACAGGTAGAAGATTCTTGGATAATTCCAGGAGAAGAGAACTTGAATTCTCTATAATTGGTACAAAAGTCTTAATATGTAGATGTATACATTCTGAAGTAATAGACACAAACAAGGATCAGCAAATGATTAAAATAAACAAATAAATAAAGGATGAGCATTCAAATATGACCCCGATAGAGCTATTTCCTTCCCTAAAGATGAGGAATTGGATTTTAATATCATACTCATATTGTATTGTTTTTCTGTTTCCCTCATGGCTCTAGAGATGCAAATGAAAATGCTTCATATCTTGTGGTTGGATATAAAAGTGGGAGTCTCCTTTATTAACATGTTGTACAGAATAGTGAATTGGAGAAGTGAGTGAACAAGCTGGAATCCACTGCTTCATTTATGCTTCATTCACTCACTAATCCATTTGCTCACTTACTCATCCCATGTAAACTGAGAATGACTTGAAATGTGCTAGGCAGGGAGATAGAGAGATGAATCAGTTCTCCATCTTCGATGAGCTCAGAGTTTGATGGGAAAGACAACCATGTAAATACACCAGTTATTATACAGTGTGTGTGAAGTGCTATAATTCTGGTATGTACACAGCGTGGAGAGCACACCCTTGATGGGATAAGTCTATTCTTGAACCTGTAGGAGTTTTCCAGGTCAAGAGAGTAGGAAGGGAATTCCAGGCTGTGGCAAGAGCATGCCACACAACGTCGGAAAGGTGAGAGAGGGCAGAGTATGCTTGAGGAAGAGAGAGGTATTTGGTTTGGGGAATAATAGGCTATAACTCTGGAGCTAGACTGGGAATGACGTGCATGCAACAACAGTCCTCTGCCTTGGCATCCCAGAGATTCGGATTTAATTGGCCTGAGATGTGGCTTGGTTATTGGGTCCTTCAAAGCTCCCCAGTTGATAACAATGTGCAGCTGGGATTAAGAAGCATTCCGTATGAATGTGGAAATTTCTTGAATAATTTCACAGATTTATGTTTTTCTAATATTATTTTGGCAGCAGTATGGAATGAAGAGAGACTGGTGGCAGGAAGGCAAGTCAGGGATTGAGTGCAAATGTTCAGATGAGAGAGGA
Organism: Orycteropus afer afer; assembly: GCF_000298275.1. Classification (NCBI taxonomy): domain Eukaryota; kingdom Metazoa; phylum Chordata; class Mammalia; order Tubulidentata; family Orycteropodidae; genus Orycteropus; species Orycteropus afer. The sequence goes on along the minus strand of NW_006921601.1, from coordinate 10,783,716 downwards.
TGAAGGTTGTAAAAGAGAGTAACGATGAGGAAGAGTGGAGGGGAACACATTAGAAAGATGTTAGGAAAGTAGAACGGGATGGGATGGGAAGAGGGAGAGAGAAAAATATTCAGATTTCCTGGGTGAACTCAGGAGAACAAACAGGATTGGTGCATACTTGAGTGTCTGAGAGGCAGGGTGGACAAAGTAAGTTCAATTTGTTTCTTGTTGAGTTTGAGATGCCCATTTAAATTAGTCTCACCTTTCAAGGACTAGCCATCACTTTATGGGTTTTTCCAGTACCTGGGTACTGTGGGTCAGATTGCTCCATATCCATTCCAGTCTTCTTCTGGGTGCTTTCTGGTACTTTCAATGCTGGAAAGAAAAAGAATCCTATATTTCCCAGACCCCAGTGCAGCTAGAGCTCTGCAGGAAGTGTAGTCTGCCAAAAAGATGTATCCATATAAGATTCAAAAGATGGGAGTGAAACTTGGGAGATGGAAGTCACATTTCTGCTGCTTCTATTTCTGTTGGCAAGCATGGCCATTCAGGCATTTGTTTTTATGGGTTTTCTTTGGCATTTGAGCAATGGTCACAGCTGCCCTTCTCTTACTTCACAATATACAGGGAGTCCTGACATCCACCCCAAATCTTACTTTTGGGCTTTGTCCTGGAGCAAAAAATCCTCCTAGGTGCCAAAGGGACAATTCAAAATATTGGTATTTGTCATGCTTCCTCTAGTCGAAGCATCATCGATTTATTATTGGACTGTATATCTTCTCCTGTTGTGCTGTGTGCTGTCAAGTGAATTCTGACTCTTAGCAACCCTATGTGACAGCGTAGAACTGCCCCATTCGATTTTCTAGGCCATAATCTTTACAGGAATAGGTTGCCACCCACAAAGCTGCTTGTGGGTTCAAATTGCTGACCTTTCAACTAGCAGCTGAGCTCTTAACAATTATGCCACAATAGCTCCTATATATTTCCCCTACCTAACATATATTTCCATTCAGAGAAAAGTATGGCTTTAGAAAGAGTACATTTTGGTATACATTGGAACGTTATAAATTCAGATATATTATAGAGTGAGGTGGTGGGAGGGGTGATAATTTTCATTTAACTACCTCTCTCTTTTACCCTCCAAATAGTGTCAAAGAATGTCTCACTTCTAACAGTAAGATAGACAGATAGATGGGTAGATGGGTGGATGGATGGATGGTTGGATGACGGCTTCCATTGAGTTGACTCTACCTCCTGGTGACCTTATGCACAATGGACTGAAATGTTGCCTTGTCCTGCATCATCCTTATGATCACCAGTATGTTCAAGTCCATCCCTGCAACTATTATGCCAATCCACCTCACTGAGGGTCTCCTTCCCCAGTGCTGGCCCCCTGCTTCACCAAACACAATGTCCTACTCCAGTGATTGATCCTTCCTGATAATGTGTCCAAAGCAAGCTGGGTGGACCATGTGGGGTTGTGATCCATTAGTTTGCATCGGCTTATTTTTGGAAGTAGATCACTAGGCCTTTCTTCCTAGTCTGTTTTAGTCTGGAAACTCCACAGAATCCTTTCCACCATGGGTGACTCTGCTAGTATTTGAAATACCCGTGGCAGAGCCTCCAGCATCACAGGAACACGCTAGTTATCACAGTATGACAAACTGACAGATGGGTCTGACAGTGAAGCCTCATAGAATATAACTGAAAGAGCAGGTGAAATGCAATGAAAGCAGCTGCATCTCATTTCCTCTCTAACCACTACCCTCAGGACAAGGCTTCCTTTCTCTCTCTTCCTTAGGATTAGAATAACAAATATTTATCACTCATAATAAGCATGTTAGGAAATACCAGTCTCCTGGGAAGCATGCCCTCCCTGCATTTTCTCCATTTTCAGTTAAGGGAAAGGGCTTGGTGAGAATCTCACTCATTTGATCCTCAACTACATCTCATCTGCATATTTAGCTCCAAACCCCCCCCCCCAAAAAAAAACACAATACCATTTTATTTCATCAGTGAAAATGACATGTGAGTGGTAAGAAGTTTTGAAAATATTTCTGAACACTTAGTTAGACTCCCTTTATCTACTTTTACCCAAAGACTATTGGATCAGAAATTTAGCTTTTAGAGATTTAGGATTACAGGAAATATAAATATGTAAAATCTTCCACATTAGTTTCATCACAGAAAAAATATTGAGTAATCAGTATTTAAAAAGAGTAGATTAAAACAATAAATTAGTCTAAAAATACAGTATATGAAAAGGAATGGAATTAAAAATTCAAGAAGAGAAAACACCAATGGTACATGTTAGACAAAGATTTGCATATGTATTTCTTTAAGTGAATAGTGGGTATTAAGTTATATGATAATTAGGTTCCACGGGATACATTTAAAATAATTATATATCAGTTAAATTTTAAAAATGAATACTTATAATACACCATAAATTACATTACTTGAAGCTATTTAACTGGTGATGAATTATTTAGATGTCAACTTTAAAATGTGCAAATGGATACATCATTTTTCAAAATTCTTCTAAAAGATGACATTTGAAAAAAACTGTACGAAGATCACTTCTTTAAGGACAAATCTTGACCACACCATTCCCATCCCCCTTTTGCCCCAGTTAGCTCCCCACCCCCCACCACCTGGAGAGCAGAATCTGTTGGGATCAGCAAATACAAACTAACTCTAACTTCTTGTTTGGTTTTATGTGCTGTTGAGTCAGTCTCGACTCATAGCGACCCCTCCGTGGGTTTCCAGCGGAATCACTGCGGACGTAGATTGCCCAATCTTCCTTCCGAGGAGTGACTGGTGGGTTTGAACAGCCAGCCTTCTGGTTAGCAGTCAAGTGCCTTAAGCACTGCACTACCAGAGCTCCCACTCTAAGCACCAGCCTGCTTCTAAGGACCAGCGTTCAAGTACATCCCAGACTAAAACAGAACAAGAGATTTCAGATCTTGGCTCTTTGTATTTTTCATGCCTATCGTCCCCTCGGTCAGGCTAATCCAGACTTGACAAAAATTAAAAGTGTGGGCATGTCTTTTGCAGAGATGCGTCACACACATGTCATTTACACACGGCTGACTCTACAATTTACAACCTTCAGTTACAAGCAAGAACATGCTAATTTTTATATTAATTGCTCTTTGGGTTAGTGTTAAGGGTTTATGAACAGCTGAGTATAATGGAGAAAGTGAAAAATGGGTCAACGGCGTGCTCTTCACCTTTCTTTCCTGTCACCTTGTCCTCACTTCACAGGTTCACTACTTGTATACTTCAGGTCACTGCTAGCTCTTGGGAATTACAAACTTCTAAAACTCCGGAAGTTTCCGCTCAGTAAGGGTTATGCTGTGGTCTTCAGGCGCCTCCTAGCCTCAAATTGTCTGTCTGTGATTTAGAAACCCACTGAGATCCTGCCATCTTCAATTCTTTGTTAGGAAGCCAAAACCCTCCAGGCAGCTTCCCCAGATGTCGGCGCCTTGGCAACGCCCTGGTTTGAACACGATTTTAATAGCGACTAATTCCCTCGGCTGTGGCACTGCCGCAAATGGCTCATCATTTTACAGGCAAGTTTCAACAGTCGTGTAACCAGATGAGAATATTTTTCCAAACAATAGTGGTGTGGCTGCAAACAGCTAAGGCATGTCAGAGGACAGTTGTGGGGTGAGTGGCATATGGAAAGTGGAGTGAATTACCTACTTTCTGGAGTGATTACTTATTTAAACCTTTAATGGTTTCTCAAAGGTAAGGGGTTGTTTGAGCCCATGCACAGATTCTTTTTGATATATGTGCAATGTCCTAGAAAGAGTTTGTATTCAGGGGCAGTGGTTGCTAGCCAAGTGGGTACAGATTATTAGAAGAGTTACTTTCCAGTCCCAACCTAAACTTTGGAGAGAAGGAAAAGTCAGCATCCAGAAACACTGCCCGGACATACACAGACTGAGGCAGCAAATTTATCACTTGTGTTTAATGTCTCATGGCTCCATCTCCCCCAGTGGGGCACTGGAAATCTGCAGCTGCCTTGGTCACTCTGGTGGTCTACCATTCAGGATTCTGCTTCATAACGGGTGTGGGTGGTGGGAGGGCACCAAGAATCCATGTGTCAGAGGCTCCTATGCCTAGTCTCTGCAATTCTATCCTCTAGAACACATGGTATTGTTCCAACATCTGTCATTTGCCTGATAGCCTATTAAAAACTAACTCACAAATTCATTTAAACCACATTGACTCTAGTTAGAATTTCAACTTATAAACCAGAACCCCAAACCACTGCCATTGAGTTGATTATGACTCATAGCAACCTCCACGGGGTTTCCAAGGCTGTAAATCTTTACTGAAGTGAACTGCCTCATCTTTCTCCCATGGAGAGGCTAGTAGGTTTGAACTGTTGTTGTTGTTGTTGTTATTTGCTGTCGAGTCGGCCTGACTCATAGCCACCCCTCCTTGGGTTTCCGAGGCAGTTATCACTACGGAAGTAGGATTGCCCAACCTTCCTTCCGAGGAGTGGCTGAGGTTTGAACTACTGACCTTTTAGTTACCAACCCAATGATTTAACCACAGCACCATCAGAGCTCCTAAAAATAAAAGTAAGAAGGTCCATATAACATGTATGAGATGGTACCCACAAAAAGGCCTTATTTTCCTGCATTTGTTTCCAATGACAGACAACACTGTTTGAAAATTTGCTTTGTGGCAGATTCTTTAAGAAGATCAGTGTGAATCCTCATCTTAGAGCTACTAAGATCTTACATCTCCAGATGAGGAAGCTGAGACTCAGGGAGATGATTGTATTGGCCCAAAGTGAGTGGTCTCTATGGAGCAGAACCTAGTCTGTCTGACTCGAGTGTGTGTTCTTTCCACTACACTGGCTCTTGTTGTTGTTAACTCTGTTTCTCCTGAACTTGAGTAATAGCCTGAAGTCCTAACTATGTGCCTTGTGATTCTGTCGACTTTGGCAATATCATCTCTGAGTTTTCCAACAACACTGTACTATTTGCCTTAGGAGTCATGGGACGGTAGTAGCTCTAGGCTGCCACTACTCTCAGTTGCCCTTCTCTGGAATTTCTCCAGCTCTGCCAAGTTTTCCTTGAATTTCATTGTCCAGACCTGTACCCATGCACCTCTTTGTTAGATAAGGAGCCATTTCTTGCTTGGTTTTTAATTCCCACCATTAAATACAAAATTCCAAAGTGAAATTTTGAGCTGGAAAAAAGTTTAGAAATAATCTATCCCAGTGGTACTCAAACTTAATGTATGCATCAGAATCACGTGGGGGGGGGGCTATACATTACTTATCTATTGCTGCACAACAAATTCCCCCAACACTGAGCAGCCGCATATAATAAAGATGTAGTTTAAACCATTTCAGAGGGTCAGGAATCCAGGAGTAGCTTAGCAGGAGGGTTCTGGCTCAGAGTCTCCAATGATGACTGTTGGGGCTGCCATCATCTGAAGGCTTGACAGGGGCTGGATGAATCCATTTACAGAAAAGGCTCACTCACATGGCTGGAGGCCTCTGTTTCTCACCATGTGGCTCTCTCCATAAGGTTGCTTAAATGTCCTAATGACCTGGTAGCTAGCTTTTCCAAAGCCAGTGATCCAAGAAAGAGTAAGAGAATGACTATGATGGAAGCTGCAGTGTGTTTTGCAACCTAATCTTGGACAAAACACACCATCCCTTCTGATGAATTCTATTCATCAGATAGACCACCTTGGTATACAGTGGGAAGAGACTATATAAGGGTGTGAATTCTAAGAGATAGGAATCTTTGGAGACCATCTTGGAGTTTGGCTACCACAGTTTCTTAAAACACGTATTTCTGGGTCATTCCTGCAGGGATTCTGATTCAGTGCATTTAGGGTGCTCCAAGAATTTGCATTTCTAGCAAGTTCTCAGTTGACAGCGATTCTACTCATCTAGGAAATTGCAAAAAGAGTATGGAGGAGGCATAGTCTGATCTCCTCTAACTTCATGAGGGGGAGAGAGAATCATTATCAGTATCAACAGCCAAAGGCTGATACCTGTGAGGCAGAGGTCAGACATACTGCCAGCCTCCAACTATTTTACCAACTCTGACCTCAACCATCCCTCCCACGGCACTCTCTACTTCTAAGCTGAGTTTGATAATCATTGTAATGGCCACACAGGACTCCTAGACAATGCTTACAATTATGAGGTTTATTAGGGAAGTAACAGGTTATGACTCAGGTTCAGGAACACTCAGGATACAAATCTTTGAACACAACAGCATTCCCTCAGCCATGCCCATAACCACGCCTCTCTGAAGAGCAGGGAAGGGCATCAACAATTATTTATTGAATACCTACTAATTATAAGTCACTAGGCAGGAGACTTTATGCACATTTTCTTGTTTAATACAACAAACTCTGTGCGTTACTCACCATATCATGAATGAGGAAACTGAAACTAAGAGAGGTTAAGTAACTTGCCCAACTTGGTACATATAGTTACTGACAGATACAGGACTGGAAACTAGATCCTTTGACTCCCAAGTAAAAGTCAAAATATTTTCTACAATCTATTATCCAAACATATGCTAACCTATATTATTAGTGGAATCATTTTTCCTTAAAATGCATTACTGTGTTATTCTGGTTCTATTACACAGGGTTGCAAAATCATCCTGTAAATTGTACCCTTTGAATTTACAGCTCACAAGCTGAAAATTAGCGTTGGTTTCATTAAAGACTTAGAGAGTCACTATTCATGGTACTATCTACATCTTGTAGAACATATCTAAGAAACACTGGTTTCAACAGGGATCCTCAGAGGACCCTAACAATTATACCAATTACCCATGTGATGTAACCTCAACATTTTCAAGTGATGAAACTACTTGCTCATCACCTCAGAAACCCAAGGAAGGGTCTCTATGAGTCGGGTTCGACTCCACGACAGTGAGGTTTTTTTTTTTTTAGTGCATATAAAAGTTATGTTCATATTATATTGTTGTTGTCATGTTTTGCCATCAAGTGGGATCCAACGCATTGTGACCCCTCCTTAGGTTTCTGAGGCAGTATCACTAGGGAAGTAATTTGCCCAACCTTCCTTCTGAGGAGTGGCTGGTGGGTTTGAAGTGCCAGCCTTCTGGTTAGCAGTCAAGTGCCTTAGCACTACACCACCAGAGCTCCCTCACACTATACTGTAATCTATTAAATGTGCAACAGCATTATAAAAAAGTTAGAAATATTCTAAGAATTAGCAAAATATGGCATAGTGATACAAAGTGAGAACATGATGCTGGAAAAATAACACCAATAGACTTGTTCGATGCAGGGTTGCCATAAACCTTCAATTTGTAAAAAATGCAATATTGGCAAAACACAATAAAGTGAAGCTCAATAAACCAAGCTGTAATGCCTGTCATGTACTCATTGCTAAGTGCTTTGCAAATAGAAGATACTGTTGCTGTCACTCCACTTGTTCAGTCAGTATCTGCTTATTTCTACCCTTTGGTTCTTTTTTTTTCCTATTTTTAAGATTAGGATGCTGGATTTTATTGAATACCATGTAGGCATTTACTAAGACGATTGGTAGATGTTGTTGATATAAAAGGTATTTCTCCAGGTAGAATCAGCTTTGGGGTAAGAATTTTTAAATATGAAAAAAGAAGGGAAAAGGGGCCTCTTACTACATGCAGGGTTCTGTGCTATGTGCTTATTTACTTCTTGTAGCAAGTGTGTAAGGGTAATATCAATATCTCTCTTTTAGATGTGGAAACAGAGGAAAAAAGACATTAGGTCACTATTGAAAGTGTGAAAGCCGGGACTGGACTGTTAAATTGAGTTTCCTTGATGCAGTTAAAATTGTTCATCACAGGGCCTGGCTCACAGAAAGTGTTCAGTGAATGGAAACTTTCATATTGCCCTGACGTGTCTCTCGCTGGTGACTGGGACCACTCTGACGCAAATTGAATGAACCTACTGAAATTAGATACTTGAATAGCAGTCATCCAAGAGGGGCACTTACACATCCTTTCTTCTCAGCATGTAGCATGATACATGGACTTTTTTTTAATGGTAGAGGGTCGGATTTCTGTTAAATCTTCTCTTGCAGACTTTTTCCTTTATTGTGGACAGTATTGAGAATGAAATTTACTGATGCTGATCATTTTGTAACATTTTAGAATATCAAGAAAATGCAGTGGTCACTAGGAGGCAGTGTGGGTTAACGAGAACCAAATTGCTTGGAAGCAGGATTAGAGAGGAAATTTAGAAAAAGAGTCCCTGGGTGGTGTAACCCCTGGGGTGGTGTAACCCCTGGGGTGGTGTAAAGGAGCTGTGATGGCCTAATGCCTAAGGCATTTGACTGTTGACCAGAAGGCTGGCGGTTCAAACCCACCAGCCACTCCTCAGAAGGAAGATCTGGTGATCTTCTTCTGTAGTGATACCACCTCAGAAACCCAAGGAGGGACTATGAGTCAGATCCTACTCCATGGCACTGAGTTTAGTTTTTGGTTTTGTGTGGTTTAAACAGTTAATTCATTCAGTTGCTAACTAAAAGTTTGGTGGTTCAAGTCTGCTCAGAGGTACCTTGGAAGAAAGTCCTGGCAGTGTATTTCTGAAAAAAAAAAACAGCTATTGGAAACCCTGTGGAGCACAGTTCTACTCTGACACACATGAGGGCACCCTAAGTCAGTACTGACTTAATGGCAACTGTTTGTTTTTTTTTTTTTTTCCAGATTAGAAAAAATACTATAAATGTAGTATTTTTTTCTTTCATGAAATATTTGGAAGCAGATGGAGAAAAGGGATCTGGATACAGTCAGGGAGCTTCAAACAGCAGGTTGAAATATATACTCCTAAAATACTGACAGTGACATGTTGTAAGATTCCATCTTCATCCTGTCTTGTGCAGTTTTATCAATGCCTTCACTAAAGGTTGACATCTGCTCATCAAATTTAGAGATGATGTAAAGCTAGAAGGGATAGAAACTGTGTTAAAAGGGATAGAATAAAAGGTGAAAATAGACATCAGGCAAACCAGTGAAATTTAACAAATATTAGCATACGTTTTCTACAAGGTTTCTATAAAAGTAATATCATAAAGACAGCATGGAGAATTGATTAGTCTATAGTTCATGCAATAATGACTTGAATGTCTTACCTAATCATAACTATAAGGCGCCTTAACGGTACAGTGGTTAAGCATTTGCCTGCTAACCAAAAGTTCAGTGATTTGAACCCATCAGTGGCTCCACAGGAGAAAAATCTGGAGTCTGCTTTACAGCCTTGGAAACCCAGTGAGGCAGTTCTATTGTGTCTTACAGTGTCATCCTTGGTCTGAATCAATTTCACAGCTTTTTTTTTTTTTTTTTAATAGTTCTATATTTAGTTCATTTTCATTAGTTAAAGAAGATAGGTAGATAATGGGCTCAGGGTAATGCACCTTATTATGTCTCCCATGTGTACTTTTGGGGTATATTGGTAGAAAAGCAGAGAAATGCTTTGAATTTTCAACACAGCTCTACTATCTCTGGAGGTTTTGGCTATCACATTTCCAGGGAGAAATTGATATAATATATAGAAGAAGGAAACTAAAATATTAGAGCTATGGGGACTGACCATTGGTATAGGATCTGGGACTATTCAGTCTGAAGAAGTAAAAAGGTTTGGAGACATGGTAGCTACACTCAAATGGCTGCTGGAAGGGCTAGAGCCAACTGTGGACCACAAACACCAAGTGTGCAGGTCACTGTTAGCTTCACTCTTGAATCTGGTCTATTTTCTCAACCTTGTTTTTTTCCTTTTTTTGACTCGTCTGTCTTTGTGCATATGGTGGTGCCTTGAGCTTTGCTGTGATGCTGGAAGCTATGCCACTGGTATTTCAGAGCAGGGTCACCCATGGTGGACAGGTTCCACCAGAGCTTCCAGACTAAGACAGACTGGGAAGGAGGCCCTGACAATCTACTTGTAAAGGAATTGGCCAGTGAAATTCTTACGAATAGCTGGGGAACATTTTCTGATATAATGCTGAAAGATGAAGCCCTCAGGTTGGAAAGCACTCAAAATATGACTGGGCAAGGACTGTCTCCTCAAAGTAGAATAGACTTTAATGATATGGATGGAGTAAAGCTTTCAGGACCTTCATTCACTGATGTGGCATGGCTCAAAATGAGAAAAAACAGCTACAAACATCCATTAATACCTGGAATGTGGAATGTATGAATTATGAACTTAGGAAAATTAGGAGTCATCAAAAATGAAATGGAACAGTTAAATATCGATATCCTAGGTAGTAGTGCCTAAGGCATTTGACTGCTAACCAGAAGGCTGGTGGTTCAAATCCACCAGCCACTTCTCGGAAGGAAGGTTGGGCAATCTACTTCTGTAGTGATACCACCTCAGAAACCCAAGGAGGGGTTGCTATGAGTCGGAATTCACTCAACAGCAGTGAGTTTGGCTTGCTTTGGTTAAACAGTAGTGAGCTGAAATGGTATTGGCTGTTTTGAATAGGACAATCATTGGTCTACTATGGTGTGATTGACAAATTGAAGAGGAATGATGGGACATTTGTCGTCAAAAAGAACGTTTCAAGATTCATCCTGAAGTACAATGCTGTCAGTGAGAGGAAAATATTCATATGCCTACAAGGAAGACCATTTAATATTGTTATTTATGCACAAACTACTAATGCCAAAGATGAAGAAATTGAAGGGTTTTACCAACTTCTGCTGTCTGAAATTGATCAAATATGTAATCAAAATGTATTGATAATTACTGGTGATTGGAATGTAAAGGTTAGAAACAAAGAAGGGTCATGCCCTTGGTAAAAGAAATTACACTGGAGATCACAAGATAGAATTTTGCAAGAGCAATTTATTCAACATAAATAAATTTTTTCAACAATATAAATGCTGATTATACACATAGAACTCATCAGATGGAATGCACAAGAATCAAATCAATTGCATCTGTGCGAAGAGACAATGGAGAAGCTCAATATCATCAGTCAGTATAAAGCCAGGGGCTAACTATGGAACAGACCATTAATTGTTGTTATGCAAGTTCAAGTTGAAGCTGAAGAAATTTAAAAGAAGTTCATGAGAGCCAAAATACAACCTTGAGTATATCCACCTGAATTCAGAGACCACCTCAAGAATATATTTGATGCATTGAATACTAATGTCCAAAGACCAGTTGTAGGATAATTTATGATTTTTCATTACCAGCATAATAAATATATCACAATTTGTTTATTCAGTCTACTGTTGATCAATGTTTGAATTTTTTACAGTTTATGACTTTTATGGTACTGTCCTTAAAGCTATATTATCTTGTTGTCTTTTTATAAACACTTATAATTTATTTTAAGTAATTTCTGATACAAACACATATCTAAATATCTAATGCTAAAAAAAAAAAATTAAATATATTCTGTGTAGCTCCACAGCCACAAACCATCACTTAGTGTATTTCCAAGCATATAATATGTGCTCAAAAAATTTCTGATGATTTTGATAGTGGTTAATTGCTTAGAATCAATGAGTAGAAATTATATAGATGTACATTTCAGCCCCTATAAGGAAGAATTTTCTTACTATTGGTCCTGTCAAACAGTAGAAAGGGATGAATAATAAAACAGTAAGTTTCCCTTCTTCTGCGGTATGAAAGCAGAAAATATATGATATCCAACAGGGAATCTTGGAGTAGTAGACATTTTGGGGCTCTGCCCACATCCCTTTGGATCTCCTTTATTATTTCTTGTGTCTTTCCCCCAGCTTTTTATTCTTTTGCTTCTAATAGTCAATGATACAGTTGTTTGGGAGCACAACTGTCTTGTCTTGAGTTCATATGCTTTGAGGAGTAATTTATCTTCAAGTGCTCTTCTGTGGCATCAGGCTAAAGCTGTGATATATTTTCAAGTCGGACCTTGGCTTAGCCTCTTTTCTTTTCCCTGTCCTGCTTTTCCTGGTCTCTGACTGGTTTCTCCTAGGAGTGCTGCCTTAATACATTCACTTCTTGCTTATCAACATGGATAAGTTCCAAAGACCAAGTTATTATGCAAAAATTGGTATTATGTGAAAAATGGAAGATGACCACATCAGATCACAAAATGAAGAAGGACTACATCATTACATAACTGCAAAACCACTGAGGATCATAGTTCAGCCAAGTTGACACACAACCCTACTCATCACAGTGTTACTTTTGCCTCTCATCTTGGCATTCATTACTGCTAGATGTACATTAGTAATGTGCAAAATAGTCAAGTTGTGGTTGTTGTTGTTAGGTGCCATCAAGTTGTCTCTGACTCATAGTGACCCTATACACAGCAGAATGAAACAACGCCCAGCCCAGTCCTGTGCCAGCTCCACAATCCTTACTATACTTGAGTCATCGCCACTGCCACTGTGTCAATCCATCTTGTTGAGGGTCTTCCCTTCTTTCATTGACCCTCCACCATACCAAGCATGATATCCTTCTCCAGTGAATGGTCCCTTCTGACAATATAACCAAAGTATGTGAGATGAAGTCTGGCCATTCTCACTTCGAAGGAGAATTCCAGCTGCACTTCCTCCAGGACATATTTGTTAGTTCTTCTAGCAGTCCACAGTACTTTCAGCATTCTTTGCCAATGCCACAACTCGAAAGCATCAACTCTTCTTCGGTCTTCCTTACTCATTGTCCAGCTCTCACATGCATATGAAGCAACTGAAAATATCATGGCTTGTGTCAGGCGGACCTTAGTCCTCAAGGAGACATCTTCGCTCTTCAGCACTTGAAAGAGGTCCTTTGCAGCCTGTTTGCCCAGTGCTATACATTGTCTGATGTCCTGACTGCTGCTTCCATTGGCATTGATTGTAGAACTAAGCAATGTGAAGTCTTTGACAACTTCTATCTTAGGTATAGTCAGGTAGTAGATATTTTTAATTTTGGTAGTATATGTGAAATGTTGGATGAGAGAGTCAATAAGTGAGGAGTATCACTTATAAATGAATCCTTATCTTAGTGTCTATTTCTAAAGATTCTGTCCTAAGACACTTCAAAAAAGAATGAATTGGTCTGATCAATACTGACAGATGATAATTCAGTCAAAATAGTATGGAAATAAACTGATTTAACAAACTCACCGTTGCCCTCTTTCAAAAACCTAGATGATGTACAATCCTGCCTGTCTAAACTCTGGGATCACCATTAACCCTGATGGACTTGAGCCACAAGGTAAAGGTGAAATCTCAGAGGTAGGTCTGTGGGGAAGGGAAAGAAGTTGGAACAAGGTGGGCTAAGAAAATGGCAATGTAGGAACTGATCTCCAAGAAGAAATAATCAATGGTCCAAACCACCTTTCATTACCATCGAGTTGATTCTGACTCACAGCAATCTTATATAACACAATAAAACTTTTGAACTGGAGCTGAGAAGAAGAATTTTCACTCACATGGTGATGAAGGGAAGACGTGAGCCTGGAGTTTTGGGGAACATTGATCCAGCCTTAATCCAGTAAACCTGGTTAGTTGGAGATAATGAGGTTGACATATAGAGGGAAACAAAGACCAGAGAAAGAGTGAGAAAGAGCCCAGGTGTCACCAATTTTCTCAAGTGAAATACTCAAAGTCTATTGGAAATACCATCAAGGTTCATTGATTTTGTATCAAGATTCCAGTGACTGGTTACCATTATCCAAGGCAAAAACCTATCCAGGCTGGCTAGACATGAAAGTGGGGACCAGGAGAATCTTGTCATGTGAGGGACATAGAGGTATCCATTTCTCAACAGAGATACCCCTTGCTGGACTCGTTAGCAAAGCAAATTTAAAACTTCTTATTTTAGTGGAGCAGAGATTTCCAATAGAACATCTGCTATGTTTAGGGTTGGATGCAGGGGAAAGCAAACAAGCAAAGAAATATTTGTTAAGGACCTACTATATGCCTGTCACACTTCTAGGTATTTTAATTAAATTTTTTTTTTTTTTTTACTGTGATTTGGGTGAAAGTTTACAGATCAAATTCATTTTCCATACAACGGTTCAGACACATTTTGTCTCATAACATTGACTGTGATTCCCCACAGTGTAACAGCTCTCTTCCTGCTTCCTCTCCATAGTTACCTCTTTCCTGTGTCTTTCCCTCCCATGCACTCTCTAGATACTTTTCATTCATTATCTTTAATCATTTTACCAACTCTGTAAGAAAAGCATTATTAACTTCATTTTTCAAACTTGGTGAATGAGTCTCAAAAACCCACTACCACAATTTTGTCCAATTGTCAAAATTTTGACTTAAGTTAGGCCTATAGGATTACTGTAGTACTGCCACTGAGTCAATTCAGACTCACAGCTTAGAGAGGTTAAATTAAGTGCTCTGGGTCACTGGTTAGGGCGGAATTCACACACATCAAACAATAGCTAATTGAACAATACCATCTGTGGTCTGTGCCAGAGGAATAGTTCAAATGATAACTGCTCCGGGGGTATAAACAGAAAAAGCAGAGGTGCCAGATATACTTTGTAATAAATAAAAAAGAATATATCAGTCACCTCATGTGGTACTCCCACTGCCAGCTTATTGAGAAATAGAACTTCTCTCAAAGCAGGGAGCTCTGGTGCCATAGTGGTTAAACCATTTGACTGCTAACCAAAGTTTAGCACTTTGAACCCACCAGCTGCTCTGCTTAGGTAAAGATCTATAGCCTTGGAAACCCTATGGGACAGTTTTATTGTGTTCTATAAGGTCGCTGTGAGTTGGAATCAACTTGATGGCAGTGAAATATTCCCTAATTATTCATACACACACACACATATGTGTATGTGTGATCCACAGTTACCTTATTTAATCCTCTCAGTACCAGTGACAAAGACACTAATCTTTTCACTGTAAAGACAAGAATATTGAGAACATGAACCTTCCCTAAATCTCATGATTAGTAGGTAATTCTTTTTCCTCTAATTCTGAGTCTGTGATCTTTCTCCAATTAACCACATTGGTTATTCTTTACCTGTGCCTCCTTCTTGGTGGTATAGGTAAAAATATTATTATTAAAATTATTATGGTATTTATCTGTATGTGACTAGTTGGTTGTTTGGTCTCTTTGACGGCTTGTTTGCATATTGAGGGATTTATTCGTTGTCATGCACTTTGTGAATGGCTGATTGTTGCTATAAGTTTGCTACTCCTGCCACAGCACAGTGGCTGCTTGGTAATCATTGGGTCCTTGGTCAGTGTCGAATACCAAACAAGGAAACGTAAGCTAAAGAGTCTGCTTTAGAATTGAGGCTATTCAGATAGACAGTTTATACTGATGACATGTAGATCTTTTTCAAAACCCTGTATTGTGAATATGTATCATTTTATTAATGCAACTTCCCTGTCTTCTTCTAAGAATAATCCCCTGAGTTTGGAGAACTTTCTACCCCCTCAGTCTGGCATGGTTTTGGAGTGAATTAACAATCCTCCCCCTTGCCTGTAGTAGTTGGTCCGGGGAGTGGGCACATGGCCCAAACCAGACCAATCAGAAAAGTTCCCTGAGATTTTTTGAACTGCAGATGAGAAGAAGAATTTTCATTCATATGGTGATGAAGGGAAGACATGAGCCTGAAGCTGTGGGGAGCATTGATCCAGCCTTGATCCAGTTGACCTGGTTAGTTGGAGATAATGAGGTTGACATGTAGAGAGAAACAGAGGCCAGGGAAAGAGTGAGAAAGAGAATGAGTGATAGAGTGCTGATTGTCCAGTTAATCTAATTCCAGAACCCAGCTTCACCTTGTGGTTACAGGACAGACCCAATAAATGTGCCTTTCTTCCCAAGCTGGTCTGAGTTGTGTTTCTGTAATTTGCTACTAACTAAGCCTGCTGTGATACTGACCATTTCTTTTTCTATTGCTCAGCCTAAGGCCAAGACAGTACATGACTCTGAAATAAAGAATTTTGACTTAAGTTAAGCCTATGGGATTACTGTAGTACTGATAATTCCAGCCTTTAAGACTAGAATGACTAATACATCATGATTTGCTCAGACAGCCCTCGTTTATGCCTTTTGCCCTAGTGTAATTATTAATAATGCCCCCTTTCCCTCCCAGAATGGCCTGACTTAAAAGATAAATTATATAGTCACCTTATGTCGTCACCTAAATTACTTCATCACCATCCCCCCTTTTTTATTGCAGTAAAATATATATAACATAAATATACCTTTAGTGACATTTAGTACATTCACAATGTTTCGCAATCATCACTACTATCTAGTTCCTGAATATTTTCATTGCCTCAAAAGGAAATTCTGTACTCATTAAACACTCATTCCTCATTCCCCAACCTCCTTCCCCCATCTCCTGGCAACCACTAGTCTGTTTTTTGTTTCTAAGGATTTGCCAGGTCTGAATCTTTCATATAAATAGGATAATACAATATATATTATCTTATGCCTGGCTTTTTTCACTTAGCATGATGTTTTCAAGGTTCATCCATGTTGTAGCACGTGACAGTACTTCATTCTTTTTTATGGCTGAATAATATTCCATCATATATATATATATACCACATTTTGTTTATCCATTCATCAAGTATCAAGTGATGGACATTTGGATTGTTTCTACCTTTTGACTACTGTGAATAATGCTGCCATTAATATTTTCTTTTTTTTTTTTTTTTTGCCTAAAAACCCATTTTCAATTATTTTGGGTAAAAATCCAGAAGTAGAATAGCCGAGTCATATGATAATTCTATGTTTAACTTTTTGAGGGACCACTAAACTCTTTTCTGCAGCAGTTACACCATTTTATAGCCCTACCAGCAATGTACAAAGATTCCAGTTTCTCCATATCCTCACCAACATTTGTTATTTTCTGGGGTGTTTTGCTTTGTTTTTTATATTTTTTTAAAATTGCCGTCCTAGTGGATTTGAAATGGTATCTCACTGTGGTTTTGATTTGCATTTCACTAATGAATAATGACAAGGAGCACATTTTCGTATGCTTCTTGGCCATACATATCTTCTTGGAAGAAATAGCTATTGAAATCTTTGGCTCATTTTAAAAATTGGATCGTTTGTCTTTTTGTTGTTGAGTAGCAAATGTTCTTCATATATTCTAGATAACAGTCCCTTATCATTTATATGACTTGAAAATATTTCCTCCCATTCTGTGGGTTGTATTTTCCCTTTCTTGATAGTGTCCTTTGATGCACTGAAGTTTTCAATGTTGATGAAGCCCAATCATTCTATTTTGGAAGTCTTTTCTGACTTTCCAAACTTGAACCATTTTCTATAAGTGGTAGCTCCTGAAGACAGAGACAAAACTCTCCCATCTATGTAGTCCAGTGGTATTTTGTGCAGCAGCTTGTACCTTGTAAGAATTCAGCCAGTGTTGTCTGAGTATTCATGCCTTAACTATTAAAAAAACTTACCTAAAGCACATAAAAAGATGTTACAAATCACTAGTCCTTAGGGAAATACAAATCAAAACCACCACGAGATACCATTTCACACCCACTAGGATGGCTATTATCAGAAAATAACAAATGTTGGTGAGGATGTGGAAAAACTAGAACCCTTGTCAATGCTGATGGAAATGTAAAATGGTGCTATAGTAAAATGGTTTGGCAGTTCCTCAAAAACTAAAACACACAATTACCATATGACCCAGCATTTCCACCCCAGGTGTATACCCAAAAGAATTGAAGGCAGGGACTCAAACAGATTCTTGTACACCAATGTTCGTTGCCACATTATTCACAATAGCCAAAAGTTGGAAACAAATCAAGTGTCCATCAGATTAATGTGTAAACAAACTGTGGTGTACATGCAATGGAATATTATTCAACCACAAAGAGAAATGAAGTAATGTCACATGCTAGAACATGAGTGAATCTTGAATTACACTAAGTGAAACAAGTCAGACATAAAAGGACAAATATTATATGATCCCATATATATGAAATATCTAGAATAGGCAAACACGTAGAGACAAGTACATTAGTGGTTGCCAGAGGGTGGGGGAAGAGAGGAATGGGAAGTTATTGCTCAAGGGGTACTCTGAGTTTCTGTTTGGGGTGATGAAAAACTCTTGGAAATAGATAGAGGTAATGGTTGTACAATACGGTGAATGTAACTAATGTCACTGAATTATACACTTAAAAATGACTACAATGGTAATTTTTGCTATTTCTGTTTTACTACAATAAAATTTAAAAAAAAAAAACCACTTAGAAAAATAAATCAATTTGACTGATGCACATAATCTTGACCTAGATTTCTAGGCCTTCCAGTTTAAAGGGAGCCAACATTTAGAGGGGAGGTCCGGTAGCGTAGTGCCTAAGGCACTTGACTGCTAACCCGGGCTGGCGGTTCAAACCCACCAGCCACTCCTCGGAAGGAAGGTTGGGCAATCCTACTTCTGTAGTGATACTGCCTCAGAAACCCAAGGAGGGGTCGCTATGAGTCGGGTCCGAGTCAACGGCACATAACAACAACAACAACATTTAGGGAGACTTGAGTCCCTGGGTGCCACAAATGGCTGAGTAATTGACTGCTCGCAGGAAGGCGGGAACCTAGCCCTAGATGCCTCAGGAGAGAGCCTGTCAATGTGCTTCTGAGAAGTTGCCTGTCCTGTGGACACAGGTCTACTCCACAACACATGGAGTCACGATGAGTCAGAATTGACTGAATGGCAATTGTTTTTTGTTTTTCAGTTTTTTATTATGAACTCAAAAGCCTTGCATATGTGCTTTCATTTAAATCTACCCATCTCCTCTGCAGTTTAATGTGCTCTCCTATGACAGGCTGTCCCCACACAACACTGGTGCCAGTTCGGTGTCATGGACACTGTGCATTCGGTTGCTCCTTCAAGCACGCTATTCCATAGCACAGAGGCTGGAAGCTAAACACTACACTTCCCAGACTCTCTTGGAAGATTCTGGGTTGATTTGAGTCCCACCAGTCTGATGCTAGGAGCTCTGAAGGCACAGTGCTTAAGCACTGAGCTGCTAACCAAAAAGTTAGCAGTTCGAACCCAGCAGTTGCTATGCAGGAAAAAGACGTGGCAGTCTGCCTTTGTAAAGATTTATAGTCTTGGAAACCCTATGGGGCAGTTCTACTCTGTCCTATAAGGTTACTGTGTCAGAATTGACGCCACAGCAATAGGTTTTGTTATGTATTTTGGTTAATCTGATGCTTGTGGGATGCTCATTGGGAGCTGTATTCCCTTGGGAGAGAGGTGAGCACAAAACATCCATTTTGCTGGCACAGGTTGTGGCAGAAGTACGATACTGCCAGAGCCAGCAGATGCAGTTTCCCCTTTAGCGGAAATGGTTTCCTGAGCAGCAGCACCTGGAGACCTTAATAAGGGCAAAGCGGTGTAGCTTGGATGTCATTCCTGGTAACTCAGCCTGCAGTCTATCACTTGAGGCCATTGATTCTCAAAATTTAAGAACCTGTTATGTTTTGGAGTCATTGGGTGGTTTAAATGGTTAATGTGCTTGGTTGCTAACCTAAAGTTTGGATGTTTGAGTCCACCCAGAGGTGCTTTGGAAGAAAGGTCTGGAGTTCTGCTGAAAATCAGCCATTGGAAATCCTATGGAGTGCACTCTAGTCTGACACACATGGGCTTGCTATGAGTCAGAGTCAACTCTGTGGCAACTGGCTGCCTGCCTGAGAGGATCATGCCCAGTCTGATTCAGATGGGACCATCCAAAAAACCAAACTCACTGCCGTCAAGTCAATTCGACTCATAGTGACCCCTCCCTGGGTTTCTGAGGCGGTATCTCTACGGAAATACATTGCCCAATCTTCCTTCCGAGGAGTGGCTGGTGGGTTTGAACCACCAGCCTTCTGGTTAGCAGTCAAATGCCTTAGGCACTATGACGTCAGAGCTTTCAGATGGGACCATATGGAGGAAAACGCAGCACAAAACAACAATCTTACTGCCATACTATGTAGCCATGAGAAAGCCCTCTGGAGTTGTCCTTACGTTGCTCTATAGGGTAAGGTAGATTCTTCCCCCCTCCTTTATATGGGGGCCAAATGAAAGCATATGTCTTTGGTTATCTAACGATTACTTTTTTGAAACATTCTTCAGATGATCATTTTCCTTACCATAATCACAGCCTGGTTCCACATTCTCACAGCTTTTTCTTTTTTGGGGAGGTGACTTTGAGTCATAGAGAAATATTAATTATTTGGTGTGGTTTTCTTGATTAAAGGAATTGTAAATGGCTATTGAAAAACCCAAGGAAGGCTCATTCTTGGATTAATATCAGATAAAACTTATGTCTGTAATTCATCTTACAGAGCAACTGGCTATTCTTTAAAAGTTCAAACACAAACAGTAAAATAAGGAAAATGAGAATAATTATGCCATTAAACTTCAATTAGCAAAATTGATGGGCTGTCCAACCATTGGGTTAAGAAGAATTTTCTCCCTCATTTCTAGGTAGTATAGTCTTGGCAGCCTCAAAGAAGATCCACACATCCAAAGAAATTTCACTCCCCTCACTTATACATTACTTGGGTTTCTTGAGGAAAAGCAAAAAAAAAAAAAAAAAAAACCAAAAGCCAGTATCCCAGAGGAAAGGCCCCACTTCTACACATTCTGCATACCAAGGTGTGAGTGATGTGATCCCCTTACTCTCAAGTGTATCAAGGATCTCAACCATGATAAAGAAAGGGTGGAGACAGTACCCACCACTTCACCTGAAAAGGCAGAAAAAACACCAGGAAGGAGGGTACTTGCTTGGCACAACAATGAGAAGTTCTAGGAATAGGTCTCTAGTTTCTGCCCCTAGGACTCAGGAACCTTTCTACCCTAATAACAAAAAACCACTCTCCTATTGGGACAAATTTTGAGGCATAACATACTCTGGAGTTCACCTGTGGGATTAGGCAGAAGCTGCTTTCAGTGGGGCCTGTGCCTCAAATCTCACCCCAGCTGGGCTTCTTCCCCTTCCCTGCCCTGCTTTCCTAACTCCTTTACTGGTTTCTCATGAAAACGCTTCCTTGAAAAGTCATTTATGCCCAAATTCTCATCACAGGGCCTGCATCTGGGGAACCCAACCCAAGAGAGTGTTCTTCCTATGTGCTCTTGTGGTCCCCTGAGCATGCCTCTATTGTAAGCATATTGTTCTTAGCTGCCATCAGGTCAACTCCCTATTCCTGGTAACCCCATGCACAACAGAAGGAAACACTGACCAGTCCTGTGCCATCCCCATGAGCAATTGCACATCTAACCATTTTGATCCATAGGCTTTTCATTGACTGGTTTTCACAGGTAGATCTTTAGGCCTCATACTCTAGACCATCTTAGTCTGGAAGCTCAGCTGAAAACCTGTTCTGCACCGTAACCAAACCAAGCTCACTGCCGTCGAGTCAGATCCAACTCATAGCGACCCCTCCTTGGGTTTCTGAGGCTGTATCACTACAGAAGTAGATTGCCCAACCTTCCTTCCGAGAGTGGCTGGTGGGTTTGAACCACCAGCCTCGTTGTTAGCAGTCAAATAGGTGCACAAAAAAGCCTCCCCTGACAGATGGGTGGTGGACAGACAGTTTGGCCACACATGAGGTTCATTGGCAGGGAATTGAACTGGGCCTCACACACAGGAGGCAAGAAAGCTATCACTGAACCACCAATGCCTCACAGGACCTGGTGGCACTTGGTTAAGGCATTGGGCTGCTAACCAAAAAGTTGGTTCAAACTCACTAGCTACTCTATGGGAGAAAGATGAGGCAGTCTGTTTGCATAAAGATTTACAGCCTTGGAAGTCCACTGATAGTTGCTATGAGTTAGAATCGATTCACGACAGTGGGTTATTTGCTAGTCAGCCCCCTCCTCAGGGATGAGAGTTTTCTGAGGGCAGGGATGGTGTTTTGTTCCTAGTACCAATCTAAGGCCTGTCAGTGGACTTAGTGAGAGCTTGTGAATCCATGAATGAATAAACCATTAACTCCAGTTATCAGAATCCATCCCAATAGAAAGCTGAACCCAGGAAAATACCTGGGTACTTCCAGGAAAGCACTGTCCTAAACAGAAAT
Source organism: Orycteropus afer afer (assembly GCF_000298275.1). NCBI lineage: Eukaryota > Metazoa > Chordata > Mammalia > Tubulidentata > Orycteropodidae > Orycteropus > Orycteropus afer. The sequence continues at coordinate 10,761,747 of NW_006921601.1, read as the reverse complement.
TGAACTGTATGCCTCCTAAAAGTGGACTGAGAAATCGATTCTTCCTTGGGGCCTATGTGTGCACATTTGCCCTTTGGCTGTCAATTCCATTTTTCTCCCAGGTCTTACTCTGAAAAATGTACATAAGAATTTACAGTTGTCTTCTTATTTTTAAGTCCTTTGCAGCTTCTAACTCTAGACTCTTGGAATCCACCACAAAGTCTACATTCTTCCCTTCGGCTTCTAGCTCATTTCTGGATACTGATCTACCTTGAGATTCAACCCTAAACCTTTTACCTACCGCATCCCATCTGCTAGGTGTTGTCCACAGTCCCCAAGTAGTCCCCACCAGCTGCCCTTTTCCAGGTGACAGGATCTGGAGCATTGGACCCTGATATTTGCCCCCAGCCCATTCCTCTGCCCCCGCCCCACCAGTGCCAGCGTGATGTGGAATGTAGTTGTGACAGAGAAGCCCAATCTGTTTCCATTGCACAGTCTCTGGCACGTCCAGGCAGGCCTGGGCAGGTCGCCAGGGGCTTTGTTGATGTGAAGGACAGCCCCTAGATTACCAAGAAGAAACCGCGAAGATATGTTGGAACTGATACTTGGCCCAGAACAGAAACTTGAGCATATTGGGTCCTTATCTTCTTCATATTGTACTGGCCATGGGCTGAACTTATCCTCAAGAAGGATACTCAAGGATTGCTTGTCCCAATTTCTTTGGAGGTGTAGGATGAAGCACAGAGAGAACAGGTCATATAAAAGAAATGAAAGAACCTGAGAGAGGGAGGCCTATGCTGGGAGGGGAGGTCCACCATGCTCAGGGACAGGGCTCTCAAGCAGCTGTGGAACAGGAGAGAGCCAGTGGGAAAGTTATTCAGTCATAGAGAAAAGGCATCTAAATCTCTTGGGCTGAAAAAGAAGTGCTTAAAAACGAAACTTCCTGAACGTATGTTCCCTTCCCCTTCCTAATGTGGCAAATGTATCCTTTCATCAAACATTCACAGGCAAGTTATGAGCACTCGGGGAATCAGGCTGTGTAGGAAATGATGGTGACCTTGGCCAGGCAGTCAAACAAAGGGCATGGAGATGTTAATGATTTACTGCCAAGAGGCCTGAGGATTCCATAGACACCTACTCACTGCCAATCACAGGCACTGGGAGCTGCAGAATGAACTGCAAGGATGAAAGGGCTTTGTTGTGGGCATTTTAATGACAGTGAAACTATTCTGCATGATCCTGTAATAGTGGACACATGACATTATGCGTTTGTCAAAAGCCATAGGAACGTACAACACAAAGAGTGAACCCTAATGTAAACTACGGACTTCAGTTAAAACCAAACCAAACTCACTGCCATGGATTCTATTCTACTCATTAGTGATTCCTCCTTGGGTTTCTAAGGCGGTATCTCTATGGAAGTAGATTGCCCAATCTTCCTTCCGAGGAGTGACTGGTGGGTTTGAACCATTGGCCTTCTGGTTAGCAGTCAAATGCCTTAGGCACTATACCACCAAAGCTCCCTCTGTAAATCTAGAAACTCTAAAATATAAAGTGCATTGGTTGAATTTTAAAAAACAGGCTCCTTGCAAAGTGATCCCAGGAGAAGGGTCTGAGTTCTTACAGTTTCAGGTTTTCTCCATTTTTGTCCCTAATGCACTGCCAATTCCAGATTCTCATCCTTTCATACTCATTCAGTGTTTAGATACTCCAAACAAATCTCCTCCCTTCCCTTCCCTTCCTCCCTTTCCTTCCACAAATTTGTAAAAAAAAAAAAAAAAAAAAACCCTGTTGCCATCAAGTTCATTTCAACTCATGATAACTCCATGTGTTTCAGAGTAGAACAGCAATCTGTGTGGTTTTCAATGGCTGTAATCTTTATGGACATAGATTGCCAGAGCTTTCTTCCACTTCTTTGTACCCGCACACTAGGAAAATAGCCATGGACAAAACAGATCAAAATCTTTGCCCTCATGAAGCTTACATTCTGGAGGGAGAAGACAGACACAATAAGCTAAATAGCCAAGTTAAATACGTAGCATGTAAGCAGGTGACAAGTTCATGGAGAAAAAAACCAAGCAGAGAAGGAAAAGAGGGGATACTGGTGATGGTGGGGACAGGAGCAACAATGTTAAAGACAGAGGTGAGAGAAGGACTTGCTGGGAAACAGGCATGTGAAATTTTTATTAAGCTCCTACTCTATGTCAGCTCTGGTGGTGTAGTGCCTAAGACATTTGACTGCTAACCAGAAGGCTGGCAGTTCAAACTCACCAGCCACTCCTGGGAAGGAAGATTGGGCAATCTACCTCTGTAGTGATACTGCCTCGGAAACCCAATGAAGGATCGCTATAAGTTGGATCCAACTCAAGGGCAGTGCGTTTGGTTGTTTTTCTATGTCAGACATCATGGAATTCATTAGGCACACATTGGGCATGAATTACAAATTAATGGATGTGATTCCTACCCTTGTAAAGCTTAAAGTTTAGCTTCTAACCTGTTCACTTTAAATTTCTCCTCTATGTGGATACTTAGGAGATCTTCTTCCTACCACACAGGAATGAGCACCGTTACTGCTCTGCTAAATCCCTCCAATGACATTTCAGTGCCTAAAGGATTAAATTTGACTTCTTAAAACTCCAAAACCAAACTCACTGTTTCGAGCAGATTCGGCTCGTTGCAATCCCTCCTTGGGTTTCCGAGGCAGTATCACTACGAAAGTAGATTACCCAGTCTTCCTTCCGAGGAGCGGCTAGTGGGTTTGAAGCGCCAGCCTTCTGATTAGCAGTCAAATGCCTTAGGCACTATGCTACCAGAGCTTGCAACAAAAATGCAACCATTGCTGTGGAGTCGGACCCGAACCATAGCGACCCCTCCTTGGGTTTCCGAGGCAGTATCACTACGGAAGTAGATTGCCCAACCTTCCTTCCGGGTTTAAAACCCTTCAGCAATCTCTGCTAACTGAAAGGTTGGAGGTTTGAGTCCACCCAGAGGCACCTCAAAAGAAAAGCCTGGTGACCTACTTCTGAAAAACCAGGCATTGAAAACCCTATGAAAATTGTATCCATGAACAACTATCTCCTTTGCCATGAGAACAGATGAACTGGATGGTGCCTAGCTATCATAACTGAACATTTTGATCGGTGCCTCCATAGAAGAAAGCTGATAAGTAGGGGAGAAATGCAAAAGAATTTCAAATTCTCATGGATTCCAGGGTTTCTGGAGTCATGGAGGATGGACGAAAACCTGAAACTATTGCCCTCAGATAATCTTTAAACCTTAAACCAAAAATATCCCCTGGAGTCATCTTAAAACCTAATAATAGTTTAGCTTAACTAGTAAAAAAAAAGTCTGCCCTGAACATTATGCTCTTTTAAGAACTATTTATGTAGGATCAGATTGACAGCAGCAACTCAGAAGATGAGATAGGAATCTTAGGGGGCAGTGAGGAACAACTCAAAAAAGGAGGGTTGCACAACTTGAGGAAGGCAACCATTGTAGAAACTGTTGAAATGGGTGTATGTTTTGCTGTGTATATTCTCAACAACAACAACAAAATAAATAATAATAATAAAAGAATCTTATGGAGCACAATTCTACTCTGACCCACATTGGTTGCCATGCATTAGAACAGACTTGGAAGCAACGGTTTGCTTTCTCAAAGCTCTCAGTCTCTGTCCCACATACCCAGTGCTTCAGCTAAACAAAACACTCACTGTTCTCCAAACACACTTTATACTTTGCACCTTCTGCACTTTACTCATCCTGGCTATGGGTTACTCTTACCTGCCTGACTGGCCAATGGAATTCTCTTTATTCTGAAATATCAGCTCAAATGTTATCTTCTTTTTGTTCTCTGAGCTGTTTCCCCACTCTTGCCCCTCCACTACATAGCATTATTTGTCCCTCCTCTGTGTTCCTAGACCATTCATCCTTTTCTCAAGTATTGTGTGCTACACACCCTTGTCTTGGTGTCATCTCCACTTACACATTGGGAGCAGGGCTGTACCCAATATCTGAACCAGAGACAGCATCTGATCCACAGCAGGAGCTGAGTACATACTGCCCGTGTTGAATTCAAACCGGTTGTGCTCTAGCTGCAAATATACTGGCTTAAAGGTTTCAATGCTTTTAAGGAAATTGCTAGAACTTTAAAACTAGGTCCATTGTGCTTTTGTTTGGTTTGGTTTTCAATCTGTCATGTAAGACCTTAAACATACTATAAAGTTGGTGTCCCAATAGTAGATCTCTCTTATTGATCTACACCTCAATTTTCCAGCTCACAGAAGCTTGCTCACCTGTACTATGTAATGGCTCACCTTCTAGGTCCCCTTGCCTCCTGGCAAAAACCCCTGTGACATACATGTTAGCATTGAGTCTTTGGTTAAAGTAGCAGAAAAGATATTCTCAGTCTAAGAAGACTGAGAGTAAAGTGAGATGTGAGTTCAAGGCTGGGGCAAAGAAAAAAGCATCCCTATCCAAAGTCTGGGAGCTCTGATAGCATAGTGCCTAAGACATTTGACTGCTAACCAGAAGGTTGGCAGTTCAAACCCACCAGCCACTACTCAGAAGGAAGGTTGGGCAATCTATTTCTATAGTGATACTGCCTTGGAAACCCAAGGAAGGGGTAACTATGAGTCGGATCCGACTCCATGGTGGTGGGTTTGGTTTGGTTTGGATCCAAAGTCTACAGGAGAAGTTTCTAAAAAGGGAAATATACAAGGGGGAAGTTTTAATATCAGTAACATTTTTTTCAGGGAGCTGGAGAAGACAAAAAGGAGCTCTGGTTGCGCAGTACATAAGGCATTTGTCTGCTCATCAAGTTCGGTGGTTCAAACCCACCAGTTGCTCTGCAAGAGGAAGTTGAGGCAATCTATTTCTGTAAAGATTTACAGCCTTGAAACCCAATGGGGTTTCGACTCAATGGCATTGGGATTGGTTTGGTTTGGTTTGGAGAAGACATGAAGGATTCTATATTCATTAGTCTTAATCATAGGGGAAGTATGGAGTAAGAAACAGTTTAATTCTGCTGGAATCCAGATTTCTGGGGTCTGTGATGTTGGGGTGACCCACCCAGCCCATTTGCCCTTACATGTCCTTTTGAACCATGAGCTTTGAAGAAACTGGACTCCTCCTGTCACCATTAAGTCAAACAACAGTCTTGTTAATTAATAAGATCGTTTTGCCTTAGGCGTTGTGCTCTTTTGAAGAATTCAGTCAATTTCAGGAAGCAGAAACTCCAGGGTCTGACTGGAAGCTGTGTTTTAGAGTAAATTGTGACTATAAAAAATATTATTCTGTCCCCATTTTTATGGCAATGTTGATGCGGTGGACTAGAAGAGTCTTTGGAGGTTTTCTCATCTTTGGGACTCTTGTCTGATTTTGAGACCAGATGTTCCCCAGTTCATGAACTAAAAAATAAGTTAATGAGTTCATATACCAATTTAATATTGTGAAAGTTTTATTTTGAACAGGAAGACATTTAACTAGGGGGCTATAGAGTAAGGAAGCCAATGATTAGAAGTGGGCATGTGAGGTGAAGGACGAGCACAAACTATGCTTAAAATCCCACTCTATTCCATCCAGAGATTCATTTATTTATTCATTTTCACTTATGTTCAAATACAAATATGCCAGAAACTGCTCAAAATGCAATTGTTGAGGGAAAGACAAAAAAGGCCCAATCCATGCCAGTCTAGTGGGAAAATTAGAAGATAATCAAATACTCACAAGGTACAAATGTCAGTTTAAAAGTGTGGTAAGTGTTAGGAAGGAAGCATGCACAGAACTCTAAGTGTCTAACAGTGCAGGGAAAGGGGGCAGGTCAAGGCTTGACTGCACAAGAGATAGGCAAGTTGTGAGCATAAGAATGAATAGAGTTAGATTAATAACTAAGGCTGAGGTAGGGCTGGTAGCATAGTGCCTAAGGCATTTGACTGCTAACCAGAATGCTAGTGGTTCAAACCCACCAGCCACTTCTCAGAAGGAACTTCCGGCAATCTACTTCCGTAGTGACACTGCCTTGGAAACCCAAGGAGGGGTTGCCATGAATCAGATATGACTCGACAGCAGTGGGTTTGATTTAGTAGGTTTTGGGGTAGGGCAGGGAAGGTGGGCTTGAAAGGTGCTCCAGGAGCAGGTAATAGCACATGAGAAGGTCTTATGCCAGAGAGGAGCAGGATGTGGTCAAATAGGTTTACAGTCCAGGAGGGTGAGGAGAAAACTACATGAGGCAGGAAAGAGAGGAAGGGGCAGAGCATGCAGGGTCATGTAGGCCACCATCGGAATTTGGTCTTTGTGTTGGAACATGGGATGACACAGGAGGAAGTCTTACAGTGGAAGTGAAATGCCACCTGATCAGATACATAAGGTGAAAACTTCATTCTAGCTGCCATGTGAAGAGCTATAAAGCAGAGAGACCCTTTAGAAAGCCATTGCAAGAATTCAGACCAGCGACGGATGGAAACGTGTACCAGGGAGGGGTAGTGTGACTTCCTTAACCTGAGTCTCAGCCCTGTAATCTCTGTAAAGGAGATAAAACCAAAACCAAACCTACTGCCTCCAGTGGATCCGACTCATAGTGACCCCTCCTTGGGTTTCAGAGGCAGTATCTCTATGGAAGTAGATTGCCCAGTCTTCCTTCCAAGGAGTGGCTGGTGGGTTTGAACCACCAGCCTTATGGTTAGCAGTCAAATGCCTTAGGCACTACACCACCAGAGTTCCCATAAAGGAGAGAAGAAAACTTAAAACTTAGGGTATTAAATATGCAAAGTGTTTGGTTCATAGTAAATGCTCAAAAAATGTGTAATTTCCTTCCCTCCTGACATGAGGCTAGCAGCTGAACACTCAGCTGAGATTCCTAGCCCTCTTAGACTCTGCTTTCTGAAATGATTTTTGTTTTACTCACAGAAGCCACCTTGTGTTTGTACAGGGAAATGGGGACAGGAAGCTACCCAAGACACATTGTGGAGAAGTTCCTTTCCAAAATATTTTTGAGAGGTAAAAAGGACAAACTAGATGGTTCCTGGGAGTGTCACAGACAGGCAGGTGAGTGCGCACCCCCGACCACGCACGCACACACACACACACACACACACAGTTGTGAGAGATTCCCTAAGCAAAAAATGACATTGCTCTCTGCTCACAATAGGGAGGGCTAGTGCCCCTGGATAAGATGGCTTTGGACTCCTGGGAGTGTTGTGACATTTGAGGCCTCCTTGGGAAACTCTTCCTTTCCCTTAAAGCCAATTGGTAATGAAAGTTGTATAGGACTGTGATCAGGTAACCCAGATAAAGGCCTCTTGTGTTCAACCTAGTGTGTGCAATATCGGGTGACATGCTTTTCCAATGAAAATAAAGCGTGGCCACCCTCCAACTCAGCAAAGAGAAAACCTCCCCCTTTCTCATGTGGTCAGCTGGAACAAAGACTTCACCTTTGGTTAGTTTACGAAGTGCGCAACTAAGAAAGACCCACACATTTGCATTAATCTGGTGGTGCTTTTGTAAGCACAGTCAGAAATGCTTCTAGGTAAAAGGAAAATGTAATTTCATCATTTTCTCCTCTCAGAGAAACAACCAACCAACAAAGGAGCACTCACCTTGAAGCACTGAGAACAAGTCACTCACTCCAGAAAGCAAATTTAGGGAAGAACATTTTCCAAAATGTACTTTAACATAAATGATTCCTGTCTTAAAAGCCTATAACCACAAAATAAGGCCCCAGCTCCTTTCAGTGTTCAAATAATGACAGCATTAACCGCAGCAGCTTGATTGTCAGTAATTGGCTCCCCTCAAAATATGCCTTGGTTATTTCTAAGAGTACTTGAAGGGGCACCCCAATCCAGTCTCTCAGTTGAAGCCACCTTTCAGCAGTGCCCTCTTCTTCCTTTTCTGTTTGGCTGCCTATTTCTCTGGAAGCTTCCCTGCTGTTCCTATCATGGAACAAAGATCTTGCCTAGGGGCTTTTCCTTGGAGTGGCCAAGGAACTAGTGGAGGATTCTGAGCAGAGGAAGGATATCAAGAAACAGCAGCAGAGAAACAGCGGCAGCAGGGGCAGCAGAACCTGGAGACTGGCAGAGGATAGCATAGTGGGCTTCCTGGCCCAGGCAGCATGAGAGCTGAGTTCCTTGATTCAGGAGGCTTGCTAGCAGAGTGGGGGTGCCTCTGGACACTTACTGGCAGAACTAAAATGCTCTGTAACACTTGCCTGAGCAGGGTAGAGGTCTAGCTGACCCAGGAGCCCCAAGAGGCCCTAGGGCCCAAGGGGCTGAGGGCAAGAGAGAGGACTGCCTGCAGGCATGGCCTAGAAGAGGCTGTCCTGATTGAAGAACTACATCCTGAGTCATTTCTGATCCTTAATTGTAACCCGTTACTTCCTTAATAAGCCCTATAACTGTGAGTATAATCTGAGTATTGTGTGGTCATTGCAATGAATTATCAAACCCAGCAGAGAGAATGTCATGGGAGGGACAGCTGGTGTCAGAATTGGTAGAAAGGTTGGAGGAGGGACGCATGTCTGGCCTCTGCTTCATAAGAATCAGCGTTAGGCTGTTGATCTGAATTCTCCTTCCCCCTAGTGAAGTTAGAGGAGGTCCAAAACCCCAACCATGTCATTTTTACCAAAGTCATTAAGATTGCCTTGTGGATGTTGTGAAATATAAGAGAAAGAGGAATCAAGATTTTTGGGTTGAAAACAAAGATGGATGAATTTGCAGATAGTATAACTGACATCACATCTCCATATTTCCTGACTAGAAAATTAGTTTAATTCATTTTGTAGGCCCAACTGATCCCTAAAATTGCTACTTACTAGTGATGAAGCCCAATATACCCACACCTCATTTATCAACATGCTTAGATTCCAAAGACCAGGTTATGTAAAAATCAGTGTTAGGCAAAAATGGAGGATGATCACATAGGATCACAAAAAGGAGAATGACTACATCATCATGTAACTGCCAAATTACATCACTGAAAAACTGCTAAATTACATCATTACAAAACTGCCAAATTATATCATTATATAACTGAGAATCATGACCCAGCCACGTTGACACACAACCTTAACCATCACAGCCAGTGTTACTCTTGCCTCACATCTCAACATCTGTTACTGCCAGACATATATCATTAATGTGCAAAATAGTCAGGTAGTAGATTTTTTACTATGATTATAAGTGTGATATGTCAGATAATAAGACAGTCAATAGGTGAGGTGTAGGTATATGAGGAATGGTGGAGTTTATTTTTCTACTTGATTCACTGAAAATTGTATCTACTTCTAGCAAACAGAGTATAGTCACTTGTTGGGCCAAAAAGAAAACTTTAACATACTTTTTAGAAGTAGTGATTTTACTGATCAGAATCTAATAACATTCAAAATAAATTATTGCAAGATGATTAAAAATCTTAACTATTTAAGAATTAAGAAATACACACATAGATAATCTTCAACTCAAAGGGGAAATCAAAAGGTATATTTTTATTTCTAAAATGCAGTATAAAGGAGAAACACAAAGCAAAACACACAAAGAAAGAATAAGAAGCAAGGGAACCAAGTAATTGTCTTGAGAAACTAGGGAAATAACAGCAAAATAAATCAAAGGAACTAGGAAGATATTTGTAAAATAAAATTTGAAATTAATTAAATATGACTTAATTAAAATTTGATTTATTTACTAAAATTAAATTAATTAGGCATAACAAATCCAAATACTGGTTCCTTTAAATAGTTCTTAAGAAAAACTAAATAAGTAAAAAAAATGAGAATAATCAAAAATGTGAGAAAGGAGACTCAACTCTAGACACAGGAGAAATTAAAAGAATTATAAGAAAATATTTCATTAACTCTGTGGCAATAAATTTGAGAGTCTGGAGGGGAAAAAAAAATAGCAATAGTACTTATAATTAACATTGAGCCAAGAGGAAGAAGGAAGCTTGGATAGGCCAATTACCATTTGAAAGGTGAATAAAGATGCACAATTGAAGAAACTCACAGGTTCTGATGGGTTCACAGGTTCCTAACGGATGTTTCCTTTTTTTCCTCTAATAACCTAGTCATAGTATTTGGCTCTGCAGTGAATAATAGTTACATAGTAGTAATATTTTGGGAGCTCTGGTAGCATAGTGGCTAAGACACTTGCCTGCTAACCAGACGGCTGGCGGTTCAAACCCACCAGCCACTCCTCGGAAGGAAGGTTGGGCAATCCTACTTCCGTAGTGATACTGCCTTGGAAACCCAAGGAGGGGTCGCTATGAGTCGGGTTTGACTCGACGGCACATAACAACAACAACAACAACAACAAAGTAATATTTTAATTCTATTTATTGATTTTCTATTTTTAAAGTCACCCATATGGTTTCTGCTCCAACATGTAAAGAGTTTGGAAGTCATCACTCCCATGCAACAAGAACAAAGCTGAACATTGGGACAATAGTGTCATGGGACAGCTGAGTCAACTGGCATACCATAATTCAGAAAGATAATGTTCTACATCTTAGTTTGGTGAATAGCTTGCAAAGACTATCTAAGATACAACTGTTGGTCTCTTCCCACCTGGAACAAAGGTCACTGCCTAGAAGCATCGGCTCACTGAAAGACTGAGATCTAATCATAAGGTTTATAGAACATTTCTCTTCCTTCACACGTTACCACCACATCAACAAGGCTCTTGTATAACAGAGAATTAAAGCTGAAAAACATCAGGGTTGTATCCTTTCAATATATAAGCAGATATCAATATACTTATTCAATCTTATGCTGAGCAAATAATCTGAGAAGCTGGACTATATGAAGAAGAACATGGCATCATTAATAGCCTTCGATATGCAGACACAATCTTGCTTGCTGACTTGAAGCACTTGTTGATGAAGATTACAGACTAAAGAATTCAGTATGGATTACACCTCAACGTAAAGAAAACAAAAGTCCTTACAACTGGACCAACAAGCAACATCACAATAAATGAATAAAATATTAAACTTGTCAGAGATTTCCTTTTACTTGGATCTGCAATCAATGCCCATGGAACAGCAGTCAAGAAATCAAATGACATATAGCCCTAGGCAAATCTGCTGCAAAAGACCTTTTTGAAGTGTTAAAGAGCAAAAATGTCACTTTGAAGACTAATGTGCTCCTGATCCAAGTCATGGTCCTTTCAATAGCCTCATATACATGGGAAGGCTGGACAAAGAATGAGGAAGACTGCAGAAGAATTGGTGCATTTGAATTGTGATATTGGTGAAGAATCCTGACTGCTCACCAGAAGGCTGGCAGTTCAAACCCACCAGCCACTCCTCGGAAGGAAGATGGGGCAATCTACTTCCATAGTGATACTGCCTTGGAAACCCAAGGAGGGGTCGCTATTGTAAGGCTACAGTAAGGAGAAGAGGATGCACAAAAGTGAGGTTAAAGAGAAGTTTTTATTCTGAGTTTCTGGGGGAGGTTTACGGGCCCCCAAGAGGGGCCCGGGCAAGGTTCACGGGTCCCTGAGAGGGGCCCGGGAAGTCGCACTGCCTGGCTGGGGAGGGGAGGGTTTATAGTCTTGTGGAGGACCTAAGCAGGGACACTAAGGAAATAGTGGGGTCCAATTAGCTGTTAGTATGGGTCTGTACTTAATTAGCATGAGGGGGCTTCACAAGAGGAAGTTTGCCACTGCATGGGACTTTCCAGTCTGGGCGGGTTCTGTCACTTCGGTTGTGTTATCAGGCTGTCTCATCAGGGCTTGACACCTGGAGGAAGCTGCTAACTGAAATGTTGGTGGCTTGGGTTTGCTTCGGCCTAACATTCCAACCTTTTTTAATGGATAATGGGCGATGTGATTCTCTTAGCTTCTTCCTGCTGAATGGGGTCGGAGAGGGAGAGAGGGGTTTCATAGGTTGGAGTTTGAAAAGTTGGGGTCTTCAGGATGTAAGAGAAGTTGATTCACCATGACCCGAGACATTTTTCAAGTTGGCTTCGGAGAAGTTTGAGGAGGTAAGGGGTAAAGAGGAAGAAGATGGTAATTAGTATAAACGGGTTTATGAGGGGAAGTACTCAGGCGGTTAATGGAAACTGAAACTAAGTGAATGGGGGGTTGCTGATTTGGTTTTTTTTTCTGTGTAAGTTTTTACTCAGGTGTTAATATTTTTTCCATGAGGCTAAATTTGTTGAATAGTAGTAATATTTTTTTTCCTGAAGAAGAGGTATGTTTTTTTATTTTTTGGCTGTTAGCAGGTCAAGGGTTTGTTGGTTCTGTAAAGTAACTTGAGCTAGAGAGTTTAGTTGGTGTTGTAGGGTGGTTAGAGAGTGTGCTGTGGTTTTTACTAGGAACTGTAACTGATTTTCTAGTTCTGTGTTGACATGATACTGTGCTTCAATAGACAGGGTTGTGGAGGTTAGAGAAAGATTAATTATGATAGGAAGGAAGGCTGTTTTTTTGAGGGTCTGTGGATAGAGTTTGTAATATTTGTTTTGCTTACACTGATAGGATAGGGGTGTTATAAGGGGATTGAGTGGAGATTAAGAGTTTTTTGGATAAGAAATGTTGTATAAGAGGTTTTAGGCTGTGTCGGTGTGTGTGAGAAATGGGAAATTGGGGCTTGGATGGAAACTGTGTGAGATCTTTTAAATTTACTATAACGGGGGTGATGAGAGGCGATGGATGGGGAAGAAGTATTTCACAGGCATGGATTAACAAGGTCAGGGGACATGAGGAAAGTTGGTGTCTGTGAGGAAGTAGTGGTCAGTGATAGTAGAAGTGAGGCAGAGTGATTTTGAGTCTAGGTTAAAGTGGTCTTAATTTTTGTGAGGAAATCTCGCCCTAAAAGGAGGGTAGGGCAGGTTGGTATAATAAGAAATGAGTGTGAAAGAATTTTGTTATTTATTAAACAGGTAATGGGGCCTGTTGTGGGGGGGTTTGAGGGTTGCCCGTTAATTCTCATAACAGAGACTGAGGAAAGGAAATATGGTCCTGAGAAGGAGGGGAGTACAGAATAGGTAGTCCTAGTATTAATTAAAAGGAGATTGACTTACTTGCTACTTTGATAGTGACCCTGGGCTCAGCGAGAGTGATCGTGGTTGTTGAGTCCGGGCTCCTTCAGTCGTCAGTGGCCAGGCCAAGATTGTCGACAGTGGGTTAGTGCATGGGGAGGATGGCCCTCCGTGCTTTGACACAGAGGGACAGTCACTCTTCCAATGTCTTTTCAAACCACACGCTGGACATGGGCCGGGGGGCAGTCGGGGCTGAGGGCAGGATTTGGTTCAGTGCCCTTCCTTACCGCATTTGAAGTAGGATCAGGGAGCTGCCGAGGAAGGAGGTCTTCTGTCACTATGTGCTGGCCTCAGGGCCGCTAGTAAGGCATTGGTCTGCAAGGCAGCTTTTTGGCGGGTCCTGGCTTCCCTATCTGCCTCCGCTTTCTCTTCTCGGGTGTTAAAGACTTTAAAGGCCATATTTACTCAGTCTCCAATGGGAGTTTGGGGTCCCTCTTTAGCCTTTTTTTTTTCCAGTTTCTTTCTAATGTCAGGAGCTGACTGGGTTATGAAATGAGTGGCTAGGACCGTGGCCCCAGCCGGAAAGGAAAGGTCTAGACGGGTAAATTGGGTAAGGGCTTTGGTTAATCGGTTTAGGAAGGTGGCTGGGTTTTCATCTAGAAGTTGGGTACTGTTTTGGAGTTTGTTAAAATTAACTGCTTTATGAGAGACAGTTTATAGACCTGTCAGGAGGCATTGGAGTATTTTATTTTTGTGGGATCTCTGGTGTGTTTGGACTGGGTGTCTGGAGAGGAAAGGGTGGGAGAGGCAGAGGAGGATGTCTGGGGAGGTAGGTGAGACAGGAGGACAGGGAGTTGTAGGGGGAAGGGGAAGGGAGGAAGGTGTTACTTGGGGGAGAGGGGGTTGTGTTGCAGCATAAGGAGGGGGTTTGGGGTTAGGGATAGGTTTTTAGGCCGGTCAAAGAAAGAGGAAGAGGAAATTGTTTGAGTGGTTTTAGAGGGGGAGAGAGGTTTGGGTTTTTTGTGAGCAAGGAGGATTTAAGTGGTATTACATTTTAAGCACAATAAGGGCTGGGAGCACAAATAAAAAAAGGTTTGGACATAGGGGAGTTCCGGCCATTTGCCTGTGTGTTGGTAAAAATTGTCTAAGTCTGTAAGGATATTAAAGTTAAAAGTTCTGTGTTCTGGCCAGTGAGAGCTATTGTCTAGTTGGTACTGGGGCCATGCTATGGTGGAGTAAAAAATGAGGCGTCTGGGACAGAGGTCCTGGTTTAGTAATAAGGTCTTAAGTTTCATTAATAAACACCCCAGAGGGGTTGTTGGATTGATTTTGGAGTTTTGATTGCTCATTGGTTCTGAGTTCTTCGGATAGGGTTCCTGGAACCCTATGTCAGTGGGACTGTTTTACGTAGGTGGACGTCTCCGCCTGATGTTAGACAGTTGAACGAGGAATGACCCTCCGAGGAATGACCCTCAAGGGAGATAGGATGTCAGGCATCTCCGAGTAACTAAAATCCCGGACTGTGAGGAGTTTCTGACATGGTACCACGATTTTTCCCTGTGCCAGTGATGCAGAAAACTCCGGTGCAGAACTCAGACCTTTGGGCAAGTCAATTTTCCAAAAGCAATCCACAGGAGATATTAAAAGAGGAAAATAATCACACTGGAGACATGTTCCAAGGACTAGTCAGATGTCCGGTTGTCCGCTCCCCTCTTGGGGATTTAAGTGAGTCTTTGGCTAAGGTGTCTCTGTATAAACCCTGGAGCGGAGGGCAGAGCCACACCGTTTTGCCGATCTGACTTCACATGGAAATCAACTGAGGGCCCACTTAGGCTCCACGACCTAGATCTTGGAGCATCACAGAAACATTCACACAACCTCTCAGTCAGACACAGACAAATTACAAGAAAACTAATTCAAACTGTCTGGTAGTAGGCACTGGTTCATCACCCAGAGTCAAAAATATTAAAATGGCCCACAGGATGAGAGGACAACAGAATACAAAATGTATGTCCTCTGGTGGGCATTGAGTAAAGGGTAAGATGTGACTTACCGGTGGTGGATGCAGGGGGCCGGAATTCCCTGGTCCAGAGGGAAGAGGGAGAAGGGGAGTAAGAATTCCCTCGAGTTCTACTCCTCTTCCTGGGTTTCGGCACCAAATGTAAGGCCACAGTAAGGAGAAGAGGACGCACAAAAGTGAGGTTAAAGAGAAGTTTTTATTCTGAGTTTCTGGGGGAGGTTTACGGGCCCCCGAGAGGGGCCCGGGTGAGGTTCATGGGTCCCTGAGAGGGGCCCGGGAAGTCGCACTGCCTGGCTGGGGAGGGGAGGGTTTATAGTCTTGTGGAGGACCTAAGCAGGGACACTAAGGAAATAGTGGGGTCCAATTAGCTGTTAGCATGGGTCTGCACTTAATTAGCATGAGGGGGCTTCACAAGAGGAAGCTTGCCACTGCATGGGACTTTCCAGTCTGGGCGGGTTCTGTCACTTCAGTTGTGTTATCAGGCTGTCTCATCAGGGCTTGACACCCGGAGGAAGCTGCTAACTGAAATGTTGGTGGCTTGGGTTAGCTTCGGCCTAACAGCTATGAGTTGGGTCTGACTCGATGGCACATAACAACAACAACCAGAAGAACGAACAAATCTGTTTTGGAAGAATTACAGCCAGAATGCTCTTTAGAAACAAAGATGGTGAGACTTCACTTCTTATACTTTGGTCGTGTTATCAGGAGGGACCAGTCCCTGGAGAAGGATATCATGTTTGGTAATAGATGGTCAGCAAAAAAGAAGACCCACAACAAGATAGATTGACACAATGGCTGCAGCAATGGGCTCAAGTATAGCAATGACTGTGAGGATGGCCCAGGACTGGGTGGGGTTTTGTTCTGTTGTACATAAAGTCCCTAGGAGTAGAAACTGAGTCAATGGCACCTAACAAAAACACAACAACAGTTGAAAGAACTGTAAGACTCAAACTATTTTTAAGAAGGAGTTTCTAGGAAAACCTAAAGGCAATAGGAAAGAAAAAAAAAAAAAAAAAGCCAGAGACACTAGGAGAGTGTGAAGCTTCAGTAACCTACAACTACCAAACCAAAGTCACTGCTGTCGAGTCAGATCCAACTCTCAGCGACCCCTCCTTGGGAAGTAGATTGCCCAACCTTCCTTCTGAGGAGTAGCTGGTGGGTTTGAATCACCAGCCTTCTGGTTAGCAGTCAGGTGTTTTAGGCACTATGCCACCAGAGCTCCTACCTACAACTACAGCAAACAATAAATACAGCATTACTTTTAGCTAGATAAACATAAATGTTAACACTAAAGGCCAATTTATCTCAATTACTATCACGCAATACATCATGTCTGGCTTTTAACACAATATTACAAGACATACTACAGGCAAGAAAAAAACACGGTCTGGAGAGACATAGCAAGCAATGGAATATTTACATATGGTAAAGATTTTAGAATTATTAGACCAGGAACTTAAAATAACTACGATTAATACGTTATGAGCGCTCATAGGAGAAAAAATGTACAACATGCAAAAACAGATGTGTAATGTAAATAAAAAGACTGAATCTCTAAGAAAGAATCAAAAGAAAGAAAGAATCAAAAGAAAAAGCTAGAAATGAAAGAGAAGAGTGTTCAGCCAGGGGGCAGTTTAAGCATAGGTACTGAAACAAGGCGGGCTTGTGCTTACTCACTGATCTGCACTGAACACGTTCCCTTGTTACCCTATCGAGAGGGACCAGGTCTT
>NW_006921601.1:10732549-10733220 GCF_000298275.1 Orycteropus afer afer | reverse complement strand
TGCGGGATCGGGCAGTGTTTCGTTCTGCTGTGCATGGGGTCGCTATGAGTCGGAAACGACTCGACGGCACTTAACAACAACAACAACAAGAAATGAAAGCAAACATACTAGCAGAGAGAGGAGTGCCTTCAATGACTCATCAATAGACTCGACCCAGCTGAGGAAAGAAGTCATATGAACATATGTTAGTAGAAACTTTCCAAACTGAAATACAAAAGAGAAAGAATAAGGTGGAAATGGAACAAAATATCCAAGAATTGAGGGACAGTTATAAAAGTTCATCATAAATATAATGTATCAGAAGGAGAAGAGAAAGGAAAAGTAGGAATATTTGAAGTGATAATGGCTGAGAATTTTCCAAAAATTAATGACAGACACCAAAGTACAGATCTAGGAAGCTCAGAGAACATCAAGAATGATAAATGGCAAATAACTACAGTTGGCATATCATATTCAACCTGCGGAAGACAAAGAGAAAATCTTGAAAAAGTCAGACAGAAAAAATTATGCGAGCAAGAACAGAAAGTGTTGAAAGACAAAGCAAAACAAAACTCAATGTTCTGGTTACCTAGTGCTACTCTGACAGGAAACAAACCACAAATGGGATGGCCTTAACGAACAGGAGTTTATTCTTACAATTTGGAGGCTTTAAGTCCAAGTTCAAAGTGCCA
>NW_006921601.1:10721404-10732194 GCF_000298275.1 Orycteropus afer afer | reverse complement strand
CATGGAGTTGATTACCAGTCTCATCATGGGGAATACTACATCCAGCTGCCCAGCCACTCAACCAGGCCCAGCCAAGTTGACACACAAACATAACCACCATATTCAACAACCTAAAATTCTGTACCCATCAAAATTATCTTTCAAAAATGAAAGAGAAATAAAGACTTTCTCAGACATACAAAAGCTGAGGGAATTGGTTATGAGTTGCTCTACCTTGTAAGAAATATTAAAATGAGTTCTTCAAGGAAAAAGAAAATCATATGTCAGAAACTTGGATCTACACAAATAAAGAAGCGCATTAGGGAAAGAAAAAAATAAAGATAATATAAATCTTTTCTTTTTCTTATCCTTTATAGAAGGAGCTCTGGTAGTATAGTGCCTAAGGTATTTGACTGCTAACCAGAGCCCACCAGCCACTCCTCGGAAGGAAGTTTGGGCAATCTACTTCCGTAGTGATACTGCCTCAAAAACCCAAGGAGGGGTCGCTATGAGTTGGGTCCGACTCGACGGCACATAACAACAACAACAACATCCTTTATAGATCAAATAAACTGTTCAAAATAATAATAGCAACAATGTACCAGGTGATTAACAAAAAAAAAAAAAAAAAAACCCAAACTCACAGCCATCAAGTTGATGCCAACTCAAAGCAATCCCATTGGGTTTCCAAGGTGGTAAATCTTGGAAGTAGATTGCCCTGTCTTCTTTCCACGAAGCAGCTGGTGGGTCTGAACTGCCAATTTTCTGGCTAGCAGTCAAATTCCTTAGGCACAATGCCACCAGGGCTCCTATTAGGTGATTATAGCTTATAAATAAGTTAAATGAATTATAGCAATGATATAAGGGATGAGAGGGAGGAATTGGGAATAGTCTATTATACAAAAAACCAAACCAAACTCACTGCTGTCGAGTTGGATCCGACTCATAGTGACCCCTCCTTGGGTTCAGAGGTGGTATTACTATGGAAGTAGATTGCCCAATCTTCCTTCTGAGGTATCTGCATTACCCACGAAGAGGAATAATGTTATTTGAAACTGGATTAATTGTTAAGTTCCAGTGCATTGGTCCTGACTCAGTAACCCCATGTACAATGCAGTCATCTCTTGTTCTGTTGGAATGACTACCATCTTCACAATCATTGCTATGCTGGAGCCCATTGTTGCAGTCACTGTGTCAGTCCATCTCATTGAGGGTCTTCCTCTTTTTTGCTGATCCTATACCAAGCATGATGTCCTTCTCCAAGAACTGGTCCCTCTTGATTACATGTCCAAAGTACATTAGATGTTGTCTTGCCACTCTCACTTCTAAGGAACATTCTGGTTGTCCTTTTCCCAAGACAAATTTATTTGTTCTTCTGGCCTTCCACGGTTTATTCAATATTTTTCACCACACCATAATTGAAAGGAATCAATTCTTTGTTCTCCCTTAACCATTATCCAGCTTTTACATGCATATGAGGAAATTGAAAATACCATGGGTTGGGTCAGGTATACCTTAGTCTTCAAAGTAACATCTTTGCTTTAAACACTTTAGAGAGATCTTTTGTAGCAGATTTGCCCAATGATTTCACGACTGTTGCTTCCAGGACTGTTGATTGTTGATCCAAGTAAAATAAAATCCTCGACAACTTCAATAATAGGCAATCTACTTCCATAGAGACACCGCCTCAAATCCTGAGGAGGGGTCACTCTGAGTCGGAATTGACTTGACGGAAGTGAGAATTTTGAGACCATGCTGTTGCTAATTGGTGCAGTAGTGAGGATTTTGGTTTTCTTTATATTGAGGTATAATGTATACTGAAGGCTATGGTCTTTGGTCTTCATCAGTAAGTGCTTCAAGTCCTCTTGACTTATGGCAAGCAAGGTTGTGTCATCTGCATATTACAGGTTATTAATGAGTCTTCCTTTGCTGTTGATGTCAGGTTCTTCTTCATACAATCCAGCTTCTCAGATTATTTGCTCAGTATACAGATTGAATGTTATTGCTGTTAGGTGCCATCAAGTCAGCTCTGACTCACAGTGACTCTATATATAACAGAACAAAACCCTGCCCAGTTATTCACTATCCTCAGAATCCTTGCTATACTTGAGCCCATTGTTGCAGCCACTGTGTCAATCCATCTCATTGAGGGTCTTCCCCTTTTTTGTTGACCCTCCACTTTACCAACCATGATATTCTTCTCCAGGGAATGGTCCCTTCTGACAACATGATCAAAGTACCCTGCCTGCATAGATAACATACAAACAAAACAAAGAAAACTAAAATCGTGGGCAAGTCACTCCAACATACTATCACCAATTAAATATAAACACAAAAATGTCACATTGCCTCGGAGACAACAGAGCATCACAGTCCACACAAAGAAGCAAGATAAAGCAGGAGAAACAAGGGACCAGGATAGAGACCCAAAACACATCCCTGAGGAAGAGGCATCATTGAAACTCCCTGATAAGGAATTCAAAAGAATTATATTTAGGTCTCTTCAATGAATTGAGAGGCAGATCAAGGAAAACACAGAGAAAACCCTAGAACAGTTTCTAAAGACAATATAAGAACAAAATGACAAAATAAATGAAAAATTAGAAATGATACAAAATCTACACACAGAAATCCAGAAGATCAATACTAAATTTTCAGAAACAGATAAGACATTGAATGGGGAAAGGAGCAGAATTGAATCAATGGAAGACAGAATTAGGGAGATTGAAGGCAAACACCTGAACACTTCTTTGGAAAGGGATAAATCAGAAAAAAAGATCAAAACAAAATGAAGGAAGCCTAAGGTTCATGTAAGATGCCATCAAAAGGAATAACCTACATGTAATTGGAATTCCAGAACAGGAAGACACAAATAAAATGACAGAGAAAATTGTCGAAGATTTGTTGGAAGAGTATTTTCCTGATATGATGAAAGATAAGAATATATCCATTCAGGAAGTCCAACGACCCCCAAACAGGATAGACCCCAAAAGAAAATCACCAAGACAGATCATCATTAATCTTACCAAAACCAAAGACAAAGAAAGAATCATGAGAGCAGCATGGGAAAAACGAAAAGTTACCTACAAAAGGCAACCAATAAGACTAAGCTCGGATTTCATGACAGAAACCACGCAAGTGAGAAAACAGTGGGATGGTATATATAAAACACTGAAGGAGAAAAGTTTCCAACCAAGAATTATGTACCCAGCAAAATTGTCCCTCAAATATGATGGTGAAATTAGGACATTTCCAGTTAAGCAGAAATTAAAGGAATTTGTTAAAACCAGACTAACCTTACAAGAGATGCTAAAGGGAGTCCTTTGGACAGAGAAGCAATAACAGCCTACAACTGACCATTAATGCACATGATGATATAATCCAGAAACCAACCCAGCTATGGGAGTATCCAAAGTAAATAAGCCTACAAGATTGTAAACAGGGAAGCAGAGACATCAACTGACAAATGAGGACAACTACAAACCAAAAAGAGGGAAAAAAACTGTGTCATTACAGAACTTCTAGATGGTAGAGAAGTCAAGACAACTACAAGATAGAATGGACTATTCTAGACTTGGGAAGAAAACTGTAAATCACAGGGTAACCGCAAAGAAAAATGATAAACCTTCACATCAAAAAAGAGGACCCAGCATAAATATTCAGCAAATACTAAAATAATAGCAATGAAGGAAGTGGTAGCATGATTCATAAACAAAATGAGCTCAGCATAGAAAATTATATGGAACAAAGAAATCAACACCACGAAAAAACACATAACAAAAATGACAGCAACAAATTCATACTTGCTGATAATTACATATCTGGCAAGAGACTTATCTCTAAGATTTATAGCGGAAGAGTGGATGACCAAACTATGGTACATACACATAATAGAATGCTATGCAGCACTAAAGAATAATGTACAGTCTGCAAAACACCCCATAATATGGATGAACTTGGAGGACAATATGGTGAGAAAATAAGTCAATCACAGAAGGACAAATATAGTATTAGTTTGTTGTTGTGAAAGGTCAAGGAAAGGTTTATATATATATATAGAGGGAAACTTTCTTTGTTGGTTGCCAGGGCTGGGAGGGGAGGGGATGGAGCACTGCAAAAATAAAAAAAATGCATTGACCCGTGTCACTTTAGTTTTGTGTATTTCAGCGTACATAAATGATATTTCAATAAAATGCATTAAAAAATAAAAAAAATAAAAAATAAATAAGATAAAAAATAAATCTGTGGTAGTCCTTGAGAACTCTCTGTACCATCTGCTCAATTTTATGAAATGTAAAACTGCTTTTAAAATAAATTATATTAATTAAAAATATTAACCCATAGACCAAGCAAACTTAATTATAATTGTATTCTATTATATAAATATTATGTATATTTTGGCATGTTAAAATATGGTTAGTTGACAAAAAATAGGAAGGAGATAAAGAGAGAAGTGACTGGCTGTGTAGGTGAATTGAATAGAGAAGGAGTGGTAGAAGGATGGGTCAAGGAATAGAGGTTTAAGTATGCTGTTCAACAATAACCATCAGAAAAAATGAAATGAAGACTAGGACAAAAGTCATAGTCTTAATTTCATTTTAAGGAAGAAGGGAATGAAAAGGGGATGGGAAAGGGAGTCCATGTGCTAGTTTCACCATCTTTGATAATGAGGAGTCCATAAATACTGTGTAACATAGATAAAGCATAAGATAAAAATCTAAATAACATCTGTAGTGTTATGAGGGTAACCACCAGAGGGACTCAAAATAGGAACCGCTAAAAGCAGCAATTTCTGGGGACTGGGACTGAGTGTAAAAGGGATACTTTATTTTGTGCTCTTATGCTCTATTTACATCTTTAAAATAAATTATTCTAAATAAATATATTCATAGGTTTATACATAAAAATAGAGAAAAGAGCCAAAAACAAAAACAAACAAAAAACAAAAAAAAAACCCTGCCTCCTTTTTGAGAAAGGGTGAGAGAAGGAAAATTCCTTGGTTATCACATGAGCAGGGAGGGGACTTCGTGAGAAGGCATCTGATGAGAAATTTTCAGTTGTTTGTGGTGAGATGTGCCATGTGAGTCACCCTTCTCCACTCCCACACAATCTGCGTTGCTCCCTGATGGATCAGAGGTCCTTGGGAGCTGTTGAATTGGGGACTAGGTGGGCTCGGGGTGAACAAAGACAGCACACGTGGATTCCAGGGCTGGTTACACAAAGATGAATCCAACATTTTTGAGCTCCCACTCTATACAGGTAGCATAGATGGAAATAGACACTTGCTTGGGGCTATATGCAGGTGGGTGCAAACTGCTAGGTGAGCAAGGAAAGGGAACTTCCAGAAACTTCAGGGAGATCACTGTGGATAAGGTAAGCTCTGAATTATGAATTGAAGTTTGAGGAAAGAGAAAGGAGGAGGACGGGCCTTCCTGGCAGAGGAAGGGCAAAGACTCTGAGACTTGGTAGGATAAGGCTTATTCTTGCACTGGTGGGTGGGTGGTGTGGCTAGATCAGAGACTTTGTGGGATGGAGAGAATTGACAGGAAGTAAAGCTAGAATCAGAATTGGAAGAAGACTCTTTAACAACTTGCAATATGCAGAGGACACAACCTTGCTTGCTGAAAGTGAAGAAAACTTGAAGTATGTAATGATGAAGATCAAAGAGTACAGTCTTCAGCATGGATTACCTTTCAATAGAAAGAAAATCAAAATCCTCACAACTGGACCAATAAGCAACATCATGATAAATGGAGAAAATCCTTGAAGTTGTCAAGGATTTAATTTTACTTGAATCCACAATCAATACCCATAGAAACAGTAGTCGAGAAACCAAATGACATATTGCGCTGGGTGAATCTGCTGTAAAAGGCCTTTTTAAAGTGTTAAAAAGAAAAAAAAAATTAAGTATTAAAAAGCAAAGATGACACTATGAGGTCTAAGGTGTGTCTGACCTGAGCCATGGTGTTTTCAATTGCCTCATATATATGCAAAAGCTGGAAAATAATTAAGGGAGACCAAAGAAGAATTGATGTCTTTAAATTATGGTATTGGTGAAGAGTATTGAACACACCATGAGCTGCCAGAAGAATGAACTAATCTTTCTTGGAAGAAATATAAGCAGAATCCTCCTTATAATCAAGGATGGCAAGACTTTGTTTCATGTACTTTGGACATGTGACTAGGAGGAACCAGTCCCTGCAGAAAACATCCCTGGAGAGGGACATCGTGCTTGGTAAAGTCAGAGAAAAAGAGGAAGACCCTCAACAGATGGACTGACACAGTGGTTGCAATAATGGGCTCAAGCTTAGCAAGGACTGTGAGGATGGCACAGGACCTAACAGTGTTTCGTTCTGTTGTACATCAGTCTGCTATGAGTCAGAACCACTTCAACAGCACCTGAAAATAACAACAAAGCTAGAAACATCATGAAGATGCTTATATATGAGCTAAGAGCTGGAGCATTTGCCTGTGGGTGATGAAGCACCAATGAATAGCTGGGAGTGGGAGAATGGCATGAACAAATTTTCATGTTAAAAAGATCACTCTGTTTCACCCAACAGTAGTAAAACTTACATGCAGTACACCCAACCCAGGGCAATGTACCCACCTACTCAACAGAGATACACCTCTTGGAGCAATAGGCCATGGGGCACCAGAGGGGCGGCATTCACATGAAGGGCAAGATGGACAGATAGAAGTACATAACTAAGAAGGGCACAGGGATGGGGGGTCACAAGGAAGGGAGAGGAGGAGAGTGGCTTAGGGTTGGGGATGGTAATTGGGGAGTGAAACCAAATGCACGCGAACTGTTGAATGTAAAACAAACTCTGCTCTGTAAATTTGCACCCAAAGCACAATAAAAAATTTAAAAAAAGTGTAAAAAGATCACTCTGGCTGGAGGCTGGGAGACCAATAAACAATGTGAAAAACAATGACAGAATGAATCAAGTTTGGCATGGAACTTGTGGGTATTTGTCTGCAAGGAATGGCTGATCACTCAGAGAAATACAGGGAAGCCAAGGCTTGACATTGAGACGACTGCCTGGAGAGCTTAGCCAACGGCCAAGCAAAATATCTCTGGTTCTTTGGTACAGTAATCCCCAGATATGGTTTAGGAAAATGGTGGGCATCAGAGATTCAGGGACTAATGTGTATCCCACAGATGGGACACCAGACTAGAGAACTCAGAAGGGAGAGTTCAGAAATCCAAGCACATGGAAGCCTAAGCTAGAAAAGAGGTGTAAGATGGAAAAACAGCCCGCTTTGCCCCTTTCTCTCTAATCAACATCTGAACCAGAGTTGGGGCCCAATGGAGACATGTGGCTTAATTTGTTGTAATATTGTTTCTACATTAATTTTATGAGATAAGGAAGAGACAAAACCTTATTTTCAATAAAAATACAATACAGAAATACGAAAAAGTTTTATTTTCAACAAAACAAAATATTTTATATCTTAAATATATATTTAATATGTAATTTTATTTTAACTTATTTGGAATTTTATTTCATTGCTTTTTCTCTCATGCACAACTGGACAGAGTTAGGTTATTTGTCAGGGATTGAGGTAATTTACAATGATCTAGTCATGCAAAAAAGTGTTAAGAAGCAAAGATGTCACTTTGAAGACTAAGCTGTGCCTGACCCAAGCCATGCTATTTTCAATCACCTCATATGCATGTGAAAGCTGTACAATGAATAAGGAAGACCAAAGAAGAGTTGATGCCTTTGAGTTGTGGTGTTGCTGAAGAGTACTGAAAGTACCATGGACTAAAGAATGAAACAGAAGAACAAAGAATCTGTCCTGGAAGAAGTGTAGCTGGAATGCTCCTTAGAAGCGAGAATGGCCAGACTTCATCCCACCTACTTTGGTCATGTTCCCTGGAGAAGGATATCCTACTGGGTAAAGTAGAGGGTCAGCAAAGAAGGGGAAGATCCTTAATGAGATGCCTTGGCACAGTGGCTGCAATGATGGACTCAAGCAAGGATTGTGAGGATGTCGCAGGACCAGGCGGTATCTCATTCTTTTGTCGTAGGGTCACTGAGTTGGAGGCAATTCAACAGCACCTAACAAGAATGACAAATTATACAAATAGTCTGTATGGGCTTCAAAGTATAAACTTTAAATTCCATCTACATTATTTACTTACTGTATAATAAGGTATTTTACTTAAATCTCTAAGGCTCATTTTTCTCATCTATAAGGCAGCCTTCAGTGTTGTCTTCCTTCAGGGTTGCTGTGAGGATTAGCTGAGTTTCTTGTGTGAAAGTTCCAGAAACACAGTAACTACTTAATAAATGCTGGTTATTGTGCTGTCCCAGTGATGTGGTGTGAAGATAAAGGGTCATGGTCAACTGATTAAAGATTAGTATTAGCCTAACTGTTGCAGCTTCAGTATGGAGTCACGTTGCTGAGTCTTCACAAGCTGAAACCTAAGTTTCTATTTCTTATAAATGTCTAACCTTTCCAGGAGCCAAATTCCAAGTCTTCCCCACAAATGGAAACCTAAGCTAGCCAATTAGGATTTGCCTCCCAAGGATAACCTAGTGCAAAATTTCCCCTCATCCCAAATAAGAATGGAAAATGCCCACCAGCCAATCTGAAATTTTCTCGGTTCTATAGAAACTTCCTTGTTATAAAAACCTTTTGCTCTGAACTCTTGTCTAACCTTAAGATCACACGTTCCCCTGTTCTTGAATGAAAAAGTAAATCTTATGACTTCACATACTCATATAATATTATGAAAATTTCATTCTTAACAGCAAGATTAATGACTATAAAAGGCAACATGATTAATGCTACCAATACTATTTCAGTGGAGTCTTATTACCTTTGGGTGAGGAAGATCATATGCAGGAATTTCTACTTGTGATAGGAAGCCTTGAGGGACATGGCAGGGACTAAACAGAGGCAGACTGAAATTTTGATCCAAATGTAGCACTGGTCATTGGCTAAAGTCCTGCCGCAGAAGAATACACCATGGCCCTGAACTCTGTCTGCTGCCACAGCTGAGCTGGGGATGAGGGAAGGGGCATGGCAAGAGCAGGAATTCCATAACCTGGAGAGGAGGAGCCCTGGTGGTGCAGTGGTTAAGCACGTGGCTGCTACCTAAAAGGACTGCAGTTTGAACCCACCAGCCTCTCTGAGATCTGATGACCTGCTCCCACAAAGATTTCAGCCTAGAAATATTATGGAGGCAGTTCTATTCTGACCTACAGTGTCTGTATGAGTCAGGATTGACTTGAGGGCACATAGCAACAATAACTAGGAGAAGCTGCCTTCAAAGAGGAAAGTGTTACCTACCCTCTATACACAGCCGTAGGGTCTGATTAGTGTTGTCACCAGGAGAGTACAGTGGGTGCAGACTGTACTGGCAGACAGTCAGAGGAGGTGACGTCAAAATGACTATAAAATTTTTGTGAGGTGTTTCAGCAGAAATTTATTATTTTTAATAACAATATCCCTGTAGTTAAAGTAACAAAAGTGGTTTTTGTAATCTTACATGTATCAATTTACCTACAAGGCTAAAACTCTGTGCTAATTTCCTTTTTGAACCTAAGGCATTTGACTGCTAGCCAGAAGGCTGGTGGTTCAAACCTACCAGCCATTCCTCAGAAGGAAGACAGGGCAATCTATCTCAGTAGAGATACCGCCTCGGAAACCCAAGGAGGGGTCACTATGAGCTGGAACCGACTTGGCGGCAGTGAGGGTTTTTTATTGTTGTTGTTGTTATTGTTTATTAGGCTTCAGTTAGAGCTGTCATTATCACCAATTACAATGATGCTTCAAATCATGTAACTTTATCTCTGCCATACTATAAGCATGTGCTGCTATTTTTGTTGCTGGTGTTTTTACAGTCACTGATTTTGTCAAATTTTCCAATATTTTAGCTACAATTTTGTGGTTAAATGTTATTTGTGAGCTTCTATCTATAACTTTTTGAGAGTGAAGTAATAATTAAAGGAAAAGAGGAGAAAAATTTTACAAAAAGGCTTCTGCTCAGTTACTAATTAAGTTGTAATTCAATATAGAAGACGGTACAAAATATTTTTGTTGTTAGTATTCATATAATCTAAGAAGTATTACATGTAAGCAACTTACAACTATATTTATCACATATTTTTCTATGATTAAAATTGATAGTAAACATTACTAAGGATTCTGCATAGTCTTGTATAAGAAGATGTCCATGGACGGAGGGTGACACCATGAGTTTCCATTCACTAGGGTAATACCAACCCTGGTGATGCCACTGGGTCTGATTCCTTGCACTCTGACCCAAGCCTGGGCATTAGATCTTGTTTTTCCAACATAGCTGGTAGCAGCTGCTTTCATATCTCACTGACATTCCCATACATACCACCACTCTCAGCTGAAAGGCCGTTGTGAGTCACCATCTGTGAGCTAGGCTTATTCAGTATGCTTTATAATAGACCACAAAGCCAAGTTTTTTTTTCTTTTTTGCTAATTGCATGCCAAGCTGTCACCTAGAGCTTAGCAAAGGATATGAACATATCCATAAATTATCCAGCATTCAAAGGTGATTCTGATATTTCTATCAGGAGTCTCTCCATGCTCAAATGAGCATGCAGTATTTTGCAAAAGTAAGAATTTCAAGGGAGCTGTTAGATCCCAGGAGTGGTTCACCATGGGTCATGAATTTACAGTTGCTGGTGGAAGGCCTGCTGGGGACCCATTTTAAAAGGCAAGAGGGACCCATGGGATTTTTTCACTATTCAACAGTAGCTTGGTATCAAAACTCTCAGCAAAATAGGAATAGAAGGGACATTCCTCAACATAATAAAGGG
>NW_006921601.1:10712880-10718371 GCF_000298275.1 Orycteropus afer afer | reverse complement strand
GACACTGGGAGGAGGTGACTATGGGGAGGAAGTGGGAGGGGAGCTGTTGCATTGTAAATTTTGGTCAATGACATGAGACAAGGTGTATGTGAACTGCTGTATGAAAAGTGAATTTACTCTGTAAATCTTCACCCAAATCCAAATAAAATTAAAAAAAAAAAAAAGTAGCTTGGTGTGACAGCGATGGCCTCAAGGATACCTACGAGTTTTTGTATCCCTGATAAGGGAAGAGTTGGACTTGGGCAGCACAGTTGTTACTGGGAATTTAGGGTGTTGGTAAGGAGTCCGTGGGTGGTACAAACAGTGAAGCATTCAGCCAGTAACTGGAAGGTTAGAGTTTCTGTTTTGAACCTTCCTAGAGGCACCTTAGGAGCACTAGTAGCGTAGTGCCTAAGGCACTTGACTGCTAACCAGAAGGCTGGTGGCTCAAACCCACCAGCCACTCCTTGGAAGGAAGATGGGGCAATCTACTTCTGTAGTGATACTGCCTCGGAAACCCAAGGAGGGGTCGCTACAAGTCAGGTCCAATTCGATGGCACATAACAACAACAACAGAGGCACCTTGGAAAACAGATCTGCTTCCAAGAGGTCACAATCATGTGGAATACAGTTCTGCTGTGAAACGTATGAGGTGCCCATGAGTTGGAATTGACTTGATAGCAACTGGTGGCTTTTTTTTTTACGGTGAGGGCAAAACCATCAAGTAAGTGAAACCACAGTAATATTCTACAACGTGGTAGGAGAGGACATTTAATCTCAGAACCATCTCCTTTCTCTGTTTTCTCTATTTGGCAGCTGTAGTTGTTGATGTCTCCTAACTACATGGTTAAACCTGTTACCAAATCCTAATCCAATCTGAACAGGCTAAAGGTAGAGCCTTTCAGTCATGTATCTTTTTATCCCTTAATTTATTCAGTATACACACACTGTGACAAGCATTGTTCAAGGCATAAAAGAGAATGTGGAAGACATGGTCCCTCCCTCCAAGTAGCTCATCACCTAGGGCTGGAAATAGGCACATACATAATACTAATCAAGCAATTTGTTCTTCCAGGCCCTGCCCTGCTCCAGAGCTAGTCTCTGCTTGATTTTGTCTTGTCCACTAAATTCTGCCCCTATAGGTTTCCCATTCCAGATCTGTGCTACTAGGAAGTGTAGTGCCTTGTATCTAGTTTCCAAGTTGTGGGACTAGCGTTCAAACAGCAAAGTGAGGACGAAAGAGGAAGTAAGAAAAATGAAGGAGGTAGGACCTAATGAGAGGTATCAAGAGCAAATGAAAGGGTGAGAATAAGACATTTTTATATGACAAAGAGGAAGGTGGCAATGCAGTAGGTCTGCCCACATCTGTATGTGTATTACCTAATGCTATTAAAATTTTGCATTCATCATAAAAAAGAATTTTGTGTGATTCTCAGTACTATATAGTGGTTAAGATCAGGGATTTGAAATCAAGCCAACCTGTTCAAGTCAGTAGCCAGACCAGGTAAAAATGTTAGACCAGTTGTTACCTAGGGCCTTATGTCTATGAGAAACCCCCTACCACTGCCCATCCATACACTTTGGATTGACTTTCTTAAAAGTTTTCAAAGTGTCCCTCTGGTGCTTGGGACTAGGCAGAGCTGGCAATGCTGTCTTTGGAAAGGGAGCTCTGGTAGCATAGTGGCTAAGACACTTGCCTGCTAACCAGAGGGCTGGCGGTTCAAACCCACCAGCCACTCCTCGGAAGGAAGGTTGGGCAATCCTACTTCCGTAGTGATACTGCCTCGGAAACCCAAGGAGGGGTCGCTATGAGTCGGGTTTGACTCGACGGCACATAACAACAACAACAAGCCCAAGTAGGACTTGCATGAGCCTGGTTCTCATTTTTCCTCTTGGAGATACTCTCTCACCCTAGTCTCGTGCATGGGTCAACCAGATGCCCCTCCGCCTTTCTAAGGGAGCAGCCTGGCAATCTGATTGTTCTTGTTGACTGGAATGGTGGCATTTCTTTCACATGATATCGAGCTGTTAGAACAGTGCTGACATGCTGATTTTGGGTGACTCTCCCTCTTGCCCAACAAAAGATGAGTTCATGACTCTGGGCTACTGGACAGTCTCCACTGCTGGCCTTTGAGCTTCAGCTATGTGTGAATCTGTGCTGGTTCTGTCATTGTTAAGATTGTGTCAACTTGACTGGACCATGATTCTCAGTGGTTTGGCAATGATATAGTCATCCCCCAAGATGAGAGCTGATATAATGTAATCATCTCGATGATGAAATCTGCTATGAGTAGCCAATCAGTTTAAAGGGTGCTTCCTCATGGATATGACTTGCATCAGGTATATCTGGATATTCTGCAAACCTCTCTGCTTTTAACTCAATCTGGATATTGCATCTGGCTCATCATCATCTTACCTCCAGTTCTTAGACTTGAGTTACCAGCTTGCCATCTGACCTACCAATCTTGGGTTCATCAGCCCCTGCAGCTACATGAGTCAGGAGAAGCTTCCTCCCTGACATCTGATACTCTGCCTCCATTAGTGAAGTGAAGATGGCACTGCTAATCCATGACTTAAAATGGCAATATTAATATGCAAAATATCACTACCAATAGATAAAGTATTGATGAGAAGTGAAGCCCTGGGTGATTGTATGTTTGATAATTTTCTGCAATTTCATCAGTATGAGAAGTATAAGGAAGCTGATTTTTTGGTCCTACTTACACTAGACAAAGTGGTGAAAGAAAGAGATGAGCTCTGGGCTTTGGAGTCACAGCTCAAGTGCTGCATAAAAGACCTGAAAGTTGTCACTTGTGCCCTGAAAGAAAGCCTTACTTCTTGTAGAGCTGATACTGCCAAAATTCAAACCCAGGGTCTTATCATAACAAATGGCTGAGTTACAACAGCAGTTGAATTCCAAACTTCAAGTAGTGTCTGAAGTTAAAATAAGGACATTGGTTGGGAAGAAATGGGATTCTGAAGCTTGGGATGGGGACTTATGGGCAGATAATCGGGAAGCTGGGGACATCGAGCCCTAAATTCCAATGAATTACTCCTGCCAACAGAACCAGCCCTCTTCACCCTATCTGAAGAAGTTAACCTAGCTGTGCCTGATGAGTCTTTGAGATATCACATTCGCTGGCACCTGGAGTATTGTCTAGGGCATGGTCTGAGTCAGATGCCTTGCAAGACATTGCTAAATGTTCCCAGGAACCACCCCCACCAACCATTGTTGCTTCTAGACCTATAACTAGACTTAAGTCCCAATGAGCCCCAAAAGGTGAAGTATAATGTGTGACTCAGGAAAAGATATACTACATTCCAAGAGAATTGCTTAATTTTTCTAATATACAAACGGAAACCTGGAAAATATGTGTAGGAATGGCTATTAAGGGTGTGGGATAATGGGAAAAAGATCCCATAAATTTGGGTCAGTCTGAGTTTATTGATTTGGCCCCACTAAACACAGATTCTTCATTCATTCAATGTTTCAGCTCGAGAGGTAGGAAAGGACCTAATACTTTATTTGTTGGTTCACTCAAGCACAGAATATTCAACAGCCTATAGGGTCACTGTGGGAGCCCTGGTGGTGTAGTGCCTAAGGCATTTGACTGCTAACCAGAAGGCTGGTGGTTCACACCCACCACAACTCCTTGGAAGGAAGGTTGGGCAATCTACTTCTGTAGTGATACCACTTTGGAAACCCAAGAAGGAGTTGCTATGAGTCGAATGCGACTCAATGGCAGTGAGTTTGTTTTTTGTTTTTTGTTTTTTTGGTATAGGGTCATTGTGAGTTGGAATTGATGCAATGGCAGTAGGTTTGGTTTTTGGTTTTACACTATGTCATGTTGAGGTACCAGACCAGCCTTGGTATACTATAGAAGAAGGTATCCAAAGACTTTGGGAAATTGACATGTTAGGGAGGATTTATCATGTTAGACCCATAGACCCATATATGAAGTGCTGAGAAGACACACCTCTTCCAGCTATGTAGTTGTTGTTATGTGCCGTCGAGTCGGACCTGACTCATAGCGACCCCTCTTTGGGTTTCCGAGGCAGTATTACTACAGAAGTAGATTGCCCAACCTTCCTTCTGAGGAGTGGCTGGTGGGTTTGAACCACCAGCCTTCTGGTTAGTAGTCAAGTGTCTTAGGCACTATGCTACCAGAGCTCCTAACTATAGTGAGGAAAAAATTTGTGAAGGGAGCGCCAGCATCCTTGTACACCACAGTGATTGCTGTTTTATGTAAGTCAGATTTGACAGTGGGAACTGCTGTAATTGAATTAATATACCTAACTACAATAGGGTTGATTGGACTCTGCGGTGGTAGGCATCAAGTGTCAGCACTTAATCAACAAAGACAAGGTGGTGTGGTTACTGTAATCGACAGCAGGGTCAAACCAGTAATCAGAATAATCTGACTCATATGAATTTATGGCATTGGCTACTTAGGCATAATGTCTCTAGGAGTGAAATACACGGGAAATCTACTAAATATTTACTTGATCTGTACAAGTAGAAGAATTCTAGATCAAGTGAATGGCTAACTTGATTCACCAGAATAGACAGTCACAGACCTTCAATCAATTCCCAGACTTGCACCAGTTTACAGACCCACAACCTCTTGAATGAATGGAAGGCAGGGTACCTTTGAAGGAGGTTCCCACTACAATGCCAAAAATTTATAGTCTTTCTCCACCCCCCCAAAAAAAAAAAATTCCAAGCTGACTGTCATCGAGTAGATTCCAACTCATATGGACCCTCATTGGGTTTCTAAGGTGGTAAATCTTTATGGAAGTAGATTGCCTCATCTTCCTTCCACAGAGTGGCTGGTGGGTTTGAACCACCAACTTTCTGCTTAGCAGTCGGATGCCTTGGACACTGCACCATCAGAAAGCTCCATTAGGCTTTCTCCTAGCCTTTCCCAAAAGGATCTACAGCCTTTGACAAGAGTTCACTGAGGAAAAGGAAATAATCAGAATTTTCAGATATTAGTTGTCACTGAACTGGACCAATAAACAGCATCATGGTAAGTGGAGAAAAGATTGAAGTTGTCAAAGATTTCATATTACTGGGTTGCACAATTAACACCAATGGAAGCAGCATTCAAGAAATCAGATGATCTATTGCATGATCTATTGCACTGGGCAAATCTGCTGCAAGAGACTTCTTTAAAGCGCTGAAGAGCAAAGATGCCTCTTTGAAGACTAAGGTGAGCCCAGCCCAAATCATGGTGTTTTAAATTGCCTCACACACACGTGAAAAAATGGACAATGAATAAGGAAGACCAAAGAAGAGTTGATGCTTTTGAGATGTGGTGCTGGCAAAGAACAATGAAAGTACCATGGACTGCTAGAAGAACTAACAAATCTGTCCTGGAAGAAGTGTGTCTGAATTGCTCCTTGGAAGCGAGAATGGCCAGACTTCATTTCACCTACTTTGGTGATGTTGTCAGAAAGGACCATTCCCTGGAGAAGGATATCATGCTTGGTAAAGTGGAGAATCAGCGAA
>NW_006921601.1:10680762-10710645 GCF_000298275.1 Orycteropus afer afer | reverse complement strand
CTTGGCATCTGGCCTGCCAATCTTGGGTTCGTCAGCCCCTGCAGCTATAGGAGTCAGGAGAACCTTCCAGACTGAATTTGACTCATGGACTTAGGACTTGCCAGCCTCTACAACTATGTGAGCCATTTCCTTGAGTGAAATCTATCTTTATATAGTACATATATAAATTTCACTGGTTTTGCTTCTCTAGAGAACCCAGCCTAAGATAGGCTCTCTCTCATCCATGTTCCAAACACAGTACAGCCTCTGGCCTACAGAGCTGAGGGTGGTGGTGGGTATTCTTTATCTTGTGCACCCCCTCCTTGGGTTTCATGCCATGTGAAGTCAGATAGCCCTCCAGGGGTGGTCATGCTTATCTCCTCTGAGAACTTTTGAAACAAACCATTGCAGCACAACATCAATGGGCCTTCGGATCTATAATGTCCTCTACTGTCTCCAACCAATGTAGTCATGTCTGCTCCCCTGGGCCGGTCTTGAACCACACTGGATGATGGGCAGACATTCCTGTGTGGATGAGACCACATTTCTTACTCTGCCCATGGACTCCTCACTTATCTTAGGAAAGACTTTATTTTATGCTTCCTCTTCAGTTCATTCGGACCAGAGGGTTTTGGGGAAAACAAAGTGAGAAAGAGATTAAAATGACCTCAGGGAGTCAAGGTTGGAGGAGAAAGTATAGGTTTGATAAGAAAATAGCTCAGGGATCAAATATATTTTCTTTGGAGAAGAGAAGGTAAATGACTTGTTTAATTCTTGCCTTCAAGTACAGGAAAAGATACTGTGCAGGAGATGCAGATAAGCTATTCTTTGTGTTTGGAAAGACTAACAAATGGGAATGAAATTAAATTAGAGCTACAGAGATTTCAGAATGATAAAGAGTGACTGGATAACCTTCTCTCTTTGAGGGCATTAGAGGGAAATTAGGCAACTACTCACTCAATCCATGTTCTCTTGAGAATTGTCAGGATAATTTTTTTTTGGTGGGGAGGAGGGCACAGGTGTGATACCAGCTGTTTTTTTTTTTTTCCCCAGATGTTCAGCCTCAGCAGAAATGTAAAGTGTTCTGCTGGTGGCTCTGAACAGGTAACAAGTTGTAACTCCAAGAAAAAATGCATGGAGGATTTTCATGGTCCATGTCTGAGCAGCAGAGGAGCACTTTTTTTTATTTAAATTTTATTGTGATTTGGGTGAAAGTTTACAGAGCAAATTCATCTTCCATACAGCAGTTCACATACACTTTGTTTTAAGACATTGACTACAATTTACCACAATGCAACAGCTCCCCTCCCACTTCCTCCCCATAGCCACCTCTTTCCTGTGTCCTTACCTCCCATGCATTCCTGCCCCCTGAGCTGTCTTCCTGTGCATACATAGCCCTTCTATTCTAGAGGAGCACTTTTTGAACAGTCTGTATGCCCTTCCTTGACTGCAAGATAGGATCGCAAATTTGCCTTTTGCTGTTTCATGTAGTGATCTAGGGAAAGTGGCTGAGGTTTATGTACAAAAGTACATTCTTTAGAAGCTTCACAGTCCATTCCCAACCCACATCAGCCAAATATCTGCACACCATGCTCTGGGCACATCAAATATTTCCACCATTTTTTAAATACACCTTGTTCCTTCATCATGACATCTTCTTTGCTTAAAATCGACTTCTGCCCCCATTCCCTCTGTATCTTAACCAATTCTTATTCATCACTCATCACTTAAGTGTCATCACCTCTATGAGATGTTCCCCAATTTCCTCCAGGTGAGTCAATCTGAGTCCTATTTCTGTGCCACTGGAGTATTTTGTAGACACTATTGTCTTTTGCAGCAGATTTGCTCAGTGCAATAGAGCGAGGAGTCAGCCACAGGGAGCCAGGTGAGGGCTGCACAAGTGGCAAGGTGGGAAAGCAGGGAAAGGAGAGGAAAAGGCCAGGGGGACCGAGACAGAGCAAGGAGGCAGCATCAGGGATTCAGGTAAGGGGAGGTTGGAGAGGTTTCGAACAGCTAACGGAGACAAACTTGTCTGTTGATTTGTCCTACTGTGGTGACATGTTGCTGTGAGTCTTGAGACTGTGTCACCAGTGTTTCAAACCCAGCGGGGTGCACATTGGGCACAGATTTCCGTGCAGCTAGCAAACTGAGACAGACTAAGAAGAAGGAAGAGGCCATCCACTTCTCAAAGAATTGGCCAGGGAAAACCTTATGAATAGCAGAGAAACACTTCACAACTTTATGAATAGTGCAGAAATATTGTCCAATACAGAGGAGAAGGATGAGTCACCTATCTTAGAAGGCTTTCAAAATACGACTGGGAAAGAGCTGCATCATCAGAGTAAAACCAGCCTTACTAATATGGATAAAGTAAAGCTTTCGAGACCTCAATTTGCCAACGTGGCATGACTCAAATTGAGGAGAAACAGCTGTAAACATCCATTAATAATCGGAACATGGAATGTACAAAGTATGAATCTAGGAAAATTGTAAATTGTCAAAAATGAGATGGAACTCATAAAGATTGATATCCTAGGCACTAGTGAGTTGAAATGGACTTATTTTGGCCATTTTGAATCAGACAACTACATGATCTACTATGCTGGGAATGACAATTTGAAGAGGAATGGTGTGGCACTCATCATCACAAAGGATGTTTTGAGATCTGTTCTGAAGTACAATGCTGTCAGTGATAGGATAATATCCATATGCCTACATGGAAGGCCAGTTAATATGACTATTACTCAAATTTATGCACCAACCACGAAAGCCAAAGATGATGAAATTGAAGATTTTTTATCAACTTCTGCAGTCTGAAATTGACCAAGCATGCAATCAGGATGTGTAATTATCACTGGTGACTGGAATGCAAAAGTTGGAAACAACGAAGAATCTCCAGTATTTGGAAAATTTGGCCTTGGTAACAGAAATAATGCTGGAAATCACATGGTAGAATTTTGCAAGACCAACGACTTATTCATTGCAAATACCTTTTTTCAACAACACAAACAGCAACTGTACAAATGAACTTTGCCAGATGGAACACACAAGAATCAGACTACATCTGTGGAAAGAGGTGATGGAAAAGCTCAATATCTTCAGCCAAAACCAGGCCAGAAGCTGATTGTGAAACAGACCATCAATTGCTCATGTGCAAGTTCAAGTTGAAGTGAAAGATAATTAAAACAAGTCCACAAGAGCCAATAAGACCTTGAATATATCCCTCCTGAATTTAGAGACCATCTAAAGAATAGATTTGATGCACTGAACACCAATGACTGAAAACCAGAAGTACTGTGGGATGATATCAAGAACATCACACATGAAAAAAGCAAGAGGTCACTAAAAAGACCAGAAAAGACCACTAAAATGGATGACAGAAGAGACTCTGAAACTTGCCCTTGAATAGAGAATACCTAAAGCAAATGGAAGAAATGACAAGAGAAAAGAGCTGAACAGAAGATTTCAAAGAGTAGCCCGAGCAAACAAAGTGAATTACTATAATGAAATGTGCAAATACTTGGAGTTAGAAAACCAAAAGGGAAGAACATGCTCAGCATTTCTCAAACTGAAAGAACTGAGGAAAACACCAAAGCCTCAAGTTGCAATATTGAAAGATTCTATGGGCAAAATATTTAATGATGCAGGAAACATCAAAAGAAGATGAAAGGAATACATACAGTCACTATACCAAAAAGAACTGGTAGATCTTCATCCATTTCAGGAGGTGCCATATGATCTAGAACCAATGGTAGTGAAGGAAGAAGTAGAAGCTGCATTGAAGGAATTGGTGAAGAACTAGACTTCAGGAATTGACCCATTGAGATCTTTCAACAAACGGATGCCCCACTGGAGGCACTCACTCAGTTATGCCAAGAGATTTGGAAGACAGCTACCTGGCCAACTGACTGGAA
This sequence comes from Orycteropus afer afer, assembly GCF_000298275.1. Lineage (NCBI taxonomy): Eukaryota > Metazoa > Chordata > Mammalia > Tubulidentata > Orycteropodidae > Orycteropus > Orycteropus afer. Next base: position 10,706,752 of record NW_006921601.1, on the reverse strand, counting down.
GAAATTCATATTTGTACCCATTTCAAAGAAAGGTGATCCCACAGAATATGGAAATTATCAAATAATATCATTAATATCACACTCAAGTAAGATCTTACTGAAGATAATTCAAAAATGGTTTCAGCAGTATATTAACAGAGAACTTCCAGAGGCGCAAGCTGGATTCAGAAAAGGATGTGGAACAAGGGATATTATTGCTGATGTCAGATTGATCTTGGCTCAAGGCAAAGAATACCAGAAAGATGTGTACTTGTGTATTATTGACTATGCAAAGCCATTTGATTGTGTGGATCATAACAAATTGTGGATACCATTGAGAAGAATTGGAATTCCTGAACACTTCATTGTACTCATGAGGAACCTATACATTGACCAAGGAGGCTGTCATTCGAACTGAACAAGGGAACACTACATGGTTTAAAATCAAGAAGGGAGTGTATCCTTTCCCTATACTTATTCAATCTGTATGCTGAGCAAATAATCCAAGAAGCTGGACTATATGAAGAAGAATGTGGCATCAAGATTGGAGGAAGAATCATTAACAACCTGTGATACACTGACAACACAACTTTGCTTGCTGAAAGTGAGGATGACTTGAGGCACTTGCTGATGAAGATTGAAGAATACTGTCTGCAGTATGGATATCATCTCATTATAAAGAAAACAAAAATCCTCACAACTGAACCTATGCAGCATCATGATAAATGGAGAAAAGTTTGAGATATTCAAAGAATTCACATTGCTTGGTTCTACAATCTACGCCAATGGAAGCAGCAGTCAGGACATTAGATGACGTACAGCACTGGCAAGTTGGCTGCAAGGGACCTCATTCAAGTGCTGAGAAGCGAAGATGTCTCCTTGAGGACTAGGGTGCGCCTGACACAGCCATGATATTTTCAATCGTCTCATGCATGTGAGAGCTGGACAATGAATAAGGAAGACCAAAGAAGAGTTGATGCTTTTGAGTTGTGGTGCTGGTGAAGAATACTGAAAGTACCGTGGACTGCTAAAAGAACTAACAAATCTGTCCTGGAAGAAGTGCAGCCAAAATGCTCCTTGGAAGCAAGAATGGCCAGACTTTGTCTCACTTACTTTGGTCATGTCAGAAGGAACCATTCTCTGGAGAAGGATGTCATACTTGGTAAGGTGGAGGGTCAACGAAAGAGGGGAAGCCCTTCAATGAAATGGATTGACACAGTGGCTGCAACGATGGATTCAAGTATAGCATGGATCATGGAGCTGGCACAGGATCAGGCGGTGTTTTGTTCTGCTGTGCATAGGGTCACTATGAGTTGGAAATGACTCTACGGCACCTAACGACAACAACGTTTTCTCCCCTCTGGACTGAACTTATTGGGTGGGATAAGAGTTATGTTTCAATCTGCCAGTTGGTCAGTCAAAAAGCAAATGATTTTTGGGCACCTGTTCTATCACAGGCACTGTGCTAGGTGTTGTAGACACATTCATGAACTAGGTAGATGTGACTACTTCCCTCCAGGAACTTACAGTCTGAGATGGGATACTAATAGATACAGAAGCAATTATAATACAAGGTGATAAGTAGAAGCCTGGTAAGTAAAGAGGGTATGGAAGTGTGTTTCAGACAGAGGGTATGTTATGTGTAAATTTTATAGCAAGATAGAGTCTGGTGGATTTGAGGAAGATAAAGGAGCTCATATTGCTGGAGAATAATACTAGCAGAAGATTGCAAAAGATGAGAACAAAGAGGAGACCAGAGGCCATGTTACTCTGCACCCTTTGGGTCCTAAGGGAAAATTGAACTTTATCCCAAGAGCAGGAGGAGATTTTGAAGGATTTTATGCAAGGAGGTGACATCTGTGATTTGTACTTTGAAAAATAATTTTGGTGCAATTCCTAGACCAGATAGACAGGAGACGTTATTGAAGGCAGGGACATCAGTTAAGAGGGATTCTGGTGAGACATGATGGTGGCCTGATCCAAGGCAGTAACAGCAGGAATGAAGACCAGGAGGTTATTGGCAGAGGTGCCTCACAGGTGCAATGGACAGAGTATGGTGGTTTATTGGAGGTGGCTGCAGGTGGAAGGTAGAGGTGACACTGTGTGGGAGGTTTGGGAGGTTTGGGAAGGACTCCGTGGAGGGTCCCAGGATCCTTTCTTGGACAACGTGTAATGAGAAGAAAGGTAATATCATTGACTAAGACAAAGAACACAATGGGAGAACAGGTTTGGTGATAGAGAAATGAAGAACTGAGTTTGAGGTGTCTGTGAAAAACTTATGTGGAGATGTCTAGAAAACCAATTGCTATATGAGATTGGTGATCAGGAGAAGAGAGGTATGGACTGGGAATATAGATTTAAGAGTCTTCAGCCTAAAGAGTGGATAAAATAGTGGAGCCTTGGCAAAGGCTAGACCACCTGGAAAGAATGACTGGTTTATTGTTGCAATCCCAGCATTCAGCCACCCTCTCCATTAATTAGAGATAAGACTGCTTGGGCAATAGCTCACCTTCCTCTGGCTCTGTGACATAAAGGAGTGTACTTTGTATGAACAGGAAACAAGTATTCTTAGGTTTCGTCTTGCATCTTTCTCCAGCCATTAGTAAATTTGTCAAAAAGCTTCCTCCAGGGAAAGGCACAAGGTCAAGGGTGAGCAATCTGAGGGTTGTGTCTATCTCTTGACTTGTAAGAACATGAAGAGAGCAAAGGCACATGAGTCTTACTCTATTTTGCAGCAAAATTTCCTTTTTAGTACCAAACCTTCATCTTTGCCATCGAGCCAGCTTTTATTTAAACTAACTTGTACTGAAGTGACCAAATAAAGTACCTCCTCCTTCTTTCCCACATCCCGAAACTGATGGTAATTTGATCCTGGGGGGACTCTGGGACTGAGTTGATTCTCCTACCTGGCTGTGCTGGGGCTGCTTAGGGGTTGTGAGGGTGGCATAATTGCCTGCTGGGTGGTTGATCCAGCCTCCTTTGTGTCTGTTGCCTGGTGACACCCAGAGGCCTCTATCTCAGAACCACACTCTGGCTTGCTATTGGTCCAGTGGTGGCATTTGTTGACAATAGACACTTCCTTGGCCCTGGATTCTGAAAGAGACCTACAGGAGCTTGGGTTTCAGCCTACAGTGTGAGTCCAAATGCATTTCCTTAACCCTTTATGTGCCCTGCCAGCAAAACCCAGCTGCAGCAGCTGGGGCCCACTGACTCTGTCCATCCAGCCCTAAAGCACAAGGCTTCTCTGCCTCATAGAGTTTGCAGCTGGGCTGAATGGGGCACAGAGTTGGGCCTGGGGTTTTTCTTTTCTGTTTTACTTCTGTGGCAAGACAGAGTTGTCTTCCATTCTCTATTCTTGAGTTTTTTATGAGACACCTTAAACAGACCTGTTAGCAAGTCATCTGAGTTGAGCTAAGAAAGGGAGTCAACATTTAGCAAGGGAAGGTTTGTTTTGTTGATTGTGTATTCTGAAGACCCTGACAGACCTAAACCACTTCCAGTGGCACCCAGAAATATGAGGATGTGATATACGCCTTTCTAGAAAGAGGTGAGGCCAGACAGGAGAAGAGAGGGATAGATTGAAGTGATTATAGGGAACAAAAGGACAGTGAACTGAACAGAGGAGGGATTCTTGATGCCCTCCAAGATGAACTCTGTTGGATCAATGGGGAAAGCATGGTCCAAAATATGATGCTATTTAAGGACGTCAGGCCTCAAAGGCTATGTACCTGGGTGAGCACCCCTCATTCCAGGCTTTTCTGGCAACTCCCTCACCCTCTCCCCTCCTCCTTGTCTCTTGCTTTGGGCATCTTTTAGAGACAGGGTCAGCTGAGAGGCTCCATGTGGACAAGTTGGGCCAGGACAGCTGCAGGTGAGAAATAGAACTTGCTCAGTTAAAGGAATGAGAATTCCAGCTAGTTCTTTGAAGGGGCCAGTTCTGATCTTCTGAACCTGGTACCATTTACAGGAATGTAGAGTTCCAGCCTCCAGGCAAATCCTCCAACCCATACCCTACACCCTTATGTCCTCCTTCTCTACTCATGTGTAACAAAGCCACTTACTTTTAGGCAGGGAAAGCAGAGGATCTTGGAAAGACCAAGCAGGGCAATATGTCAAAGATGGAGGTAATGCAAGGAAACAGAAGGAAGGGAAATTTTTTACCATCCCTTCTGTTGACCTTTGAAGCCAACTACCCAAGCCCTATCTTACACTCAAAGGAGGCCCCAAGATCATCTCAAGACAGGAGAGAAAGTACTAAAGCCTCCAAGCTGAGTCCTGAAGATTAACTCATATCCATATACAGTAGCAAGCACTCCAGAGCAAGTAGGGTGCTCAGCTGGGGCAGAAATACCAGTGCTCCATGACCAAGGAGACATGTGTACTATCAGGGTCCAGTGCCCCTGGGTCACAGGATGTCTGCTAGGGCCTGGTTGAGCCCAAGTGTCTTTGTCTGAAGAGCCTTGTTGGCTCGGATGCAGTGAAAGTAACCCTCTCTCCAACAGGGCTGTGGAGAAGCTTTATCCAGCTTCTTTGATTTTCTTGGGTCATCTTTCAGCCAGTAACAGTTATTTTTAGTGTGTTATCAGGGTATCTAATGTAAGTCTCCCTTTTCTCTGTGTCTGAGATGTGAGGAAATGGAGCCATTTATGCCTAATGCAGTGTAATATGTCTGCTGAAATGCAGTAGTAGATTGCCAGCATTAGTTTCTTCATTTGTTTGGACTATGAAATCATATTAAAAATATATATTTTACTTTTATTTCAAGAGGACTTTTTTTTGTTTTTGTTTTTTTGGTAATAGCTCACCTCCTACTTCCTCCCTGTGGTTAACTTTTCCCTGTGTCCTTCTTGCCTATGCACTCTTGTCTCCCTAACTTTCTACCTGTGCAAATGCTGCTCTTCTAATCTGCCATAGTTGAGCGTTCTGAGGAGTGCATCTTCTGGGTGTAGGTGTTCAGCTTGTAGCCCTGTCTATTGTTCAGCTGAGAGTTAAGTCAGAGAGTGAGTTCAATTCCAGGCCCGAAGGGTGACTCAGGGGGCCATAGTCTCAGTGGTTTCACCAGTCTCTATCAGACCAGTAAGCCTTGTCTTTTTATGATTTTGAGTTTTATTCCACATTTTTCTCTCACGCTATACAGGATCTCCAATTTTGATCCCTTTCCTAGTGAAGAAGGCTTCTGTTATCCATGAATGTAGATATTTCTGACCCAAAATTAACCTACCAGGGTTTTTTTTTTTTTTTTCCCCTCTCTCACTCAAAATGGCTATCCAAAGAGTGGACCATGACAAAACCACAAACCTGTGAATAAATGTGACTCATGCTTGTTTAATAGGAATTTTCTGGAGGTCTCAGGAAAGCAAGTAGGAGGGGCAAACCTTCCAGACAGTTGCGTTTTTAGTATTAACTCAAAAGAAAGAGGTGGTTTTGGTTTTTTTGTTTTGTTTTGTTTTGTTTTATTTTTGAGTAGTCATTAAATACTTTATCACCATGGAAACCAGTATTTTTCAAACAAAAGTTATTTAAGTACCTGTGATTTCTCCATTCTCTGGAATGAGTTTTCTCTTGCATGAGAAAAAGTTTCTTCAATTTGCAAATTTTTATTAAATTTTGGAACAATCCAATATTGTGTTATTCTTTTGAATTAATAAATGATTATAGTTTTAACAATACTAAAACTCAGGCAGAAATGTCACCTAAATTGGGTACAGCTAAGTTCTAGTTGAGAGCTCTGGAGGCATAGTGCTTAAAGCATTTGACTGCTAACCAGGAGGCTGGAGGTTCAAACCCACCAGCCACTCCTCGGAAGGAAGACTGGGCAATCTACTTCAGCAGAGATACTGCCTCGGAAACACAAGGAGGGGTCCCACTGAGTTGGAACCCACTCATGGCAGTGAGTTTGGAATTTTGGAATTTGAAAGTTCTAGTTCTGTTTGTTTTTTCAGAAAGATGTGACTGGTGCTGATTTAAGCACAGGCACTTTCAAACATTTTATTTTTTACTTTCTTTTTATTTTTGGAGGTATTATTGGAAATGCAAGAAGTATTGGGACAATAAATATGGTAAGACACTACTTTGACAAACATAAAAAAAAGATAGAAGGAGTACACAGAGTCACTGAACCAAAAGAATTGGTCAAAGTTCAACTGTTTCAGGAGGTAGTATATGATCAAGAGTTGATAGTACTGAAGGAAGAAGTTCAAGCTGCACTGAAAGCATTGGAAAGAAAATAAGGCTCCAAGAATTGATTCAATATCAGTTGAAATGTTTCAATAAACGATGCAATGCTGGAAGTGCTCATTCATTTATGCCAAGAAATTTGGAACACAGCTACCTGGCCACCCAACTGGAAGAAATCCATATACATGCTTATTCTAAAAACAAATGATCCAACAGAATTCACAAATTGTCAAACAATATCATTAATATCAGATGCAAGTAAAATTTTTCTGAATGTAATTAAAACATGGTTGCAGCAGTACATTGATAAGGAAATGCCAGAAATTCAAACCAGATTCAGAAGAGGATGTGGAACAGAGAATATCATTTGTGATGTCAGATGGATCTTGGCTGAAAGCAAGAAAGATGTTTACCATATTTTTATGCAAATAACACACATCATACAGTGCTCTGCTTACCTAATGCCGCTCTGACGAGAATGTACCACAAATGGGATGGCCTTAACAAACAGGAGTTTATTCTCTTACAGTTTGGAGGCTTTAGGTCCAAGTTCAAAGTGCCAGGCTCTAGGGGCTGGGTGAAAGCCCCTCAACTTTGGGTTGTAGCTCTGCCTCCTGCTCCTGGCCCACTGAAGCTGGAGGCTTTTCTTCACTCATCTGCTGGCTGCTGAGGCTGACAAGCCCAAGGCTGACAAGTAAAAGGACACAATCCCAATGTTACCAACCCACACAGCAGGCCATTACTTCAAGTCCATTGTAAGTCCCAAAGTCGGCAGAGCATGGCAGGCTGCTGAACAATGACACGGCTACAGCAGGGTCCAAGCATGCCATAGGCTAGAGACCATTCTTTAAGGCTTCTGCTTATATACAAGAAGCAGACCACATTCCCTAAGGCAGCTTCTCAGCTGCTCCCAGTAGATACCATGATGGAATTGATTACCAGTGTCATCATGGGAAATACTACATCCAGCTGCCCAGCCACTCAACTGGGCCCAGCCAAGCTGACACACAAACTGAACTACCACATACAGTTTTTTGCCTCCTAGTACATTAGTTTCCTATGCACTCTGTGCACATTACATGTGTGTCATTTTAAAAAATGTGGGCACATCATGTGCTGAAAATATGGTTAAAAAAAAAAAGCCAAACTCTCTGCTGTCAAGTTGGTCCTGACTCACAGCAACCCCTCCTTGGGTTTCCCAGGCAGTTATCTCTATTGAAGTAGATTCCCCAGTCTTCCTTCCAAGGAGTGGCTGGTGGGTTTGAACCACCAGCCTTCTGGTTAGCAGTCAAATGCCTTGTTTTATTGAGTATGTAAAGACATTCAACTGTGTGGATCATAACAAATTATTGATAACATTGTGAAGAATAGGAATTCCAGAACTCTTAATTATGCTCATGTGAATCCTGTACATAGATTAAGAGGCAGTCATTTGGACAAAGGAATACTGCATGGTTTAAAATCAGGAATTGCGTTCATCTGGGTTGTATCCTTTCACCACACATAATCTGTATCCTGAGCAAATAATCTGAGAAGCTGGACTACATGAAGAAGAATATGAGATTAGGATTGGAAGAAAACTCATCAACAACTTGCAATATGCAGATGACCCAACCTTGCTTGCTGAAAGCGAAGAGGACTGGGAGCATATACTGAAGAAGATCGAAGAATATAGCCTTCAGTATAGCTTACACCTCAACATACAGAAAACGAAAATCCTCCCAAGTGAATCAATAAACAAAATCATGATAAATGGAGAAAATAATGACATTGTCAAGGATTTCATTTTACTTGAATCCACATGGAAGTTGCAGTCAAGAAAACAAATGATGGTTACACTGGGCAAATCTGCTGCAAAAGACCTCTTTAAAGTGTTAAAAAGTGAAGATGTCACTTTGAAGACTAAGGTGTGCCTTACCTAAGCCATGGTATTTTCAATAGCCTCATATGCATATGAATAAGGAATGAATAAGGAAGACCAAAGAAGAATTAATGCCTTTGAATTACGATGTTGACGAAGAATATTGACTATACCACTGACTGCCAGAAGAACAAACAAATGTGTCTTGGAAGAAATACAGCCAGAATGCTTCTTAGAATTAAGGCTGGCGAGACTTTGTGTAATGTACTTTGGACATGTTACCAGGAAGGACCAGACCCTGGAGAAGCATATCATGCTAGATAAAATAGAGGGTCAGTGAAAAAGAGGAAGACAGTCAGCAAGATGGATTGATGGTGGCTGCAACATGGGCTCAAATATAGCAATGATTCTGAGGATGGGCAGTGTTTCACTCTGTTGTACATGGAGTCGCTATGAATTGGAACTGACTTGATGGCACCCAACAACACTTTGATATTAAAAGTAGAAAGAAGGTGGATTTCACACAGCATGAGCCAGTCAATTCTGAGAAAGACTCTGAAACCAACTTTTTATGAGAGCTTTGAATATTTGGCAAAAGAAACAGTCATCTCTAGAAGCCAGTGAGTTCACTAAGAACAAACTGTGATAGTGTAACCAGATTTCCTATTATCCCATGGTCAAAGGCTAGTGATCAGATTTGCCTGGAGATCTGGGCAGAGCCAGGGCCCAGGTGTCCTGTGGTCACTCCAAAGGATGATGAATATTGGCCTACATAACGTAAGGTCCCACCATCTCTGAAATTCAGAAGTGAAATCAGTTCGATAAGGAAACAGCTCCCAAGTGGCTTCAAAATTTGGCCCAGAGGCCAGGGAGCTATCATAGTTACTAGGATGGCAACTATTATACATCCAGGGAGGCAGTTCTCAGAATCATTTATAACTAAATTTCTGAAGCTGGGTAAACAATCTCCTATCACTTCCCTCGTCATCATACAACTTCCTTTTAATTTCCAAACTTCATTTGCACCTCTTCCCACAGAGAATGTCTGACAGCAAATCTCTGTTTTCGCCAGGAATAACAGTGCAAAGGAGTGTGGGTGGCAGGGCCCTAACGCCCAAGCTTGGGCCTCCATTTCCCTCAATTGTTCCCTCAGTCAGGTTCCCAAACACACTGTCCTGGGGGGAGTTTTTCCAGATAAAAAAGGGCCTGGTTGCTTGCCAGTAATTCAGGCAGGTTCACAGCCCCAAACGTCCTGATGGGCTCAGTGATTCAGCACCCGGCTTTATCTCTCCTGCTTATCACTTCACATCAGCTGCCAGCAGACAGACAATGGGGGCAAAGAGGCATTTTGGCTGAGCTAGCCTCAGGCAACCCTAAGAGATTGTAGAGGCCTCCACACAACCAGACTCAGGCATTCTCATCAGGTAGTTCTTAACATGGATTTTCATTTCTGTTTCCACTGCTAGGAGTCCTTTCCACATTAAAGGGACAGATAGCAAATTAGTTCCCTTGGGAATTTAGCATTTCTCTGGATCCCATAACAGTAAAAATGGATATGTCTGTGTAGGTTGATTCATTCCCTCTCCAGACTGGCTGTTTCAGGAAGCATAGGACTTCTGTGAGTATTAAAGCATTCAGGGTAAACAGGGCTCTAAAGAACCTTCCAGACAGTTTTTCTTTTTAAAACTGAGAATTTCCTTTAACTTTAAAAGTAACTTTGATGGTGAAACTAGTGGAATCTGAACAAATGCATTCTACCATTGTCAACATCTTGGTTTTGGTATTGTTATGCAAGATGTTGTCATTGGGGAAAACTGGATGAAGGATACAAGTTTTCTACAACTTCCTATGAATCTATCATTATTTCAAAATAAAAGTTTAAAAAAAGTAACCTTGATGTTTGCAAAAACGCAGTCAAAAAGCCTTGTCTTTGAAGAAGTTGTATGTCACAATTGCTGAGAGCATAGGCTTGGGGCCAGATAGACTTCAGTTCAAATTCAGGCTTCCCCACCTACAAGCTGTGTGACCTAGGGTGAGTTGCTTAATCACACTGAGCTTCTATTGCCTTATCTAGAAGAAAGATCATAGTGCTTCCTTGATGGGGGAGTATGAGGACTAAATGAGGTAACACATGGAAAGCACCTAGCTCAGTGAATGGCACATGGTACACACTGCACAACTAATCCGTCTAAAACTATAATCTGTTGAATAGGGGAGTTATGCATGTTTTCAATAGTGGGTCACATGCTCAGAAAGTCATATGTGCAGCTGAAAGAAATTTTTTTTTTTTTTTTTTTACCAACCTCAATAAGGGTCCCCACCTAGACATGATTCAAACATGAGACAAGTGTCTGTGGAAAAATTATTTGAGATCTGTCTGCTTTTTTTTCCATATAAATGGTTTAAAGTCTTGACTTTAAAAGTGGAAGTAGGTGAAACAATCAAAATCACAGATAAGCAGTATTCCATTTCCAATGCAAATAGGAACTGGCCCAAGCCTGCCTGCCAGGTACCCAGTATGTGGCTGGGGCAGGCAGCAGCAGATTCTGGAAGTTGTTTAGTCCTATTGACCTCTAACTTGTGGATGAAAAAAACTTTTTTGTGAAAAATCCCAGGTATCTGCATTCTATGAAGAGAAGGCCTACTTTTTCAAGGGAAGCCTCTAGGCCACCTGGTATATAAAGTAAACCCCATCACCACTTCCTGGAGATTTAAGAATTGATCCTGAAGTCAGCTCTTGCCATTTTCATCCCTTTCCTACTCCTCCTTATCTTCCCAGGCCCTATAGTCCAGACATCCTGGTTACTCATCATTTCTCAGACAACACCCAGGTTTCTTCAACCTGGCTGCCAATCCACCTGGACAGCTCCTCCTTCTATCCACTCCTTCAGCCCCATTTTTCAAAGCTTCAATCAAATGCTTTATGTTTTTTGAAGGCTTCCCTACACTGCCATTCAGAAGTCATTTCTCTGCTTTTGAGCTCTTTGAGCTCTTGGATTGTATCACTCTTTTAGCCTTTACCACTTCATTGAACAAATACCTGCTATGTTCTATGGACCAAGGTTTGTGCTAGGTTCCAGGGATGTAGTGTTGGACAACAGGATGATTTGTGTGTGTGTGTGTGAGTGTGTTAGGGCAAGGAAGGTGGGGGATACATACAAAACAAATGTTGTTGTTGTTGTTGTTATGTGCCGTAGAGTCGGAGCCCACTCATAGGGACCCCTCCTTGGGTTTCCGAGGCAGTATCACTACGGAAGTAGATTGCCCCACTTTCCTTCCAAGGAGTGGCTGGTGGGTTTGAACCACCAGCCTTCTGGTTAGCAGTCAAGTGCCTTAGACACTACGTTACCAGAGCTCCCTATAGTCACACAAAAAATATATATTTACAAATTGTGATAAATGTTGTGAAGCAGGGTCTAATTTATAATGGGAGATCAGGAAAGGTCTTTCTGAGGAAAGAACGTTTAAACTGAGACTTGAAGAATCAGTTGGAGTAGTCAGTTACCTAAATTAAGAGCAGAGGTAAGAAACATCCATGGAAACAGAATATATGAAGCCCACAAGTCGAGATTAGGGTAGGTGGGGTGTTTGAAGAAATGAAAGGACACCAGTGTGGCTGGAGCAGTGATGAAGTAAGAAAGTGGAATGAGATGAAGTACAGGAAACAACAAAAAGACAAATAACTCAATTTTAAAAAGTCAAAGGATTTCAACAGACATTTCTCCAAAGAAGATATACAAATGGCCAATAAACATATGAAAATGCTCAACACCATCAGTCATTAGGGAAATGCAAATCAAAGCCACAATGAGATACCTCTTCACACCGATTAGCATAGCTATGATTTTAAAAAAGGAAAATAAACTTTGGCAAGGAGAAACTGGAACCCTCTTGCATTGTTTGTGTAGCTTCTGTGGAGAACAGTTTGATGGTTCCTCAGAAAGTTAAACATAAAATTGCCATATGACACAGGCACTAAATCCTTGACTAGAGATTTCCACTTAATATTTTACACAATCCTGACATGAATCTAGTGAGGTGAGTAATATTGTCCTCATTTTATAGATAAGGAACTAAGACTAAGAGAATTTAAGTTATGTAAATGCCCAAGATCAAGTAACAAAGTGAATTCAGCCTTGCCTGGCTCCAATTCTGTGTTCTGGGCATCCCTCATGGCCTGGAACAAGTCTTGATATTTCTTCCTTGTTCTGTCCTCCTGTAGAAACTGTTGGCCTGCCTGCTGCAGAACATGGTTTGCTGGGATGCATTTTATCCTCTTCAAATAGGGAGAGTAGAGGCTTTGGCTTGTCACAAGAGCTGATGCACTTTTGCTCTTTCAGGGTCCACCCTCAGTGAGCCTTGGCATGGATTGAAATGTGTCCTCTCAAAAGATATGTGGAAGTCCTAACCCTCAGTTCCTATAAATGTGACCTTGTGTAGAAATAGGATCTTTGTTGATGTTATCACTTAATACCAGGTCATAGTGGAGTAGGGTGGGTTCTAATGCAATAGGAGTGTTGTCCCTATAAAAACAGAAGATAAAACAGACAGACATAAAGGGAAGACAGTCATGTGAAGACAGAGGCAGAGACTGGAGTAATGCAGCTACAAGATAAGGCATGCAAAGGATTGCCAGGAACCACCAAAAGGAGGAAGAGGCAATGAAGAAGGAAAGATTGTCCCCTAGAACCTTCAGAGAAAGCATGACTGTTGACACCTTGAATTTTGACTTCCAGCCTCCAGAACTACGAAACAACACATCCCTATTTTTTTTAAGCTACCCAATTTGTGGTATTTTGTTACAGAAGCCCTAAGAAATTAAAACAAGCCTGCAATCTAGGAGACAAGATATCACACAGATGTACACATATCCAGGTTGTAAGAATGACAGATCTACGGCTTGCCCCACTTTTTTCCGGTGGTGTCAGCCAACATTTCCCCTATACCCTCACAGTACTTTTACAAGTCTCCATTATAGGTTCCCTATGTTGCAATGTAGTTTTTTCTACACTTTCAATTCTGAGGCTCCCAGAGAGTGACTGTGGCATGATTTTACATCCTGCATATATTTCTCAAATCTAGTCTCTTTATTCCTGGCAATCAGTATCCTCATATCTTTTGCCTTGAGTTACTACCATAGCCTCCTCACAGCTCCCTGCCTCAAATCTCTTCCTGGTTTTATCCATCTTTAGCCAGAGTGATCTTCTAGAACCATAAATCTTGAGTCAATTTCTTGCTTAAAACTCTTCAGTGGCACACTATGACCCACCCTTCGGATAGATCCAGATGCCAAAGCCTGGAGTTCAAGGCTCTTCAAGGTCCTCCAATTTTACCTCAATCTGTGTTTTTAGCAGCCTACTTGATTATTCCAGTAACAAGGTGCTGCTACTGTCATTCACACACTGGACTGTTCCTTGCCTCTGGACCTCTTCTGTGGATGTTAGTTGTCGTTGAGTGGGTTCAAACCCATAGCAACACCATGTGTGCAGAGTATAACTGTTCTGCAGGTTTTTTGAGGCAGAGGGTCAGTTCTATCATCCAAGGCACCTCTAGATGGATTCAAAACACTAGTCTTTCAACTAGTAGGCCAGCACTTAACCATTCATTCTACTCAGGGATTCCAGGTCCCTGCTAATCCCTCTCTAAAATATGCCTTCTCCCTACCTTCATTTGGCTGACTTCTATTAATTCATCAAGGCTCAGCCTCAGCAGAAATCATGCAGCAAGACTTCCCTCCTCCCACTGCCCTTCTGAAGTGACTTGCACTTGCTGTACTGTGTAAAGAACCCTTTATGTCTATTTTCATCATGAGAATGAATTGCTTGGGGACAAAAAGGAGTCTTCTTCATCTCTATATGTCCAGCATCTACCACAATGTCCAGAAAATAATAACCGCTCAATGAACACCTGTTAAATAAATGAATGAGTGAATGATTGATCATAAAACACTAGGATGTATTAAGTGCCAAATGAGTAGTACAGACAATAAGTGCAGGGAAAGGAGGAAGTGGCCACTTCCAGTTGGGGTCATCCCAGAAAGCTTCACAGATAAGAAGAAATTTATGCTAGGCCTTGCAGGATGAGATAACACATGTAAAAGACCTGGCCCAGTGCCAACCTACAGTTGGTTTTCAATAAGGGTGAAATGAATCTGATTTGGCTAGTTGGAAAGAAGTGAGGAGAACATTCCATGGGGGCAGGTGGTTGGGGCAAAGTTTCCAAGGTGGAAAAACACAAAGCGGGTTTACAGACTAATCAAGGGAGTAGTTTGATTGTAGCAGAGGACTTTCAGTGGGGAAGACAAGTAGGTTGAAAGAGTAGGTAGGAGAGCAAGCAGAAGAAAATGCAGAGAGATGTGAATACATTATGTTCTGGAATTTTGCACAAAGTGGCTGATGTACAAGCTCCACAATGCTGCCATCAAGAAGGTGCAAATTCGAACTTGAGTGAAAGAACCTCTGAACAATCACACAAAATATTCAAACAATGCTTTGCAGGGGTCGTGGGATGGGTAGGTGAGTGAGGTGCAGGATTAGGCAATTATCTGGTCCTCTGTAGTGTGAACTGCAGGCCAAAATAACTGACCACATAGATTTAATTTTTCTCAGCATCTTTTATTTTGCCTGAATTAGAGAGCCACTAAATTGACCTAGGAAATTGACCTTTTTGAGCAGGAAATGCAGCAGGGAGGAGAAGTAATATCCTAAATTCATGCAGGAAAGAAAACAGCCAGTGCTAGTCAACCAAGAATGGGCTCTCTTGCGTCTTTTGACTCCTGAACTACTCTTGGGAACTACCCTCCCTCAAGGTGCTTGACAGCATAGGACCAAGACAGATGGGCATGTGTCATGCTGACCACTACTGGCTGTTTGGAACTCACATATTACACTGTGTCTAGAAATGGAAAGCAGAGAATGTAACTAGCTGGATAACAGACAGGGAGCTATGTCCTTTCATCAACTCCACCTGCATCCTATGTGCAACACAAAGAAGGCAGCTTTGTACAGAGAAAAAGAGATGGGGAAGAGAGCTTAGAGATAGGAGCATTAGGCCACGTCTCTGTATTTACTGGTTGTGTGGTCTTGATTTCTTATTTATCATTCTAATGAGGGAAATGAACTAAGGAAACTTCCAGATCTCAAGTTCAATGACTCTCCCATGATTTGATTCTAACCTGTATGGGATTTTACTCACCATTTTCTCCAGCCACAACAGAACATTCCCCATACCTCCCCTGTATTTTCCATTTTCTATTCCTTAGTTCCCATGGTGCCTTTCACTCTAAACACCCTTCCCCATCCATCTCTCAGTTCCCTTTCTTGAGATCCTACATTTCCTTCATGCCTCATCCTGAAAGCACTGTCACATTCTAGTGAGAAACCTCTGACAATTTCTATGATCTCTGTGCTTCTCAGTTTCCTCTTCTTTAAAATAGGGATAATGATTCCTATCATAGTAAAGATTACATAAGCTAAAACAAAGAAAGGAGCTCTGGTAGCGTAGTGCCTAAGGCACTTGACTGCTAACCAGAAGGCTGGCGGTTCAAACCCACCAGCCACTCCTCAGAAGGAAGGTTGGGCAATCTACTTCCATAGTGATACCTCCTCGGAAACCCAAGGAAGGGTCGCTATGAGTTGGGTCTGACTTGACGGCATATAACAACAACAACAAAACATGAAAGGCAGTTAGAACGGTGTCCAACTATGGTGAGCCCTTAAGGAATGTTAGCTGTTATTATTATTATTCTCTACCCATTCCCACTACCGACCAGGGATATGTGAAGAGTAATAATAACTGGGGTTGGAGATTTAGCAATTATCTTTAAAGGCAAAATGTTTTGAAAATAGACATCAACACATAAACTTTTCATTTGTAACTCAATGGTATTAAACTTTGGCATAAGAATTATTGCCTAAAGCTGTAAACAATATATGCTTAACTCACAGGCATTAAAGGGTGTTTAAGAATAATTTTGATTATATACAATGTTTATCTTATGCACTTGCTCTATTTAAACCCTAAATAGTGGCTCCGCTTTGTGCATTTGGTTTTAAATACTAAAACCTTTCTCCCTGGGTTATTGATGGAGTCCCAAACAGGAAGTATCCAGCAAAGCAACAGTCCTAGGCAAGGCTGATTTCTTCTTAATACTCTCATTCCCCCTCTACTTTCACTGGTGGTCCACAATGCTGATAGCTAAGGTTTAGGGTCAGAATTGCTCCAAGTCCAAATCTTAAAGGGCTGGTTTTCTGGCTAAATTACTCACTGGTTACCAACTGTATTTCGATAGCCTATAAGCCATTCACCATTGTGGGGACATGTAAATGTGGGACTCCAAGCCAAGCTTGAGCCCACATGGTGCACAAGCCTAATAAAGTGGGTGTCACCTGTGTGTGGCAAGAGGGCCCCAGAGATGCAAATGGACAACTTCAAACAAAGAGGCACCTATTGTTGTACCTGGATGGCATCTTCCGGCTAAGCAGTGGGACCTCAATGGAAAAAAAAGAATGGCCTGGAGAATCCTTGATATAGTGGGGTGAGAAAGGGAAGAGGAGAGGTGAGTCCCATCCTGAGAAAAAAAGGGGGAAGTTGAAAATCTTCCAAATACTGTTATTTATGCATTTTGGGGGCAGGTTAGAAAGTCTGGCCTGGTGGAGAATAAAAAAGTTGGTAAAACTCCATTATAGATGTTATCTCTCCATGTTTGGGACTTTCCTTCCTCTCTGCTTGCCAACGTTGTGTTGGGAGCAGCGGTTAAACCTATGGACTTATGTTTAAAGGGAGCCACGAGGGATAGCTGGTGTACTGGGTTGAATAGTTTGCCCCCAAAATCATGTCTTCCCAAACAAAAAAACAAAACTCACTGTCCTCAAGTCATTTCTGACTCATAGTGACCCCTCCTTGGGTTTCTGAGGCAGTATCACTATGGAAGTAGGTGGCCCAATCTTCCTTCTGAGGAGTAGCTGGTGGGTTTGGACCATCAGTCTTCTGGTTTGCAGTCAAATGCCTTAGGCTCTATGCCTACTAGAGCTCCCCATGTCTTCCCAGAACCTCAGAATTGACCTTGTGGAAATAGGATCATTGCATACTTAAATAGTTATATTAAGATGAAGTCGTATGGTATACAGGACTTCAAACCAGAATTAACTAATTCAAAGCCCTGCTGGAAGAGCAAACTGAAAAAAAAAAAACCCAAAAACCAGTTGCCATTGAGTTGATTTCAACTCATGGTGACCCCACATGTGCAGAGAAGAACTGTGCTTACAAAACTGTGACCTTTTGGAAGCAGGTTGACAGGCGTTTTTTCCAAAACATCTCTGGGTGGTTTCAAACCCAAATCTTTCAGTTAGCAGTCAAGCATTCAACAGTTTGTGCCACCCAAAGGCTCCTTACTGGAGTAGAATGGATCTTTAATCCAATATAATTTGTGTCCTTGTAAGAAGAGAACAGACACAGACACACAGAGATAGCACCATGTGATAATGGAGGTAGGGATTGGAGTGGTGCATCTACAAGCCAAAGAACACCAAAAATTGTCTGCAACGCTAGACACTAAGAAAAAGATTCTCTCCTAGAGTCTTCAGAGAGAGAGAGCATGGCCCTATGGACACTGACTTGATGGCAGTGGGTTTGATCGGTTGGTTTATGTTTTTAACCACCAGAGCCATGAGAGAATGCATTTCTGTTGTTTTAAGCCACTTAGTTTGTGTTAATTTATTGTGACAGCCCTAGGAATTTGCTACAATGTCTGCCTTCTTCCTCATTGGGCTCAGGAAGGGAAGAACAGGGCCTCCAGGTATCCAATAGATAGAGGCAGCCACTGAAGAGTGAAGTCTGAATTCCTGGGGTCTGCTGTAAGGCAGCAGGCAGAGCTTAACTAGCACACGTAGGCCTGAGAAGAGTCCTGGTTCCCAGTTGTGTGAGTCCTGTGTGAGGATCCTCAACGACTGCAATATTAAACTTAAAATATCCATACCCTTGGCTCCAATATTCATTGCTAACGTTATTTTTGTATACATGTGTGTGATGTCCCCCTTTAGACTTTAAGCTCATTGAGGACAGAAAACATCTTTGGTTGTGCTGATCCCAAGGTCTGTCCATCACAAGATCTTGCATACAGATTGTTAGCTGCTGTCAAATTGCACTCCCCACTCCCCATGAGTCACCATGAGTTGCCCCCAGACATAATGGAAAAAAAAAAAAAAAACACTGCCTGGTCCTGTGCCATCTCCGTGAGCAGTTACAGATTGGACTGTTGTGATTCATAGAGTTTTCATTGACTGATTTTTGGAAGTAGATCACTAGGTCTCTAATTATTTGCATATATGTAACATACCACTTCAAAACTTGGTGGCCTAAATTAATAATAATTTATCAATTCTCATGGTTCTACAGCTTGGGCTGTGTTTGGCTGAATAATTTGTCTGCTCTACATGGTGTCGGCTAGGTTCACTTGTTCAGCTGTGTTTAGCTGGCCACTTTGGAGGTGCTGGCAGGTCCAAGAAGGCTTCACTCGCATGTCTGCCCTCCAGGTGTTCCTCCATCTGGCTGGCCTCTCTCTCCACTTAGCATGCAGCCAAAGCTTCTTCATAGTATGGTGGTTGGCCTCCAAGAGCAAGAGTGGAAGTTGCCAGGCCCCTTAAATGTGACACCCAAAACTGTCATAGTGTGACTTCCATCAAATTCTACTAGTCAAAGCAAGTTACAAGGCCAGCTCAGATTCAAGGGAAGGGGGAAATGGGCTCCACTTCTTGATACAAGTGACATTCTTATATAGGGAGGAGAAGTGATGTGACAGCCAACTGTAGAGACTACCACAAGGCACTTGGTCAATATTTGTTGGATTCATTTTCCAATATGAGGATTGTTGAGAGTGGCCCTATCTTAGTTGCCTAGAGATTCTATAACAAAATACCACAAAGAAAGTGGCTTTAAAGAACAGAAATTAATTTTCTTACAGTTCTGGATGCTAGAAGTCCAATGCTATTGGCTATGTTGATTCCTCTGAGGATGTTGAGAGAGGAACTATTTCACACTCCTCAGGAGGAAGATTGGGCAATCTACTTCCATAGTGATATCGCCTCAGAAACCCAAAGAGGGGTCGTTATGAGTCGGGACTGACTCGACGGCAGTGAACTTGAACTCCTAGTTTCTGGTGGCTTCTGGAAACCCTTGGCATTCCTTTGCTGCTTACAGATTCCTTTGTGCTTCTGTTGTCACACGGCATCCTTCTTTCCCTGTGTGTGACTCTGTTCTTGTGTCTGTTCTATTTTATAAAACATCATTCAGGTGGGACTAAGATTAGGATCCACTCTACTCCATTATAACTGAAACTGATAACATTTGCGAAGAAAACCCTTATTTCCCCCAAAAAAGTCACATTCATCATGCAGAGGTTAGGGCTTCAACATATCTTTTTGGTGGATGCAGTTCAATCTGTAACAGGCCCCATTAGAGGAAGTTTACATTTTTCTGCCTTTCATGTGTTACTATTTTTTTGTCTCATAAACCAACATGCTAGACAAGCAATATGTTTCTAATAGAAACATAATGTGAGTCATAAGTACAAGCCACACACATAATTTTGAATTTTCTACTAGCCACATTTAATATGTAATAAGAAACAGGTGGAATTGATTTTAATATTATATTTTTCTCAGTCCAATGTATCCAACATATTATTTCAACATGTTATTAATTAAAAATTATTAGTGAGATATTTTACATTTTTAAAAAAAACTTGTACTGAGCCTTCAAAATGTGGTGTGTATTTTACATTTACACATCTCAGTCTTGACTAGCCACATTTTAAGTGCTCAATAGCCTCATGTGACTAGTGGCTACCATATTGGACAGTACAGGGCTAGACTATCATTAATTTTTCTTATCTTTAAATTAAGGATTATGAAAAAGAGCAAGCAAGCACTATAATGTGTATTTTTCAGTGCTGTTGTGAGTGTAAATTAGAGAGAATATATGAAACAGCTAGCAATTTTCTTGTATGCAATAAGAGTATTAAATGTTGATCCCATTTTGTTTTTTAATTAATGGGTTTTTATTGCCAGGAATACAGAAACCCCAAGTTTGCTCAAGTATGGCTACATGTTCCTTGAGCTGGAGAGCCTTTATAATCTGCTTTTACCTGGTCCTCTTTACCAGTTTTCTCATGGACCTCATTCTTCCTCTCTGTCATCTCTTATGTTGAAATTTCTGGTTCTCTTTTAATATGTGCTCTGCTTTCTTCTCTTCACTGACCAGTTTCCTCATCGTTCATGGTTTTCCCAGTCTCTCTTGCTGCAGCATGAGTTTTTCATAAACTGTAATCTGCTGATAAGTGGCATAGGTTCTCCATGTTTCCCAATTCAAATTGCCAAAAGAGGTCATCTGATTTGCCTAATTCATCTTTTCATGCTAGTACATGACTTACATCACCTGAAAATTGACTGTCTTTGTTTCAGGGGCCTATCCTTGGTCCTGTCTGCTGTGGCTCAGAAGCACGTACTTACAGGACACAATATGGCCCCAGGAATCAGGGGCTATGTGTGGAGTAAATTCCCTTAGAGGGGATGTAGGCATATAATCACTGATAGATATCACTTATATGCTATTTCACTCTCTGTTGCTCATATTTCCCAGCTAAGCTCATCAACCTGACCCTAACAGATAGAAGATTTCTTCCCTTATCTGCCATTGTCCTTGACTACTGGGATATCTTCATCTAAATGGCTAGGTAGGAAGCCTGGTCACTGGAAAGTCTGGTTGGATGAAAGGCAGTTCTAATCCAGTGAGAAGAGAAAGCTTATATTCATCCTTCTGTGCTCCTGCGGAAACCATTCTTGGGCCTGATATTCATCGGGAAGATTGATATAAGTGTTTACTTTGCCGAATCAGTATTTTTCTACACGGACTTTGTGATATGATCCTTTTGCATTAGAATCTGTTGGGATTGATCATCAAAAATTCAGATCCCTAGTGCCAACTCTAGACATTTGGATCAGAATCCTGTGGAATGTGGCTCAGGAATCTGCTTGTTTATAAGCTCCATAGATTAGACTGCACTGCTCTATCCCTGAAAAGACCTGGCTTGGGAAACTTAGACTTTTTCTAGAATTTTCCAGGCAATCTGAGGTCTATCCAAGGATTGATGGATCATCTGAATCCATCTGAGGATTCAGAAACAGATAAAATAAGAATAAAGGTCCTGGCCACCATCCATTCTGATCCAAACTTCTCGATTCAAACAGGGTGCACCCAAACTTTGCCCCTGACTTGACATTTCCCTTGGGATAGCAAAGGGATTTACCTGACAGCTGTTGTGTAATAAACCAGCACCAATCCCCTGGCACCACCCTGGATAGAGGCCCTTCTGGCTGACTGCCTGAGTCACAGCTCAATGGATAAGCCTGAAGAAGCCCCAGGCAGGTAGAAGGCAATGCATGTGAGGCTGTGTCCCTGTAGAATCACAATGGAGCCAGTGTTTGCATTAGAGCCAGACAATGACTCTGATTCAAGGGACAAGATGCCAAGGCTGAAAGGTAGTATGGGTAAGGAGGGAGGACTAGAGCCCCTTTCTTGGCTCAGTCCCCATCTGGAAATGATTCCACTTTAGCTTTTAAATCTTACTTGTCTTTTTTTCATATCTCAAGAAACATGGATAAATGGCCAGATAGATCTTTAAGTGTAATCACATCTTTTTCACATTTGACCCAAGAACTTAGACATTATACTACCCTAGCATGTCCTTGTGGTATATGAACAAGATAAGTACATTCAGTAGATTCTGGAGAAAATGAAGTAATCTTCTTAACAATGGTCCTACTTGGCATCCAACCTCTCAGCAATCTTCACCTCTATTGCAATGCTTCACTGCAGCATCATGGATTTCCAACTATAGTAACTCCAAACCCACTAAACTAAACCCACTGCCGTGCAGTGGATTCTGACTCATAGCAACCCTATAGGACAGAATAGAAGTGCCCATAGGGTTTTCAAGGTTGTAAATCTTCACAGAATCAAAGTGCCTCATCTTTCTCCCATAGAGCAGCAGGTGGGTTCCAACTGCTCATTTGGTCAGCGGCCAAGTGCTTAACTACTGTGTCACCAGGGCTCCTCTAGTAACTCCAGATATTTCCAGAAACCACCATTTGACTTGTGGGCATTTAATAGATTATGTGTATGACCTTTCCCCTGAGCTGCTACCTTTAACAGTGTTTGAAAACTCTTTACCCATTGTTGATTTTGACTGATAGCGACCCTATAGGACAGAGCAGAACTGCTCTATAGGGTTTCCAAGGCTGTAATCTCTATGAAAGCAGCCTGCCACATCTTTCTCCTGCAGAATGGCCGCTGGATTCGAACTGCAGAACTTTTGGTTAGCAACCAAGCATTTAAACACTGCACCACCAGGGTTCCTTCAAAAAGTCTTTAAAGCATGCAAAACATATATATGGATGCTCTGTTGTTGTTGTTGTCAGGTTACGTCAAGTTGGTTCCAACTCAGAGGGACCCTACGTACAATAGAATGAAACAAGATTTCAAATCATGCAGTATCCTCTTGTTCTATTTACGACTGACTCTTGGTCTATTTACAGGTTCCTAATAAGCACAATTAACTGTTCTGGAATTCCCATTCTTCACCATGTTATCTGTAATTGTTAGGATCCACAAAGTCCAATGCCTTTGCATAGTTAATAAGACACAGGTAAATATCTTACTGGCTGTAAAAGTGGCATGATGAAAGCATCATCTGACCTTCTCTAACTTCACAACGGTGGAGGAATATCAAGATCAACAGCCCAAGGCTGATTCCTATGAGGCAGAGGTAAGACATGACTCTACCTTCCAAACTTTTTGCAATTTCTGATACCAACTATCTCTCCCACAGCACTCTCTACTTCTATGCTGAGCTCAATAATTTGTTGTAATGCCCACACATAACTCACAGACAATACAGTTATGGGATTTATTAAGGAAGTAATATGTTACACCACCACTTGTCTGTCAGTTTGTCCTACTGTGGTGGGTTGCATGTTGCTGTGAGGCTAGAGGCTATGCCACTGGTATTTCAAATACCAGTAGGGTCACCCATAGTGAACATGTTTCAGTGGAGCTTCCAGAGTAAGAGACTTGGAAGAAGGAAGGGGCATCCACTTCTCAGTATTGGCCAATGAAAACCTTATGAATAGCAGTGAAACATTGTCTCATATATTACTGGAAAACTTTATGAAAAGCTCTAAAATGTTGACTGATATAGTCCTAGAAGATGAGCCCATCAGGTCTGGAAGACACTTAAAATACAACTAGGGAAGAGCTGCCTCCTCAAAGTACAGTGGACCTTAAGGACGTGGATAGAGTAATGCTTTCAGGACCTCTATTTGCTCATGAGAAACCTGTACATAGACCAGGAGGCTGTTCAAACAGAACAGGGGATACTGCATAGTTTAAAATCTGGAAGGGAGTGTGTCAGGGCTGTATCCTTTCACCACACTTAGTCAATCTGTGTGCTGAGCAAATAATCTGAGAAGCTGGGCTGTATGAAGAAGAGTGTGGCATTAGGATTAGAGGAAGGCTCATTAACAACATGCAGATGACACAACTTTGCTTGCTGAAAGTGAGGACCTGAAGCACTGGTGAAGATTAAAGACTACAGTCTGCAGTATGGATTATACCTCATCATAAAGAAAATGAAAATCCTCACAACTGGACCAATAAGCAGCATCACGATAAATGGAGAGGAGATTGAAGTTGTCAGAGATTTCATACTACTTGGTTCTACCATCAACAGCAGTGAGAGCAGCAGTCAAGAAACCAGATGCCAGTTAGAGACTTCCGGTAAGAATAGGCAGACAAATGACACAGACTGTCCTCAACAAAGAAAAGAGAAACCGATTGACAGAGATACAGAACATAATCCTGGAGCCCTGAGCTTTGAAAGGAGCTATGCAGAAGTGGATTAGGCACCAACTAGTGGAAAAACCTGAACTAAAATAATGAGTACAGAGACTGTCAGAGCTGCGGGCTGTCAGCTACTCTGACAGGACCAACAGCCTGAATATTTCCAAATGGTGTTGGAACCTGAGAATTGACCTAAAAATAAGCCCTGGTCACCAAGGGCTGCAGGAATGACTATGCTGGTGGCCTATGACTAGGAAGGAAAACAGCAAGGAGGGAGACAAGCTGAGCTGTGGACTTTCCGCTGTCCGGAGAGCATAGCCATTTTGATTGTGTACACATGGCAGCCATTTTGGATATTTAAAGTGACCAAGGGTGCAGCCATTTTGTATTTTAAAGTGACAGCATCCTCATATGGATTCCAGGGACCTAAGAATAGGCTCTGTTTGCCAAGGATTGCAGGGATATACGAGAGGCTGACAACAGGAGAGAAGACA
The DNA here is from genome assembly GCF_000298275.1 of Orycteropus afer afer. Taxonomy (NCBI): domain Eukaryota; kingdom Metazoa; phylum Chordata; class Mammalia; order Tubulidentata; family Orycteropodidae; genus Orycteropus; species Orycteropus afer. The sequence goes on along the minus strand of NW_006921601.1, from coordinate 10,682,347 downwards.
GGTAGTCTTCTTTAAGTGCTGCCAACTAGCGAATAGAGGAGCACAGCATGGTACCCTGCTTATACAGATAATATACAAACAAAACAAAGAAAACAAAAATCATGGGCTAGTCACTCCAACAGAAATCACAAAATAAATATAAATACAAAAACATCATAATGCCTCAGAGAAAACAGAGCATCACTGTCCACACAAAGAAGCAAGATAAAGCAGGAGAAACAAGGGACCAGGATACAGACCCAAAACACATCCCTGAGGAAAACGCAGCATTGGAACTCCCTGATAAGGAATTCAAAAGAATTATATTTAGGTCTCTTCAATGAATTGAGAGGCAGATCAAGGAAAACACAGAGAAAACCCTAGAACAGTTTTGAAAGACAATATAAGAACAAAATGACAAAATAAATGAAAAATTAGAAATGATACAAAATCTATACACAGATATACAGAAGACTATTACTAAATTTTCAGAAATAGATAAGACACTGAATGTGAAAAGGACTAGAATTGAATCAATGGAAAACAGAATTAGTGAGATTGAAGGCAAATACCTGAATATTTCTTTGGAAAGGAATCAATCAGAAAAAAGATCAAGATGAAATGAAGAAAGCCTAAGGTTCAAAAGGAATAAACTATGTGTCATCAGAATTCCAGAACAGGAAGAGACAAATAAAACTACAGAGAAAATTGTTGAGGATTTGTTGGAAGAAAATTTTCCTGGTATGATGAAAGATGAGAATATATCCATTCAGGAAGTCCAATGAACCCCAAATAAAATAGGCCCCAAAAGAAAATCACCAAGACATATCATCATCAAACTCACCAAAACCAAAGACAAACAAAGAATCCTGAAAGGAGCACAGGAAAAATGAAACGTTACCTACAAGGGGCAACCAATAAGACTAAGCTTGGATTTCTCAACAGAAACCATGCAGGCAAGAAGACAATGGTATGGTATATATAAAACCTTGAAAGAGAAAAATTTCCAATCAAGAAGTATGTACCCAGCAAAATTGTCCCTCAAATATAATGGTGAAATTAGGACATTTCCAGGTAAACAGAAATTAAGGGAATTTGTTAAAACCAGATCAACCTTATAAGAGATGTTAAAGGGAGCCATTTGGACAGAGAAGCAACAACAGCCAACAACAACTGACCATTAACACATATGATGACATAACCTAGAAACCAACCCAGCTATGGTAGTATCCAAAGTAAATAAGCCTACAAGACTGTAAACAGGAAATCAGAGACATCAATTGACAAGTGACGACAGCTACAAACTAAAAAGAGGGAAAAAACTGTGTAGTTACAGAACTTCTAAATGATAGGGAAGTCAAGACAACTACAAGATAGACCAGACTGTTCTAAACTTGGGAAGAAAACTATAAATCACAGTGTAACTTCAAAGAAAAATGATAAACCTTCACATCAAAATAAAAAAGAGGACCAGCACAAATATTTAGCAAATACTAAAACAATAGCAACGAAGGAAGTGATAACACAATTCATAAACAAAACGAGCTCAGCACAGAAAATTATATGGAACAAAGAAATTGACACCATGAAAAAGCATATAACAAAA
>NW_006921601.1:10656014-10666299 GCF_000298275.1 Orycteropus afer afer | reverse complement strand
GTGGGTTTGAACCTCCAGCCTTCTGGTTAGCAGTCAAGTACCTTAGGCACTATGCTACCAGAGCTCCTTAGTTCCTGAAAACCTAGAGAGTCATTTTCCTGACTAAATCCTGGCTGATACATTTAGGTTTATAAATTAGCTCGCAGTTTAGTCACCACTCAAAGTATTCAAAGCAAGAAGTTTAGTTTCCAAATAATTACAGAGGATAGAAGCAAACACAAACAGATAGCAGAAGACAAACTAAAAAGGAAACAAACAAAACATAAAGAAAAAAGCAAGATGACAGAAGCAACACCAGACTTGATAGTTATGTCAACAAACGTCAACACTTTCAAACACCTTTAATAACAGCCAAAGGCTCAGGTTGGAATAAAAACAAGAAAGCAATCCAATGACTGTGTACTAAAGATGACTTAAAATGATATTGAAATGTTGAAAACAAAAGGATGGGTAGGGATATGTCAGGCAAATGCAAACAAAAAGAAAGCAAGGAGGATTTAAGGTAATAAGGATTAAACAGGATAATTGGTACTAAAGAAAAATGTTTACACAACTGGCACATGAATATATTCTCATTGAAGAAAGTTCAAACAATATAGAGTTAAATACATCTACTCTTCATTTATCAAGTATGTAATTATTTAAAATTTTGCGTTTACAACAACAGTAAGAAATCTACTCTCTATTTTGCACTTTAATGACGTACCTCTAGTGGTAATGAATGCTGAAATGCAAGGAAGAGTAACTCTGGCAGTGATGATTAAGGTGCGTCATCTTAGCTGAAGTATGGTTCTCAGTGGTGTGGCAGTTATGTAATGATGTAGTTATCCTGCATTTTGTTTCTGAAGTGGTCTTCCTCTATTTCACATAACAACCTCCTCTTTGGAACCTACCATGTCAATAAGTGAGAAAGGGCTATAGAAAGGCAAGCACTGCTTACATTTTGGTGTGTTTCCTTATTCTCCTGTAATTCATACATCATCCATCCATCCATCTATCCATCTATCTATCTATGGTCTATCATCCATCTATGTTTACTGTATTGTGTTGAGTCTAATATGCGTATCTTTTAAAAAGCACTTTTGTTTTCTGTACATCTAAGAAAAACATTATCAGTTAAATTATAATACAAGCAAATGTGAGAAGCATCTCAATTTCAGATTTTAAAATATGAGAAAAAAAATGTGAATCTTAGAATGGATTTGTTCTATTTTAAATATGTATTTTTAAATTGACTTATTTTATATGAATGTTTCCTGTTATCCATTCATTTGTGTGTGTATGTCTCTATCCATCTACCCATCATCCTCTGTGCTTTTCTTTTTTCTCCTACTGATATGACTTGGGAGGTTTTCCATTTCAGATCACAGTGATGTGCTTCATTTAAAAAAAAAAAAAAATGCCACATAGTAGTTTATAAATTGAATGTATTATCACTCATTTACTTTTTTCCCCTAAGTGGTAAAAATAGTATTGAGGCTATTTCCTTCTTCAAAAAAAATATTTTTTTTTGGAATTACAAATAATGCTACAATGAATATCTTTTGTGTATCCCTTATGGAGCAATTGTGTGCACATTTTTCTAAAATGGATCACTAGATGTAGAAGTGCTCTCAATCATATTTAGCACCTTTAAAATGTTGGTAGATGCTGGCAGATTGTCCAGCAAGGCCATGTCAATTTACATTAGTGGCTAAGACACTTGCCTGCTAACCAGACGGCTGGCGGTTCAAACCCACCAGCCACTCCTCGGAAGGAAGGTTGGGCAATCCTACTTCCGTAGTGATACTGCCTCAGAAACCCAAGGAGGGGTCGCTATGAGTCGGGTTTGACTCGACGGCACATAACAACAACAACAACGTCGATATATGCTTCCTTAATAAAGTTGTTATTGTTATCACCATTACATTTAATTAGGTAAGTTGTTTTCATACTCACTTTCTTGATTACCAGTGAGGTTGATCAGTTTTTCATGTTTATTTCCCATCAAATCTCTTCTTCTATCCTTTACCTATTTTTCTATTGGATTTTTTTCTCTTTTTCTGCTGTTCTATTTTCATTTTGTTGTGGTAAATTCGCCATGTTGTTATTGTTAGGTGCCATCCAGTCAGCTCCGACTCATAGCAACCCTTTGTGTAACACAACAAAATACTGCCCGATCCTGTGTGAGCCTCACAATCTTTCCCATACCTGAGCCCATTGTTACAGCCACTGTGTCAATCCATCTCATTAAGGGCCTTCCCCTTTTCATTGACCCTCCATTTTTCCAGGCATGATATCCTTTTCCAGGGCATGGTCCCTTCTGCCAGGATGACCAAAGTAGGTCAGATGAAATCTTACCATTCTCACTTCTAAGGAGCATTCCGCCTGCACTTCTTCCAGGACAGACCTGTTTGTTATTTTGGCAGTCATGGTACTTTCAGTATTCTTTTCCAGCACCACAACTCAAAAGCATCAACTCTTTTTCAGTCTTCCTTATTCATTCTCCAGCTCTCGCATGTATATGAGGCGACTGAAAATAAAATGGCTTGGGTTAAGCGCACATTAGTTTTTCAAAGAGACATCTTTGCTCTTCAGCACTTTAAAGAAGTCTTTTGCAGCAGATTTGCCCAGTGAATACATCCTCTAATGTCTTGACTGCTGCTTCCATGGGTGTTGATTGTGGAACCAAATAAGATGAAATCTTTGACAACCTCAATCTTTTCTCCGTTTTTTGTGATGCTACTTATTGGTCCAGTTGTGAGGATTTTCGTTTTCTTTATGTTGAGATGTAAGCCATACTTCAGACTGTAGTCTTTACTGCTTCAAGTCACCCTCACTTTCACCAAGCAAACTTGTGTTGTCTGTGTACTGTAAGTTGTTAATGAGCCTTCCTCCAATCCTGATGCCACATTCTTCTTCATATAGTCTAGCTTCTCAGATTATTTGCTCAGCATACAGATTGAATAAGTATGGTGAAATAATACAACCCTGGTGCACTCCCGTCCTGATTTTAAACCATGCAGTATCCTCTTCTTCTATTTGAACAACAGCCTCCTGGTCTATGTACAGATTCTTCATGAGCACAATTAAGTGTTTTGGACTTCCCATTCTTAATGTTTTCCATAATTTGTTATGATCCACACAATCACATGCTTTTGCATAGTCAATAAAACACAAGTAAACATCTTTCTGGTATTCTTTGTTTTCAGCTAAGATCCATCTGACATCAGCAATATCCCCCATTCTACATCCTCTTCTGAGTCCAGCTTACATTTCTGGAAGTTCTCTGTCAATATACTGCTGCATCCATTTTTTAATTATCTTCAGCAAGATTTCACTTGCATGTGATATTAATGACATTGTTTGATAATTTATTTCCACATTCTGTGGGATCACCTTTCATTGGAATGGGTACAAATACGGATCTCTTCCAGTCAATTGCCCGGGTAGTTGTCTTCCAAATTTCTTGGCATAGATAAGTAAATGCCTCCAGCACAGCATCCATTTGTTGAAACATCTCAATGGGTATTCTGTCAATTCCTGGAGACTTGTTCTTTTCCAATTCTTCCAGGGCAGCTTCAATTTCTTCCTTCGTACCATTGGTTCTTGATCATATGCCACCTTCTGAAATGGATGAACATTGACCAATTCTTTTTGGTACAGTGACACACAAGCCACCCCAGTATAGCAACTGACAGACATGTGGTAGAAATTCAGTCATACAGAGTTTAAAAATATAAATAATTATATCATTATTTTCCTTCAGCAATTTTAGGTTTGTGTCCTAATTAAAAACACTTCTTAATTCCAAGTTACTTCAAATATAATCTTATATGTTATCACAACAACAACAACAACAACAAAAACACAATTCATTATCTCACTTACTTTGTCCAGAAGTAAACTGAACTAAGACATGGTATGATCAGTAGTCCAATGAGGTTATTCTAGGCCTGACTTCTTTACATTTCACCCTTGATGTTGGCTTATTTTAGGCTGTTAGCAAGACGGATGCAGTATGTACAAATTTCATGCGCAGATTCATAGCAAATCCAGAGGAATAAAAGAGAATATATTTTTCTATATCTCTTTCTTAGAAGCAAGAAATTCAATTCCCAAAGCTCTGCACTTTCTCTAATGTCTCATTGGAAATTACTATCTTGGGAAATGGGATTTCCATCACTGCCTTAGATTAATCATTTGGGATGAATAGATGTTGGAGGAAACATTAATGTCTAACTATTTACCTGAAATTTATTCATGCATGGGGCTAGATAGGGATCTAACTCTATTTTTTAAATGAATATCTAATTATCCTGGGAGCTCTGGTAGCATAATGGCTAAGACACTTGCCTGCTAACCAGACGGCTGGCGGTTCAAACCCACCAGCCACTCCTCGGAAGGAAGGTTGGGCAATCCTACTTCCGTAGTGATACTGCCTCGGAAACCCAAGGAGGGGTCGCTATGAGTCGGGGCCGACTCGACGGCAAACAACAACAACAACATCTAATTATCCTAATATCAACTAAGCCATTATTTGCTGTTGATTTGAAATGCTATCATGAATACACACAGACATACCCATATACACATGTACACATATGGGTGTGGTTTTCTGGACTCTCTTCTCTTCCCCCTTTATGCCTATTTTTACACCAATGCCATCAACTTGTTTTTATTTTGTTATGTGGTAAAACAACACCACCCACATTTATTGTTATTGTTTCTTCAGCCTCAAAATTTTTCTTATTCTCTCGAGATGAATTATAGAATCAACTTTTCAAGGTAAAAGAACCAAACCCTAAGCCCATTGCCATCAAGTAGATTCCAACTCATAGTGACCGTGTTGGGAATAGTAGAACTGTCCCTATGATTTCCATGGCTAAAATCTTTAGGCAAGTAGACTACCATATCTTCTGCCCAGAGCAGCTGGTGGGTCAAACTACTGACCTTTCAGTTAGCAGGCAATTGCTTAACCACTGAGCCACCAGAGCTTCTGGTAAAAGAATACTCTATTATAATTTTTAAGAGGATTCTCTCAAATATCTATTGATATTTGAGAAGGAACCACCATCTACACAATACTGAGTTTTCCAATCCAGGATTATTGAGCTCATTTTTTAAAAAAATATTTCTCAGTGTACTTTTGTTTATATTGTTATTGTTAGGTTCTGTCAAGTTGATTCTGACTCCTTGTGATCCTTTTTGTGCAACAGAACAAAACCCTCCTGGTCCTACACTATCCTCACAATAGTTGCTATATTTGAGTCTGTTATTGCAGACACTGTGTCAATCCATCTTATTCAGAGTCTTCCTCTTTTTTTTTTTTTTTTTTGACACTCTACTTTGTTGTCCTTCTCCAGGGATTCGTTCCTACCATAAACATGCCCAAAGTACGTGAGACAAAGTCTTGACATCCTCACTTCTAAGGAGCATTCTGGCTGCCCGTATATAATTATTAGGTTTATTATATGTATTTCATAGTGTTTGAAGCTACTGTAAGCAGAGAAAAAATTGTTTGGCTGAGCAGGTTCAACAGGAGGGGTGAGGAAGAATAAGGTTGATTTCTGCTGCTTCCACACTGAGTCCAGCTTGTTCAATAAAGGTTTCATTACAGATTTGCTTTTCAAAAATGCTTTTCAAAAAATTTCAAAAAGTACCTGTTTACATTCTCACCAGCAGAGTTCTTGTTTTCCTATGTCCATGCTATCACTTTCAATTCTAAAATTTTTACCACATGAATGGGTGAAAACCTGTAACTCTTATTCACATTTATGATGCCACAATTACAAAAGAAAGGAGCCCTGATGGTGCAGTGGTTAAGCATTTGGCTCCTAATCAAAAGACTGTTGGTTCGAATCCATCAGCTGCTCCATGTGAGAAAGATATGGCACTCTGCTGCTGTAGAGATTTGCAGCCGTGGAAACTCTTTGAGCAAGTTCTGCTCTATCGTATAGGGTTACAATGTGTTGGAATCAACTAGAAGCCCATGAATGTGGATTACTAGTGAAGATCAGCATCTTTTCATATCTTAATGTTTCATTCAGGTTTTTTCTTTCTGTGCATTACTTGTTTTTATCTTTTTTCTTTTCTCTATCAGGTTGTCTTTTCTTATTAATTTGTAGATTTTCTTCATTTATTCTGGATACAGATACTTTGGAAATTATATATGGACAAATATTCTCCCATCTTGTAGCTTATCTCTTCATATTAAAAATAATGCCTTTTGATGTACCAAAGCGTTTCATTTTATTGTAGTTGTATTTATAAATCTTTTTCTTATGGTATGTGTTGTTTAAGAAATTCTTCCCTATTCAAAGTATATAAAGATATCTTTTAATAAGTTAAAGGTTTGTGTTTTACATTTAGATCTTTAATCCTTCTAGAAACTACTTTGAATATAGGGTGAGGTAGGAATGGAATTTCTTTCTTTCTCATTTAGAAATCTAGTGTTCCTGACATTATTTTATTACTATTCTGTTCTTTTTGCAGTTATTCATTATATTACCTCTGTCATATACCAGACTTCCTTTCATGTGTGTTTCAGTTTTCAGGCTCTCTTATCTGATCTATCAAGCTATTATCAAGAAAGCAGAAGCTTTCCCAGAAATCCATAGCAATATTTTACTTGTGTTTCATTGTCATGACTATATCTAGATGCAGGGAGTCTGGAATGATAAGAATTTCTGTAACAGTCCATTATTGCATGGAACAATCTAAAGAAGTCAGCAAATGATGCCCAACAGGCTCAATATAGTCTGCTGCCTGTTTTTGAAAATAAAGTTTTATTATAACACAACCACACCCATTTGTTTATATATTGTCTCTGGCTGCTTTTGCTAGAAGTGAGTTATGTAGGAGTAACAAAACTGTATAGCCTGCAAAGGCAAAAGTGTTTACTATCTCACTCTTTGCCAAAAAAGTGCCAATCTCTGATACAAAGAAACAGGGAAAAAATACATATTGGGAGGTATTCATTAAGAACAAACAAATCCAACATTTGGAGGCAGCCAATAACCCCTGAAGAAGGACTCACTTTGGGAAGGGCAAGTTGTCTAAATGTACCCATCTCACAAAGAACAGGACACATTTTTTCGAAAGAATAGTCAAAGTGTTTGGCTGCTAACTCAAAGGTCAGTAATTCAAATCTACCCAGCCACTCAGTGGGAGAAAAGACCTGACAATCTGTTCCTGTAAAGATTACAGCCTAGGAAATCCTAAAGGCAGCTCTATTCTGTCCCACAGGGTCACTATGCATGAGAATCCACTCGATGGCAGACAAGAAGAAGTTAGAAAGGAATTTACTGCAGCAGATACATTGCTACACAGTTCCTAAGCCCATGCTGATGTCTAAAGGGCAATGGTTTAATCCTCCAACCCTATTATTTCCTCATCATTTTCTACTCATTAGGAGAGACAAGAACTCTCCTCAGGTTTCGTAGGTTCCTTCTTGTGTTCTTTGGGATTAAAGCAGTAAACTGAGAAGACTGGGTGAAGTAATCTCTGTTTTCCATCCTCACCCTGCAATGAAAGGGAAATGTAACACTGCCTTGCAAGTTACACGGAGAGAAAATAGTTCTCATTATATCTTAAAGAGTGCATGGTGATGGCTGAAAAAAAGACTACAGTATCCTGGGGAAAATGCTCTCTGAGCTTTTGTACAGGTCCTAATGACCACTGGTAAATTAGCTCAGGTTTCTTAATAACAGTCTCAATGTTAGAACTAATTATTTTACACCCTTAACTTGCCTTGACTATGAAAGATCAGCCCAAGTAACCTGGCAAATGAATGGTACTGATCTTTCTGAAAAATAATCCATCTCTGAGACCAAGGTGACACAAAATTCTCATCACAAGCTTTGGTTGATTTTGACCCAATGACAAGGTATAATATGAGAATGAGGCAGTCCACCTTTTAGATACCATGGCTCTGGGTCTATCTGCAGTGACCATCCATCAGCATCATGAAAGCTCCTCACAAATTATACTCCAGATGTCTAAAGGAGGTTTTAAGAGACCTAACTTACATGTCATATGGCTCCTGCCAAACTCTTCAGTCTTCATCTGCTCCAAATTTACCAAAGCCACCTTCAAGATGAGCTCAGCCCTAATCTACCCTGTCACACTTTTTCTGATTTATCCAGGTGTCTTCCTCTATGTTTCAAAAGCTTCTAATATTTATTTCAACAACCCTACATTGATGTAATTTTGTGTTTCTAGTTCCCCTACTGATACAAATTGCTAACACACTTGGCTGCTAACTGAAAGGTTGGAGGTTCAAGTCCATCCAGAGGCACCTTGGAAGAAAAGCTTGGTGACGCATTTGCAAAAAATGAGCCATTGAAAACTCTATGAAGCAAAGTTCTGCTCTGACACATATGGGGTCACCATGAGTCAGGGTCTACTCAACAGCAACTGGTTGTGGTGATGGTGCCGAACTGTGAATTTCTTAAGGGAGATTAGGTGAGCTGTGTCCCCAGCACAATTCTTGGCACATAGCAGACACTGAATAGGTTTTTGTTTTTTCACCTAAATTCTCCTCCTAGGCAAATAGACACTGTGGGCTTTGACTAGAGCAGAAATCAAAACAAGGCAAAGCAAGAGACACATCTCTGCAAAAGTGCTGCTAAAGCTTAGCGTTTATGGACAAGGAGTAATTAGCTGAATGGAATAGGAGAATGAGCTTTCTGGAAAGATATAGCAGCATTTGCAAATGCACCAAGACATGAAGCAGCATGATATGTCCGGGAAACTACAAGGAACTCCACCAAGTAGAAGCAAAGGGTGGAGCAGCAGGAAGACGCTGGAGAGGCTGATCTGGGCCAGATCTTGAAGAGTGTTATGAGCTAAACCAATGACTCCAAACTTGACCTGAAAGCTAAAGAGAATATTTGAAAGGTTATAAGCAGGGGAGTGGCATGGTAATATTAGAATTTAAGAAAGATCACCTTGGTTGCAGAGTAGATGATAGCTCAGAGGAGAGGTGGGCTCAGGAGCCACTTTATTATAGTCACCCAGAGAGCAAGAGCTGAGTATGGAGTAAAGAATAGTGACTGATTGGAGAGATGTTTAGGAAGCAGAAGCTACAGGAATTGGTGTCTTTTTGAGTATGAGAGTTAAGAAAGAGAGAGGTGATTTGGATGACTCCGGCTTGGGTGAAGTTGGAGAAAGTGGTGCCTATCATCAAGATGAGACATGTAGGGGACTTCCAGTAATATGGAGGAATAGGCAGACAAGCTACACAGACCCTCTTCAACAAATAAAAGAAAAACCAATTGACAGAGATACAGAAGATAATCCTGGAGCCCTGAGCTTTGAAACGAAGTATACAGAAGTGGATTAGGCACCAACTAGTGGGAAAACCTGAGCGAAAACAGTGAGTATGGAGATGGTTGGAGCTGTGGACTGTCAGCTACTCTGATGGGACCAACAGCCTGAATATTTCCAAGTGGTATTGGGACCTGAGAATTGACCTAAAGATCAGCCCTGGTCACCAAGGGCTGCAGGGACGACTGCACTGGTCGCCTTTGACTAGGAAGGGAAACAGCAAGGAGGGAGACAACCTGAGCTGTGGACTTTCCACTGTCTGTAGGGTGCAGCCATTTTGAATGTTTACAAGCAGTGGCCATTTTAGATATTTAAAGTGACTGAGCCATTTGGAATCTTTACAAGTGGCAGCCATTTTGGATTTTAAAGTGACAGCATTCTCATTCAGATTCTAGGGACCTAAGAATAAGTTCTGTTTGCCAAGGACAGCAGGAACATAAGGGAGGCTCACAGTGGAAAGGGAGACAGGTAGTGAGTATATAAGTGCTGCCAACCACTGAATAGAGGAGCACAGTACCCTGCTTACTTAGATAAAATCCAAAGAAAACAAAAATGGCAAGTCACTCCAACATACAATCACCAATTAAATATAAACACAAAAACATCATAATGCCTCAGGGACAACAGAGCATCACAGTCCACACAAAGAAGCAAGATAAAGCAGGAGAAACAAGGGACCAGGATACAGATCAAAAACATATACCCGAGGAAGAGGCAGCATTGGAACTCCCTGATAAGGAATTCAAAAGAATTATATTTAGATATCTTCAATTAATTGAGAGACAGATCAAGGAAAACACAGAGAAAAACCTAGAAAAATTTTGAAAATCAATACAAGAACAAAATGATAAAATAAATGAAAAATTAGAAATGATACAAAATCTACACATAGAAATCCAGAAGATTAATACTAAATTTTCAGAAATAGAGAAGACATCAAATGGGCAAAGGAGTAGAATTTAATTAATGAAAGACA
>NW_006921601.1:10647811-10654134 GCF_000298275.1 Orycteropus afer afer | reverse complement strand
AAAAAAAAAAAAAAATGCATTGACCCATGTCACTTTAGTTTTGAGTATTTCACTGTACATAAATTACATTGCAATAAAATGCATTTAAAAAGAAAAAGATGACACAGGTAGAAGAGGAGCAGGTGTGTGAGAAAAGATAGCAAGTTACTTTCTGGCATGTTTTTGCCATCAACTTTCCCAAGATTTTAGAACAGGTGGGAATTGCATCATACTCTGCAAAATCATGGGTAGTTTTTACCAGATGTTAAATCCACTATCTTCTAGCATCCATTGTTACAGATGAGAAGTCTTATACGAGTCTGATTTGTATCCCAACATTTATTTCTTCCTAAGTTTTTTGTAATGTCTCTAGATGTGCATATAGCGTAGTGCCAAAGGCACTTGACTACTAACCAGAAGACTGGCAGTTCAAACCCACCAGTCACCAAACCCACCAGTTGGAAGGAAGGTTGCGCAATCTATTTCCATAGTGATACTGCCACGGAAACCCAAGGAGGGGTAGCTATGAGTTGGATCTGACTCAACGGCACATAACAACTAGGTGTGCATCATTGTTTCATTTTGTTCAGAACATAAGGGGCCTTTCAATTAATTGTAAATCTCATATCTTCCTTCAGTCCTGGAAAATGTTCTGGTACTATTTCTTTATTAAATTCCTACCTCCTTGGTTATCTGTTTCTATAACTCCTGTTGGTTGAACATCAGACTATCTCTGTGGATTGGTTCTCTATGCCTCTTTGGTTTCCCCCTTATATTCTATAATTTTAATATTTCCTACATTTCAAGATATTTTCTAAACTTTATCTTTCTCTGGATGTTTTTATGTGGTTTACTGGCATATCTTTTAGCGTTCTTTCATTGTCAGGATGGTATGTAGTTATTCTTGTTTTTCTTACAATAACTTTGCATTTAATTTGATCTCAATAATTTTCAGTTGTGACAGAAATTAGTTTTTCTGAATTTTTAGAAGGTTATGATTCAAGGTAGATTTTTTTAACTTCATAGATTTCCTTCCTCTGTTGTTTTCATGTACTAAACAGGAAAACAAATCCAAATCTAGAAAAAGTACCTATTGCACTAAAAACAAAGCACTGCTCCCCATGACAGAAGGATTTAATCATTACCAATTTCCCCAAGATACATGTGCAGGCAGAATAATGCCTCCTCCCCACAAAGATGTTCATGTCCTAATCCCCAGGACCTGTGAATATGTTACCTTACATGGCAATGGGAACTTTGTAGATGTGACTGAATTAAGGATCTTGAGATGAAGAGACTATTGTGGGTTATTTGGGTGAGCACAACGTAATCACAAGGGTTCTTTTAAGGAAAAGAGAAGACAGAAGAGTCAGAATCAGAGAAGATGTGACAATGAAAGCAGAGATTAGAGAGATGCAGAGCCACGTGCCAAGGAATTCAGTCTCTGGAAACTGGAAAAGGCAAGGAAGCATGTTCTTCCCTAGAACCTCTCTAAGAAACACAGGCCTGCTGACATCTTGACTATAGCCCAGTGAAACTGAGTTTGGACTTCTGACAAACAGCATAGAAGTGAGATAATAAATGTGTATTGTTTTAAGCCACTAAATTTATGGTAATTTATTAGTGCAACAATAGGAAACTAATACCATATAGTACATATTTGGAGCTCAAGATTAGTCCCTGCTGCTGACAAATTGAGGAGCTCTAGTAGCATAGGCACTTGACTGCTAACCAGAAGACCGGCGGTTCAAACCCACCAGCCACTCCTGGGAAGGAAGATGGGGCAATCTACTTCTGTAGTGATACTGTCTCGGAAACCCAAGGAGGGGGTCACTATGAGTTGGGTCCAACTCGACAGCACATAACAACAACAACAGCTGACAAGTTGAGTATTTAGACATGGTAACAGCCAATCAACATTAGTAAGAGGAAATTCATTTTGTTGCGTCCATCATAGCCTCCATTGCTGCAAGCATGGCCACTTTGTTTATGAACCCACTGGGAGAGCAAAGGGATAAGTGAACAAGTTGATTGAAAGATATTCATGGGACAATTCTTCTAGTCTACCTATTTGTCTACCTCCTTACTGAATACCTTACATGCCTTATGGTTTTCCATGGTTAAGCCTGTTCTGATTAGAATTCCAATTCTGATGCCATTATAGCAACCATACCAACTTTGCCTCTGTTACAACTTGGCCTCTGCTACTCTATACTCCTTCTCTATCTTAAAATTAGGAAAATTAGACTTACCCAATAGGTTTGTTGTGAAAATTAACTGAAATAATGTTTAAGGAAGTTCTCAGTCTAGGGCCCAGCCTAAGGTAGATACCCTATAAATACTGGGGAATCCTTATCTTGGATTTCATCCCACTGATCTAAGCCTTTGTGTTGGGGCATTATGTCTCCACAGGGCTTCTATCACAAGGCAGATATGTTCCCTGAAAGAGGTGAGATCTTAACCTTGGCTCTGGGCTTGTCACCTGACAAGAAGTGATAAATGTCTGCTAGGAGCCCTTAACTCACTGCTGTTGAGTCAGATATGACACATAGTGACCCTTCCTTTGGGTTTCCAAGGTTGTATCACTGTGGAAGTAGATTGCCCAACCTTGGTGCAAATGGTTAAGCAACTGACTACTAATCAAAAGATTGATTGTTCAAACACACCCAGAGGTGCCTCCGAAGTAAGATCTGACAGGGAGCAAGGTAGGGAGGCAAGAAGGCAAGGCAAGAGGGACACAGGGAGAGGGTAACCACAGGGAGGAGACAGAAGGAGAGCTGTTACACTGTGGGGAATGTACCCAGTGTCACAAAACAAAATGTGTGTACAGAAAGACAATTATCATATTAGTTCATTATTGAAAAAGCTCAAGGAAAAGTTTATATATGGAAGGAAAATTTCTTTGTTGGTTATGGGGGGGAGGGGAGAGAACACTGCAAAAAAATAAGATAAAATAACAACAACAGTTGTGTTAACTGTTAAATGAAATCTGCTTTGTAAAATTTCACCCAAATCACTATATATATATATATATATATAATTATTATTATTATTATTTAAAGGAAGTGAAGCCTGACAATCTGCTTCTGAATGGTCAGAGCCCAGAAAACCCTATGGGGTACAGTTCTACTCTGACACACATTGACCCCCATGAGTCAGAGTCAATTGACTTAGAAGGAAGGAGGGCTTTTAGGTAGAGGGCTGTCCACAAATATTCAGATTTTCCTTCTAGGCATATGGTACAATTACACTTCCCTGCTATAGCTTTAGAATAGAAGATAAAGAGAGAGAGAAAGAGAAAGGAGAGGAGAGAGGAAAAGACAGAAGAGGAAAATATTCAGAATGTTTTTTCTCCATATTCTTCACAGATTGTGAAGAAAGAAAACATTCATGAGGAGTGTGGTGCTAATGATGGAGTAAACAGCCTAGGCTGGGCAGGTGTAGAAGAGAGAAGGAAAATATATAAGATTAGGTAGCCAGGGAGTCTAAAAGTGGATCAAACAAAGCACCAGGCTCAATAGAAGGCATCCAAGAATCTCTTAAATGCTGAGATAAAATCAAGGCATCTGTCCTTCCAAGAACATTAAATGTACCAACACAAGATCTGGGTCCAGGTGTTTTTGCCTAAACAATATATCCTTTAATCACATCCTATCTAGCGTAGTGCCTAAGGCACTTGACTGCTAACCTGAAGGCTGGCGGTTCAAATTCACCAGCCACTCCTCAGAAGGAAGATGGGGTAATCTACTTCCGTAGTGATACTGCCTCAGAAACCCAAGGAGAGATCACTATGAGTCGGGTCTGACTCGACGGCACATAACAACAACAACAACAACATCCAGTGAGAAGTCAAATCATGAACAGGAAGTTTTACTAGGTCCCAGTATTCTAGTACAGAGGCATTTTTGCTAAGATTAGGTATGTAGAATTATGAAGAAAATGGGTTAGGGATTCCCTAGAGTCTTAGAATATCGTAGGCCTTCTTCTAAGCACTTTGGATCTAAGCAATGCCTTTGGATGTCTCTGCAGTTGGAAACTGAGTCTCAGAAAGAGGAAGGGACGTCCTCAAGGCTGTGCAGGCAGTCAGCAGCACAATAGGAGTCCTATGAAGGTGACCAGAAGGCTGCCTGGATCTCAGGTGGAGCAATACCTCCAATACTCGATTACCTGACCTGAACTATGGGAGCTCTGGTGGCACAGTGCCTAAGGCACTTGACTGCTAACCAGAAGGCTGATGGTTCAAACTCACCAGCCACTCCTCAGAAGGAAGGTTGGGCAAGCTACTTCCATAGTGATACCACCTAAAAAACCCAAGGAGGGGTCGCTATGAGTCGGAACGGACTCGACAGCAGTGTGTGTTTGACTGAACTACATAGTCTATAATTAACCATGCTGATTGAATTAGAATTAGCAAACCAGCTACTCAAGTTATGGTGATTATATGTAAAATAAAACAAAAATCCTGGGCTTGCAAGTCTTTAACTCTTTATTGTAGCTTTCACTCTCACAGTCTGGCTTGGGTGTTTTAACTTGCTTTGCCCACCATTCAATCTAGAAAGGATACTCTTTTGTGGGTGGGTGATCAGGAGACAGAGAGGAGGAAGAGGAAAGAGAAGAGGAGAAGGGTAGGAGGGAAAGGCAGGACCAGATGTCATGCTTCTGAGCAAATAATCAGGATATCCCATAAACTGTGAGGAATTCTGGGATCACAAATCTAGTGTCTCCAATCAGCATAGAAGAAGGAACAAAGTGGGAAAAGGAGGATCCCAAAAAATCTGGCACAAGGACACTTGGAGAATCTTCTGATTTTCTCTGAGTCTACCATTCTGCGCAGAATGTGAAATATTCTTGTTCCTGACAACAGGGAGAGGAGGAAAAGAGAGAAGGTCAGACCAGGCAAAGAGAGGAGACAGAAAAACCAAGGAAGCAACCCTGGTGTGACCTTATACAGTCCTGGACAGACAGTTACTAAAGAGAGGCTGAGCTACCAGCTCTGGGGTTGAGGACTGTCTACAGCCTGCATAGGAAGTGCTAGGGTATCGTACTCTATATAATAAGGTGTTCTGGTTACCTAGTACTCCTCAGACAGGAATATACCACAAATGGGATGCTTGAACAAACAGGAGTTTATTCTCTTAGTTTAGAGGCTTTAAGTCCAAATTCAAAGTGCCAGGCTCTAGGGGCTGGGTGGAAGTCCCTCGACCTTGGGCTTCTGCTCCCACCCACTGAAGCTAGAGGCTTTTCCTCACTCAGACAGCTGCTGGTTGCTGACACTGACAAGCCCAAGGTTGAGAAGTAAAAAGGCACAGTCCCAATGTTACCAAACCACACGGCAAACCATTAATTCAAGTCCATTGAAAGTCCCAAGGTCGGCAGAGCATGGCAAGCTGCTGAACAACGATATGGCTACATGCAGGGTTCGAGCATCCCATAAGCTAGAGACCGTTCCCAAAGCTATTTCTTATATATGAGAAGCAGACCACATCCCTAAAGCAGCTACTCAGCTGCTCCAATAATTCCACCATGGAGTTAGTTGCCAATCTCACCATGGGGAATAGCTATATCCAGCTGCCCTGCCACTCAACCAGGCTCAGGCAAGTTGACACACAAACTTAACTACTACATAAGGGAAACTGTTTCTAGCAATAGTTGTAAAAAGGAAGTGACATTTCCCATTAAAGAGGAGCAAAATTCCCTTACCTTTGCCATTATGTGCTCCACAACACCGAGTCTATAGAGAGAATGCCTCAGTTTTCCCAAATAATTTGTTGCTAAGAAAAAAACCCACACGATGGGATGAGCTATGTACAGTGTACATAAATACACACACACACACACACACACATTAATGATAATGTGTAAACAAAACTATTCAAAAGAATGATATTTAGGTATCTTCAAAGGATTAAGAGACAGACCAAAGAAAACACAGAAAAAACCCTAGAAGAATTTTGGGAGAAAATACAAGAACAAAATGACAAAATAAATGAAAAATTAGAAATGATTCTAAGTCTACAGATAGAAATCGAGAAGATTAATACTAAATTGTCAGAAATAGATAACACACTGGAAGGGCAAAGGAGAAGAATTGATGCAATGGAAGACAAAATTAATGAGATTGAAGACAAATATCTGAATACTTCTTTGGAAAGCGATCAATTAGAAAAAAAATCAAAACAAAATGAAGAAAGCCTAAGGTTCATGTGGGATACCATCAAAAGGAATATCTTATATGTCATTGGAATTCCAGAACAGGAAGAGAAAAACAAAACCACTGAGAAAATTGTCCAAGATTTGCTGGAGAAGAACATCCCTGAAATGATGAAAGATGAGAATGTATCCAT
>NW_006921601.1:10620293-10644516 GCF_000298275.1 Orycteropus afer afer | reverse complement strand
ATGTACCAAATGTGAGTGATCAATATGGTGGCATTGAGGAAGAGAAAGACATAGAGAGGTACATGGGAGGTACAGACAACAAAGATGAACCCTTTCGCACATACAGTACTGCTTTGTCAGTGAAGGAAAACATGGGTATACAGGTGGATAGATGAATGGACAGACGGGTGGACAGGCTGAACTAGTAGGTATGTCTATGAAGTGGGGAGTATACCCAAGAACATGTATATGGTTGGCAGACAATGGTCCTATAAGTTTATGTGTATGATCTGAATTCCCAGGTGTATAGTAGAGCTGACAAGAGGAAAGGTGGTAGACACTGCTTGGTCACAGCCAGCTACCCAGAGGGACCGAGTAGTTGAACCTGTGGGCTTGGGACCACAGGGGATATCAAGTTTAATTGGCATAACATACTACACAAAACATTTTTTTACCTCCTACTTTGACGAGTAGCGACTGGGATCTTAAAAGCTTGCAAGCTGCCATCTAGATGCAACAATGGGTCTCTCCTCATCCAGAGCAAAGAAAAATGAAGAAAACCAAAAATTCATGGATACAATCAGTCCTAGCAACTGGTACACCATCCAATCTGCAGCCTATATGACTAATGAGACCAGAAGAACTAGATGGTGCCTGGCTATCAATATCAATCACTTCAAAAGGAATCTATGTAGGAGATCCTGGATAGAGAGGGAGAACAATGTGGACAAAACTCAAAATCATTTGGAGAAAAAAAAGAGGGGGGGAACCAGGTTTGCTGGTCCGATAGAGCCTGGTGGTTGTGGTCCGATAGAGCCTGGTGGAACCACTGAGACTATGGCCCGTAGCTGCCCTTCCAGTCTGAAATTGAACCTACACCTGTGGCTTCCAGCCAAGCAAAAGACAGTTGTATGAGTTGATCATTTACCTGAGGTAGATATACTCCTTGGAGAGAACAATCATGGGAGAAAGAAGAACTGCTTATGCACTGGGAGATAGCTCAGGGAGCAGGAGAGCATGGAGGGATGGACACAGGGAAGAGGTAATTATCAGGAGGAAGTGGGAGAGGAGCTATTGCATTGTGGTAAATTGTGGTCAATGTCATGAGACAAAGTGTATGTGAACTGCTGTATGGAAAGTGAATGTGCTCTGTAAATTTTCACCCAAATCACAATTTAAAAAAATTAATTAATTTTAACTCATTTATTATTAATGAAAGTGATTTAAGAATTAGGATCAAGAACAGGTAAAATTGCATACTACCTGAGATATCTAGAATAGGCAAATGCATAGAGGCAAAAGCTTAGTAGTTATCAGGACTTGGGACTGAGGTAAGAAATAAGGAGTTATTTCTTTTTGGGTACTGAGTTTGTTTGTGGTGCTGAAAATTTTTGAAACTAGATAGTGGTGATGGTTGCATGACATGGTAAATATAACTATTGTCACCAAAGTGTACAACACTTATTCAGGAAAGTTTTGACCACATATATGTCCATGGTCCCTTAGGGTTTTAATAGCCAATCAGAGAACCAGATGCAGCAAATGCAACAGCTTCCCACACACAACATGTGTATCTCATGTCTCTTGTAAACAAAGCAATTGCCCTGCCAGGAGTATAATGGTATAATATATTGTTGTTGTTATGTGCCGTCGAGTCAGACCCGACTCATAGCGACCCCTCCTTGGGTTTCCGAGGCAGTATCACTACAGAAGTATATTGCCCCATCTTCCTTCCGAGGAGTGGCTAGTGGATTTGAACCACCAGCCTTCTGGTTAGCAGTCAAGTGCCTTAGGCACTACGTTCCAGTGCTCCTTAGGAACCTTGGAAGTCTGAATCCAGAATGTTGGCTCTAGGGACTGGGTGAAGGCCCTTTGGCCTTAGGCTTCAGCTCTGCCTCTTGTTCCAGGGCCACTAGAGCTAGAGGCTTCTTCTAATTCATGTAGCTGCTGGCTGCTGAGGCTGATGAACCCAAGATCAACAGATAAAACAACACAATCCCAATATCAGCAGCCAATGGCAGGCCACTGCATCAAGTCCAGGAACTGTAAATGAAGATTTAGACAAATCCAGGATAAAAAATGTGCCAAAAAGCTAGAGACCTTCCTCAAAGCTTTCCCATATACACTGGAAGCAGGCCACATACCCTGAAAACAACTAATCAATCAGCTGCTCACAGCAAATTCCACCATGGAGTTGATTATATCACATCCAATCTCATTATGGAGAATAACTGCATCCAGCTGCCAAAGTAGTCAAAGTCATGGCCCAGCCAAGTCGATACACAACCTTACCTACCACACAGTGTATGCTTCGACTCCTAGGCAGCAGCATCAAATCGCATATATTGTGCATCTCTTGAGTGTTGTAGTGTTATCTCTATGTTTAATTTTCTTCTGAAAATATTACTATGAAGTACATCATGGCTTCCAAATGTAGCAAAACCAGTGCTCCTGATAGCAGCATAAGAGGTGAAGAAGTATTGATTTGGAAGTGAAACAAACAATTATTAAACAACAATGGAAAATCAGTGAATAGTGGTTGTTGTTATGTGCCATGGAGTCGGACCCAACTCACAGTGACCCCCCACTTGGGTTTCCGAGGTGGTATCACTACAGAAGTAGATTTCCCAACCTTCCTTCCGAGGAGTGGCGTGAGTTCGAACTGCCAGCCTTCTGGTTAACCATCAGGTGCCTTAGGCCCTATGCTACCAGAGCTCCCCAGTGAATGGTATTGCTCATCATTTAGCCATGTTACTCTTGATAATCAGGACAATTCTCAAAAACAAAGGAAAAAATCCCCAAGGTGTTAAAGGATTGGCTCCATTGGAAACTACAAGGTTAATGAATAAGGGTCTTATATCCAATATGCAGGAATTGCTAATGATGTGGATTGAGGACCAAACACAAAAGCGAATCCCTCTCAGCCCTTGACAATCACTGCTAAGTCGTGAAACTTGTTGCAGATGCTTAAAGAAAAAGTAGGACCAGACTACTGTAAGATGTTTGTGTAATGTCTAACTCACACAACGTCCCATTTCACAGAATGTATCATAGATGTTAAATAATGCATGTGTGTGCTAAAATGATAAAAATAGCAAAATTTTTGTTAGACACATTTTACCACAATAAAATATTTTAAAATGCAAATGATAGCCATGATGGCGAAGGAGAAGGTGTTGACCATTCCACCCCACACGGGGGTGCTCTTTTACTCTATGTGTGAGTTTATGCAGAAAGCCCTTGAGGGTTCTCATAGTTCCCCTACCAGAGTAGGGGTGGGCTGAAGGGGCTTGTCTCTGCAGCAAAAGCATAGCCATTAAGAACCATTATTACTGATTGCAGGAGGCAGTGGTGGTTCAATGGTAGAACTTTCTCCTTCCATGCAGAAGACCTCGGTTCAGTTCCCAGTCAGTGCCCCTCATGCATGGCCACACCATGACCATCAGTGAAGGCTTACATTTTGCTATGATGCTGAGCAGGTTTCAGCAGAGCTTCTGAAAATCAACCAGCAAAAACTCTATTTTTAAAAAATATAAGTATAAAAGCAATGGGTCAGCACAGTTAGATCCACATCCAATCACGAGGATGGCACAGAACCAGGGAGCATTTCATTCCACTGTACTTGGGGTCACCATGAGTCAGGAAGACTGGAGGGCAGGTAACAATGATGATGTTACTAATTGTAGGCACATAGCCCTCAGGTGCAGGGATGAAGGAAAGTTTATGGTATTGCATATGACAGCACATAGAGGAGGGTGATTTCTGATACCCACCCACTTTTGGACGTGTTGTAGTGACTTCCATCTCTGCTTTCATAATGAAGCTGGGGCAGCGTTTGTTGGGCTCAGCAGCGGCAGAACTCCTGGCCTGACTGCATTGTGTGAGTCAAAGCCTGTTTGTCCTCAGGGTCCACATGGGAAAGGAGACTGCCTGCACGTTTTGCCGACACATCCGAATGTTCTCTGCCAGTCAGGATGATTTGTTTGTATGTCTTCATTGAGGGCAATTAATTTTTAGCACCTTGCTGGGCTTGCTGAGTTACCTCATCACAGGGGAGAGCCATGTGTGCCTGTGTCACTCAGAGGGAAAGTGAGAAAAGCAGCCTCCCTTCTCCTGTCTTCAGCCAGGAACTCTCTCCTCTCCCTGGCACTTCCACATGGATACGAGGGGCCCCTTCTCCCTTCAGAGCTACTGGTTCACCCATAATATGCATCAAGGATGATATATTAAAAGCACTTCCCTTTTGAAGACAGACAATTTTTCTCTCTTAGAGACAGAGGAAAAAATTCTGTTTTAAAGTCAGATTTATTGAGGTATAATTCACGTAGACTAAAATCCGCACTTTTTAGTTATACGGTTCAGTGAGTTTGACAAATGTATGCACTACAATCAAGATCTTGAACAGTGCCGTCTACTCCAAAAATTCCCTTTGTAGGAAACCCCACTCCCACACCCATCGAGGCAAACACTCATCTGCTTTTTGTCCCTATACTTTTGCCTTTTTCAGAATGGAATTGTACACACGTAGCCTTTGCAATCTGACTTCTCTCATTTAGAAAAAAATGCTTTTGAGCGGGGTTTTGAACCAGTTCATTCTAGTTGGACCCCCTGCTGAGAATTTGCATGTCCACCCCACATATACTGAATCAGAATCTACATTTTAGCAAGATCCCCAAGTGATTCTTACCTATACCTGAGAATCATCTGGGGATCTCCAAGAAGCATCTGATGATCTTGTAAATGGTGGAAATGCAAATTCTCATCAGGGATCAAACCAGAATGAACCAGTTTGAAGCCCTGTGTCTGAGAGTCATCCCTGTTTCTACATGTATTAGTAGCTTGTATCTTTTTATTGCTGAGTAATATTCCATTGTTTGGATGTATCACAGTTTGTTTATCCATTTACCAGTTGATGGACATTTGGGTTGTTTCCAGTGACAAAAAAATATTTTAACTATCCTGCTTTTAAAATCAAAAGCAAGTAGCATCAAGCTTTATTTAAGTCAACATAATAGAGGTACTCCCCAATTATGACGAATGCAAGTTATGACAAATCACACTTACGACCATTGGGTTTGGTCTCGTTTTTTTTGTACACCTTAATGTTAGTAATACATGCTACATATAATGTTGCTGTGTGTGATTTGCTGATGTCATCATATCTGATGGTGTGTATGTAATGCCTCCAACCTCCAAAGACAAATAAAGATTGGATTTTTAAAGATAACTGATAATAAAAGGCAGTAATAATAAAAAACCAAAAGAAAAAATAGAAGTATTCAACCTACATCAGAGCCAACATATGACAGAGTTGTCAGAAAGAGACCCTGTCATAAGTCGGGGACTACCTATAATAAAAATGTCCTATGTTTTCAGAATATAAGCGGACGGGTGAGGAAGAGGAAATCAAAAGAAGCAGAAAGCAAAAGAGAGGACTCAATGGAAAATAGAGGAGAGAGACAGACAATTGAAGGACACAGGAGCCAAGGGAGGCACGAAGGGCAGCAGACAGCAAGACAGGACAAAAGACAGCAGGCCCGAAAAGGGGCAGGAAGGGAGAGGTTAGGCAGATGGCCCAAGCCCCTCTCAAGGCATTCTAGTTCTCTCTTTCCTCATTCTCCAGTTTCTTCAACAAAGGGTCTATTCCAGCTACTTCCACATGCTGACAACCCCACCACTCATTCCTCACCACCTTACTCTCTCCTCACGATCCCACCCACTCCTCAGTGTGGCTCCCCACTCCCATTGACCCTGCTCTTACACTGACACTTTTCCCAGGGAGTTTCCTCCTTAACTCGATGCCAGATGTGACATTGTGGCCCTCACCCTCCTCTTCATCCTTCTGCGCCTTCCTTGACCATTGGAGGCTGTGTCTGTGGGATGCATAGATCCTCAAACTAGATCTGTAGCTCTTACACCTGGGGCATGTTGCCTGCCCTCTTTGAGTTTTCATATCTGTAAACTATAAAAAGTACTTAACTAGCACTTAGCCAAAGAAGCCCTAGTGGCACAACAGTTAAATACTTTAGGCTAACCAAAAGGTTGGTGGTTCTAAACCACCCAGCAGCTCTGTAGGAGGAAGATGTGGTAGTCTGCTCCCATAGATACAAGCTTAGAAACCCTATGGCGCAGTTCGACTCTCTCCTATTGGGTCACTGTGAGTTGGAATCAACTCAATGGTACACAATAAGTAATTAGCCTGCTTCCAACACTGATTCTAAGATTTTCGTTGGATGTGTGTGTACACCCTTAGTTTGTGTACGATAAGAAATAAGGAAAGTGAAGACTCACTTTGAACTATGAAATGACGTACATGGGAGTTCTAACTCTGGTCCTCCTGCTCCTACTGTCTCTGTTCTCTCTCCTCCCTTATGTGTGGACCTTCCCCAGGGCTGTCTTTTGCTCTCTTCCTTCCTGACCTCTTCTTCACTTACTCATTCTTCTCCCCCAGTCTCAATTATCACCCACAGCAGACGACTCCCAAAACTTCATCTCCAGCCTCGTGTTCTCTTTAGAGCTGCAGGCCAGGCTTTGCTGACTGAGTGCCTTTTTGGCACTTCAGATTCAATATGCCCAAAATGGAATGAATAGATTACCTCAGCTTTTCCTCAAACTAGATCATTCTTCCTTAAAAAGAAAAAAAAAAGTTGCTGTTGAATCAACTCTGACACATGTGACCCCACATATGTGCTCCACAGTTTTCAATAGCTGCTTTTTTGGAAGTAGGTCACTGGGCTTTCTTCTGAAGTGCCTCTGGGTAGATTCCATCCTTTTGATTAGCTGTAAGCGCATGAACCATTTGAACCTCCAGGGACTCCTAGAAGAGTGGAAAAGTACAGGTTCCATGGACAGACAGACTCAGTTTCAAATCCCAGCAATGCACAGAATGGCATTGATCTTGCCTTGCATTAATCTTCCTGAGTTTAAATCTCCTCATGTACAAAATGCGAATAATAAGAGTCAAATGAGAAATAGTATGAAGACTTACTGAGATGAAACACTAAATGAGAGCATATATGAGGCAAGGCCAAGTGCACACATCTGGGGCAAGCGATTCTGCAGACAGGTCTCAAGCACAGTGAGTGCCAGCCGCAGGAGGATGACACCCGCATTTCAGGGTACCAGGCCTGACTCTAGCAAGTTAGCAAAATATCATAGAGGTTAAGGGCACAGCTTTGGGAATCATCTTGACTTTATTACTTACTAGCTGTGTCACTTTAGGTAAGTTACTTAACCTCTCTGTGTCTCAGTTTTTTTATCTGTAAAATGATAATAACAATAATATCTTTCTCCTAGGGTTGTCATGAGGATTGAATCAGATGAATTCATGGGGCCTGCTTACAACAGTGTCTGCCCTGGAGAAAGCACTATGCAAGTATTTTAACGAATGCCCTTGTTAGCTTTCTGTGATGTTATTTATCAAAGTAACATGTTCATTTCTTAGTCAGGAGGTTTTGGGAGGCCTGCAGCATCCAGAAAGTAAAGGGCCTAAAGACTGTCCTTGCAGTGCCTTGTGGCAAGTCTTATTTCACCTTCCTTTGTGCCATAATCAACTTCTCTGTCTGAAGTGAGACCAGGCACATATCCATTCTTTTGTCAGGCCTCCCCCTCTGCCTGGAGCCCTGGGGTGAGGCATCCTCTCTGGCTGCACTTGCTTCCAGGCCAATGACATCATCAAGTGAGACAGAAGTGCTTGTTCTGGCAAGGAGATGACGTGAGGAAGGCACGAAAAGTGCCTTCAAGTCCCTGCTCTTCTCTCTGCACTTTGATGTGTGTATCACATCTCCAGGTGAGTCAGGCATGTGGCATCATGGGTCACACCTGGCACTGTGGGCAGGAGGGGTGGGGGAAGGATTGAGCCTGGCAAAGGCATGAGATGTGAAATCAGGAGCCATAGGCCTGGAGGAACAAAGACTAGACATGGAGGGCTTAGGCTCTGCTGCAGAAGCTGGACTTGGTTCTGAGGGCAGTGAGGAATCATGAGTAGACTTTTTACTTAAGATTGCTTTGACTACTGGATGGGAAACAAGGATTAGTGCAGGGCAAAGGAAGTGGGGAGAGCTGTTATGAAGTTGTTATGAGGAGAAATGAGGAGGCCCAAAGCCAGACAGTGGCAGTGGGGAAGAAAGGAAGAGCCAGCATTAGTCAAACTTCAAGGCAGAATTGACAAGACTTGGTGACCACTTAGGTGTGGGCAGTGAGGAGTGGAGAGTCCAGGATGACACCAATGCCTCCAGAGTAATGGATGAAAAAATGCTTGGTCAACTGTCACAAGCTTTACACATGTCAAGGGATTGTTTCCCATCAGGAAACTCCACAAGGAAAAGGGCAAATTTATAACATTCATCACTTACCTTGACCAACACAGATTGGGCCCATGTTGGGACCCAGCAGATCCAGTGAGCAAACTGATATGAGCCTTTGAAAGGCTCACAATTCAGTTGGAGTGGGGAGACAGGCTTCTAGATGTGGAAGTGAATAGGCTCCAAACTTCTTGCCTCAACCAGCTTTGGCTCAAGACCTAGGGAAGACTCGAGTCTAAAGAAGAGGATGTCAGTCATGTCTTTCTCCTACCTTCTGGTGGCTGCCAGCAATCCTGGTGTTCCTTGACATGTCACTCCAATCTCTACCTTGGTCTGCACATGACTATCCCTTCTGTGTTTCTCCTGTTCTGTGTCTTCTTGTCTTCTTATAAGGACACATATCATTGGATTTAGGACCCACTCAGTTAATCCAGGATGATCTCATATTGACAGCCTTCATGAATTACACCTGCAAAGACCTCTTTTACAAATAAAGTCACACTCACAGGTACTGGGGTACTTTCTAGGAGCCACAATTCAACCCACTCCTGGAACACAATAAACATTCAATTCAATGAGGCACATATTACTATCACTGCCTTTGTTATTACACTTATTATCACATCCCCATCTGGCTCTTTTCTCTCCTAGCCTTTAAAACCTCCAACATTTCCCAGTCCTTCTCCCTCTCTGATTCACTAAAGACACAGTTACTTCCTCTCCCATACACATCAGAGAACCGAGTGGGTCTGAACAAAGCATTTTAGGTCAAGGATACTGTGGGATCTATTTTCTTCTTTGAGTGGATCTTCTTCTCTAAGGAGCCAGAGTCAGAAGGAAGGAAGGAACTCCCAATGATGAAGCCCTACTCAATACCAGCCACATCACTTGTGAAATTCTTACAAATCTAAGTGTGACACTTCAAAGGCAGGGCCACATCTACCTGCTTCCTGAATCTGCCTGCTCCTAGCCTGGGCATGGATTAAGCAAAATGATCAAAGGTCACCCAGAGACAATCAGGGGAATCAGGATTAATGGGGAGACTGTGTAATTCTGGAACCTAGGCCCTTACTTCTAACCGTATAATCTCACAAAACCTTCTTGTCCCTGAATGGGCAGAGACTGCTACACCTTTGATTAATAGTCAAAAGAAGAAAAGTAAGCCATTCAGTTCCATGTGGCCTTCCATGCTGAATCACCAAAGAAATAAAGTATATTTCGGAGAGAGGATAAATAGCACAGACTGGGTGTGTTGGAGAACAGTCATTGCCTGCTTTCTCTCACTTTGCAGCAATGGTTGTTCAATGGAAGGGTTATGAAGGAGCCACGCTAAGGACATGCTAGGGCAGAACACTTATTTGAACAGCATCTCCACAATACCCAGAGCCTAACCCAGATTTTCTCTCTGCCGAGCTCTTAAGTCATAAATCCTGTTAAGGGCCTAGAGCACATTCTCTATCCTACTAATGGGGATACAAACTTCATCTGCTCCCATCCATTCCTTCTTACCTTCCAGTTCTGGCAGGAGGTGTCCACAGTTATCACAGCTAGTACTTCTACTGTGCAGTCTAAGCATCTCTTTCCCATCCATGATCTCACTCAATCACTTATAGAAGTGTGTTAGACTGGGTTCTCTAGAGAAACAAAAACCAGCAAAGCTTAGAGAGAGAGAGAGAGAGAGAAATGTATCTTAGAAAAATGGCTCACAAACATATAGAAGCCAGCAAGTCCAAAGTCCCTGAATCAAACGTCAAGCTGGAGGCTTTTCCTGGCTCCCACAATCACAAGGGCCAAGAAGCTCAAGGCTGGCAGGCAGTACACTGGCTGTTGACTCCATCAAATGACGAATCCAAGATCTCCAGGCCAAACGGTGGACTGCTCACTCACGGACTGTTGTAGGCAGCACAACGGAATCCCGATCCACAGAAGAATGTCTCTCTTCCCAGGATGTCCCTGGATGTCCTAGAAGCAGTCCACACCCCTAGGGAAACTCCCCTTCAACAGATTGGCCACTCAGAACACAGTCATCCAATCCCTTCATGGGAACAACCACACAGAACTGGGGTCCAGCCAAGTTGACACACAGCTCCAACTGTCACACGAGGTGAGGTCGAGTGAAGCCCTGGTTCAAATCCAAGCTCTGACATTCACTACCTGTGGGCCTCATTATAGCACTCAACACTGAGATTTTCACTTGGTGGAATGAGGAACTCGATTTCAGAGAGGGCACTAGGGTAAATGGCAGAAATGGATTTTGTATTTCAGTCTGTGTGATCCCCAATCTAGGGCTCTTTCCAAAAGAATATCTGACTCCTCAATTTCTAGCCCATGGAGAATAGAAAACCTCAGCAGAGTCTCTTTGCTTCTTCTCTTATGACCATCTGAAACTCTAGCTAACTCAACATGTTAGACAAAGAGCAAAGCCCTCCATGGTGCCAGAAAGCAAGCTATCTCTGTCCTACTCAGGCTTCATCAGTAATGACACTCCTGGCTGCATGAGACTTCTTTGTGGGGTCATAATACCTGCCCAGTAGTGCCTGGTTAGCACAGACTCGCAATGCCAAGGTCTCAGCCTTGCAGAATGCAGCTTCTCTCTAGGGTGCAATGCTAATGAGAAATTAAAGATGGCAGGAGTCTGGAGAGGGGATTTGAGAGGATAATGGTATCCTTGGGAGAAATCTCATTGGGGTAGTAGTTGGCTGAGGACCATGTACAATGCCCTTGGAAATGGGAAGCTCTTAGTTCTAAGATATTACAGGCTGTTCCCTTTATCTGTGGAGGGATTGTCAAGTCAGAGTTACTTCTGGAGATGGACTGTTGGCCAGAACTCTGCAACACTGCACTACCAGGATGCACCTTCTTCACAATTTGTCCTTCTCTATCTCCTTTTTCTAGGAGAAGCATGAGTCATACTTTGTCTTTGGTCACAGAGTCCAAAGAGCAGCAGTTTGGAATTCATTTCTTCATTTATTCATTCCATTCATTCATTGGAATGGAATGATACAGGGTTTGGAGGAAGATGGACCAGGATCTTATTCCCAGTCTTAGCATTTACTATCCATGATCTCACAAGCCCCTAAAAACCAGAACCAAAGTCACTGCCATTGAATTGGATCTGACTCATAGTGACCCCTCCTTTGGTTTCTGAGGCAGTATCACTATAGAAGTAGATTGCCCAACCTTCCTTCTGAGGAGTGGCTGGAAGGTTTAGACCACCAGCCTTCTGATTAGTAGGCAAATGCCTTAGGCACTATGCCACCACAAGCCTCTAAACTCTCTGAACCTCAGTTCCCCCAGGTGTAAAATGTGTGCAATGATGTCTCCTCACCTGATTCAAGTGAATGAAGAGATTTAGTCAAATAAATGTGAAAGTGCTTTGTTAACCATAAAGAGCATATCAATGTTAGTTATTAATATTAATAATAATAATATGATGATGATGACAGTGATGATTGTTATATTTTTTCATTAGAAAGTTTTCTCTGCTGAATCTGCTTATCATGCCAGAACCTGG
Organism: Orycteropus afer afer; assembly: GCF_000298275.1. Taxonomy (NCBI): domain Eukaryota; kingdom Metazoa; phylum Chordata; class Mammalia; order Tubulidentata; family Orycteropodidae; genus Orycteropus; species Orycteropus afer. The sequence goes on along the minus strand of NW_006921601.1, from coordinate 10,632,720 downwards.
GCAAAATTTACTTTGCACAGCTAGGCTCTAACAATATCTATTGAACTAGTGGACTCTGGGTCATTAGCTTACCTTTTGTTTATCTCTCTCTCTTTTTAACAACCTTATTAAGATATAATTCACATATTATAAAATCCATCTGCCTACATGGGACACCGGTTACTACCACTATTATTTGAATTTACACAAAACCACTAATGTCAAAGATGAAGAAATTGAAAACTTTTACCAATTTCTACAGTCTGAAATTGTTCAAACATGCAATCAAGATGCACTGATAATTACTAATGATTGGAATTTGAAAATTAGAAACAAAGAAGAAGAGCTTGTATTTGGAAAATATGGCCTTAGTGACAGAAATATATTACAGAATTCTGCAAGGCCAACAACTTATTCCTAGGAATAAGTTTTTTTCAACAGCATAAATGATGACTATACAGGAACTCTGGCAGCATAGTGCCTAAGGCACTTGACTGCTAACCAGAAGGCTGGTGGTTCAAACCCACCAGCCATTCCTCGGAAGGAAGGTTGGGCAATCTACTTCCGTAGTGATACTGCCTCGGAAACCCAAGGAGGGGTCGTTATGAGTCAGTTCTGACTTGATGGCACATAACAACAACAACAACAATAGATGTAATCACAGTAATCAAATCAACTACATCTGTGAAAATAGATAATGGAGAAGCTCAATATCATTCAGAACAAGGCCAGGGGCCAACTACAGAACAGACCACCAATTAGTCATATACAAGTTGAAGTTGAAGATGAAGAAAATTAAAACCAGTCCACAAGAGCCAAAGTATGACTTTGAGTGTATCCCACCCGAATTTAGAGACCCTTTCAAGAATAGATTGGATACACTGAACACTAATGACCAAGAACCAGATGAGCTGTGGGATGACATCAAGGACATCATACATGAAGAAAGCAAATGACCCTTAAAAAGGCAGGAAAGAAAGAAAAGACCAAAATAGATGCCAGAAGAGACCCTGAAAATTGTTCTTAAATGTAGAGTAGCTAAAGTGAACAGAACAAGGGGATACTGCATGGTTGAAAATCAGGAAGGGAGTGTACCAGGGCTATATCCTTTCACCATACCTATTCAGTCTGTATGCTGAGCAAATAATCTGAGAAGCTGGACTATATGAAGAAAAACATGGTATCAGGGTTTGAGGAATCATTGACAACCTGTGATATGCAGATGACACCACTTTGCTTACTGAAAGTGAAGATGACTTGAAGCACTTACTAATGAAGATTAAAGACTACAGTCTGCAATATGGATTACATCTCAACATAAAGAAAACAAAAATCCTCACAACTGGACCAATAAGCAGCATCATGATAAGTGGAAAAAAGATTGAAGTTGTCAAAGATTTCATATTACTTGCTTCCACAGTCAACACCAAAAGAAGCAGCATTCAAGACATCAAGTGATGTATTGCACTTTTATAGATCGCTTTTTATGTATTACAGATACTTTTATGTATTGCTTTATAGATACTTTTATGTATTGCACATTTTATAGAAAATCTTCTATAAAGACCTCTTTAAAGTGCTGAAGAGCAAAGATGTCTCTTTGAACACTAAGGTATGTCTAACCCAAGCCATGGTATTTTCAATTGCCTCATATGCATGTGAGAGCTGGATAATGAATAAGGAAGACTGAAGAAGAGTTGAATGCTTTTGAGTTGTGGTGTTGGAAAAGAATGCTGAAAGTACCATGGACTTCCAAAAGAACTAACAAATCTGTCTTGGAAGAAGTGCAACTGGAATGCTCATTGGAAGCGAAAATGGCCAGACTTCATCTGACATACTTTGGTCATGTTGTCAGAAGGGACCATTCCCTGGAGAAGGATATCATGCTTGGTAAAGTGGAGAGTCAACAAAGAAGGGAAAGGCCCTCAATGAGGTGGATTGGCACAGTGCAATGGTGGGCTCAGGTATCAGAAGGATTGTGATGCTGGCACAAGACCAGGCAGTGTTTCATTCTGTTGTACATAGGGTTGCTATGAGTTGGAGCTGACTTGATGGCACCTAACAACAACAACAACAACAAAGTGAACAGAATAAATAATGAAGTAAAGGAACTGAAGATTTTAAAGGATAACTTGAGAAGACAAAGTAAAGTATCATAATGAAATGCACAAAGACCTGGAGTTAGGAAACCAGAAGGGAAGAACACTCTCAGCATTTCTCAAGATGAAAGAACTGAAGAAAAAGTTCAAGCCTTAACTTGCAATATTGACAGATTCTATGGGGAAGGTATTGAACAATGTTGGAAGCATCAAGAAGATGGAAGGAATATATACCATCACCATAGGAAGAAGAATTGGTCAATGTTCAACCATTTCAGAAGGCAGCATATGATCAAGAACTGATGGTATTGAAGGAAGAAGTCCAAGGTGCACTGAAGGTACTGGCAAAAAAGAAAAGAAAAGAAAAGAAAAAAGACAAGACTCTTGAACTTGACCAAATACAAACTGAGATATTTCAACAAATAGATGCAAATGCTGGAAGCACTCACTCATCTATGCCAAGAAATTTGGAAGACAGCTATCTAACCAACTGTGGTAGTTAAGGTTGTGTGTCATCTTGGCTGGCTTGATTGAGTTGCTGGGCAGCTGGTGGTAGTTATTCCCCATGATGAGACTAGTAAGCAACTCTATGGTGGAATCCACTGTGAACAGCTGAGCAGCTGCCTTAGGGATATGGTCTGCTTCCTGTATATAAGAAGCATCTTTGGGAAAGGTCTCTAGCTTATGGCACACATGAACCCTGTATGTAGCCATGTCATTGTTAAGCAGCCTGCCATGCTCTGCTGACCTTGGCACTTTCAATGGACTTGAATTAATGGCCTGCCATGTGGTTTGGTAACATCAAGACTGTGCCTTTTTTACTTGTCAACCTTGGGCTTGTCAGTCTCAGCAGCCAGCAGCTGTCTGAGTGAAGAAAAGCTTCTAGCTTCAGTGGGCCGGGAGCAGAAGACAGAGCTGAAGGCCAAGGTTGAGGGGCTTTCACCCAGCCCCTAGAGCCTGGCACTTTGAACTTGGACTTAAAGCCTCCAAATTGTAAGAATAAACTCCTGTTTGTTCAAGCCATCCCATTTGTGGTATATTCTTGTCAGAGTGGCACAAGGTAACCAAAACACCAGCTCATTGAAAGAGATCCATATTTGTGCCCATTCCAAAGAAAGGTAATCCAAAAGAATACAGAAATTATTCAACAGTATCATTAGTATACTACACAAGTAAAATTTTGCCAAGTATAATTCAAACCCAGTTACAGCAGTAAATTGACAGGGAAGTCCCAGAAATTCAAGCTGAATTCAGAAGAGGACATGGAACAAGGAATATCATTGCTGATGTCAGATTGATCTTAGCTGAAAGCAAAGAATTCTAGAAAGATATTTACCTGTGCTTTATTGACTATGCAAAGGCATTTGACTACATGGATCATAACAAATAATGGATAACATTGTAAAGAATGGGACTTCTAGAACCTTAATTGTGGTCATGAGGAAACTGTATGTAGACCAAGAGGCTATTATCCAAACAGAACAAGGGAATACCACATGCTTTAAAATCAGGGAGGGAGGTTGTCAGGGTTGCATCCTTTCACCATACTTATTCAATCTGTATGCTGAGTAAATAATCCAAGAACTAGACCATATGAAGAAGAATGCAGCATCAGGATTGAAGGAAGACTCCTTAACAACCTTCCATGTGCAGATGACACAACCTTGCTTGCTGAAAGCAAAGAGCACTTGAAGCACTTACTGATGAAGATCAAAGACCACAGCCTTCAGAGTGGATTACACTTCAACACACACACACACAAAAACAAAAATCCTCACAACTGGACCAATAAGCAATAAATGCTAAATGGAGAAAATATTGTTGTCAAGAGTTTCATTTTGCTTGGATCCACAATCAATACCCATGGAAGCAGCAGTCAGGAAATCAAATGGCATATTGCATTGGGCAAACCTGCCGCAAAAGACTTCTTTAGTGTTAAAAAGTAAAGATTTCATTTTGTGTACTAAGGTGAGCCTAACCCAAGCCATAGTATTTTCAATCACCTCACATGCATGTGAAAGCTGGACAATGAATAAGAAACACTGAAGAAGAACCGATGTGACTGAATTATGGTGTTGGTGAAGATTGTTAAATATACCATGGGCTGCCAGAAGAATGAGCAAATCTGTCTTGGAAGAAGGACAGCCTGAAAGACCAACTGATCTGCTCCCATAAATATTACAGCTGAAGAAATCTTATGGGGGCAATTAAAATTTTGTCCTACAGTGTCACTATGAGTTGGAATCAACTTGACTGCACACAGCAATAACAAGGAAAACCTGTGTCCATTAGCAGTCAGTCCTCATTTTTCTCCAACTCCTTCCCTTAACCCTCCACAGGGTGGCCTGTGCTACCCCTCCATCTTCCTTCTGGCTGTGGAAACTTCCTCCTCTCCGAGGAGCACTTCCCTTCACTCCTCCTGGTCCTCCTCTGTGGCTGTTCCCCCTTTTTGTGTTCCCCCCTCCTCTGGTAGAATATTGCACCTGTTCCTTTACTTCCCCTACAACCTAGTTTGGGAGCTTCTCAGGGTCACTCTGCATCTTTGCATCTCTGAATCCCTGCATAAGGCCTCTTTGTTGCAAATATAGCTTCTTTGTGACTGTTGGTTGAATCAAATTAATTAGGCCAAAGAGATCACCAAAGAATTTTCTGAGGCCTGGTTCCTCTGGACATAATTTTGGGACCAACTAGCTTAATCAGGGCATTTGTATTAGAGAAAAAAAACCTAGGCTCTACTCAAGTTTTTTCTTGATTCCCTGAAGACAAATGAGGTTTAATTTTTCTTTTAGAGATTAAGCACCTTTCTTTTACCTATTAACCAAAATCCTATGTTGTTCTCTGGAAAACTCCCCATGTCTGCTAGGTAGACGGTAGCTCAGGCATTTCTCTGCTCTCGTGGCCTCCTCTAGGCCTTAGACACTTAGTTTGAGACTCTGTCTACTTTGCCAAACTCACTCAGTGGGGCCTATGGGGCCAGGAGATTCTCTCCATTATTTTCAAGTGGCCTGGTTCTCTGGCTGCCACATATCTTCCCTCTCAGAGTCTGTCTGCTTGTCTGTCTCCAGAACTGAAGCTGCCTGCTGACAGTAGCAGCCCCTTTTCAGGTTGATCTTGAGCCCCCTCAGCTACCATCAGAGTGGAGGGAGATGTGGATGCTTGTATCTTCAACCCAGGCATCCTGCAAATATTACTGTCCTTATGTTACAAAGACAAGGAGCCCTGGTGGTGCAAACAGTTAAGCAATTGTCTGATAATTGGAAGGTTAGTGGTTCAAACTCATCCAGCGGTTCTGTGGGAGGAAGTCCTGGTGATCTGCTCCTGTAATGAACCCCATGGAGCAGTTCTACTTTGTCACATGAGGTCACTATGAGTCAAAATTGACTCAGCAGCACCCATCAGCATATTATAAGGATAGAAGCTGAATCTCAAAATAACCTAATAACTTTCCCAGTGCACTTTTGTCTACATAACTAGACATCATACTACCCATTACATAACTGCACGTTAACTAGATTCTAGAGAAATAAGGGGAGGCAGCAGTCATGTCCAATGGACTCATAGATCTCTGCTTGGAGACAGTGACTGGCCAAACGACAACCACCTACTCCTCTGACCTTTCTGATTCACCCTCAATTATTCATCCATTTATGAATATTTATTGTCTACTCTTAGCCAAGCACTAGTTTAAGCTCTGGGAATACAGTAATAAACCAGACATACATTGAAGCTTACATGCCAGTAGGAATGACAGAAAGCAAATGCATAAACAAGTACCATTTCAGATGGTAATAAGTGCTCTGCAAAAAATAAATCAGTTATTGTTAATATTCTAGATCTTAAGTTGGTTGGTGGGTGCATAGGTGTTTATTACATTACCATGTTTCATAATTTGCATGCTTTTTGCATATTTTTGTATATTCTTTGAATAAATTATTACACAATTTTTTAAAATTCTACATTGAGAAAGGTTGGAGTTAGAGATAGAGAGAGATTGATGGGGTGTGGAGGTATCTTAGATGAAGTCATTAGCTTTTTCTTCAGACATATTTAAGCTGAGATTGGAATGATGAGAGGGAGCCTGCAGCGTTAAGATCTGAAGGAAGAGCAATCCAGACAGCAGGAACAGTAAGGAAAAAGGCCTTGAGGTGGGAATGAGTTCAAAGACCAGCAAGAAGGCTGGTGTTATGGATTGAATTGTTTCCCAAAAGGGATGTTAAAGTCCGAACTCCTGGTACCTATGAACAAGACCTTGTTTGGAAATAGACTTTGAAGATGTTATCAGTTAACATGAGTTCATAACAGAGCTGGGTAGGCCTTAATGCAATCATTATAATGTCCTGAAAAAGAAAAGACATACTGAGAGATAGAGGAAGGACACCATGTATTGCTGCAGCTACAAGGCAAGGAACCCCTGGAGCTCGGAGAGATTCTGCCTCAAAGTCTCAGAAGAAATTCAACATGGTCAACATCTTGATCTCAGAATCCTAGCTTCCAGAACTGTGAGATAAGAAATGCCTATTGCTTGAAGTCACCCACTTTGTGGTATTTTATTATGGCAGCCCTAAGGAAACTAATATAGCTGGTAAGACAGGAGTCCATAAATGAAAATAAGTAAGTAGGTGAGAAAGGGAAGAAAGGAGATAGGTGAAGTAGGCAGAGTGAGACCTTGGAGGTGCAGCCTATACTATTTTGGGTGTAATGGGAGTGTATAAAACATTCATCTCCCAGGCACTCCAAAGGAAATTACGACTGCCCTTTCATTTCCCCTCCTCACCTCCTCTTGGCCCTCAGATGGTCGGGATTTCCCTCTTTCCGGATTTATCAACTCCCAGGGCTTTGTTTTTAGAGGGCAAGGAGGCAGAACAAGTAAAAGTTTAACTTTATACTGCTCTTACAAGTGGTGATTAAATCCACAGTGCAGTCAGAATTGACTCAATTGCACATAATTTTCAAGTTCAGATTTAAATTTTTTTAAAAAAGCAGTTGCCATTGAGTTGATCTCAACTAATGGTGACCCTATGAATGTTAAACTAGGTCTGTGTCCTGTAGGGTTTTTGATAGCTGGTTTTTGAGAAGTAGATCTCCAGTTCTTTCTTTTGAGGCATGTCTGGGTGAATTCAAACATCCAGCCTTTCAGTTAGCGGCTGAGTCCACTAACAGGTTGCACCACCCAGGGATTCGTCTCAAGTTCAAATATGTCTGTGAAATTATTCGTATTGAGTGTCACTATTGAGTTACATTGAGTGTTGTTGTTTTTACCTGAGAAACCATTTTTAATTCTCCTGGAATCCAGAGTTGGAGTGACCCATGCAGGCCATTGCCTCGAGATCGTCTTTTGAACCTTGAACCTTGAACCTTGAGCATACCGGTTACCTTTAAGTCAATCAACATTGTTGTTGTTGTGTACACCATCAAATCAGTGCTGACTCACAACAGACTGACTGTCCTATGACTCTATAGGACAGAGTAGAACTGCCCCCATAGGGCTTCCTAAGTTGTAAACTTTATGACAGCAGATCACTAAGTCTTTTCTCCCACTGACTGGTGTGTTCGAACCAGCAGCTTTCCAGCTGCCAGCCAAACACTTAACCATTGTGCCACCAGAGCTCAAGTCAATCAGTGATCTTGCTAATTAATAAAGACCCTTTTGCCTTAGCATTATATTCTTTCAAAGAATTACGTGCAGTCAGTATCGAGAAACAAAGACTCCAAAGGACAGACTGGAGCTGTTTTAAGGTAAATCATTCATTATTTTAACTGCTCTTCAGGGCAATGCTGTATGAAATCCTTCCTGACTGCAAATTGTTTTATAAGTTTTGTTCAGGCTCTTTGCCCACAGCAATATTGATAACATGGGCATAAAAATCTTTGGTGGTTCTCTCATTTTTTGAAACATTTTTTGACTCACTAGTCAAAATGTTACCCTGATTTGCAAACTGTGTATTCAATGAGCTTCTATTAGTTCCTACTATTGGCTTAATACAATGGTTTTATTTATTTATTCTCATTGTGATTTGCGTGAAAGTTTACAGAGTAAATTGGTTCTCCATTCAATAATTCGTACACATTATGCTTTGTGACATTCACTGCAATCCCCATAATGTAACAACACTGTTCCCACTTCTCCCTGTCTTTACCATTACCCTTCATTCTTTTATATCACTTCCTGCTTTCTTAGTTTTATCCCTAGGTAAATGCTGCCCTTTTGATCTTGTATGGTTGATAGTTTATCATGAGTGTGTACCTCCCTGGAATTATTGTTCACCTAAGCATTTGACTGCTAACCAGAAGGTTAGAGGTTCAAACCCACCAGCCACTCTATGGAAGGAAGATGGGACAATCTACTTCTGTAAAGATTTACTGCCTCAGAAACTCAATGGGAGTTGCTGTGAGTCTGAATTGATTCAGTGACAGTGAGTTTCGATTTTCTGGTTTGAGAATAGGCCTATCTATCATATGGCTGAAAGTTAAGCCAAGTTCCTGGCTTGAAGGGTGTCCAAGGGCCATAGCCTCAGGGGATCCACCAGTTTTATCAGACTAGCAAGGCTGGTCTTCTTTATGCTTTTGAGTATTCTTCCACGTTTTTCTCCCACTCTACCCAGGACCTCTCTCTGAAGGAGCTTTGGTAGCATAGTGCCTAAGGCACTTGACTGCTAACCAGAGTCTGGCGGCTCAAAACCACCAGCTACTCCTTGGAAGGAAGGTTGGGCAATCTACTTCCGTAGTGATACTGCTTCGGCAACCCAAGGAGGGGTTGCTATGAGTCAGGTCTGACTCGACGGCACATAACAACAACAACAACAGCATCCAGGACCTCTTAATGTGATCTCTTTCAAATCAGCAGTGATATTCAGGCACCATCTAGTTTTTCTGGTCTCAGTGTCATGGGGGCTAAGGTCCATGTGGTCCATTAGCCCTTTGGACTAATTGTTTTCTTGCATCTTTGATTTTCTTCACTCTTCTTTGCTCCACATGGGGAGAGACCAATAGTTGCCCTTTAGATGGCCATTCACAAGACCCCAGTTGCTTTACTCACTAACGTAGAATGTAGAACATTGCCTTTGTGGACTATATTATACCAATTGGCCAAGATTATAGTCCTGAACCTCCAGGCCCAATGACTCATTCCCTCAAGGTGTTTGGTTATGGCTAAGAAGTTTTCATAATTTTGCCCCCTGTATGCTCTACTATATTCATGGGTATATTTGCAACACTTGTAAATGCATATGTAGAAATATCCTCTCTTACACATATGTGTGTGTGTGTGTGCATGTGTGTATAGCTCTGGTAGCATAGTGCCTAAGGCACTTGACTGCTAACCAGAAGGCTGGTGGTTCAACCCACCAGCCACTCCTCAGAAGGAAGGTTGGGCAATCTACTTCCGAAGTGATTCTGCCTGGGAAACCCAAGGAGGGGTCGCTGTGAGTCAGGTCCGACTCAGGGCACGTAACAACAACAAATATATATTTATATATTCATGGGTGTTGTCCCATTTGCCTTCCCATCCCTGTTCAGCCTGAGTGTCTATTACCCACTCAGAGATTAGTGTTCTTATTGTTAGTGCAGGATTGTGTATGTAACAGCATTTACTTTTGTTATGTTTAATGAACTCTAGTGGTGCAGCTGCTAATCAAAAGGTTGGCAATTTGAACCCACCAACTACTCCACGAGAGAAAGATGAGGCAGTTTGCTTCCATAAAGATTTGTTGCTGTTGTTGTTATGTGCCATCGTGTCAGACACAACTCATAGCGACCCCTCTTTGGGTTTCCTAGGCAGTATCACTACGGAAGTAGATTGCCCAATCTTCCTTCCGAGAAGTGGCTGGTGGGTTTGAACCACCAGCCTTCTGGTTAGCAGTCAAGTGCTTGAGGCACTATGCTACCAGAGAGCCTTGGAAATCATATAGGCAGTTCTACTCTGTCCTATAGGGTCGCTTGAAGTCGGAATCAACTCCATAGCAGTGGGTTTGAGTTTTGGTTTGTTGCTTTTACCCTCCTACTCCTCCCAGTGTCTTCCTCTGCCTTGATCACTTTGTGCTGACCTCCTCCTTATTGTATATTGCCTTTCTTTTCACCCCAGATAATGCATGTCTACCTTCTAGTTAGTGATTTACCCTCCCATACCCTCCCATCCCAGATAACCTTCAAATAAAGGCTCATTGTGTGTGTAAATCTTTTGTTGACTTTTTACAGTAGTCTCATTCAATATTTGCCCTTTTGTGATTGACCAGTTTCACTCAGCATAATATCCTCTAGTTTTGCCCATGTTATGAGGTGTTTTGCAGATTCATCATTATTCTTTAACATTGCATAGTATTCCATTGTATGTACATACCATAGTTTGTTTATTCATTCATCCATTGACGGGCACTTAGATTGTTTCCATCTTTTTGCTATTGTGAATAATGCTGTGATGAACATGGGTGTGCATATATCTGTCTGTGTCACACCTCTTACTTCTGTAGGACATGTACCTAGCATTGAGAATTACTGGATCATAAGGAATTTCTATTTCCAATTTTTTAAGGAAGTGCCATACTATTTTCCACAGGGGTTGTACCATTTTATAGTCATACCAGCAGTGTTTGAGTGTTCATCTCTTGCTAGTATTTGTTGTTTTCTGTTTTTTTGAACTTTGCTATTAATGCTGGGGTGAGATGGTATCTCATTGCTTTGATTTGCATCTCTGGTGGTGCAGTGGTTAAAGCTTTTGATTGTTAACCAAAAGGTCCGTGATTCAAACCTACCAGCCACTTCTTGGGAGAAAGAGGAGGCAGTCTGCTTCCATGAAGATTTACAGCTTTGGAAACCCTATGTGGCAGTTCTACTCTGTATGGGGTTATTATGAGTCAAAATTGACTGAATGGCAGTGGTTTTCATTTGGGGTGTCAAATGGCTAGTGAATGCAAGCATTTCTTCATATGTTTGCTACCTACCTGAATATCTTCTTTGGTGAAATGCACAAATAGCAGAAGATGAACTAGATGACTCAGACCACCCAAAAATTCAACATTTATGTGCATCAAAAGATTTCTCCAAAAGAATAAAAAGTGAACCTACAGAGCTCTGTAAAAAGAGAACCAAAAGGAGCTCTGGTAGCTCAGTGGGTAAGGCATTTGGCTGCTACCCAGAAGGTTGGTGGTGCCATAGTAATTGAGGGACAATTTTGCTGGATAAATAATCCTTGGCTAGCAATTTTTTTCTTTCAAGGTTTCAAATGTCATCACATTGCTTTCTTATCTGCATAATTTCTACCAAGAAATCATGATTCTGCTTTGTTGGTGAACTTTTCTTTTTCCTGAGCTATTTTCAGGATTCTTTCTTCATCTTTAGTTTTGGAAAGTTTGATTATGATATGGTTTGGTGATTTTCTTTTGGGGTCTATCCTATTTGGGGTCTATTAAGCTCCTTGAATGCGTATCTTCTCATTTTTCATGATATTAGAGAAATTTTCTTCTAACACATCTTCAACATTTTTCTTGGATTTATTTATTTATCTATTCCTGTACTAGAATTCTAATTATATATGTTATTCCTCTAATGGTGCTCCATATAATTCATAAATTTTCTTCTTTTTTTTTTTATTTTGTTCTTTTTTTTTCCTGATTGTTCCTCTAACAGATTAGTATTGAAAATTTGTCTTCAGTCTCACTAACTCTGTCTTCCACTGATGCAATTCTATTCCTTTATCCTTCCAATGCATTATCTATTTCTGGAATTTTAGTGCTAATCTCCTGGATTCTTATTTGCTTTTTTTATTTGGTTTTGAATTCTACTTATTTTGTCAATTGGTTATTATATTGTTTTTTGAATTATTTTGGAATTTCATCTGTGTTTTCCTTGATTTTGTCTGTGGCATCTTCAAACTTCTCTCAATCCATTTACAGTACCTAAATATAATTCTTTTGAATTCCTTATTAGGTAGTTCCAATGACATTTCTTCCTCTAGAAGATTTTCTGGCCCTGTATTTTAATCACTTCTTTAAGCCATCTTGTCCTGATGTTTTTTTGTGTGATTTGATGTTGTCTCCAAAATATTGTCCATTATTGTATTCATTTGTTCATTGTATGTTGGTTTACTCCACTCTGATTTTTTTTGCTCCATTTTGTTTTAATATATCAGAGCAGTAGGGCTGGCTTGTTAATTACTCTGGTTGCTATTTGGCAACAGTAGGGGCATTCACCCCTTGTTTCTGGGTGGATTTGATAGTGGCTAGGAGTATTGGTACATTACCGCACACCTTTAGGAATAGTCCGTTTAGGCTAGAAGGCTCTCAAAATAGAACTGGGAAAGAACTGCAACATCTGAGTAAACCCAGCCTTACTCATATGGAAAAGAGAAAGCTTTC
>NW_006921601.1:10614055-10617566 GCF_000298275.1 Orycteropus afer afer | reverse complement strand
GAAAGAGGGGGAGGCTTTCAACGAGATGGATTGATACGGTGGCTGCGATGATGGGCTCAAGTATAGCAGGGATTGTGGGGCTGCACAGGATCGGGCAGTGTTTCGTTCTGCTGGGCATGGGGTCGCTATGAGTCGGAAACGACTCAATGGCACTTAACAACACAACAACAACAGGAGTATTGGCACAAGTATCTGATTACTGATCATACAGAGGGAAGGCTGAGCAGGTATTGGCTACTGTCTTTTGTCAACCCAGTGGTGTGGTGTGGTGCTGAGTGAGTGGTGATACTTGACCAGTGAGTGGGGCAGCAGGTATGGTGGGTATGGCTGGGTAGGGTCACTGGTTCCCAACTGCTGGGGAAAGATAGTGAATTAAGAAAAAAAAAAAAAAAAGAAGAAGAAGAAGGAAGGAAGAGGAAAAAAAGGAAAAGAAAAAAAGGATGGAGTAAGAAGGAAAATCTAAGAAGTAAGAAAAAGGGAAGAAAAACAAATGCAGCATAGTAGTGGTGTAAATGCTAGCCACTAAACATGGCTGCATGTTTCCACAGTGCTTGCTCTCCAACCAGGGACCTCCAACCAGGGAGGGGTGAAGAGCACTACTAACTCTGTGAACAGCAGGGGGAAAGATCACCCTCCAAGATCCAAGAGAAAAAAATCAGGGGTGGGGAAACAAGAAAAGAAGTGGGGAAGGGGAAAGAACTAAGCAGAAAGATAAAGGAAAAAAATAAGAGGGAAAAATAATGGCACAGCACAGGCAGTGGGGGGGGAGTTTGGCCACTGGATGGGTGGGTTTGGGAAGGTCCACACCTCTGGTCACCTGTGGGTTGTGAAAAGTAAGTGGGGAGGTCACACCTCTTTGGTCACTTGATCATTGATGTAGGTACTAATGCAGCCCTGGGCAAATGGAGGTGATTATCTGGTCCCTGCTTTGATTGGATTACTGTTTGCAATAATTCAAATTGGCTGTGCTGTGCCATTTGTCAGTTTACTGCTCCTTGTTCACTGTTTTGGCTCAGTCTCTTCCTTTCATTGATATTTGATCTACTGCTTTATCTTTTCCTTTGAAGCTCTGTGTTCCAAGATTGTCATCCATAGCCATTTCACGTGGTTTCTCAAGTCTTTGTTGTAGAGGGTCTAGATAGTGTGTCTGCCTAGTCCACCATCTTGGATCCTACTCTTGGCTTAATATGATTTTTGTTTTAACACACCAAAACATTATTTCCCCCTTAAATGAGCTAATAACATCACTTCTGTAATCTTTGTTCTGCCCCTCAGCAGTTTTCCAACTATGTCTATCTCCAACTATGTCTATCTCTTACCCTATGGTAAGAGAAGAGCAAGGTGGGGTAGTGAAAAAGTCCTGAGCTATTATTTTTTCTCTATATTTCATTTTGGATAGTTTCCATTGCTATGTATTTGACTTCATTGATCTTTTCTTCTTCAAAATCTAATGATATCTGGTGTATTTTTCATTTTATTTATTGTAATTTTCATCTCTAGACATTTAATTTGTGTCTTTTACATATCTTCTAAATCTCTGCTTCATTATTTGAGCATGTAGAATGCAGTAATAACTACTCTTTTAATTTCCTTTTCTGCTAATTCTAATATCCATGTCATTTTTAGATTGGTTTTGATTGATTGCTTTATATTCCTGGAAAATTTTTATTGGATGCTAGATCATGTTGAGTGCTGGATATTTTTGTATTCCTATGTGGCATAGTGCCTAAGGCATTTGACTGCTAACCAGAAAGCTGGTGGTTCAAACCCACCAGCCACTCCTTGGAAAGAAGGTTGGGCAATCTACTTTCATAGTGATACTGCCTCAAAGAGGGGTTGCTATGAGTTGGATCTGACTCTACAGCAGTGAGTTTATAAATATCTTTGGGTTTTGTTCTAGGATGTAGTTAAATCTTAGAAACTTATTTGATCCTTTCAAGTGTTACTTTTGTAATTCATTAGATGAGTCAAGAGAAATACTTAGTCTGGGTATAATTCTCCATTACTGAGTCAAGACCTTCTTGACTATTCTACTCAATGTCTTATAAATTATGAGCTTTTTCTGTCTAGCTAGTGGAAACAGGGTTCTTTCTGGCCTTATATGCACTGGGCACTATGGCCTTTAATTTTTTTGCATTCCCCAAGATTTGGTGGTTTCTTCACACATTTGTGTTAATCATACCTTGCTGAAAACATGAAGGTACCCTTTGAAGATCTCTGAGATTTCCTCTCTGTACAGCTCTGTCCTGTTCTGTACCCTGCCCTGTCCTGCAAGCTCTAGCTGACTTTCTCTCTAGAAAGCTAGTTGCATTTTGCCTGGATTCCCCTCCCTTGTGCCTTGGCCTGGAAAACTTTCTAACAGTAGTAAGGTAGAGCAGTCACAGAACTGATCTTGTTTCTTCTTCATATCTCTAGGATCATTGCCTTTCATTGCTGTCTTGAAAACTTTCATTTTATTTTGTCTGATCTTTTTAGTTGTGTCAAGTAGGAGGGTAAATCTTATCCCTATTTTCCAGATGTATCAGAAGCAGAATCTCCACTTTTCCTTTCCCTGTATCATTGTAGTGAGACAATGAAATTTGTGTGGGAAGATTGCTTTAGAAACTTACCATAAACTGTCGAAAGGATCATGCTTCTCTCAATTTGCCCAAATTACCTTAATAATATGACTACATTTAATTTTTTTAAATCTCTGACTCATCAAGAAGCCTATTAAGAAATAAAATGAAAGGTATAAAACTTGACCACTGACCTCCAGAAACTCACAAAGTAATTGGGCCATGGCTATATTAATAAATACCTCTAGCAAGAGTAACTACTTTGTCATTCTAACTGTTGAAAACTTGATGTAGCACCTCCCCCTAGAGCCTGCAGGCTGAGAGAAAGGGAGGGTGGGGCCTAAAAGGGGCACACAAACCAGTATCTTCATCCTTAAAATGGAAAATTCAGAAGTCTGATAAATGGAGAGTCATAAATTTATCTGTGATGTTTATCTTCAGAAATTTTGAGCAGCAGCTTGAAAGACACTAATATAGATGCAATCTGAGTTTCAAATAGTCCCCGGTGGCAGCTGGGTTTGGTGAGATTAAAGTCTTCCTGGGGCCTCTGAAAATACTATCCTTGTTCTTGCCTGCAGGGCTAGAAGTTCAGATGGTTTCACTGAGCTGCAGGTGGCAACATGGAACACGCATGGTCATTTAGGCTTTTAGGGAAGACAGCTTTGAGGTAGAAGCCAATCATCGTCATTTGCTTTTGCCAAGTGCTGAGCAAATCAATAGTTCTCCCTCAGCCTCAGTTTCCCCAGGCTATGTTTTTCTATGCCTGTTGGTTTTTACAGTTTCTTATAGCTTTTATAGATGTATACATAAGAACCACCTGGGGATCTTTTAAAATGTAGATTCTGATTCATATATTGAGAGTAGAAAGGCAAATCCTCAACACAGGGTTGAATCATAATGAATCAGTTAGATGCCTTGGTTGCTAATACCTCCTTTTTTTTTTTTTTTTTTTT
>NW_006921601.1:10592286-10605885 GCF_000298275.1 Orycteropus afer afer | reverse complement strand
TTTTTGTAATTTGAGTGAAAGTTTACATGTTGTTGTTGTTGTTATGCACCCTCGAGTCAGACCCAACTCATAGCGACCCCTCCTTGGGTTACCAAGGCAGTATCACTACGAAAGTAGATTGCCTAACCTTCCTTCCAAGGAGTGGCTGGTGGTTTTGAACTGCCAGCCTTCTGGTTAGCAGTCAAATGCCTTAGCCACTATGCTACCAGAGCTCTGAAAGTTTACATAGCATATTAATTTTTCATTCAACAATTTATACACATTCTGTTTTGTGATGCTGGTTGCAATCCCTTAAATGTTACAGTACTTCCCCCTTCCTCCCCGGGTTCCCCATTTCCTTTCATCTGTCCTTCCTGCCCCTTCCTGCCTCCCGAGCTTTGTTTTTGGGCAAATTCTGCCCTTTTAGTCTCACACGGTTGATTATATTCAGAAGGACATTCCTTCCTGGTGTTACTATTCACTTTATAGGCTTGTCTATTGTTTGGCATCTTAGCTAAATTTGAGTGTTCCCAAATCTCTGAAATATTTTATTTTCACACTTGGCTTCTAATGATGATTACTTTCATCTATGCCATTTTAATCTTCCTAATTTTAATCTCTGATATCTGCTCCCAAATGCTAACTGAACAGACCTTCATTATAGTGCTTACCACATTGCTTGATAATTATTTGTTATTATTTCTATCACATTAGCAGATGAAATCCTAAAATGACATAATATTCAACTTTGTATTACCAGCACCTGCTATATTGAAGAAAACATAGTAGGGCCTTTTTGCAATAACAAATGAATAGATGAATGGACTAACAGAAGGGAAAATGTACATAATATTTGGAAAAGATAGACTTGAATTGGATTAGGGATTAAATATCAGCAAGCTAACAGCCCTACTGAGAATATTAATTTAAGTGAGGCTCGCTATGAGTCGGGTCCGACTCGACAGTACATAACAACAACAACAATCAGAGTCCAAGTGATCTTAGGTGTAGTGCCTAAGGCATGTGACTGCTAACAAGAAGGCTGAGGGTTCAAACTCACCAGCCACTCCTCAGAAGGAAGACTGGGCAATTTACTTCTGTAGAGATACCCCCTTGGAAACCCAAGGAGGAGTTGCTATGAATCAGAATTGAGTTGACGGCAGTGAGTGAGTTGTGAATAAGAGTCCAAAGGAGGCTTGGTGGTGTATCACTGAAGTATTTGGGTGCTAACTAAAAATTTGGTAGTTCCACCCACCCAGTGGCTGTACAGGAGAAAGACCTGGCAATCTTCTGTAAAGATTACAGCCTAGAAAATCCTATGGATCAGTTCTACTCTGTTATATGGGATCATTATGAGTCAAAATCAACTCAATGGCCCCTAACAATAGCCAGAGTCCAGATAATATGCAGGACATCTTTTCAGGAAAGCAGCTCTGAAAGGGGCAGTGTGGTAGAGTAAAAGGAGTGTAGACCCCATCATCTGACTGATCTGAGTTCGAGTCCTAGCTTTGCCATAGTTAAGATGTTTGGTCTTAAATGAATTATTTAGTCCATCTGAACATTAGTTGTCTTTAAAGAGTGCAAAGGGAGAAATAGTAATAATACAGTAATCATTAGTGATCTTCAAATATTTCTGGGTCTTCTTCTTCAGTTACATGGTAGGATTGGACTTCCCCTCTTCCTAGATTTCAGGCATGGCCATATAATAGGTTTTGACCAAGGAAATATGGACGCTTTTAAGATAGCATAAGATTTGCTATCATTTCTTCCTCTTGACCTAGAGATTGAGAACATTCCAGATGGTGAAAACTTTATTATCTGGGGCTCTGAGCGAACATTGTGTGGAACAAAGCTCCCACCGACCTAAGATTACATGTAGCATGGGCAAGAAAAAAACCTTCATTGTTTTAAGCCACTGAGATTTGGAGGTTGTTTGTTACACAGCATAATCAAGCTCATCCTGACTAATGCTAAAGTTCATAAGTTGTTGAAATAATTAAATGAGATGCTTTTAAACTATCTATGTCAATTTTTAAGTCTTCCTGGACTTGAAATTGCCAGGTTAAAAAACGTCATTTTTTAAAAATATATAAAATATTACAAAAATTTTAGTTTGAATATGAGGATGCTTTTGGTGAGGCAATAGCACTGTGTGTGGTGCTAAGTTTGAGGATAGGGGAAGTGGTACAGTAGGATGAAAAACTGAAGATTAATTTAAAACTAGGAAAAATTTTTCACTGGAAAGTCCCACTACAGTTTTCGCTATAAGAAGTCCCTGCCTCAACAATCCTCAGTTAGTTAATAGAGGTGCTTATAGCCACATTGGAAAGAAAAACAGAGAGAGAGAGATGGATAGATAGATGTTGTTGTTGTTGTTGTTATGTGCCGTCGAGTTGGACCCGACTCATAGCTACCCCTCCTTGGGTTTCCAAGGCAGTATCACTACGGAAGTAGATTGCCCAACCTTCCTTCCGAAGAGTGGCTGGTGGGGTTGAACTGCCAGCCTCCTGGTTAGCAGTCAAGTGCCTTAGGCACTATGCTACCAGAGCTCCCAAAGAGAAGGCCGGTCTACCTGGGCGGGGAGTGGCTGATGGGCTTGAACCGCCAGCCTTGCGCTTGGCAGGTGACTGCCTTAGGCCCGAGGCCATCCCCTAGGGACGATAGATAGCTAGCTAGCTAGGTATAGATACACACCCACTCCTCACTCAACAACATGGTTAGGTTCCAAATACCAGGTTGTTATGCAAAAATCATCATTATGGGAAAACGGATGATGACTACAACATCTTGAACTGTGAACATCCTGCCAAACCCCTGCTGAGGTCGCTTGCCACCACTGCCTCCCCTACATTGCCTCAGGAAAGCTCACCCCCTCCCCCACTGCCCATATAAGCGGGCCATTCAGTCTTCAGAGCCAGCGTGACCCAAACACTGCACTTTTCCCGTCTCTGCGGTCCCCTCCATCTCCTGCCCTCACCATATTTTCTGGATTGGTGGCCCCAGCTCACCCTTTCAATGACCCCAAAATGCCCTTGGTGGCTTTGTTGGGGGCTAGTGGCTCCCTATTCACAGGCAGAAGGGCCTGGGTGCCACAAGGTGGGTTTACACCAGGTCCCCCACCTGCCCTTCACCCAAGCATCTCCCAACTCTCACTGGGCAGGCCTGCCTTCCTCCACTTCCATCTATTCATGAGAATCAACAGTCCAGAGCTTTCTCCAAGTCTCTAACAGAGAGGCTTGGCCTCTGCCCTTGACCTTACACTGTAGCTGCCACTGGCCACTCAAGTGCTGAGCCCATCCTTGTCTAGGTAGCCTGCCTCATCTTCACCTGTACCCTCCAGAAGGGGGCTTTAGGAAGCACAAGGGTCTTCACAGGTGCCAGTCAACTGACATCAGGTCCTGTAGGCCCCAGCTACCTCAGTACCCAGTCTCAGGGCTCCTTCTGACCACAGCCTAGCCCAGCCCTGCCACCCTTTCAGGGCTAGAAGCTGAGGCCAGACCCCAGGGTTCTGCTTCCTCCCTGGCCCTGAGGGAAGCCCATCTTCAGGATACCAGCTGCCACTGCCCTGGCTTCAGCTTCCTGTGCACAACCAGGACCCTCTAGGCAGCATCCATCCCTGCTGATGCCACTCCATCCCCCTGTTTTACCCCCACCCCCCACCCCATATCCTTTCTGTCCTCCTGAGCTGTGAAATACTGTACAATACAAGCTTTCTTTCTATGGGCAAACATCATTAATGCACAAAACAGTCAGATAGTGGTTTTTAGTGTTGTCATAAATGCAAAATGTCACATAATAAGATAGTCAATAAGTGGGGAGTCGATAGATATATATACATTCATATAGAGAGCAAGACAGGGTATACCAAAGAGTTGATGTCTAGTACTGGCAATCAGTATTCAGCAAGATCTAATAAGGTGTGAATTGTGTGGCAAAGGGGAGTTAGTAAAGGGAAAAACCAATTAGAGCTTAAGGAAATGGGGAAGAGTGTTTGAAAGGACTCCTGAAGATGGGTAGAGTATGAATAGAGAAGAGTAGGGTAAACTATGAATTTCTAAAAACTATAAGATACATCTAAAACATCTAAATCTTATTTGTAAGAGAGGAGAGCTGTTCTGGTTACCTAGTGCCGCTCTGGCAAGAAATATACCACAAATGGGATGGTCTTAACAAACAGGAGTTAATTCTCTGACAGTTTGGAGGCTTTAAGTCCAAGTTCAAAGTGCCAGGCTCTAGGGGCTGGGTGAAAGCCCCTCAACCATGGGCTTCAGCTCTGCCTCCAGGTCCCAGCCCACTGAAGCTAGAGGCGTTTCTTCACTCAGACAGCTGCTGGCTGCTGAGGCTGAGAAGCCCAAGGTTGACAAATAAAATGGCACAGTCCTGATGTTACCAAACCACATGGCAGGCCATTAATTTAAGTCCATTGTAAGTCCCAAGGTCGGCAGAGCATGGCAGGCTGCTGAACAACGACACAGCTACATGCAGGGTTCAGGCATGCCGTAGGCTAGAGACTGTTCCCAAGGCTGCTTCTTATATACAGGAAGCAGACCACATCCCAAAGGCAGCTACTCAGCTGCTTGTGGTAGATCCCCCATGGAGTTGATTGCCAGTCTTATCGTGGGGAATAACTACCACCAGCTGTCCAGCCACTCAACCAGGCCCAGCCAAGTTGACACAAGAACATAACCACCACAAGAGCCAAGGGGGCTTTTGACTAAAAAATTAACCCTGTCTCTGCTGTATTCAGCAAAGTTAAAGCAAAACTAGCACAAATACATGATCTTTTAAGTCTGGTCTGTACCTTTGAGTAGCTAAGAAATTTTTGTTTGGGTTATTTTTTGTTTTTTCTTTTAGTCAAGTCAGGATATTGAAAGAATGTACCTTGAGAGGGGGTCTTCATGCAAATTGACACCACAGCCCTTTGTATAAGATGTCTCTAGAAAATGAAATGCCTTAAGCTAGTTGCTTTTAAAACTTGTTGTGGGAAATATGTTTGTAGGCATCTGGTGCCTGTTGTATGTAATTTTGGGGGCAAGCACATACTTCTACATTAAGTTTATAATCAGCCTGATTAGCCCACCTGAACTAATGTAGCCAATGACAGACAAGCTCCCCCCTTTGGAATGTCCTGCTTTCCCTCCTCTTACCTCACAGAGAACCAATTAGAATACTGTGATGTAACTTCCTGATTTTGCCCTATATCTCTTTGCACTTGGAACTCCTTCTTAGACTTCCTGGTATCACTTTGTGGAGTGGCAAGTCCCCATTTGAATATTTCTTAAATGTTTTAGTAAATCCTCTAAATTTTACCATATCGAAGTCTGGAGACTTCTCTGTGACATGTTCTTGACACAATCTTCCAATATGAAGTTGTATCAGGATATGAAAAGTTATGTATTTATTTTCCTTTCCTGGTAATATGGCATTTAGTGGGTGTATCTATCTATCTATCTATCAGTTTGTCTGTCATCTATCTATCTGTTATCTACGTATCTATGTTTTTCTTTCCAACATGGCTGTAAGCACCACTATTAATTAATTAAGGATTGCTGAGGTAGGGACTTTTATAATCAAAAGAGCATAGCCTAACACAATTCTTGGCATGTAGCAGAGACTCAATAAATATTTGCTGATTGGATATATGAATGAGTGAGCTTTGTAGAAAGACAGACTTGGGCTCAAATCTCAACTCTTCGCCTTACTGACTGTTGTTGTTGTTGTTATGTGCCGTCGAGTTGGACCCGACTCATAGCAACCCCTCCTTGGGTTTCCGAGGCAGTATCACTACGCAATTAGATTACCCCATCTTCCTTCCGAGGAGTAGCTGGTGGGTTTGAACCGCCAGCCTTCTGGTTAGCAGTCAAGTGCTTTAGGCACTATGCTACCAGAGCTCCTCTCACTGACTGTATGACCTTGAAAAAGTTACTTATCTCTGTGGCCTACTTTCTTTGCCCTAGCATTTTCTTGTGTTTAAATGTGGTATAGTGATTATCATGACAGGAGCTGAAGAAAAAGAATATTCTAGAATCTTTTCCATATTATAACATAGCTTTCGTAATGATCATGGCTAGCATTCTTCCATAGAGTGAATGTACATAAAAAGTTACATTTTTACTTGCCTTTTTCATTTCTAGGATGAAGAGAGTTTTGTAATATATCACCATCACAGAGTCTAGGGCAATGAACAGTCATTATGCCTACAGCATCTTCCTTCTGTTGGATATTTTCTTTTGGATCAACTTCAAAGTCTGGACTCGCTGATTCAAAGGAAATGAACACATCCATGGAAGAAGCAATATCTCAAAAGGGTGGTGCAGGGGGCATTCCCAGTTAGTGGCAGGATGGATCTGATTAGCAGAGCCCAGATTCAGCTGATGAATTCAGATAAGACCAAAAGATCTGCTTAGTCTCGTCAACAGATTCTGTTTAACAAAATTGTTTTCCAGTGAAAATTCTTTCCTAGTTTTCAATTAATCTTCAGTTTTTCATCCCACTGTACCGCCTTGCCCATCCCTAAACTTACCACCATTACCTCTGGTGTTACTTCAATCCATTATTAGTGAATGATACCATCTGAGGTTGGTGCGGCTGGCTGGGATGTTGGTAATCATTTCCTGTGCAATGTGTGGGCACAACCTCACTGCTCAGATGCCCTGGTTCTTTTTCACATCTTTCTGAACTAACGCTTTAGAGGGTATTTATCATGTAAGGTATAAATGCCAATTTACCAATTCAGCTACAGCAAAAATAGACGATAAAACCCATTATGCTACATCAATAGATGATGTTTCCAGGAGTGTGATGTAAGCACACAGGACTTTTCTTGCAACCAAATGGAATGTATGTGTTTTCTCTCAGAGTTTTTACTCCCCAGTGTGCCCCATTTTTTCAATAATATTTCATGTCCCAAAGTAAACTCATTATCCTCTATTTTCCTATACATGGTCTTTATGCAAAGTTCTTTTATTATTATTTAAATTGTGATGTTGGTGAAAGTTTACCAGCAAATTCGTTTTCTATTCAATAATTCATACACAGTTTGTTCTGTGACATTTATTGCTGTCCCCACAGTGTAACAGCACCCTTCCTACTTCCTCCCCATGTTTCATTTCCCTTCATCCTTCTTTCCTATCCCTTCCCTGCCATCTCAGCTTCATCCCTAGGCAAATGCTACACTTTTGCTCTCTTATGGTTAATTATTATAATGAATGCATACCTTCCTGGCATTATTATTCACTTTATAGGCCTGTCTATCCTTTGGCTGGGAGCTCTGGTAGCATAGTGCCTAAAGCACTTGACTGCTAACCAGAAGGCTGGCAGTTCAAACCCGCCAGCCACTCCTCAGAAGGAAGGTGGGGCAATCTACTTCTGTAGTGATACTGCCTTGGCAACCCAAGGAGGGGTTGCTATGAGTTGGGTCCAACTCGATGGCACATAACAACAACAACAATCCTTTGGCTAAAAGTTGAACTACGGGCTTGAATTCAGTACTGGCTTGAAGGGTGTCTAAGGGCCTTAGTGCCGGAGGTTCCACCCATCCCTATCAGACTGGTCTTTTTTATGATTTCCAGTTTTGTTCCACATTTTTCTCCCACTCTATTTGACTCCTCCTATTGTGATCCCTTTCAGAGCAGCCAGCAGTTATAGCTAGGCATCACCTAGTTTTTCTGGTCTTACATTAGTGGAGGCTGTGGTTCGTGTGGTTCATTAGTCTTTTGGACTAATTTTTTCTTTACTCTTTGATTTTCTTCACTGTTCTTTGTTCTAGACAGGAAGAGACCAATGCTTGTATTTTAAATGGCTGCTCACAAGCTTTCAAGACCTCAGTCAGTACTTGAGTAGATATTTTAACAATGACTATCTCCTCCGGTGGGAGCTCTGGTAGTGTAGTGCCTAAGGCACTTGACTGCTAACCAGAAGTCTGCCAGTTCAAACCCACCAGCCACTCCTCGGAAGGAAAGTGGGACAATCTACTGATACTGCCTCAGAAACCCAAGGAGGGGTCGCTATGAGTCGAGTCCAACTCGATGGCACATAACAATAACAACAACATCTCCTCCAGTAAGAGCTCTGGTGGTGTAGTGCTTAAGGCATTTGACTGCTAACCAGTAGGCTGTCGGTTCAAACCCATCAGCCACTTCTCAGAAGGAAGGTTGGGAAGGTTGGGCAATCTACTTCCACAGTAATACTGCCCCAGAAACCCAAGGAAGGCTGGTTATGAGTTGGATCCGACTCGACGGCAATGCATTGCATTTCTTTTGCATTATCTCCTCCAGTAGCCCAAAGCTCCATGAGGGCAGAGGCTGCTTCTGTCTTGCACACCATTGTATCCTCAATGGTTAGCACAGTACTTGACACATAATAAATAATATATATTTATTAATAATATTATATTAAATAATAATATATATTATTTAGAGTAAGTTTGGGGTTTTTTGGGGGGGTTATTAAACGGGTGACTCCAGAAAGCTTTTATTGATTACGTTTTATTCCTCCTTATGATTATGAAGTTCTAGGTGTCCTTGTTTCAAGGAGATATTGGGTTCCTTTGGCTCAGTCAACAGAAAAACTCACTGAGGAGGTGGGAACAGTAAAGAAAGTCCCAACAAGACAATGTTGTAGTCACTTCTTGGCCACAGCCAGCTACCAAGAGGGAGCAAGCAGTTGGACCTATGGGCTCAGGACCATGGTCACAGGGGACATGAAGCTCAATTGGTATAACATACTACACAAAAACATTGTTCCATATCTTACTTTAGTGATCTTAAAAGCATGCAAGCAACCATCTAGATGCAATGATGGGTCTATCCTCATCCAGAGCAAAGAATGAAGAAAACCAAAGACACATGGAAACAATTAGTCCAAGTGACTGGTGCACCATGTGATCCTCAGCCTATACGACTATGAGACTGGAAGAACTAGATGGTGCCCAGCTACCACTGTCAACCACTTGAAGGGAGATCTGTGTAGGAGATCCTGGATCGAGTGGGAGAACAATGTGGAACAAAACACAAAATCATAAAAAAATAAAAGGCACCAGCCTTGCTGTTAGTGATAGAGGCTAGTGAAACCCCTGAGACTATGGCCCCCAGCTGCCTTTCAGGTCTGGAATTGAACCCACTCCTGCGGCTTCATGCCAAACAAAAGACAGGCATATGAGCTGAGCATTTGCATTAGGTAGATACACTTCTGGGAGAGATCAATTATGGGAGAATAGAAGGGCTGTGTATTCACAAGGAGGCAGCTCAGGAGGCAGGAGTGCATGAGGAGGAAGGATACAGGGAAGAGGTAACTATGTGGAGGAAGTGAGAGGGGATCTGTTGCATTGTGGAAAATTATAGTCAATGTCATGAGACAAAGTGTATGTGAGCTGCTGTATAGAAAATGAATTTGCTCTGTAAACTTCCACCCAAATCACAATAAAAATAATAATAAAAAAAGTCCCAACAAATGATGCTTGAAGTTGACCCCTCCCAAGACATACCAATGGGGTGGGGGGACATCATATTTCCAGCAGAGTTTTCTTCCAGGGGCCAATTGCAAGTCTTTGCTACCCAACATGGAGGGTGGACCAAGACTAACTTACTCTCCCAAAGTGTGAACTTTCCTGAAATCAGGGCTCTGTAGAAATCCAAGCTTTTCCTTGGAAATCTTAATGAATAACAAGGACAGTATGCAATTCCTTAATATTCAACTTGGAGGAGAGAGGATGCCTCACTCAACCAGGTGACACATTGGGAAGTAGGAGAATGGAAGCAGCCAAAATATATGAAAATAACTATTTTGAGACAAGTGGGATTGGGAGAGATGGAGAAGAAACAACCAGTCAGGACATTTTAAAATGTACCTCTTAAATGAAAGATGATTGCTGATTATCTGGGTATTTCTTGACTAGAGAGGAGTGAGTAGTATTTATGTGACAAAACCCTATTTTAGCCATTTGTGTGCTAAGCTTGCTACATCTTCTTCTTTTTTTTTTTTTAACCTTTAAGATGCTCTTTGAGTCAGACATTTCCCTCATGAATGGGCTTTTACCTCTCTCTGTCACCATTTACAACCACTGTCAACCCAACTTTGGTTCAGACCAAGATTTATCAGGTCTAAGTGGGGCTACAGCTGTTTCTCAATTGGAGGCATTCTCCTCTGAGTGCACTGAAGCATACTACCTATTAGAAGTAGGTCCAAGACAACTTATGGTGACCTTAAGGATAACCAAACAAAATGTTAACACATCTTGTGTCTTCCACCCCTTTCCCCAACACATACATTCACATAGTCTCTGTTTCCTGGAAAAAAAAAAAAAAAACTATGAATGATATCTAAGCATTGCCCTTGTGCTGGCACCTTCTTTTCCAAAGGCCAGAAAAACTCGTCTATCAAGTTTCTCTTCATTTGAGCAGAGGCAACTATTTGCCAGCTTCTGAACCATGGTTCTCTCACCACAGATGGGCCCTTTTAGCTGAATGTCATCTGCCATTTCCTTGAGATAAAAGACAGACACCACACCCGTTACCTGGTCTCAGGACTTTTAACCTCAAGCTGCCTAAGGCAGGTCACACCACGGGGTCAGGCGCTGAGGTGAACATATCGGAGGGGCCATCTGTGCTCCCACTTTGTTAAATGCACAGAGGAAGTTGTAGATGTGTGGCCAAAAGTCTGAATGGCTGTTTAATCACTGGGAAGTTTCTTAACTTTGCTGAATCTCAGTTTTCTTACCTATAAAATAGGATGCTATGAGAAATAAACAGTACTACTAAACGTGTGCTTAGTGCAGTACTTGGCACATAGTAAGAACTCAATAAATGATAACTATTGTTATTCCGAAGGAACCCTAGTGGCACAGAAGTTAAGCATTCAGCTGCTATCCAGAAAGATGGATACTTTAAATACATCAGCTGCTCTACAGGAGAAAGATGTGCCAGTCTGCTTCCGTGGAGATTACAGCCTTAGAAAAGGCTGTGCAGTTCTACCCTGTGCTGTAGGATCGTGATGAGTCCGAATCAACTTGATGGCACACAACAACCACAACATTATTATTCCTGGAGCCCTAGTGTCATAGGGGTTAAGCATTTGGCTGTTAACTGAAAGGCCGGCGCTTTAAACCCATCAGCCACTCCACAGGAAAAAGATGTGGCAGTCTGCTTCCATAAAGATTACAGTCTTGACGTATTAAAAAGCTTGCAAGTGGCCATCTAAAACACAACAATTGGTCTGTCTTCATCCAGTGCAAAGAAGAATGAAGAAAACCAAAGATGAATGGAAACAATTAGTCCCAGCAACTGATAGATCATGCAAACCTCAGCTTACATGACTGTGTGACCAGAAGAACTAGATAATACCTGGCTACCACTGTCATCCACTCAGAAAATGATCAAAATAGGAGATCCTGGAAAGAGTGGGAGAAAAATGGAACAAAACTCAAAAAAAAAGAAAAGACCAGGTTTACTCGTCTGATAGAGACTGGTGAAACCCTCTAGACTATCGCCCCTAGTCACCCTCGCGTCCTGAGTTGAACTCACTCCCATGGCTTCTAGTCAAATAATAGATAGGCATATAAGGTGAATATTTACTTCAGGTGGGTACACTCCTTAGAGCAATCAACCATAGGAGATCAAAAGGGCAGTATTTGCACAAGGAGATAACTCAGAGATTTCTGGTGGCGTAGTGCCTAAGGCATTTGACTGCTAACTGGAAGGCTGATGGTTCAAACCCACCAGCCGTTCCTCGGAAGGAAGACTGGACAATCTACTTCCATAGTAATACTGCCTCGGAAACCCAAGAAGTGGTCACAATAAGTCCAAGCGACTGGACGGCAGTGTGTTTGGATTTTTGGTTTGGGAGAGTTCCAAGTAGACAAAGCAGGATCCCCCATTTTGTTGAGTTGCCTCACGTGTAAAATGTCATACTACAGATTTGGAGAAATGCAGCTGGATTTTCATATGCCCCTGGGGTTTGACTGAACCCATAATGCTGAGATTGCAAACAAAGGCATTAAATTCAGAGGAAATTTGGAGGAAGCCTTTACATCAGAACTTTAGCTTGTTTAAAAAAAAAAAACCTCACTGACGTTAAGTTGAATCCAACTCATAGTGACCCCTCCTTGGGTTTCCAAGGCGGTATCACTACAGAAATAGATTGCCCAATCTTCCTTCCAAAGAGAGGCTGGTGGGCTTGAACCTCTAGTCTTCTGGTTAACAGCTCAGCACCTGGTAACAGTGAGAGGCTAGACCACAAACCTCGAGTCACCAACATTATCCCAAAACAGAAGTATTTGTCAAAGAAGACTACCAAAAGGAAGCGTGGCTACATTAAAAATAAGCTAGCTTTTAAGAAAGGCATGAAAATATCTAAGAAGATTGTTTAAATACACTGTTCTGGTTCCTGACTTGAAGCAGTTGTCCTTGTGAGAGCTAGGCTTTGCTTTCAGCTCATGTCATGTTTCACAGCGACAGAGGATACAGAACCATCACTGGTCCAGGTCAATGTACAATTTTCTGACAATGCCTGATTTAAAAAATAGTAATAAAATTGGCTTGTTGAGAATAAAAATTAAATAATTTTATGCTGCAAATGATACCAATAAGAAAGTAAAAAGATGCCCCACAGAATGGGAGAAAATATTTGCAAACCATATATCTGATAAGGGACTGGTATCCAAAATAAATAAAGAAGCTTTACAACTTAACAATAAAAAGACAGAAAAGCTCAAATAAAAAATGGCAAAGGATTTGAATAGACATTTCTTCAAAGAAGATATATAAATGGCTGATAAACACATGAAAAAATGCTCAATATCCTCAATATCCTTATAGGAATAAGAAAATCAAAATGACAAGATACTACTTCGCACTCAGTAGGCCCATTATTATTAAAAAAGAAAAAAAAAAGATGGACAATTACAAGTGCTGGCAGGATGGGAAAAACTGGTGAGAATGTAAAATGGTACAGCTACTGTAGTCAACAATTTGGCAATTCTTCAAAATATTAAACACAGAGTTACCATATGATCCAAAAATTCTACTTCCAGATATATATCCAAGAGAAATGAAGACATAAATCTACACAAAAACTTGTAGACGAATATTCATAGCAGCATGATCCATAATAACCCCAAGTAAAAACAATCCAAATGCCCACCAACTGATAAATAGATAGGAAAAAGAATAAGACAGATGCCAGTGTAGACAAACTTGTAATTTGGCCATGATACAATGAGGAGATTCCTGTCATCTGGCCTCTAACTGTGGGGAAGGCAGAGAGAGTGTTGGAAGCTTGAGGAAATCTCGTATTCTAAGTCAGCCATCAACTAGCTGTGCAATCTTGGCAAGAGTATCTTGAATTTATTTCTTCCTCTGAAAAATAGAGTACGATACCTTGCAATGTGGATGAGAAAAAAAAATGAGATAACATAGGTAAATCAACAAGTAGAATGACTGTTACATAACAAGCTATCAACATGTTAGTATACTTTTTAGTTTACTTCTATACTCTTATTCACTCTCTTACCAGTCTCAAATACACACAAAAATAAGAATTCTTTGAAGCAAATAACCTTGTTTTATTAATCCTCATACCCCCACTAACAATGCCTGGCATTGTTGTTGTTGTTGTTGTTAAGTG
>NW_006921601.1:10576041-10583676 GCF_000298275.1 Orycteropus afer afer | reverse complement strand
GTATGGAGGGATGGACACTGGGAAGAGGTAACTATGGGGAGGAAGTGGGAGGGGAGCTCTTGCATTGTGGTTAACTGCGGTCAATGACATGCGACAAAGTATATGTGAACTGCTGTATGGAAAGTGAATTTGCTCTGTAAATCTTCATCCAAATCACAATAAATAATAATAATTAAAAAAAAGAATTGAGTTAACTTAGCATTATGTGCTATTTAAATGCCTTATCCTTACAGGTGGTGTAGTGCCTAAGGTACTTGACTGCTAACTAGAAGACTGGTGATTCAAACCCACCAGCCACTCCGCAGAAGGAAGACTGGGCAGTAGTATCTGTAGAGATTTAAAAAAAAAAAAAAAAAAAATCACTGCCGTGGAGTCGGATCCAACTCATAGCGACCCCTCCTTGGGTTTCCTTCCAAGCAGTGGCTGGTGGGTTTGAACTACCAGCCCTCTGATTAGCAGTCAAATGCACAGAGGGGTTGCTATGAGTCACAATCCATTTCACAGCAGCGAGTTTGGGTTTTTTGGGTTTATCCTCACATGAGCCTACTCTGCTCAAAACCTTCAAAAGTTGTCTCTGCTTGAATTCAAGAGTATTTTGCAATTGGCAGCTGACCATAAAGTTGGGGTTTGAGTCCACCCAGAGGCAGCTCAGAGAAACAGTTTGGTAAAGTACTTCTGAAAACTCAGCCATTGAAAAACCTATGGAGCACAGTTCTACTCTTACATGCATGGGGTTACCATGAATGGAAATTGACAGAAGGGTAACTGGTGTGTTTTGTTGTATTCAAGAGATAAAGGAAAATGTGATGTATAATGAACACACTGGCGGTGGCCACACCTCCGAGAAAGTATGCCAAGTGTCTTCCGAGGCTCTGTATTCTTTAAAAGAAGCTCTGCAGACTCACCTGGTACCAGAGGCTCTGTTTTAAATTCCCAAAGGAAATTTCTATTCCTCTCTCAGATGGTGCAGTAGATAAAACATCTGGCTGCTAACCAAAAGGTTGACTGTTCAAACCCACTATCCTCTCTGTGGGAGAAAGATGAGGCAGTCTGTTTTGAAAAAGATTTGCAGCCTTGGAAACCCTATGGGATTGCTATAGGCTTGCTATTGGATTGCTATGGGTCGGAATCCACAGGATGACAGTGGGTTTTTGTTTATTTGTTTTTTGTTTTGATCTTCTTGAGGTTGAGATGAGTTTGATGCCGTGGAGGGTTTTGTTTCCCCAGCAACATGGACAGACACTCCAGGCCTACCTCTTTTTTCTGAGTAGTTTTATCATGGATCTTACACCTTTAAAAGGTGAGGAAAGTATGCTTTATTGCAAAAACTCCCTCTATTTGCATTTCTAGCAACGTTTCCTAGCCAGCTCTGGAGCTGGAACGCATTCCTTCCTGCGGCCCCTCCTTCCCCATTTCTCCTCCTGATGCTGTGCCAGCCCTAAAGACTGAAACAACAAATGACACATCCGCTCCCACTTGCTGACAGAGGAGGCTGCAAGGGCTGTGGCCTCTCCTCTGCCACCCCACCCACCGCTTCTGGGACCTCCTCTTGGAGTTCTGGCCAAGTCCTTACCAAGGGTCAGGCCTTCCCCACAGGTTGGGTTGATGAGAACTTAGTTCCTCTGACAACTGGCCTGGAGCCTGAAGAAAACAAAGGTTGGGATTTTGCCTCCTTCCTAACCTGAATTGGAACCCAACCCGCCACCAATGGCTAGCGGCTCCCACATGAGTTGTGTAACTTCCAGTCACCTAGTTTCCCACAGTTTGTCTTCTGTTTTGTTCTTAACCTTACATAACTTTGGCTCATGTACCAAACATACCTCATTTGGAGGTCCCTGGACTTGTATGTTTAAGGTATTTATGAGAAAATTGTGAAGATTATCCTAAGCAAAGTAAATAAAAATTCCAATTGCTAGGGGGTAAGGTGGGAGAAGGGTTATGTTGCATTCGCTTGTATATCTGACTTCAACTCTAGTGGTATTGCCGTTGTAGACAAAGCCATTAACAGTCACAGTGGGGAAATCATCAGGGTCACAGAAGGTCTTCTCCTGTAGCTGGTCTCTTATTTTATTATCTTTTATAATAAAATATTTTTATTGATTCACAAGTTCTTACATTTTAGGGGTGTGGGGCAATGGAAGTTTAGTCGTAGAATTACCCCCTTACAGGGAGGAGACCTGTTGCGATGGAATGGGTTAGGACTCATAGTATCCCTAGAGGACAGAGTAGAACTACCCCATAGGGTTTCTAAGGAAGCAGACTGTCACATCTTTCTCTCCAGGCGATGGAATGGGTTAGGACTCATAGTATCCCTAGAGGACAGAGTAGAACTGCCCCATAGGGTTTCCAAGGAAGCAGACTGTCACATCTTTCTCTCCAGGAGAGGCCATGGGTTCCAACCTCTGACCTTTCAGTTAGCAGTGCAGTATTTCACCACTGCCCCAGCAGGGCTTCTTCCATGCAGGATACCTGGGTTCATTTCCTGGCCAAAGCACTTCATGTGCAGCTGTCAGTGGTGTGTTGCTATGATACTGAACACACTTCAGTGGAGATCCCAGACTAAGACTAGGAAGAAAGGTCTGATGATCTACTTGGAGAAATCAGCCAGTGGTGATTTATGGATCTAATAGTCTGATCCACAGTCAGTCGTGGGGATGCAGCAGGACATGGCATTTCATTCTGTTGTCCATGGAGTCACCATGAGTCAGAAGCCAACTCCCTGGCAGCTAACCACAGCAACATCTGGGGCATAAATGAATACTTTCCTTATTTATACAAATTGACTCTATCTAAAAATCATTCTCCCATTGGGTTGTATGAGTGAGTATCCTTTACATTAGAAACAGGACGTTCTATGTGCCTCTTCCTTTTCTATGGAGGCACCATGATGTAGCTCTTCCTACTGCACTTGAGTTTAGATCCTAAGCCAACTAATTACTGTCTGTCCTCTGGCAGGTGAATCCTTGGAGACTATGTCTCCTCATATGTAAATTAGGGATAATAACACATACCACTCTTAAATGTGTAGAAAAATTTAGATAGGAGAGCATGTGTACAATATTAACTCCTATGGGTGCTCATTACAAGTTAGTCTTCTTTCTTGCCAACTGAAAACTTAGGGAGCATTTTCAGAATTCATTAAATCAATACGATAACTTTGGTGCATGAGCTTTGAAAACCAATTCCTTTGACTGGAATCCTGCTTCCTTCTCTATGACCTTGAGCATGTTAATTAACTTCTGTGTGTCTCAATGTCTTCATCTGGAAAATGGGGATAAGGATAAGACTTACCTTATAGGGTTGTTGTGAGGCTTGTGATAACAGTCACTGGCACATGGTAAATGCTCAATAAGCATTAGCTATTATATTCTACCACTTGCCTGGTAGTTTTTCACACTGTGGTTGCTTGTGTGATACCATGATGCTGGAGACTGTGCCACCAGTATTTCAAATACCAGCAGGGTCACCCATGGTGGACAGGTTTCAGCAGAGCTTCCAGACTAAGACAGACTCAGAAGGAAAGCCTAGCGATTTACTTCTGAAAACTAACCAATGAAAATAGACCACAGAGTATTGTTCAAGACTTTGACTCACTTTGGCTGCTTCATCTGAATGAACTGATTGCTGGACAAGGATTCCATGTTTGGTAAAGTGGAGGGCCAGCAAAGGCAAGGGAAACCCCTCAATGAGATGGATTGACACAGTAGCTGCAGCAATGGACTTAAACATTCCAAAGATTGTGGGGATGGCTCAGGATGCGGCAATCTTTTGTTCTGTTATACATGGGGTCGCCATGAGTCAGAGCCAACTCACTAGCAACTAATAACAATTACATTCCAGATGTTGAGGGAAATGCAAGTTGGAGCAAGACTACAATTTCTATTTGAGTTTGTCATTCTGAAAAACCTCTTTTTTCAATCAAAGATAAATGCTGTTGCTTTTCTCAAAAAAAGAGCAAACCTCGCCCACTAAGGAGCTACTTGAGATGGAGTGCACCATCAGGAAGGCTTACTTGTGATGGGCTGTGGAAAGTTAAGTTCAGCATACAACCTATAAAGTGAAATAGGTTATGTTTTTGTAAACTCTTCCCACTCTAAGAAGGTTAGTGCCATTGGGGGTTCTCCAGAGACAATGCATGCTTTTGTTGAAGACTGACATTTAAAAGTGTTCAGTACGTGTTGTTTGAAGAGTTGCTTTACTACAATTTAATGGCAGATTCCACTCTCGATTTCCTGCCAAATCTATAAAGCTTTGTTTGAGACTGAAAGCATTCAGATTTTTTTTTTTTTTTTAAACTGGGAGGTGCTGGATGTGCATTAAAAAGAGAAAAAAAAAAAAGAGAGAGAGAGAAGAAGAAGAAAAGTCCTGTGGGTGTAGAATGTGTGCTTGATGTAAGAACTGGCAGGTCAGCTCCAGAAATGAACAATTAAGAAAGGTCTAAAAGGGCCCAGATTAAGAGTCATGTAAGGTTAGCAAGTACCTCCAACACCCAACCCAAAGAGACAGCCAGAACTGTACTCCGCACCTCTCATTCAACAACTGTGTTCGTGTTCTAAGCTGATGTGATGACAAAGCAGCTTTGAGGGCACTCTTACCACAACTGAACATTGCATAATACCTGCTCCACAGGCAGCTGCTGCAGGTGCCATTGGGTAATATCCAAACTGGCATTCCAGTGTTAGGTGCAGGAAAGAAATACATAGTGGTTTGCGTGCCATGTTGCTGAGTCAGAATTGACTCGATGGCAGCGACTTTGCTTTTTTGTTATTGTTCGTGGATGGCACTAGTGAAAAAGTTGTTGTTGTAGCTGTTAGGTGCCATCAAGTTGCTTCCAACTCATAGTGACCCTGTGTACAACAGAACAAAACACTGTCAGGTCCTGTGCCAGCCTCACAATCCTTGCTACACCTGAGCCCATTCCTGCAGCCACTGTGTCAGTCCATTTCATTGAGGGCCTTCTCCTTTTTCACTGACCCTCCACTTTACCAACTACGACATCCTTCTCCAGGGAATGGTCCCTTCTGACCAAAGTAGGTGAGATGAAGTCTGGCCATTCTCACTTCCAAGAAGCATTTCGGCTACACTTCTTCAGCCAGAAGGAGTGAAAAAGTAGTTTCAGGCTAATCTTCTCAAGATTGTATCTGTGTAAACCACCTGACATTCTTTTTTGGAATAATGCAGATTACAAATAAAATTAATTTGCCCACTAATAGAGGACTTAGTTCTTTTCAAAATGAAAATAGGTTATGTTTTTGTAAACTCTTCCCACTCTAAGCTGATGTGATGACATAAATACAATGTCATTGTATTAAAGGCCATAAATACAATGTTGAATGAAAAGAGTTGTTTTCAAAGGGCATTAAACAGTATGAAGCAGTTTATGTGACTTAAAATAAAGCTATGTAACATTATTTACAGAAGCAGACACATGTCGCAAAGTACAAAAATAAGCCCAGAAATCCTGAACCTTCAAGAGTGTGGTTAACCCTAGAGAAGGATGAAGGAATGAAGGGAGAGAGGGAGAAGGGATGAGAGCCGGACCTAACTTTTTTCCCTTAAGCTCAAAATAAAGAGATCCAATTGGCAAAATGCTAATTCTATTGAATCTAAGTGATAGGTACATGAATATCTGTTATATATTTTCTTCTTTTCTATTTTGCATGCATTTCATAATTTTTAATGTTCAATTTTTTTAAAGATGATGTAATGTTACAACAGAATGCTATGCAGCTACTAAAAAGAATAAAGGAATTCCATATAGGTTATCAGAGTAATATATACAAGAAATATTTTAGACCAAAAAACTAGCTTCTGTACAGTATACTATTATCTATTTTTGCCTTATATAACACACACACACACACACACACATATACCAGTTGCCATTGAGTCAATTCTGACATATATATATATTCTTTTTGAAATTTGTATCTCTAGTTTACACATTTCTCCTAAGCTCCACATTCCTATATTCAATGCCTAAAATCTCCATTTATATGCTCTTTGGGGATGTCACTCAAGCAATGAAAAACCTGCTGTTGTGGTGTGCAGTCAAGTCAATTCTGACTCATAGCTACGCTCTATGTCAGAGTAGAACTGCCCCATAGGGTTTCCTAGGCTGTAACCTTTATGGCAGCAGATCTTCAGGTCTTTTTCTCCCATGGAGCCTCTGGTAGGCTCAAACCACAGACCTTTTGATTGGCAGCTGAGCACTTAACCATTGCCCCACCAAGGCTCCTCATCAAAAATCTACTAGGTCCCAAACAAACCTTGTATCTCCCCCTCCTCACATGGCCATTTTCCTCTCTTCTACATCTCAGCAAATGACGCCACCATCTGCCCATTGCTCAAACCACAGTCCCAGGAGCCAAACATGATTTCTCTCTTTCCCTCAAGCCCTGTTCGTCTTATCTGCCAAATCTCTAATCCATCTCATCTCTTCACCTTCCTTGTCTTAGTGTGTCATCCTTCACTGGGAAAGCTGGCTCTCCTGGCATCCACGGAGCATCCTACATTCCGTTCTCTGCATAGTGGTCAGAGCGGTCTTATAAAGACATTAATCATCGCACTACCTCATATCTGTCAATATTTCCGTTGTTTTCCACTCCTGAATTATGAGTCTGGATCTCCCACCTTCCCCTGCCTCATTGGGCACTGTCATCCCGTGGACCCCTCCCTGCACTCCAGACTCTCTGGAGTCCTCTCATTTCCCTGGGGCATCCCTCTCCCTCCAGGGCCAATGAACATGCTGGTCCTCTTGCCACAAATTCTTGATTGGGTTTTTTTTCTTTTGTAATCAGAAATACTCCATAAATTTAATTAAAATACCCACACTGAGTATATCAGTGTTCTAAGAGAAACAGAATCCATAGGATATATATATCCTATTGCTGGGTGGCTCAGTGCCTAAGGAGTTTGACTGCTAACCAGAAGGTTGGAGGTTCAAACCCATCAGCCACTCCACAGAAGGAACACTGGGCAATCTACTTTTGTAAAGATTTACTGCCTTGGAAACTCCCACTCTGAGTCAGAATCGACTCGATGGCAGTGAGTTTGGTTTTTTGGTTATTACTGGGTGCACATTAAATAGAGAGAATTTAAGGAATTGGCTCATATGACTGCAGGGGCAGGCCAAGTCCAAAACCCATAGGTTAAGTGGTAGACTGGAGACTCCAGCAAAATACCTATGTTATAATCTTTAAGTTAGAAATTCCTTCTCTCAGGGGAACCTCAGTTTTTGTTCTTTTTTTTAAACTTTACTTATTTATTTTTTTCTCCCATGATTGTTCCCTCCAAGGAGTGTATCTATCTAATGTAAATGTTCACCTCATATGCCTGTCTTTTGTCTGGCAGCAAGCCACAGAAATGGGTTCAATTCTAGACCTGAAGGGCAGCTAGGGGCCATAGTCTCAGTGGTTCCATCAGGCTCTATCAGAACAACAAACCTGGTCCCTTTCTTTATTTTCACCGGTGATTTTGAGTTTTATTCCACATTGTTCTCCCACTCTATCCAGGATCTCCTACATAGATCCCCCTCCAAGTGATTGGCAGTGGTAGCCAGGCACCATCTAGTTCTTCTGGTCTCATAGTCATATAGGCTGAGGATTGCATGGTGTACCAGTCGCTTGGACTAAT
>NW_006921601.1:10568660-10570021 GCF_000298275.1 Orycteropus afer afer | reverse complement strand
ACACAAGCAGGGTACTGTGCTCCTCTATTTGCTAGTTGACAGCACTTATACGCTCACCACCTGTCTCCTTCCTATTATCAGCCTCTTGTATGTCCCTGCCAACCTTGGCAAACAGAGCCTATTCTTAGGTCCCTGGAATCCAAATGAGAATGCTATCACTTTAAAATTCAAAATGGTTGCCACTTGTAAAGATTCCAAATGGCTGCACCCTCGGTCACCTTAAATATCCAAAATGGCTGCCGCGTGTAAACAATCAAAATCACTGCACCCTCTGGACAGTGGAAAGTTAACAGCTCAGGTTGTCTCCCTCCTTGCTGTTTCCCTTCCTAGTCATAGGCCACCGGCACAGACGTCCATGCAGCCCTTGGTGACCAGGCCTGATCTTTAGGTCAATTCTCAGGTCCCAATGCCACTTAGAAATATTCAGACTGTTGGTCCTGTCAGAGTAGCTGACAGTTCACAGCTCCAAATGTCTCTGTACTTACTGTTTTCATTCAGGTTTTTCCACTAGTTGGTGGCTAATCCACTTTTGTATACTTCCTTTCAAAGCTCAGGGCTCCAGGATTATCTTCTGTATCTCTATCAATTGGTTTTTCTTTTCTTTGTTGGAGATGGTCTGTGTTGCTTGTCTGCCTATACCTCCATCTTCTAGGAAGTTCACATGCTAATTCTTGAGGGCCTACTATGTGCTAGCTAGACACTGCTTTGTGCCAGGTATATCTTAATTTCTCGTTTTCCCAGCACTTATTGCTAAGACACCAGATAATTTGCTTGTCTATTACTTCATTGTTTATTGTTTATCTTTCCTCTCCTCCCACCACCTCATCTCCTTGCAAGTTAAGAGCCCTTGGGCATGGATCTTGGTCTGTTTTTTCTCTTGATATAGCCCAAGAGATTAGAACAATGCCTGGCACATAGTAGATGCTCAATAAACATTTGTTAGCTGAATGTATCTTCACACAACCCTATTGTTTTTGTTAGGTGCCATCAAATCAGTTCTGACTCATAGCAACACCATGTTCAACAGAATGAAACATTGCCCAGTCCTGCACCATCCTCAGTCATTGCTATGCATAAGCCCCTCATAGCAACCACTGTGTCAGTCCATTTCATTGAGAATCTTTACTTTTTTGCTGACCCTCTACTTTACCAAGCATGATATCCTTCTCCAGTGTGGCAGTTAAGTTTGGCTGTCAACTTGGCTGGTCCTGATTGAGTGGCTGGGCAGCTGGATGTAGTATTCCCCATGATGAGACTGGTAATCAACTTCATGGTGGAATCTACTGTGAGCAGCTGAGTAGCTGCCTTAGGGATGTTGTCTGCTTCTTATATATAAGAAGCAGCTTTGGGAATGGTCTCTA
>NW_006921601.1:10565415-10568378 GCF_000298275.1 Orycteropus afer afer | reverse complement strand
CAGTGGTAGCCAGGCACCATCTAGTTCTTCTGGTCTCATAGTCATATAGGCTGAGGATTGCATGGTGTACCAGTCGCTTGGACTAATTGTTTCCATGAATCTTTGTGTTTTTTCACTCTACTCTGGACGAGGAGAGACCCATCATTGCATCTAGATGGCAGCCTTCAAGCTTTTAAGATCCCAGTCGTTAGTCACCAAAGTAGGATGTGGAACAATGCTTTTGTGTAGTATGTTATGCCAATTGAGCTTGATGTCCCCTACAACTATGGTTCCAAGCCCACAGGTCCAACTACTTGCTCCCTCTGGGTAGCTGGTGGTGGCCAAGAAGTGATTACAACCTTGTTCCTTGTCAGCTCTACTATATACCTGGGAATTCTTACAGAACATACCAATACACCTGTAGAAACATGTCTGCCAACCCTATCCTTGATCTTGGGCACACTCAGTTTTTGTTCTTAAGCTCTTCCTTCAACTGATTGAATGAGGCCCACCCACATTTCAAGGATAATCTCCTTTGCTTAGAGTCAACTGATTATCAATGTTACCTTTACAACAACATTTAGATTAGTATTTGACCAAACTGGACATCACAGCCTAGCCAAGTTGACATATAACATTAACCATCACACTGGTTGAAAAATAAAATAAATGTATCTGATTCAAGACACATTTCTCTAATGCCTGTCAGGTTCCCAAGACTATGCTAAATGTTAAGTTTCCCTTGTGCAGCTTTCAAATCTTAAGGCAAAATGTTACAAGGTTTATGCAAAGACTTTTACTTTGATTAGAATTCATAGCACAGGAGCATGGGCAGCTGAGCCTAACTATGTGGTATGATAGATGAGACTTAATGGAGAGACAAACATACCTTCATTTCCAAAAAGGTAAAAAAGTTTGCTATCATAAGCCATTCCCTTAGGGAGACAAAGGAGCTCTGGTAGCGTAGTGCCTAAGGCACTTGACTGCTAACCAAAAGGCTGGCAGTTCAAACCCACCAGCCACTCCTCGGAAGGAAGGCTGGGCAATCTACTTCCATAGTGATACTGCCTTGGAAACCCAAGGAGGGGTCATTATGAGTCAGGTCCAACTCGAGAGCACATAACAACAACAACAACAACGAGGGAGACAAAGCTAAACAGAACTTCCATGCCCCACTGCAGTCCTTTTAGATGTGCAGTGGTTAAGGCACTCAGCTGCTAACCAATAGAATGGTGGTTCAAACCCACCATGAGAGAAAGATGAGGCAATTTGCTTCCATAAAGATTTACAGCCTTGGAAACCCTATGGAACAATTCTATTCTGTCTCACAGGGTCACTGTGAGTAGGAATAGATTTGAAGACAGTGCATTGTTTGTAGAAAACTATAAGTCTAGAAACCAAGTGAATTTCACCATGCTTCCTTTGGTGAGATTTCTGTCCTGAGATTTCTGCATAGGTGCCGTTTTAAACTGTTCCCTGTTTATAGTGCGTTTTGTGTGTGTGTGTGTGTGTGTGTGTGTTTAGTGCGTTTGCCATGTACCCCACTGAGGACCATCATGGTTGGAACCTGTTGTAAGCAGAGTGTCAAGGACAGAGAGCAAGTCCCCAATGCACTACAACCTGCCTTTCAGAGCTTCCTTGTCTTCTTGGGCAAGGTGCAGGCAAACCATTCATTTCAAAGTCCTTGGGGCAAAACTGTGAGGAAAATGTGCTTGTAAGACCTGAATGCTCTGGGTAGATTATTGATATTAACTTGAATCAGACTCTGCTTTTCCTTTTGTCTCCCTCAAAGAGCCCAGAGCACAAGAGAACTCAGCTAACATCTGACTAATTGGGAGATGAAGGGAGGTAGTTTAGTGTAGTATTTAAAGCATGGGTTTTAGAATCAGAGAAAGCTTGTTCAATATACATTTCCCTTCACACCCCACTCTTTTTTTCCAGAGAAAATCCTACTCATCCATCAACACCCACCTTAAATATCACTTCTGGAAAAAGTTCTCCAGTGCAGTCAATCTAATTAGGCAGTTCTTTTCTTCTCAATTCCCAAAATCCCCCAAAAAACAAAAACTCACTGCCATCAAATTGATTCTGATTTATAGTGACCCTATAGAACAGAGTAGAACTGCTTCATATGGTTTCCAAGGCTATAAGTCTTTATGGAAGCAGATATTCATCTTTCTCCCACACAGTAGCTGGTGGGTTCAAACTGCCAACCTTTTGGTTAGCAGCCAGCTGCCTTAACCACTGCACCAGCAGAGCTCCTCTCCTACTTCCCAGGGTATATCTATCATAGCTCTTGCCATTTGTTTACCTGTATGTCTCCCCCAGCGAATAATGAGATCCTCCAAGGCTAGTATCATACCTTACTTTGTTTAGCATGATGTGTGTCCTATACATTGTCATTAGCTACTGTAGAATCTGTCCCCAACTTATGGAGACCTCATGCACAACAGGATCAGACCTTTGTGATCCATGGGTTTGTCACTGGCTGACTTTCAGAAGTAGATTGTCAGGCCTTTCTTCTAGTCTGTTTAGTCCAGAAACTCTGCTAAAATCTGATCAGCATCGTAGCAACACGTAGGCCTCCTCTAACAGACAGTGGTGGCTAGGCGTGAAGTGGATTGGCCAGGAATCAAACCGTCATCTCCTACATGGAAGACAAAAACTCTACCACTGAATCACCACTGCCCTTATATAAAAAACCAAACTCACTGCCATTGAGTAGATTCTGACTCAAAGCAACCCTTTTTGGGTTTCTGAGGCAGTAAATCATTACAAAAGTAGATCGCCCAGTCTTCCTTCCACAGAGTATCTGGTGGGTTTGAACTGCCAACCTTCTGGTTAGCAGTCAAATGCCTTAGGCATTACGCCACCAGAGCTCCTTGCCCTTATATAGTGGTGGTCAAATATGAGCAGTCTGTAGCCAGTCAAGCCTGACTTCGAATCCTGGAACCACTTCTCACTAACTATCTGATCATGTTGAA
>NW_006921601.1:10533856-10561090 GCF_000298275.1 Orycteropus afer afer | reverse complement strand
AGCCATCCTATTTGTGGTATATTCTTGTCAGAGAGGCACTAGGTAACCAGAACATCTAGGGACTGGTCCCTTCTGGTGATGTGACCAAAATACGAAAGACAAAGTCTGGTCATTTTCACTTCTAAGGAGCATTCCAGTTACACTTCTTCCAAGACAGATTTCTTTATTCTTCTGGAAGCCCATGGTATATTCCGTATTCTTTGCCAACACCACAATTCAAATACATCAATTTTTCTTTGGTCTTCCTTATTCATTGTCCAGTTTTCAAATGCATATGAGGCATTTGAAAATACCATGGCTTGGGTTGGGTGCACCTTAGTCTTCAAAGTGACATCCTTGATCTTTAACACTGTAAAGAGGTCTTTTGCAATAGACTTGCCCAGTTCAATACACAGTTTGATTTATTCACTGCTGCTTCCATGGGCATTGATAGTGGATCCAAGTGAAATGAAATTCTTGACAACTTTAATCTATTCTCCATTTATCATGATGTTGCTTATTAGTCTTATTAGTCCAGTTGTGAGGATATTTTTTTTCTTGTTTTATGTTGAGGCATAAGCCATACTAAAGGCTGTAGTCTTTGATCCTCATCAGTGAGCGCGTTGAGTTCTCTTCATTTTCAACAAGCAAGTTTGTGTCATCTGTATCTCAGGTTGTTAGTGAGTCTTCTGCCAAACCTGATGCCATGTTCTTCTTCTCATAGGCCAACTTCTTGGATTATTTGCTCCACATACAGATTGAATAAGTATGGTGAAAGACTACAACCGTGATGCACACCTTTCCTGATTTTAAACCATGCAGTATCCCCTTGTTCTGTTCGAATAACTACCTTTTGGTCTATGTACAGATTCCTCATGAGCACACTTAAGTGTTCTGGAATTCCTATTCTTCACAATGTTATCCATAATTTGTTATGATCCACACAATTTCCTTAGTATAGTCAATAAAATACTGGTAAAAATCTTTCTGGTAGTCTTTGCTTTCATCCAAGATCCATCTGACATCAGCAGTGACATCCTTCATTCCACATCCTCTTCTGAGTTTGGCTTGAATGTCTTGCAGTTCCTTGTCAATGTACTGCTGCGAACATTTTAAAATTATTTTCAGCAAACTTTTACTTCCATGTGATACTAACGATATTGTTCCACATTGTTCTACCAATATTGATAATATCCACATTCTGTTGGATCACCTTTCTTTGGAATGGGCACAAATACGATCTCTTCCAGTTAGTTAGTCAGTCTTCCAAATTACTTGGCATAACAAGTGAGGGCTTCCAGCATTGCATCCATTTGTTGAAACATCTCAATGGGTATTCCATCAATTCCTGGAGCCTTGTTGTTTTGCCAAGTCATTCATTGCAGCTTGGTCTTCTTCTTTCAGTATTATCGGTTCTTGATCATATGCTACCTCCTGAAATAATTGACCATCAAGCAATTCTTTTTGTTACAATTACTCTGTGTATTCCTTCCATCATCTTTTGATGCTTGAATCATTCAATATCTTGCCCACAGAATTCTTAAATTTTGCAACTCAAGGCCTGAATTTCTTCTTCAGTTCTTTCAGCTTGAGAAATGCCAAGCATGTTCTTTCCTTTTGGTTTTCTAACTCAAAGTCTGCACATTTCATTATAATACTTTACTTTGTCTTCTCAAGCCCTCTTTGAAATCTTCTATTCAATTTTTTTTCCATAATGATAGATCAAATTTATTTGTTGCTTTTAATGTCACAGATACTTTACATATGTCATCACATAAAATTTTCACACTATAATTCTTTGAGGTAGTTACTACTATTATCCCTATTAAATAAATGAAGAAATGGAAACTGAGGTGTTCAGTAACTTGTCTAGGATTACACAGAAGATAGAGAATAAAACATAATTTCATTTTATAGAAAAAAGTAATTTTTACCAGGAATTAAATATTAACTACCAGAACTGATTCTATACATAAGTAGAAAAGTCACCAGAATGATAATATAACTTTAGGAACACTGAGATATTTTCCTGACTCCAAAATTTTACCCAATGCATTGCCCTGCCATGGGGCATGGAGGTGCCATCACCAGTTTAACTTTTTAAGTTATGGCATTGCCTGCAGACAGACTTTATGAAAGCTTCTCTTCCACTCTTTTACTTCATGACTTCTTCTATTCACTTTAGCTACTCTATGTTCAAGAGCATGTTTAAGGATCTCTTTTGACATACATTTTGGTCTTTTCTTCCTTTCTTGTCTTTCTAATGACTTGTGTTTTTTCAAGTATGATGTCCTTGCTGTCATCCCACAACTCATCTGGTGTTTGGTCATTGGTGTTCAATGCATCAAACCTTTTCTTCAGATGGTCTCTAAATTCGGGTGGGATATATTCAAGGTCATATTTTGGCTCTTGTGGACTTGTTTTAATTATCTTCAGCTTCAATTTAAACTTGAATGTGAATAATTGATGGTTTGTCCCATAGTGAGGAGTTTCAGTGGCACGGTGCCTAAGGCATTTGACTGCTAACCAAAGGGCTACTAACCAGCCACTCCTTGGAAGAAAGATTGGGCGATC
The DNA here is from genome assembly GCF_000298275.1 of Orycteropus afer afer. Classification (NCBI taxonomy): domain Eukaryota; kingdom Metazoa; phylum Chordata; class Mammalia; order Tubulidentata; family Orycteropodidae; genus Orycteropus; species Orycteropus afer. The sequence goes on along the minus strand of NW_006921601.1, from coordinate 10,558,537 downwards.
CACTTCCGCAGTGATACTGTCTTGGAAACAGGAGGAGGGGTCACTATGAGTCAGATCCGACTCAACAGCAGTGAGTTTGGCTTGGTTTTGTCCCATAGTGGGCCCAAGGCTTTCTTCTGACTGATGATACTGAGCTTCTCCATTGTCTTTTTCCACAGATGTAGTCAGTTTGATTCCTGTGTATTCCATCTGGCAAGGTCCTTGTGTATAGTCACATTTTACATTGTTGAAAAAAGGTATTTCCAATGAATAAGTCATTGGTCTTGCAAAATTCTATCATGCAATCTCCAGAGTCATTTCTATCACTAAGGCTGTACTTTCCAACTACTGAGGCTTCATCTTTGTTTCCCATTTTCACATTTCCAGCACCAGTGATTAGCAATGAATCTTGATTGCATGTTTGCTCAATTTCAGACTGTAGGAGTTGGTAAAAATCTTTAATTTCTTCATCTTTCGATTTAGTGGAGCTCTGGTGGCATAGTGCCTAAGGCATTTTACTGCTAACCAGAAGGCTGGTGGTTCAACCTCACCAGACACTCCTCAGAAGGAAGATTGGGCAATCTACTTCTATAGTGATACTCCCTTGGGAACCCAAGGAGGGTCGCTATGAATCAAATCTGACTCAACAGCAATGAGGTGTTTTTTTTTTTTTCCCCCAATTTAGTGATTGCTATGTAAATTTGAATAATAGTGGTATTAACTGGTCTTCTTTGTAGGCATATGGATATTATACTATCACTCATGGTATTGTACTTCAGGATAGATCCTGAAATGTTCTTTTTGACAATGAATGCAGAATGGTCCTCTTTAATTTGTCATTCCCAGCATAGTAGACTATATGATTCAAAATGGCTGATACATGTCCCTTTCAATTCACTAATGCTTGGGATATCAATCTTTATGTGTTCTATTTCATTTTTTGCAATTTCCAATTTCCCTAGATTCATATTTTATATTTTCCATGTTCTGATTACTAATGGATGTTTACAATTGTTTCTTCTCATTTTTATCATGCCACATAAGCAAATGAAAGTCCTGAAAGCTTTACTCCATCCACATTAAGGTCAATTCTTCTTTGAGGAGGCAACTCTTCTCCAGTCATATTTTGGGTGGCTTCCTATGAGGGGCTCATCTTCTGGCGGTATATCCAACAATGTTCCACTGCTTTTCAGAAGGCTTTCAGCAGGTGATTTTTCACAAGTAGACTCTCATATCCTTCTTTGTAGTCTGACTTAGTCTAGAAGCTCTGCTGAGGCCTGTCCACCATGGGTGTCCCTGCTGGTACTTAAAATACCAGTGGCATAGCTTCCAGCATCATAGAAACATGCAAGCCACCACAATACAAAAAGCTGACAGACAAATGTTGGGGTGGGTTCTACAACCCTTTACAAATACCCTCTAAAAACACTGCATAATAATAGTGGTTATATGGCCCATTTTATGCAATGGGCACTTTTCCGATTATTTTATATTTCATTTAAATCCTTGCAACAACCAAATGAGTAGATATTATCATTATCCTTATTTTGTGGATGAAGAAGATGAGGCCAGAGTTAAGTCATTAGTCTAGGGCCCTCAAGCTAGGAAATGGAGGAAAAAAACAAAAACCAAACTCACTGCCATTGAGTCATTTCCCACTCATAACGACCCCTCCTTAGGTTTCCCAGGAGGTATCTCTAGGGAAGTAGATTGCCCAACCTTCCTTCTGAGGAGTGGCTGGTGAGCTTGAACCGCCAGCCTTCTGGTTAGCAGTCAAACGCCTTAGGCACTATGCCACCAGAGCTCCTAGGAAATGGAGGAGCTGGATTCAAATTAAGGTCATTGGCCACCAGAGTTCATGCACTTTTCCGCTACCTGCTTTGTCTTTACTGTGAGATGTATATATCTTCCTAGACTACAGATTTCTTTGGTTTTCCCAACTATAAAACCTGAATAGTTATTAGTAACACCTATTTCACCTGATTTGGAGGAGCATTAACAAAGCTATCAGAAATAGACATGTCGATGATAAAATGTTAATTGAATGTTAAGCTATTATTATTATCACCCTAGACTATTGTAATAGTTTTATGACTGTAATCCATCCTTCCAATACATTCTTCACTTTGCCAGCCAGTTAGTTTTCTAAAACATAGATGAATAATATGATTCTGATACAATGACTCTGTATTGTCTAAAAGATATTTTCCAAACTCTTTAGTTAGAAATATAGGTGTTTCATAACCTAGTCCTGCTGTCCTCTGCCATGTTTTCTCCACTGTTCCCTAAAGACATCTTACTTTTCAGCCATGTAAAACCACTAGTTATTTTCTGATCACACACATAACCTATTCCCTTCCATGACTTTACCCAGATAGTTCCCTTAGCCTGGGATTCCCTCTTTACCTGTTCAGTGAACATCTTCTCATTCATTAATACCCTACTCCATGACACCCCCCCTGTGAAGCTTACTCTGATATCCTCAGCAAAGGTAAGCCCCTTTCCTTCATGATCCCATAGCCCCTGGCACACGGTTGGTTTTGTTTGTTTGTTTGCTTATCTATCATCCCACTAGAAATGGAATGTCACTAAGTCAATTCAGTTTAATTAATATTTGTAACTAAATGTTAGCTGAGCTTACTTCTTTTGTGAGAAGTTAGGTCCACTTGTCTAGCACTCCTCATTGCAGACTCTCAGACAATTGGAACTCTTCCACAGAATTTCTGTAATTTCCATGGCTAACCTCACCCTGGTTCTCTCTATATCCTTTCCTGTATTCTAACAGCCTGTTTTGGTGTCAACACATGACTCCCATAACTGCATGCCTTCAATACTTTCAACAACTAATCCAATAAGATCAGAAATTTCATGCATTTAGCAACTTTGCTTAAGATGGGGAGCTGGTTTACAGAGGAAGATCTCATCAGGCATCTTCTATCTTTCTCACTCCATCTCTTCCCAGAAGCTTGGACAGTTTCCAATCTGGGATCCTGCCAAGAGACCCTCTTTATTGCCTCCAGCTCCCTTGGATACGTATTCCAGTCCTTACCTCCCACCCCCACTCATACTGCTTGCCTCACAGACCACTACTGTCAGACCAGCCTGGCTTCCCAGACAGCCTCCTCTTGCCACATACCCTAGAACAACAACAAAAAATTCTTCACTTACTGTGCTTGTATTGATCACTCATGTGCTGGCATTAGAGTAGCTACAATAGAGGAAGACAGATAAATCCCCTGTGAATACGAAGTTTGTAACCTGATGAGGGAGACAGATAGTAAATGTGTAGTTGCCAGGATGATGCTTATTATGAGAGAAGGTACATAGAAGAAATGTGCTGAATGTGTATGTGGTAGTTAAAGTTCCATATCAACTTGGTTGGGACTGGCTGAGTGGCTAGGCAGCTGGTGGTAATTATACCCCATGATGAGACTGGCAATCAGCTCCATGGTGGGATCTACCACAAGCAGCTGAATAGCTGCTTTGGGTATATGGTCTGCTTCCCGTATGTAAGAAGCCACTTTGGGAACTGTCTTTAGCTTATGGCACACTTAGACCCTGCATGTAGCCATGTCGTTGTTCAGCAGCCTGCCATGCTTTGCCAATCCTGGGACTTTCAATGGACTTGAATCAATGGCCTGCCTTGTGGTTTGGTAACAAGGGGACTGTGCCATTTTATTTGTTGACCTTGGGCTTGTTAGCCTCAGCAGCCAGTAGCTGCCTGAGTGAAGAGATGCCTCTAGCTTCAGTGGGCCGGGAGCAAGAGGCAGAGCTGAAGCCCAAGGTCGAGGGCCTTTTACCTGGCCCCTAGAGCCTGGCACTTTGAACTCAGACTTAAAGCCTCCAAATTCTAAGAGAATAATAATCTCTTGTTTGTCAATCCATCCCATTTGTGGTATATTCTCGTCAGAGAGGCACTAGGTAACCAAAACAGTGTATAACAACAACAAGAGCTGCAACTTTTTAATGAGGTCATACTGTGCACCAGTGACCATGCTAGATCATGAGAAATTAGTGTTCTCACGGACTTTGCATTCTAATGGAGAACACAAATAAAAATATGCACAGGTCCAAAAGAACTAGATGGTGCCCAGCAACCACAACCAATGATTCTGATCACGGCCACAATAGAGGGAACCTGACAGAACAGGAGGAAAACATGGAACAGAATTCAAATTTTCCATAAGTCCAGACTTACTGGGCCAGTTGGGATAAAGGGATCCCTGAGATTATTACTCTGAGATACTCTTTAACCCTTGAATTGAAACGATTTCCACAGGTCATCTTTTTGCAAAGTAGCAGAGAGCCACACAAAATAAAGGTTATTATCCACGAGTATGGAGTGCCATTAAAAAACCATCTACATGAGACAAATGATCAACAACTATTATAAAACAGAGGTAACAAGATAAGGAAGTGGAGAAAGTAGTCTGGAAATGGAACAACCAGGACTCAATTAAAGAGAATGTTGACACGTTGTGAAAAATGTAACTAATGTCACTGAACAATTTGTCATATGGAAATCTAAATTGCTCTGTAAACTTTCACCAAAGCACAATAAAATATTATTTTTTTAAAAAAAAAGTGAGATGACGATAAATGCTGTGAAGAAAACAATAATGAGGGTGAAGTAGTCTGGGGTTGTGTTGGTTAGGATTAGGTTCAATTGCACATGATGGACAAAACAAATAAGGGTGATTTATAATAATTAGGTTTTTATTTGTTTGCTTCTTTAACATAAAGAAATCCAGAGGTAGGCAGTCCAGGCTAGAAGAGTGGTTTCAGAGTCTTCTTTTTTCTCCGCCACCCTTAACGTGGCTTAAATCGTCAAGAGTGCCTCATGGTGGTTTAAGGTAGTTGTTAGAGCACCAGCCGTCACATCTGAGGCCTAGAAATGAACAGGGAGAAAGGATGTAAAGGCAAATAGGGGACACCCCCAGCTGAGTTGGCTCCTTAAAGGTACTTTGTCAGAAACCTCGCCCAATTTCTTCTTTCATATCTCATGGCCACCCCTAAGGAGGACTAGGAAATGAGATCCACCAGTTATGCACAAGGGTGCCCAGAATGTTACCAGGGCTTATTCATAAGACAGAAGGGGAGAATGGGACTGGATAAACAACTTGCCAGATCTGTCAGAGCTCATGAAAAGCTTTCCAGAGAGAGAGAGAGACTCAAGCTGAAAGATGAGTAGGAGTGTGGCCAGGCCAAGAGGAGCGCAGGGGAACGAGCACTGCAGCCAGCGGAGGGCGGGCAGCTCTGCTAACCCTCCTAGTTTATCTGTACCCAGTGCTGAGCCTGGAACCCGGTCCAGAGCTCATCCCAGGAAATATCTGTTAACTGAATATTGGCCTCTGCTCTGGTACTTATGCCAAGTAGTATAGGACCCCTACTTCAAGAAGAATGTCCCCAAAGTACTTCTCTCCACTATTTCCATTCTGCTCACAGCAAAGCAAATGAATCTTGGTGAAAAATTATCTGGTCTCTAGACACAGATAAGACTATGCACACAGGTACCCAGAAGTCAAAACGTGAAACACACGTGGAAATAAAAGCTAGCCGTAAAGTCCTGATGAATCAGGAACACTGCTTCACAGACCAAGGAATCTCCCATATTATGTATCCTTTGTTGTTTATAGCTGCAGAAGCTACTGAGATTGAGGCTAAGGTAAGGAAATGAGGAGAAACCTGCCCTTCCTGTTGATGAAATTCCAATGCAGCCTAGTTCACAGGTTTGGTGACTATTGAGCCAAATGGGAGCTCTGACACCCAGCCAGTCTTTACTCTGCTGGCAGGCCCAGAAAGCTTGGATGGGGCACCACAGGGCAGGAACTGAATAAATCTGTGCCTTGCTCAGAGCCTGGCACATGGTAGGTGTTCAATAAATACTTTCTGAAACTCTGAGGCACTTGAAAATGGATTTACATAAGGAAACATTTTAACTAAGTCATAAAGGGTAAGTAGGGGTTCTTACACAGCTGGAAAAAAAGGACAGACAGTCCAGATGGGAGGAACAGTGTATGCAAAGGTAGAGAGGAGTGAACAGCAAAGCATATTCTGGAAACTCAGGTGACTCATTGTGGCTGGAGAAAGGTGAAGGTGGGTGATGCAGATGTTAGGATATATTGTGCAGAACAGTGCTGAGATGTTTGGACTTTATTCAGTGGATAACAGGGAGCTCATGATGCAGGCTGAGCAGGAGAAAAACATGATCAGAGTCACTGAGTCATTCACCACTCTCTTCCTCAGCCACTGCCCCATTGCAGCTTTGCCCATAGTCACCTTTGAACTCCCAGCTTTGATGACCTTCACCTTCAGATGTCCTCGTTAGTTGTCCACTTCCAGAACCACATTATAAACTTTCTCCTTGAGAAACTCAAAGCGTTGTATCCCACACTCTGCCTGCAACCTGTGTTCCCAGCTCTCTCATTCTAAACCTTAACTTTCCTACCAAATCATGGAGCTTCTCTCAGTAGTTCCATTATTTTAATCTACAAAAGCTGGTATTAGCCACAGTGATCATCCATTCTACTTAGCAGCATTGTCTCTAAATGACATGTTTAGAAAATAAAGGTCACTCATTTCCTCAAGGACAAAGTTTTGTCTTCATTACTGCTATTTCAAAGACTGTGCAATCATGTGCCACTTACAAGGTGAAGATTTTATCCCTGATGTGCATTGTATGTTTAAAAATTAGTCTCATGGACAGTCCAGTCAACTGCCCTAACACTATTTTTAGAGTTACTATTACACTCCCCCGTTCTGGAGTAGTGCCTGGTGTCTTAAAAGCTTCTAAGGGACCACCTAAGGTATAGCAATTGGTCTCTATTCACCATCAGCAGCAGCAGCAGGAGACCTAGGAATCAGAAAAGGAACTGGACTGTAGGTCTAATTGCCTCCATGAACTACTGCCTCCTTAGCCATGAGACCGGAACTGGATGGTCCCCAGCTACCATTACTAAAGATCATGGAATCCTTCTCAAAAGGGGAAAAAATGTAGAACAGAATTTAAAATTATTACAGAATCCAGACTTACAGTACTTACTGAGACTGAAGGAACCTGTGAATTTTTTGATCTGGGAATATTTTCAAACCATGAACTGAAGTTACCCTTGAAGCCATTTTTAAACTGAGCAGCTGTTTAACTAAATTAGAAAAGAATGTTTTCCATGAGTATCAAGCTAGTTTAAAGAATTATCTATATAAGATCAAAGTGTTTATGGTAATTCTAAAGCATACAGAGAAGGTTAAAAGGATAATGACTCTATGTCAAGGAGTTCAGGTGGTGTGGTGGTTAAGGCATTTGAGTGCTAACCAAAAGGTTGGTGGTTCAAACCCACTGGCTGCTCCACAGGAGAAAGATGAGGTAGTCTGCTTCTTTAAAGACTTGCAGCCTTGGAAACCCTGTGGGGGCAATTCTAGCCTATCCTATAGGGTTGCTATGAGTTGGAATTGACTTGACAGTGAGTTTCGATTTCAGTCTAAACTAAGTCAGTGGTGGTGAAACAATATGGGTAGAGATAGTGAGAATACTGACACAATGTAAAGAATATAAACAATGTTATTGAATTATACATGTAGAAAGTGATGAATGGGTATATGTCCTGCTGTGTATATTTTAACCAAGATTAAAATAAACAAAATAAAGCCCCATGCACCAAATGCAGGAAGATTTTTATGCTTCTCTAGGGCTTGAGCCACCCACTTCTTTGGTGATTCTGGCAGCCAATCATTCTTGGGAAGACTAAAATCACCCAAATAAAGTTTGGTTTCCTGCACCGTCTTCCCCTTAAACCCTGCTCCTCCTTCCACATTCCCTATCTCAGTGAGCAGACACCCATTTCCCAGGCCGGAAACTCATCATCATCTCTGAGTCTCCTTCCCCCTCTCTTTGCACATCCAACCCATTGCCAAGTCAAATCCATTCTACCTCCACGGAGTCTCATGAGTCTGCTCCCAACTTTGCATCCCAATGACTACTGCCTTCATTTAGGCATCCACCTGAATCTCACCTGCACTGCGGATCAGCCTCCTGACATCTCTCCCCTCTTCCAGTTTTGCACACACCAAACCACTTTCCACACTCTAGCCCAAATGATGATTCAAGCAGGCAAGTGTGCTGGTATCAGTTTTCCAACTTGAAACCTCCAATGACTCCTCACTTGTCTCAAGATAAAGTTCAAGATCTTCATTGTGGTGCACAAGGCCCATCCTAGTATGGCCCCAGCTAACTTCTCCCATCTCCTCTTCCCTCCCTCTCTACCTTACAACTTCAAGCCTGTGTTCTTTCTCTCTAGTTTGCATTCACTGGTCCCCCTAAATAGATGCCTCCATTTCAACTTGGCCAACTCCAACTGGTCCTTCAAGTGTCAGTTTAGCCTCCATCTGCTCCTGGATTCTCTTGCTCTGTCAATCTGGGTTTGATGCTGTCTGTGTTTTCCCGAGGAAGTCATAGAACTTACCCACACTGTACTGTGATTGTCTATTTGCTTATTCCACTATGCCCTATAGGAGTGCTGGTGGTGCAGTGCCTAAGGCATTTGACTGCTAACCAGACTGCTCCTCAGAAGGAAGATTGGGCAATCTACTTTTGCAGAGATACTGCCTCCGAAACCTAAGGAGGCGTCGCTATGCCTCTGTGTCTCACTCAATGAGCTCCATGAGGGACTAGGTCATATGTTGTTCCTCTCTGTGCCTCTAGCTCCTGAGCCAATAGATGCTCATGTGCTTTTTGAATAAATGAATCCCTGCTTCCACCTTTGCCAACTCCCCCTCTTGACTTCCACAATAATGGGGGAGATACAAGTAAAAGGGTGGGTGGTGTCAATGATCAGCACCCTTGGCTGCTAACCAAAAGGCTGAGAGTGTGAGTCCAGTCGGCAGCACCTTAGAAAAAAACCCTCAGCAAACTATTTCCAAAAAATCAGCTCCTAAAAACCCTACACAGCACTACTACTCTGATACACATGGGATTGCCATGAACTGGAGTCAACTCAGTGGCAACCACTTGGCTAACAAGTAAAAGAGCCATCCTAATTTAAATGTTGTTGTTGTTATTTGCCATCGGGTCAGACCCGACTCATAGCAACCCCTCCTTGGGTTTCCAAGGCAGTATCACTACAGAAGTAGACTGTCCCATCCTCCTTCTGAGGAGTGGCTGGTGGGTTTGAACCACCAGCCTTCTGGTTAGCAGTCAAGTGCTTTTAGGCACTACCCTACCAGAGAAATGTTATAAGAACCATAATGGAGTTGTGCATAAGGTAACTTTGGAGCAAAGAGAAAGGTGCTATACCTGCTGCAAGTGTCCCAAAGAGTGATATCCACATGGGATGGTAACATTTTGAAGAACAGCAAATGGAAAGTGCACCCAAACCTCCAACTTGAAGATCAGCTTAAGAATGTAACTCTAAATGAGTGGTTCTCATTCTCCTCCATTCTGAAGAGTTCTAATAGCAAAAACTTTAGAACCTCTCCCTCCCCCTATCCACAGTGGTGGTTAAAGTAGAAAATCCTAAAAACTCCTCTAACCTCAGTAAGGGTTTAAAAACAGTCTGAATCCAATTGTAATCATCACAAATGCTGTTCACAAAACTTCACAGATTAGCAGTATACAAATGTGAAAGATAACTAAACATGTGCACAGATGTGCTTGGTGTAGGTATGGATTTGTGGATTCCCTGTCAAAATGCCACAGTTCTGTGCAGGGAGCCAGTGGTTTTCACTCATTTATGCTAAAGTGAGCCAGGCCTTTGTCCCTCTCAGCTTCCTTTCTCTCTGGATCAGTAACTGACTCAGGGAACAAGCTGACCTGGAAGGAAGACATGGCTGAAAAATGAATTACACATGATGTGATGAGATGGATAGCATCCGCTTTGTTCACCCCTTTTCACGTCATGATGGATAGGTTAGTTTGGAATCATGCTAAAACCTCCTCTAGTTATTCAAGGACTTGTATATCTTACACTTTAAGTCCTGTTTTTAGCAGCCACAGTCAACCAGGACACAGTAAACAATTTCTCACAGTCCTTTGCCTGAGAAGAAAAAGAAAAATCACATAATCTCAACAAATGCAGAAAAATTTATCAACATTTAAATCCATTAATTAAAGAGCTAGGAAGAGAAGGTAACCTTCTTAACAAAATCTATCTACCAAAACCTTTAACAAGAAACAGGTCTACACAAGCCACAACCTCCTCAACCCTAATACCAGAAGAACTAGATGGTGCCTGGCTACCACCACTGACCATGCTGACTGATGTCACAATAGTTGGTCCTGGGTAGAATGAGAGAAAAATACTGAACAGCACTCAAATCCCTATTTAAAAAAGAAAAAGAAAAAAGAAAAAAGAAAAAAAAAAAAAAGCCAGCCAAGCTGGAACAGTACAGAACAGAGGACACCCTGAGACTAACACCCTGAAATACTCTTTAAATCTAGAACCAAACCTATCCCCTGAGATCACCTTTTAGCAAAATAGCAGAGTGGCACACAAAATAAAGTGTATTTCCCCTACGATCAGTGCCCTACTTTCAAAACAGTATGAGGCCAAAAGGCCAACATTACTCAAAAGTAAAGATGAGCACTTGCAGGGAAGGAAAGTAGAGGACTGGGAAGGGAGCAAGCAGAACACAATGAAAGAGAATGCTGACAGATGGTGATAAATGTCACTGAACAATGTGTGTGAAAATCATCAAAAGGGAACCAAACTTGCTGTGTAAACTTTCAGCAAAAACTGAATATTATTATTAAAAAAAAAACCTTCAACAAGCATCACACATAATGAGGAAATTTGGGGTGGGTTCCCTTTAAGGTTGGGGACAACCAAGGAAGCCCACTATCATTGGTATGGTTCAACATAGGACTGAATGCCCTGACAAATGAACTAGGAAAAAAGAAATAATAAGATATAAAAGAGAAAATATAAAATATCTTTATTTTCTTAGGACATAATAATTCACGTTGAAAATTAAGAAGAATCCGCCCCTTCTATTGTGAGAATACTACTCTAAATCAGTAACTGCTAATCCTGGGTTCCTGAGGCCACCAAGAATTACCTGATTTTGATTAAAATAGTTCCTTAACAAAATATGTTATCTAATGAAAGCTAAGCTGTGGTGAATGAGGCATTCTCATGCAGCTCGTTGTTGTTAGGTGCTCTCCAGCCATCCCCAGCTCCCAGCAACCTTGTGTGACCTATGCCACCTGCATGATCTTTGGTAGGTTTCAGCTCACTGTTTTGGCCGTTGTGTCAATCCACCTCACTGAAGGTTTCCCTTGTTTCCAGGGACCCTCTATTTTACCAACCATGATCTCCTTTTCTAGCAACTGGTTTTTCCTGATGATGGCTCCAAAATAAGCAAGTCAAAGTCTCTCCGTCTTGACCTCTAAGGAGAATTCTGGTTGTCATAGCTGACCGATTAGAACAAACCTTTCAAAAAGCAATTTGGCAATACTATCAAGCTTGTATGTTTGTATTCTTTGACCTGGGGATTCTCTTTCTGGGAACCTGTATTATTGTGGAGGGTGGGGAGTGGGATTCTAAGTAGTGAAACATGTGCACAAAGGATATTATCACAACAGTATGGCAGTAAAACATACCAAAAACAACCTAAGAACAGGAAAAGGGTTGCATAAGTTATGGTGCATCCACTAGATGAATGGTTCTCTTTATAAGGAGTCTGTCAAAACATTAATGTAGAAGCATATATACAATCTTATCAAATGATGCTTTTAGAAAACATGTCATCTTCACAATTCAAAAGGTCTGGAAGGTAATCTACCAAATTTTGGTAGTGGCAGTTTTCTAGTGGCTGGGATTTGGAGTATTTTTTTCTTTCTTTTTACTGATGTCATTTTCAAGTTCATTATAAAGACTATAGGATATAATTTTTTTAATGGGCAGAAAAACTAATAATAAATCATGTTTTATAAGAAATTAAACAAACATAGGGATGTCATAGGGAATTTTTATGGTTTGGGGAATGGCCAAGAATGGAATAATTAAGGACAAAGATACAATAAATTGCCTCGATTAAAAAAAAAAAAAAAAAAAAAACCTTGGGGCTGCCTCGTGAGGAGTCTGTTTTTCCGACTCTCCCTGTGAGCTTGCTCTCCCTCCCCAGGATTTCATTAGGCCTAGAGAACAGGGACTGAGTTACTTTTCTCAGATGCTAGGGAGCTCTGGTGGCATAGTGCCTAAGGCATTTGACCACTAACCAGAAGGCTGGCAGTTCAAACCCACAAGCTACTCCTTGGAAGGAAGCTTGGGCAATCTACTTCTGTAGTGATACTGTCTCGGAAACCCAAGGAGGGGTCGCTATGAGTCGGGTCCAACTCCACAGCAGTGAGTTTGGTTTTTTGTTGTTGTTGTTTTGTTTAGTATACCCACAAAGGAGCTTTGGTGGTGTAGTGGATAAGGCACTTAACTCCTAACCAGAAGGTCAGTGGTTCAAACCTACCAGCTGCTCCACAGAAGGACGATGGGGTGATCTACTTCCCTAAAGATTCACAGCCTCAGAAACCGATAGGGGTCACTATGAGTCGGAAATGACTCTATAGCAGGGAGTTTGGTTTTTTTGGTTTAGTACATGCACAAGAGCCTCTGGGTGGTGGAAATAGTTGAGCGCTCCCTGACTAGCTGAAAGGGTGGCAGTCCAAATACACCCAGGGACGCCTTGGAAGATAGGCCTTGTGATCCACTTCTGACACAGCCTTTCTGAACCCTGTGAGCAATTCTACTCTGCACACAAGGGGTGGTCATGAGTCAGTCGGAATTGACTCGACGGCGGCAACCAACAAGAAGTACAGTCACAACTATGCTTTCGTTCTCATTTAGTGCCATGATGGCTATTCAGAAAAGTGAATGAAATAAAAAAAAAAGAGAAATGTTTATTATTTATTAGGGTGCTCTGATGGCATAGTACCTAAGGCATTTGACTGCTAACCAGAAGGCTGGCCATTCAAACCCACCAGCCACTCCTCAGAAGGAAGATGGGGCAATCTACTTCCGTAGTGATACCGCCTCGGAAACCCGGGGTGGGGGGGGGCGCGCGATGAGTGGATTCGACTGGTGGCAGTGAGTTTGTTTTATTGGTGTAATCATTTATTAAGCTTTTCCCACATGCAAGCAATGCTTTGGTGCTTCTTATGCATCTATCTCGCCTTTCCCAGCTTGCAAAATCTCTACTGAAAGGAGTTTTTTCTCCCCCCACCCCTGCCCAGGCCTGTTCTTCTTTCTCCTACCCACACAGAGACTGCCTTTTGGGGATATGATTGATTTGGATGAAAGGAAAAATGGGCAGATCAGGCTACCCTTTGTTAGGGACAAAGCCTCTCTGGCTGCCTGAAGAGGTGACTAGAGAGGCATTGTCAGGTAGCTGCACTGACAAGGTTCTGGAAATGGCACCAGAAAATCCCACAAGCCTTCTCCTTGTGACGTGGCTTATTTGCTTTACAGGCTTCAAGCATATTTGCTGATGTCAGCAGCCATCAAAGTTTAAAATAATAATGATGAGGAGGAAAACAGCCCTTTTCTGCCAGGCAGTCCTGTCCTGCCAACTCCCGTGTTCTCTTTTGAGTTAATAAAGGCCCAAGAACCACCTCCCCTACCACCTTGGGTGGTTGGGGAGCACAGTGATTTAAAAACCACCCGGTCAGCCCACTGCCAGCATAAACCATTCAGACAAGTAGCATTTGTCACACTCTAATGAGGATTTTACCTCTGTCTCAGAAAGAAAGCTATCATTAGGCTTTGTGTTTATGGGATCAAATGATTGTCTGGGGACAGTGGGTCTCTTTCAGTCCCTTCCTCATTTTAATCATGCACAAGATCAAATACATAGATATTTTCTGCATCAGATTAAACTAAAAAAAACATAATTTTGCTAGCAAATGTCTTCTGAAAACATCAATTAAGAATATAGCTTTTTAATTCCCATTTCACTTGAAAACCTGGAAACATCCACACGAGTTGTAATATAGTGCCGTAGTAGTGGAGGTGGAGCTGTCTGTAAAAAAGGAGACAGCCCAGATAAATGGTGGTTTGAGGAAGTCGGGCAGGCTCCCACTGGCAAAAGGCAGAGAGTCTCCTCAAGGGAAGAGAGTTCTCTATGAAGCAAGACCTCTTAAGTTATCTTCACATGTACAACTGAAACTGGAGCCAGTCCCTTAACAGTTAGGCTGATACCAGGCTTCTGCACCAGGCTGGCACCACACACACACTCCATTGTTAAAACCTCCTAAGGACAGATTAGAGCCCACATTCCTCAGAAGTACTGAGCTCCAGAGGGAAATCAGCCAGCAGACTCCTTCCACCTTCCACCGGGGCAACAGCTAGCTACAACTGATAAATTCTCATTGAAATACCTGGAGAGATTACACTGAGTCCTTACCAGGGCTGTCTCCAGCTTTTGAGGTGTTAAACTTGCTTATCCTGGCATGTGGATAGGCTCGAGCCAGACAAGAGTAATTCAAGTCATTAGCTCAGTTTTATATGCTTTTATTGATGGCTCCATGCAATTGTTAATCAAATTATTCATTCAAGGTGTATGATGAGATTTTTCTTCCCCCCACCTCCGAGGCCTTATCTAGTAAACACTGGTATTTACACTATCTCAATTTAGGTTTGAACAAGTAACTAATATCTAACCAAAGATAGTGAAGTTAGATGTAGGTTTGAGCAAAATCTGTTGAGGTGGAGGTTGGTTTTAGTCACGTAGCTCAACTCAGAGCTGAACCCTAGCAAAGATCTTCACTTCAAGCCTCAAGTTTTAACCAGAGGACTCATTAGAAAGCTGTGCTTATGATAAATTCTGCAGCTTCCCTTTTATTTTTCCTGAAGTTAACAGTGATTGAGTGGACGAAGTGGTGCTATGAATTAAAAGCACAACACACCTGCCTTTCCAGGAACAAGTCCCAAGGGCCCAGATTAAATTTTAGCCAAGGATTATGCTTGCCAGGATTTTATATCTCAAAAGGGTTATGTTTGGCTTTTGTAATAATAAAAGACTATTTTGGAGAGAGAAAAAAAAAAAAGTATCCCGTTTTAACATACACTGTATTTACTAGGAGGAAATACAGGGTTATGCTTCGATACAGTTCAGCCTTTGAAAGAAAATAAAAGGCACATGGTTTAGCGGATGGGTAATTCCCGAATCTCCAGAAATGTAAACAGCCAGGATTTTGGAGCCTATGGGTTTTATCAAAGATGTAAGGAAGGCTGAGACCAACACCAGTGTGTCCTCTTTGGCTAGTTTTAACTCGTTTACAGTCACAATTAACATTCAAGGAATTTCCTTTTCATCGAAGTGTTTCTTTTAAAAGCACTTTATGCCACAAACTAAAGTTCTAGCTGCCCTCAGTCCCTCCCACACAGAAGAGGGGTGAGATCTCCATAACACTTTTTTTTCTGGTTTTGAAAATGGGCTCGGACCACGTCAATGTCCCTGGGGTGTTTCTTTTCCAACACAGGGGTTTCTCACCGCCTCCCTCGTTCCTTCCTCTAAAAGCGTTTGGATTGGACACGGGTCTCCTCGTCCCTCACCCTCCTCCACACACCCCGGAGCCAGAGGAGCACCCCCTTGGGGCTCTGCTGCCCGCAGGAGCTCTGGGCCCACTCGCAGCCAGCCGGGTTTCAAGTCCTTGAGGCGGCCAGGCCGGTGTTTTCTGCAGGAAAAGGAGAAACGTCAGTCCTCCTCTCCTGCCTTACTTCCCCTACACAAGGGATTCGCACACAGGCACCGAATCCGAGTCCTGACTGTGCATAGAACTCAGGCCGGTGTCGGAGTCCTCGTCGTTGCCAGGACAGCTCTTGGCCAGTCCGCGGGCCTGGTCCACCCACATCTCCGCACAGGCCTGAGGCCGGGGTTCCGGGGAGGATCCGCCAGAGCCGGGAGACCCATCGGGCGCCACTGTTAGCTCCAAAGTGTGCAAAGTCTGAAGAAGGCCCTGCAGCTCACGCTCCTTGCTGTCCCACTGCTGCCGGCTGTAATCCAAGTCTGATTTAATGGCCTCCAGGTCCGTGTTGAGCCGGAGCCCAATGTACAGGCTGGTGCTGAGCTGTGTCCTGACCCGCTCCTGCTCCAGCAGCAGCTCGCCGTCGGGGCCGCAGTCGGGCTCTGGGGGCTCCTCCCCCGCCGCCAGCTCCTCCTGGCGCCGCCGCATCCACCTCTGGTTCAACTCCTCCTGAATCTCGGCTGAGAGGCGCTCGAGCAACTCCTCCTGCTGGGCTCGCTGCTCCTGCAGCTGCAGCAAGTCGTCACAACGGTGGGCCAGCTCCTCCAGCGCCGCCGCCTGAGCCTCGCCGTCCAGGGGCGCCGCAGCCGCCGCCTCCCTCCCCGCCGCGGCCGCCTCCAGCTCCTCTCCCACCCTGGGCTCCTCGAACTCGATGTCTGCACCCACCAAGTAAGTGTCTTGCACATAGTTGACCCCGTGCCGCCGCATGCGGTCCAGGTGCACCTTGGCCTCATAGCGGTCAATCTCGCGGTCCAGCTCCCGGAGCCGCTGCACCTGCTGGCGGATGGTGTGGTCCTGGGAGAGCACCAGATGCACCAGCGTCTCCATGCGCTCCACTGACGCGTTCTCCTGGCCCCGCGGCGACGACGAGCAGGATGAGGCGGTAGAAGACGAAGTGGACGAACAGGGAGACGGCGGCTGCTGCTGGCGCCGCCGATTGAGCTTGGCCAGCTTGCGGAAGGCCTTACGCACCACGCGCCGCTGCTTCTCCTGGGTCATAGCCAGATTGGGCCGCGCCAGGGCCCCTCGGGCCGAGCAGGGGCGCTCGCGGCTGAGCACGACACGCGCCTCTGCGCTGCGGGGGCCCGCGTTGGGCAGCGACGCCTCGCTGCGCACCAGCACGAAGCGCACATTCTCTTGTTCGTCGCCCCAAGCAGCCCAGAGGCGCAAGATGCGCGTCTTGTTGGGCAGAATGCGCTCAAAGCCGCGCCACTTCTCCACGATGCAATAGCACTGCGGGGGTCCGCACAACATCCCCTGTGGGAACACCTCGTCGTCTTCCTCCTCCTCGTCGTCGGAGGGTTCCGGCAGCTCCCCCGGACCTGGGGAATCTCCAGCCGCCCCCCGCCGCCGGCCCCGCCGCTGCCTCCGACGCCGCCGGCAGCCGTCCTCCAGCAACACCCGCACCACGTCCGAGCAAGTGGTGCGGCGGGAGAGGCCGGACACCAGCTTCTCCTCCTGGCAGATCCACACCGAGATCTTCTTCTCCGAGGGCTCCATGGCGCAACCGGGACGCAGGTGGCGGGTCTAGAGCAGCCTGACCCCGTTGAGTGGCAGCTCTGGGATAGGAAAGGAGCCCGGGACCCCCGGCTCCAGAGGCACTGGCGATTCTCCCCGGCTGCTAACTAAAGGCAGCCGCTCTGCGGCCCGGACGGCGGGCGCTGCCGGCGCAGTGCGCCCAGGCTCGGACTCCAGCCACTCACTCAAGCTTTGCCCGCGGCACCCGGGGCCTCTGGGTTTTGCTCCTCCCTACGTGGCTCCTCCTCCTCCCGCCCTCAGCGCCCTAAGCCGCCGCCGCGAGCGCGGGAGGCGCGGCGCCCAGACCCGCCCCTCCTAGCCTTGCCGCGCCCTGTCCGTCCCGTCTGTCCCGTCAGTCCGTCAGCGCTGCCGGCGTCCAGCGTCGCAGCCCCTTCCGCGGACTCACTGCTCTGCTGAGCGCGGGTCTGGAGCCCACGCTTCGGCGGGGATCGGCTCTGCGATTCCCTGGTCCTACTGGCCCCTATCTTTGCATCTCGCGCTTGTTGGACGCTCCTTCACTTTAGTACTTTTCTGTTGTTGTTGTTGTTGTTATGTGCCTTCGAGTCAGATCCGACTCATAGCGACCCCTCGTTGGGTTTCCCAGGCAGTATCACTACGGAAGTAGATTGCCCCCATCTTCCTTCCGAGGAGTGGCTGGTGGGTTTGAACTGACACCCTTCTGGTTAGCAGTCAAGTGCCTTAGGCACTATGCTACCAGTACTTTTCTAGAGGCCGGTAAATGAAGGAGTTCCGGTGGCTCAGTGGATAAAGCATTTGGCTGCTAACAAAAAAGGGTCGTCGGGCTCCGTGAGAGAAAGATGAGGCAGAATGTGTTGGTAAGGATTTACAGCCTTGGAAACTCTATGGGGCAGTTCTGCTCTGTCCCATAAAGTCACTGTGAGTGATGGCAGTGGGTTTGGTTTTGGTTTGGTCCTTCAAGGCAGCGCAGTTTGGGGAGTGCCCCTTTTGCAAAGAGGAAAGTTTAAGGAGATGCTCTAACCTCATGGAATCTCTAGCTGGGAGCTGTAGAGTCTTCATGGTTGGAAAGCAGTATTTGCATAATTAAGGAGATGTACAAGATGAGGCAGTGTGCTCCACGGGCCAGTGTAGGTATGGAACGAATGGGCTAGACTTAGAGGGCGCATTCAGAAGGTGCTCCACAGTTCTTCTGGACACGTCTGTGGGTCTCCACAGAACCTCGGCTGTCCACAGTCTTCTTGTTAGGAAGACTGCTGGTACTAGTGAAAGTTTGAGGCTCATACTCAAGTCGCAAGCTCTTTTAGGCATCCCACCTCCATAAGATGGTGGTTTCTGGCATTTCCAAGGTGCAGATATAGTCCCGAGACATAAGAGCCCATTTTTATAGCACAAGAATTCCACGACCTAAAAAGAAACTAACTTGTTTCATCCTCAGCTGCCTTCCTTCCACACTGATGGAACGTCCCTGTGTGCAAGGCTTACGCTGAGCTTGTCACAAGTCTGTAGGGTGACTCCCTTGCTTTAAGACCTTGGATGGCTCCCTATTGCCTCCTGGGTAAAGCATTTTTATTCATTCACTCAGTAAATATTTATTGAGGACCTACTGTGCTCCAGGTACTGTGCTAGGAGTTTGATGATGAACAAATCACCAGTCCTAGCCTTCAAGGAGGAGCTCTGGTAGCATAGTGGCTAAGGCACTTGACTGCTAACCAGAAGGCTGGAGGTTCAAACCCACCAGCCACTCCTCAGAAGGAAGATGGGGCAATCTACTCCTGTAGTGATACTGCCTCGGAAACCCAAGGAGGGGTCGCTATGAGTCAGGTCCGACTCGAAGGCACATAACAACAAAAACTGTGCTCCAGGTACTGTGCTAGGAATTTGATGATGAACAAATCACCAGTCCTAGCCTTCAAGGAGGAGGTCTGGTAGCGTAGTGCCTAAGGCATTTGACTGCTAACCAGAAGGCTGGCGGTTCTAACCCACCAGCCACTCCTCGGAAGGAAGATGGGGCAATCTACTTCCTTAGTGATACTGCCTCGGAAACCCAAGGAGGGTTCTCTGATGAGTCGGATCTGACTCGAGGGCACATAACAACAACAACAACAACAACAGCCTTCAAGGAGCTTCCAGTCTCATGGAGCACACAGCTGAGTGAAGATTTCCGAGACTCTCTGCTCTGTGCTCTGATAAGGGAGAGCATACAGTGCTAGGGGAATGCCAGAGTATGTCCAGTTCAATCTGGGGGAGTCAAGAAAGGCTTCCCTAGCAGGTGGTATCTTAGGCAAGGCCTGAAAAACCATTCCACCACCACTAGTTGCTGTCAATTCCAATGCATGGTGATCAATTCCAATGCATGGTGACCTTGTGTGTCAGAATAGAACTGTGCTCCATAGAGTTTTCAGTAGCTCTGACCTTTCAAACCTAGATAACCCGGCCTTTCAAACCGCCAGCCTGTCATCCAGTAGCCAAGTGTGTACCCATTTATGCCACCACAGACTCTTTAAAAAAGACCCTTAGATTTTGTCAAAGATGGAGGGGAAGGGGCAAGGCAGCATTCTAGGCAGAAGGAGCAATATGTGCAAAGGCAAGGAATCAAAAGAGTGTGGCAGTAACTGGGGTTGTAAAGAATTTACGTGAGAAGAGTATCTAAAAAGAAGGCTGAGTGGATAAGCAGAACCAGGATCAGATCAGGCCTTTAATTCCATGTTTAAGTATCTGGACTTGTTTTAAAGGCATGAGGAATCACAGAGTGCAGACTCTAGGGCCAGACTCGCTGAGTAAGAATCTCAACCCTGCTACTTATCTTGAAGGATATCCACCAAACTGAAAACAATGAGGAGCTGTGCAGACATTTGCTGATGGAGACAGTCAGGGGAACTTCACTTCATCTGTAATGATTTTAGGGTCCCTGGGAAGCACAAATGGTTTGTGCTTGACTACTAACCTAAAGGTGATCACTCAAAACTGCCCAGCAGCCACACGGAAGAAAGGCCTAATGATCTTTTTCCATAAAGATTACAGTCAAGAAAACCCTGTGAATCAGTTCTACTTTGTAACACATAGGATCACCATGAGTCGGACTCAACTTGGTGGCAACGGGCTTGTTTCTTCTTACTATTATTTTGTAATGGTCTTACATCAAGTATTTAGTCACATGTTACTCACTTATGCAATTAAAAGCCAAACTAACCTCACTGTCATCAAGTTGATTGAGATTCCTAGCAACCCCCACTGTGTTTCTAAGGCTGTAAATCTTTGCAGAAGTAAATTGCCTCATCTTCTGCCCGTGGAGCAGCTGGTAGGTTTGAACTGCCGACCTTCTGGTTAACATCCAAATTTCTTACCCATTACACCACCAGAACTCTTTACAATGTATAATTTGACAAAGCAAAAGGGTTTAGGGTGGGATCCTTAAGTCCTGGTTCTCGCTGGTACCTTTCCTTCACCTGAATAGTTCTGCTTTCTGTGGAACCAGCACACTGCCCACCCCCCCACCCCCCAGTCTGGGTGGAATCTTAGTTCCCTATAACATGCAACAGTTTATATAACCCACTACTTTATCCCAAAGGGTTGTGAAGATCATGTGTTACTGACTGAGGAGGCATCTAGTTGTGGAGGTGGTCAAAGTATGGGCTTCACATTGCATCTTTCCTTCCTCTTCAGGTTGAGCTTATGAGAAGACAGCACAGTTCTCACAATGGCAGTAGAGCCCTTTGCTAATGTCCTCACATTGGATCCCAAGGATTCATTCAACCCTGTGGTATTTTAGTCATTTATCTTCCTAGCACCTGTGAGAGGTAGGACATAACTCCCTTGTCCATGAGAAAACTGAGGCAAGAGAGAGGCACCAAGGGGAAGGGATTGGCCTGCTTCCCAGCTCACAAAGCTCTGTGGAAGCTGGTATTTTGGTCTGGAATTTCTGCCTGTCCAATCTGTCAGTCACAGTTCACAGCAGCTGTGGAACACCCAAAACAGGAACTTCTGGCCTTAATTATACTGAGCCTTGTAGAAGTGTGACTGAGCCTTCCTACCTGCATCAGTTCCTCTAAATGATTAACCTCAGAAAAATAATCCAGCAAGTTGTGTTTATAGAAATGTGGTGCTTGCTCTCAGACACATTAGGGGAAATCTGGGACTAGTCACAGATATCCAAGGGAACCCATTCCTGACCAGACTGAGCTCCCTGCTGGGGCAGAGATCCTCAAAGACATGGTTTCTTAAAGAGAGGTCAACAGGTCACCTACCTGTGATGCTTATTAAAATGCAGATTCCTGGGCCCCACCCTTTTGTTGTTGGCTGCTGTGGAGTCAGCCCCTAACTTATGGTGACCCCCAACCCTTGGGGACCCCTGACTCATCATGGTTCCTGTGTCACAGAGTAGAATTGCTCCATAGAGTTTCGTTGGCCGTGATCTTTACCAAAGCAGATCACAAGAAATTTTTCTTCTGCACAGTTGCTGGATGGGTCTGAACCACCAACCTTTCAGTTAGTAGCTGCCTACCCTAGACCTAGTGCATCAGAATTTCTGGGGATGGAGCCCAGGAACCCACATTTAAAGCAGTCTTTCCTGGGGATTCTTATGTACACCGAAGTTTGATCTCGACTACACTGGAAGAAAAGAATTGGATACAGGAATGCCCTCAGTGGGGTGGCAATTTTTTGGTCATCTTGGCCCCATAAATGATATTTATCACATACATACCCAAGTGGATAGTGGCAGCACATGACAGGTGAGAAAGAGATGCCCCTGGGAAGAGGGAGAAAGGAAGAGACAGAGTGGAGGAGGGGGTGCCTCTTCATTATCTTTTTGTGATCTTCAATCGTTGGCTGAGACCTAGCTTACAAGATGATGATAACATAGAAATGTTTAGGCATGAGAGTCTAATGTAGCAGTGACTTCAGTCATCCCAAAGACATTCTGCAAGATACTTAACATTTTTAGTCTTTGTTCTAGCAAAACCAACCTCTTTCCTGATTCACAAATCATCCTGGGAATGTACAGCACTTACAGTCAGAGAGAAGGCTCTGGAGCAAAAAGCATTGCCTTTACAATGGTGCATGACATCACCACTGAAGACATTGTCAAAAGGGGTTTTGTGTGATTAATTTTCTTTATCTGTTGTTAGCCAATTAATGAAAGGTGATACTATTAATGAGTGTGTGAACGAGACAGTGTTTTTGCTGCCACATCTGAAACATGCCCAGCTTTCTCAGGGGAGAATGGCTCTGCCCCCAATATGTGGCCTTTCTTCATTGTAGAGAGATACAAACTCCTTCTCTCCAAGTGCCCAATACCAAATGATTGTGTCAGCTGCTCTCCACCCAAGACACAATATGAGGCCTGTGTTTGAGTAACTGCTATTTTATGTGAGCAAAATGCTAGCTTTCTTTTTTCAGTGAAGTCTATTGAGTGGGGAGAAGTTTTAAGACCACATTTCTTGGTTTGAAAGCATGATTGTTTGAGTAGCTGGTACAAACCATGAGGAACTTGAGAACTCCCTGTAAGAAATACTGTTCAGAAGAAATTCAACTCAATGAATTGGGGTATTTAATACAAATAACTTACCAACAATGAAACCATATTCACAAGGAGATGCTCTTATTTGCTCCACTGAGGAGAAATGGAGATGTGTTTTCCATTGTCACTACATCCAGGTTGAAAAGGAGGGCTGTGGGCTAGATAACAAAAGTAGGTTGCATTAGGGTAGCCCAGCACCTCTCCCTGCTCTCTGAAGAAGCTCCCCTTTGTTTTACCCCTGAACCAGAGCCTTGTTTGCTTGTGCCAAGCACTGAGTTAAACCTGAGTTAGACTATGGATCCCTTACACTTGATTTTTGTGATTATGAGACCTACACAGATGCAAACCTAGAACACAATTGAACCCTTACTAGCGTAAATCTCTGTGAATAGTGGAGGAGCCACTTGATCTTATAAAACTTTTGCCCACTTGCTTTCTCTTTTATACCTAGTTGTGAAGTTACAAAGTGAAATTGACCTATTATCAGTCTATGAGCATTTGCTACTCCAAAATATTTACCTCACAAAATTAATTTTTCATAATATTAAATTTGTTTATGAACTCATCCGCTTTATTTTTCAGTTCTTGAACTGGGGAACGTCTGATTGCAAAGTCAGCAGTTCTGAAGTGCAGTTCAGGTGGAAAGGCTTTTGTAAAGAGAGGAAACAAAGAAGATATACTGGACAGTTTGGGGGATTGATTGGCTGCTGGGCATTTTCTCTCCTTATTTAGGGCCCAAGGGAAAATTTTGAACTGTTTTAAATTGATTAATCTGGATTGGCCAGTTTAGGTTTGTATTCCTGGCTGGGCTTCGACCCAGTTCATTCTAGTTCGATTCCCTGCTGAGACTTTGCATTTCCACCCCAGCCCTACTGAATCCCCTGAAGACAAAGACTGGGCAATCTACTTTCACAGAGATACCACCTCGGAAACCCAAGGAAGGGTAGCTATGAGTTGGATTCAACTCAATGGCAGTGAGTTTGATATTTTTGGTTTGCCTACTATATCAGAATCTACATTTTAACAAGATCCCCAAATGATTCTTATCTATATATCACCTTTGAACCTTATTAAAAATGTAGATTCTTATTCAGTATATCTGGGTAGAAGTTCAAATTCTCAGCAGGGGTTCAAACCTGAAGTGAACTGGGTTGAAGCCCTTGTTTGCTGCCATGAGGATAAGCATGAGTGACTCTATTGGGCTTAGATTAGTCAGTTTCTAAGAATCCTAGTGGCCAAATGGTTAAGTACTTGGCTGTTAACTGAAAGGTTGGTGGTTCAAACCCCCCAGCTGCTCTGTGGGAGAACGATGTTGCAGTCTGCTTCCTGTAAGATTTGCAGTTTGGAAAAGTTATGGGGCAGTTCTACTCTGTCCTATAGTGTCACTATTAGTTGGAATCAACTCACCGGCAATGAGTTTTATTTTTCAGTTAGTTTATACATTAAAGAATTTTAGAAAACAAAAACTCAGCTATAAAGAATATTTCAGATTTTATCCCAAAGCTCTTATTAAAGGAAACTTCAACTTTCTCAAAAAACTGTAGAATGCTTTCTACATGAGTCTCAAAGGAAATACATTTTGTCAATTCCTCAGACTTTTAGGAAACCAAATTTCTCTTCCTTCTTTCACACCCTTTCTCCTACCTCCATATATCCGTCAGCTTTGATAGCTATTTGTTCTAAGTGGCTTTATAGCTCCAGTCTTTACCAGAAACTTAGGTAAATAGTTGCAAGTTTTGCTGTTGTTGTTGTTGTTGTTATTTGCCATCTAGTTGGACCCAACTCATAGCAACCCCTCCTTGGCTTTCCGAGGTGGTATCACTACAGAAGTAGATTGCCCAACCTTCCTTCCGAGGAGTGACTGGTGGGTTTGAACCACCAGCCTTCTGGTTAGCAGTCAAGTGCCTTAGGCACTATGCTACCAGAGCTCCCTAAGCTTGAAAAATGATAGCTGAGTACT
>NW_006921601.1:10524694-10533656 GCF_000298275.1 Orycteropus afer afer | reverse complement strand
CTAATAAGTCTTTATGTTGAGAAATCTATGATTATAAAACATATTCTTAATAAAATTAATGATCTACCTAGTTCACAAAGCTGTGGTGTTGGACACCACCAAGTTGATTCTGACTCATGGTGGCCACATATGACAGAGTAGACCTGCTCCATAGAGTTTTCTTGACTGTAATCTTTACGGAAGCATATTGTCAGGTCTTTTGAATCACCAACCTTTTGGTTAGCAGCCGAGTGCTTAACACTTACGGTACCAGAGCTGTCACAGTAAATGGACCTGCCTTGCTGAAGTACCTGGGAACAATGGACACAAGCACATGTCAGCATCCTTGAGTCTTAATAGATATTTTCTTATCAAACAATAGCCAAAAATAGAACTGGGTGGACCCAAAATAATCAATTGTCTTTCTCCTTATTCCCTGGAGCAGTTAGGGGCCACAGAGGACAGGACTTTATAACCTTCATTCCGATATGAGCTAGGGAAGCTCCATTTATGTATTTTATATCTCGAGGTTCCATTCACACCCCCAAAAAGGTTGAAATCTACTGACTGTGGAACTGTGTTGCTTGACTCTGTACCTTTCTTTCCTTCCAACTTCCCAACTATTCTGATTCCACATGGGAATCCATGTAGTTATGAGGAGGCTGGATCCATCCTCCACAATGGAAATGGACCTAGCAACACATGATCTAGGCTTGACCAATCATCACACTCCATCATCTGACTCACTGATTGGTTCAGGAATAGGTAGTGTCCTAAGAGGGTATGATTAGAGTGAATCTTTGGATTTTTGCTCATAATATTGTGCAAAGACTTTCTCTTTGTGTTGCACATGAGTGAGGTCATGTGTGCCCAAGGAACTGCTGGAAGTCATTTTGCAACCACAAGGATCTGCCAAGGTCTGCCAAAGATGAAGCAACAAAATGGAAGCAGAGCCAAGAAATGGTACAAGGGAAATTTGTAACTGGTTAAGCTGTTTGGGCTAAGCCTGAAGCTTTACCCATCCCTGTGGACTTTTCAATTCCATGAGTCAGTAAATTTTCTGTATTATTTAAGCTAGTATGAGTCATCTTTTCTGTTACTTAGAGCCAAAAACATTCTAACTGATACAACATTGATCCAAGTTAAATGCCTCCCTCTTTTTATAAATGAGGAAACTAAGTCCTATTGGTATATATGGTTGTACTTGACTACACGGTTAGTTAAGAGGCATAGTCTTTCTAGTCCCCATTCAAGACCATTTTCTTTCTACTACACTAGCCATTGGAGTCTCTGGGTGGTGTCAATAGTTAATGTGGTTGGCTGCAAACCAAAAGGTTGGAGGTTCATGTTCACCCTGAGGCACCTTGGAAGAAAGGCCTAGTGATCTACTTTCAAAAAGACAACCATTGAAATCTCTATGGAGCACAGCTCTGTACTGATACATGCAGTTGCCATGAGCTGAAATCAACTGGATGGCAATTGGACTGGTCTCATATAAGCCATTTAGAACACATGATAGTTTTGTCAACAGTCAATACAATGTTAATTCTTTTTACTAGTAAGCACTAAAATATTGAAGTTGCAGTGCAGTGAATTATTTAATTTGGCTCTTCTAGCCATGGGCTCCCACCAGATGACTGGGTGGGACTGTGCAAATGTATGGTGCATGTGGCCCACCAAGAGGATTGGATAGCTTGCTAACAATGTAAATAGGGTACATGGCATCCTTGTGGGGGTGGTTGTTGTTGTTGTTATGTGCCATTGAGTCAGACCCGACTCATAGCGACCCCTCCTTGGTTTTCCAAGGTGGTATCACTACAGAAGTAGATTGCCCAACCTTCCTTCCAAGGAGTGGCTGGTGGGTTTGAACCACCAGCCTTCTGGTTAGCAGTCAAGTGCCTTAGGCACTACGCTACCAGAGCGCCTCCTTGTGGAGGTAGGACCATGCAAATAATGGGTATGGAACCCTAACATGGAGATTGAACAGTTTTGTCATTCCACTAGGCTTAAAATGAGCCATCCCAGAGGTGGAAAAAGGGGGATCTCACTGCCATCAAGAAAGATCGGCCAGGCGTAGAGCATGTCCTTGGACCTGAGATCCCTCCTTGACCTGAAAACAGAGAGAGAGAGAGAGCTATAACACTTTGTTGAGGCAGCAGAGAGACAATGGCAGCAAGAAGCAGCATAACCAAGAGACCAGCATAAGACAGAGCAGCAGGCTTCCCAGCTCACAGAGCAGGAAAGCTGAGTGACTTCGGGTAGGAGGCTTGCTAGTAGAGTGGGATATCTCTCTGGGCAAATATTCAGCAAAGCTAAAAGATCTTTGTAACACTAGCCCCACGTAGAGCAGAGGCCAAGGCCAGAGAAGCGTACCTGCAGCATGGCGGACAAGAAACTGTCCTAATTGGAGAACTGTATCTTGACTTGTTTCTGATCCTGGATCATAACCTGTAACTTCCCTAATAAATCCCATAATTGTGAGTATGTCTGTGAGTTCTGTGTGGCCATTGCAATGAATTATCAACCCCAGCAGAGAAGAAAAGAGTGCTGTGGGAGAGACAATTGGTGTCAGAATTGGTTTAAAAAAAGGGGGGTGGGGTTGTAGGGTGGTGGCATGTCTGACCTCGACCTCATAGGAATCAGCCTTGGGCTGATGCTGCTGATGGTGATTCTGTCTCCCCCTTGAGATGTTAGAGGAGGTCAGACGATGCAGCCCCCATGCCCTTTCTGCAGATGTGTTCTGAAATACTGAAACTAGTTTTGCTGGTATTTGACATCTCAAAATCAATTTCATTACTTTGTAGCCACAATGTGGTATATGGGCCTTTGGGACTCATTAGAAAGAAAAAGAGATCAAATAGTTAGAGAAAGGTACAGGGATCTCGTTTAAGAATTTTACTTAATTTATAGCTAATTTACCAGCAACTTAAACTCAGCTATGTATGAATGCTTTGTTATTTTATCCTGAAGCTATCTTACACTTTCATTTCTTTTTTTTTAAATAATGTTTTATGTTTTTTCTTATTATGTAATGATACACATATATACATACCTATAGGAGCTCTGGTAGCATAGTGCCTAAGGCATTTGACTGCTAACAAGAAGGCTGCTGGTTCAAACCCACCAGCCACTCCTCAGAAGGAAGGTTGCACAATCTACTTCCGTAGTGATACCACCTCAGAAACACAAGGAGGGGTCGCTATGAGTCGGGTTTGACTCCATGGCAGTGAGTATACACATATATACATACAGACATACATATGTAATATTTTGGGGTTGTTTTGCAAAATTATGTATGACTTCGCATTTACCAAAAACATTTTATTTAATGTATATAGTTTACAGTGACATCATTTGCTTTGGTCCAGCTGTGTGCACTTCACTCACTTTGCTGTTACCTGCATTTTCATTTCTTGGTAATCACCCCTTATCATCATTTCTTCTATTTAAAAAGCATAGTTTCATTGCCCTGTCTTCTTACCTTTGGGGCTCCTTCTACAGCTAGAATTTTCTGTAGGCTCTTCCTCTGTAAATTCTGAAAAATGCTTCCATTTTTATCTATGCAGACCATCTCCTTCACTTAAACACTGATCTTATGTTTCTTTGGGATTCTGTTATCTATCCTTAACTCTCAGCAGTTACCAATTGCCTTTGAGTTGATTCCAACTCATAGCAACTCGGTGTATTTAAGAGTAGAATTGTGCTCCATAAGTTTCCATGGATATGACCTTTCAGAAGCAGGTCACTAGGCCTTTCTTCCAAGGCCTCTCTGGGTGAGTTTGCGCCACCAACTTTTTACTTAGTAGCCTGGAGCTTAGTCATTTGCAGCACCTAATTCTGGTAGCATAGTGCCTAAGGCACTTGACTGCTAACCAGAAGGCTGGCGGTTCAAACCCACCAGCCACTCCTCGGAAGTAAGGTTGGGCAATCCTACTTCTGTAGTGATACTGCCTCGGAAACCCAAGGAGGGGTCGCTATGAGTCAGGGCTGACACAACGGCACATAACAACAACAACAACAATTTTAGAGGCTCCTGAAATGCAATGAAGTCTGCAGGAAAGGCCCTACAAGGAGGAAAAGAGAGAGAGGAACAGTTATTGAGCTTGATATTATATCCTAGGAGAAATACTAAGTACTTTACAAGAAAGACCAGCCAGCAGTAGAGCATGTCCTTGGACTTGAGAGCCCTCCTTGACCCAAGAGACAGAGAGAGAGAGAGAGAGCTATAACACTTTGTGGAGGCACCAGAGAGACAACAGCAGCTGTTGTCTGAGTCAGTATTCAATCCACCACAGACAAAGTAGTTTGTTTAAAGGTAAGGAGCTGAGGTTCTATGAATTTGGGGGTTGAGATTCAAACCAGGTGTATGCAGTTCCAAATTCACATCTCTCTACTGCCTGTGCTGGTCAGTAGGTTTTATCCCCTTGTGCCAGTTCCAAACAAATGATAATGACCATATGCATCCAGTGTTGAGAAGACTCTGAGGCCTCATCCAGGTTGGAAAGAGAGACCACAGAAGTTATTGGTGATGGTTCCCCAATATGATTGATGAAATTAGTGTCACTGAATTGCAAATGTGACAAATGTTGAATTGGCAAAAGTTGTGTTTCATATCTAGATATTTACATTATCTTTTTTAAAGAAAATAAGTAAAAGAGAAACAATGGAGTTACCTGCCAAGGTTGCAGAAGGGAGAGTGACAGCCCACACACCTCGTATTTGACATCTGTGCATGCCTAAGCCACAGCCAGTTTCAGAGGTTTCCTCGGAAGAAGGACAGGTGCAACAGAGAGTCTAGCTATAAAGTTTGTAAGCGAGAATGTATTGGGGAAAATGTAGTGTCAGATTACCCAATGAGTAAGGTAAGCACAGGCTTACTTGTACTTACTTACTAATCTGTAGGGAACAATTTCACATTTTTTTCACCACATCAAAGATTCTGCTTCTAGGTGTGGCTGGCATCTGTCTCTCTCCCAACCCCACAGCACATTCCTACAGAACCAAAGCCTCTTTTCAAACTTACAATCCATGCCAGGGACAGAGTACTCAATAAGCAAGTGTTTTGGTTCTGTAGTGCCACTCTCGCAGAAAACTACCATAAGTGGATGACTCCAATAATAGGGATTTGTTCTCTAACATTTCAGGAGGCTAGAAGTCCAAGTTCACAGTGCCAGTTCTAGGGGCTGGGTGAAGGCCCCTCGACCTTCAGCTTCAGCTCTGCCTCTTGCTCCTGGCCCACTGGACCTAGAAGCATCATTTAACTCAGGCAGCTGCTGGCTGCTGAGGCTGACAGCCGAAGGTTGACAAGTAAAATGACACAGTCCCAAGATTGTCAAGTAACACAGCAGGTCACTATTTTAAGCCCAGAAACAGTCCCAAGATCAGCAGGAATCATGGCAGGCTGCTGAATGAAGACTTGCCTACATGCAGGGTCCAAGCATGCGAAAAGCTCAAAACTTTTCTCAAAGCTTCATCTTATATACTAGAAGCAGACCACATCCCTAAGGCAGCTACTCAGCTGCTCACAATAGATTCTACCATGTAGATGATTACTAATCTCATCATGGGGAATAACAACATCCAACTGCCCAGCCACTCAAAACCAAATTGGCACACAATCTTAACTACCACAGCAAGATAAGCATGGGCTTGCTTGTGCTTACTTATTAATCTGTCATGAACAGTTTTACATGTTTTTTACCTCATCAAAGATGTGAAATCCTTCAACGATGTGGTGAAAAACATGTGAAACTATTCACAACAGATTAGTAACTAAGCACAAGTAAGCCCATGCTTACCTTGCTTTCTGGGTACTCTAACCTTTGGGAAAAGATTTTGCATGAAGCTGTTTGAGTTTGTAGTCTGTGTTGGAGAGAACTGGAGTCAGTGTCTACTGGGGGTGAATCAAGAGCCTGGGCAGGTCAAGTGGGTAAGAAGTTCAACAACCAGTGTGCTTCTCTATGGAATGCACTGGGACAGCATACCTGCATCTTTCTTCAGACTACTATTGACACACTTAAATACACAAATGTCACCCTTTGCAGTGACTCATTGGGAGGAAGCAGTTCCCATGCCACCGCATCGGTCAGCCCACACAGTCTTTCTGTCGCAGCATACAGTAAAGCACAGAAACAGGCAGAAGGAGGTAGTCAGCTTTTCCCACTCTGAAGAGAATGGGACCCCAGAAACAAGGGGGTAGCAAGCTAGCAGAAAGGGAAGTCACCTTCTAGCTGCTGCTTTGAAGACACGTTCACTGGGCACATACCTTAGCTGGGCACTAGACAACACTGGCAGCCACATGCTGACGTGTCTGGTGGTTGCAAAGAGAGTGGTTCTCATGCAGGGTAATTCAAGGTATTCGGATGGGAAAATGTCTTAGTTATCTAATGCTGCTATAACAAAAATTCCCAAGTGGATGGAGTTAACAAAAGAAATTTGTTTTCTCACAGTTCAGGAGGCTAGAAGACCAAATTCAGAGCACCAGCTCAAAGGGAAGGCTTTCTCTCTCTGTCAGCTCTGGAGGACGGTCCTTGTCTCTTCACCTTCTGCTCCCTGGTTCCCTGGAGACCCCCATGTGTCTTGGCATCTTCTTACCCAATCTCTCCTCCGCTGACTTGTTTAATCTCTTTTATATCTCAAGAGAGATTGACTCAAGATACACTCTACACTAATATTGTCTCATTAGCACAACAAAGGCAATTCATTACCAAACAGGATTATAACGACAGGAATAGAGATTAGGATTTACAACACATATTTTCTGAGTACATAATTCAATCCATAACAGAAGAGGACAAATCTAATCATAGAAGACATTCCATAAGTGCTTAAAAATGAATGAATAAGCAGTGCAGTAGAAATTAGCACAAATTATAGATTCAGAAGACCTGAGTCATCATTTATGTTCATTTCCTTATCTGATGAATATTGAAGAGACTCAGTTGTCTGGGCAGGAATCTGTGACTGTGGAAGGCAAGGAAGCAGATTTAGGGCTCAGTACAGGAGGGGTCGCTATGAGTTGGGACCGACTCAATGGCACATAACAACAACAAAAAAAAAACAGGGGAGGTGGGATAGTTAGGTTCTCCTGCCTTCCTGTGCAGTATCTTTCCTCCATCACCATTAAGGGCTCACATTTATTTGGTCCCTCCTTCCCATACTTTACATTAACACTCAGTCATTTTTGTCCTTTCTCTCTAGAGAGAATCCTGGCATAGAGGTGGGAATATCTGGATCCTAGTCCTAGTCTGCCATTCAATTACTTCATCCGCACTTTCCCTTCCCGGAGCAGGATGAAACCAGGTCTTGCCTACATCACTAGGTCTCTGTCTAGGAATTTGACTTTATTGCCTCCAGGACATTTCAGTTCTGTTGACCTTAGGATCCCTCCTGCCTGTCACACAACACTCTATGGGGCACACTGATCTCTGGATTGTACTTGTGATTCCAGAGTACATCAGAGCTTTGCTGACCTCATGGCTACTCCCAGGCTGTACCCCTAATCTCTACAGTCCTCTCTGAAGCCCTGTTTTTATTGCTCCAACTCCCCATCTCCTACCATTACCTGCTGGGTGTCTCACCTGAATTAGGTATTTCTTCAGAGAATGCTAAATGCTTTTACTATCAATCTAAGGTACAATATGGAGAAAGAGAAACTTTACAAAATCCATTTACTACAGGTGAGTGAAAACAAGAACCAAAAAGAAAAGAAGTACATAAATAGACCTAACGAGACATGGATCGGGAACTTTGGTAGCATAGGGGCTAAGGCACTTGACTGCTAACCAGAAGGCTGGCGGTTCAAACCCACCAGCCACTCCTGGAAAGAAGAATGGGGCAATCTACTTCCGTAGTGATACTGCCTCAGAAACCCAAAGAGGGGTCGCTATGAGTCAGGTCCAACTTGACGGCACTTAACAACAACAACAACAAGTAAATCATAATTAGAAAAGGAAATCAACAGCCCAAACAAAAGCAATATCATGTATTATAAACCCCGTGAAATGAACAAAATCAGTAACAGTCATCCTACTTTGACTTTAAGGGTTTTTTCTTACCCAGGACACCAAAAATTAATGGTAAAAAGTGCTTAACCCAAATTGCAAAAGTATTGGCTTGTTTCCTTCACCAGAAATTTCTCTGCAGCATTGTAAATTTGTCTTTTCCAGCTAGAAAAGGATATTGTTGTTGTTATGTGCCGTCGAGTCAGCCCTGACTCATAGCGACCCCTCCTTGGGTTTCTGAGGCAGTATCACTACAGAGGTAGGATTGCCCAACCTTCCTTCTGAGGAGTGGCTGGTGGGTTTGAACCACCAGCCTTCTGGTTAGCAGTCAGGTGCCTTAGGCACCATGCTACCAGAGCTCCTATAGTCAATACTAAACCCTAAAGTTCTGTGTGCTTCCCCAATTCTAATTTCAAGAGGTTCATGGCAACAAATAGATAAAGGGCCGAATTTTCAGGAGATAGTTTTTAATGTTAACTCAGTTCCCATTAAGTACTTGGTCATCATGAAAACTGGTATTCATCAAGAAAAATACGTTTACACTTCCATGAAATCTCCAGTCTCCAGTGTGTTTCTTTTTCTTCATTTCCTTCATGTAAGAAGATTCCACTCCTCCAATTGGAAAATTGTTTATTAAATTATGAAACAATCAAATATTATATTATTGTTTTGAGCTAATCCAAAAGTTTGCTTTTCTTTTTTAACCATTGTAACTAGCTTATTTTAAGCCACTTGTTTTTAGAAACAAATGATCTCCCTACATGCATACAGAATGATCGCTTAGAATAAATCTTTTCAATTTCTTTGAGTTTTGATTATTTCTAAAAAGCCCAATATGAAATGAAATTTGGTTGCCTTCTTTGTCCTTCTTTTGAAATATCTTTCTTCTTTTTTTCAAATATTTTATCCTCTGTTAAATTTTCATTGGCACCTGAAAAACTTATATATATGTATATATATATATATATATGTGTGTGTGT
>NW_006921601.1:10514450-10524244 GCF_000298275.1 Orycteropus afer afer | reverse complement strand
TTTGAACCACCAGCCTTCTGGTTAGCAGTCAAGTGCCTTAGGCACTATGCTACCAGAGCTATATATATATAAATCCATTGTCATCAAGTTGATTCTAATTCATAGTGACCCATAATGAGAGAGTAGAATTGCCTTATAGGGTTTCCAAGACTATAAATCTTTAGGAAGCAGACTGTTACATCTTTCTCCCGCAGAGTGGCTGGTGGATGCGAACCACTAACCTTTCAGTTAGCAGCCAAACGCTCTAACCGCTGCACCACCAGGCTGCTTTCTAAGACAGCCAGGGGATCCTTATAAGTGTGCAAATGAGATGGAACCCAAAGATCACTGCTGATGAACTAATGTCAGTCACGCATATTCAGTCATCCAATCAATCATTGACTATGCATAAAGGCCCCAATCATGCATATACATTGAGGCCCTAATAACTACTATAATGAACCCCTGACCTTTTGGGCTTCCTCACTGATGATGGTGTGGGAGGACCTGCACACTCTGGGATCATAAAGCTCCAGCTGAAAACTCCAGGCTAACAACTCCATGCAGAAAGCCCTGTGGTAAAAAAACTCCTCCCAGACTTAGCTTGTGCATCTCTCCATGTTTACCCTTTTGTGGTTAGATTAAAAAGGTTAGAGTTGAGAAACCATTTTAATTCTCCTGGAATCCAAATCTCTGAGTCCATGGACCCACTCAGGCAATCTCCTTTAAGCATCTTTTTGAACCTTGAGCCTTTAACAAACTGTTTTCTTCAAGTCACTTCCCAGTCAAATAATAGCCTAGTGAGCTCTGGTGGCATAGTGCCTAAGGCACTTAGCTGCTAACCAGAAGGCTGGCGGTTCAAACCCACCATCCACTTCTCAGAAGGAAAATGGGGCAATCTATTTCTGTTAGTGATACTGCCTCAGAAACCCAAGGAGGGGTCGCTGTGAGTCGGGTCCAAGGAGGAGTCGCTATGAGTTGGGTCCAACTGGACGGCACATTACAACAACAACAACAACAAGCAGTTTAGCTGACAGCATTTTGCCTTAGGCATTGGACTCTTTTAGAGAGTTACCTAAGTATATCCAGTTTCAAGAAGCAAGAACCCTAGGGTCTGGCTGGAAAGTAATGGTGGATCCTTAGTGACTCTTTTTATAACTGTCTGACCCTGGAACCCTGAACATATATTGATGCTATTGCCTGAGAAATTAACATGATAATCATCTATATAAACCATTTTCATTATCCCTTCTTCAGAGTGCCTTCCTAATACTTTCCAGGTTGACACTGTCCAATTCAAATCATATCTACTCACAGTAAATATATTCTGTTACACTAATTTTTGGTGTTTCTCTGTACATTTAGGCTTTTGACAAATGAGTATAGCCCTTTCTGTGAGTTCTATGTCATTCTAGTAAATTATTGAACCCACAGGGAGAAGTGACAACCAGGAGGGCCTCCACACCAAACCAAACTCACTGCCATCGAGTCAATTCTGATTCATAGTGACCCCCTTTGGTTTTCTGAGGCAGTAAATCTTTATGGAAGTAGATTGCCCAGTCTTCCTTCTGAGGAGTAGCTGGTAGGTTTGAACCGTCAACCTTCTGGTTAGCAGTCAAATGCCTTCGGTGCTACACCAGAGCTCCTTCAGCAGGGCCTAGCATCTGACTATTTGGCAGTTGATTAGAAGGACAGGGTCCTAACTTGTAAGACCCCAGCCTTGGATGGCAGGTAGACTGAATAGGTCTGTAGAGTCAACTGTTTTGTAAAGACCCAATTGTGGGCGGTTAGGGTCAAAGAGAGGAAACACCATGTGGGTGGTTGATGCCAGAGATGGAAAAGTGGGAAAGCGGGGATGTTAATTATCTTCCATTCTGGAGATTGGCCTTGTGTCTATTATTATTAATGCACTACATAATTTAGTTTTCCAGAAAAAAGAGAAAGTGAAGTTTAATACATTAAGCATTGTTTTTCAAATAAATTTTAAATGAGTATTCTTGAAATCACCAGCCACTCCTTGGAAGGAAGATGGGGCAATCTACTTCCATAGTGATACTGCCTCAGAAACCCAAGGAGGGGTTGCTATGAGTCAGGTCCGACTTGACGGCACATAACAACAACAATTCTTGAAATAAACCTTTGTCATTTTGTATATACAAAGATATATATACACATTATACATAGAGAGAGAGAGAGGAAAAAAAAGGAGAGTGGCTGATTTGATTCACTACATTTTTTTTTTTTTTTTAATTTTAAAACCTAATTCACAAGTAAGTGGGTTTTTGCCTAATTTTGGTACCAAACTAATTCCTTTTTAATGGAAAAATTTCTAACATATAGTGTACAGTCTCTCCTTTTCTGGAATTAGATTAATGCATTCAGGCACTTGTCACCTGCCAAGCACAGTGTTAGTTATGCACTTTGCATCCATGCAATCTAATTCCCCACAGCCCTGTGAAGGAGGCATTTTTAGTTTGGTTGTTTGAATATCAGGACACATTTTCAAACAATAATAGTAACCATTTCTTGAGAGCTTACTATGTGCTAGACACTCTGCCAAGCACTTAAATAGTTTTAATTTAATTTCCACTATATATTAAAAAATAATAATAATACCTCACTGCCATTGAGTCAATTCTGACTCATAGTGATCTCCATTGGGTTTCCAAGGTTATGTATCTTTACAGAAGCAGACTGCCTCGCCTTTCTTTCGTGGAATGGCTGAACCACCAACCCTTTGGTTAGCAGCCAAATACTTTAACCACATTACCACCAGAGTTCCTGTCAATCTCCAACCATAGTGAGTCAGACACCCAACCTGATGATACCCAACAACAACAGCAGCAGCACAGACCTGAAAAGAGGCTTTATTTTCACCATTTTCCAGATGATGACTCTAGGGTTTAGAATGGATAAGTGACTTGCCCAAAGTCACAAAGCCAGTGAGTGACAGAATCGAAACTCAAGCTTTGATCTTCCAACTCCAGATACAGTACATAAAGATGCCAAGACCCACCAAGCCACAGGCACTAACTAGGCCTTTCAGATTATCCACTCATATGTCAGTCTGGGTACCAGTTGGTTCAAATTTTAGAGTCCTTAATGAAGACATTATTCACAGAGCAAGGAATGGGGAGCAAGCAAGAGACAGTGAAGCACCCAGAAAATATGGTAATATAGAGCTCATTGCGGGGGGGGGGGGGTGGAGAAGAAAAAGAAAACAAACCACATTTGTGCACGAATAGAAAGAATTTAAAATAATGACTTCATTTAAGAGTAATGGAGGACTGAGAGGACAAAAAGTGAACACTGAGTCTCCATAATAGAGTAGCAGTTACTAGTTGCCATCAAGCCAGCTCTGACTCATGATGATACCATGTATGTCAAAGCAGAACTGTGTTCCATAGGGTTTTCAATTGATAGTTTGGAGGTAGAGTGATAGGCCTTTCTTCTGAAGCACATCTGGGTGGCCTTGAACCTCCAACATTTTGGTTAGCAGCCAAGTGCTTAACCATTTGGACCACTCAAAGGCTCCTATCATAGGGTAGGCAGCTTCCAAAATGGCTCCCAGGGCAAAGTTCTGAAAACTTCTTAGCCACAACCAAACATCTTAAGGGAATGATTCAGTGGGCTTGGGGACTTAGGATCACAGTTTCAGGGGAACTCTAGGTCAATTGGCGAAACATAGTTTATGAAGACAATATTTTACAACCTGTTTTAGGGAGTAGTAACTAGGGAAATGAAAGCTTGCAAGCAGCCATCTAAGTTGTAACTATTGGTCTGTCTTTGGTTTGAACAAAGAAGAGTGAAGAAAATCAAAGACTCAAAGAAACATTAGTCTAAAGGACTAATGGACCACATGAACCACTACCCTGATATCAGTAGAACTAGAAGGTGCCTGGCTACCACTGCTGACTGCTCTGAAAGTAGAGGTCCTGGATAGAGTGGAAGAAAAAAAAAATGTAGAATAAAATTCAAATTCACAAAAAAGATCAATATTACTGGTATGAAAGAGACTGGTGGAACCCTGAGACTGTAGCCCTTAGACATCTTTCAAGCCTGGAACTGAACCCATCCCCAACAACCAACTTTCAGCCAAGCAATAGACAGGCCTAAAAAGTGAATAATAATACAGGGAGGAATGTAATACTCAGTACAATCAACCATACAGACCAAAAAGGCACATTCGCTCAAAAATAAAGCTGAAAAGGCCAGAAGGAACAGGCAAGGATGAATGGAAATGGAGAAACAGGGAAGCAGTGGGAAGAGCACTATTCCATTGAGGGGACTGCAACCAATGTCGCAAAACCAAATGTGTATATAATGGAAAACTGATTTGCTCTGTAAACATTCAACAAAACTACAATAAAAACTTCAAAAATTAAAATTAAATTAAATGGTCCCCTGTAATCCTCACTCCTAGTATCACACTTTTGTATAACCCCCTCTGCTTAGGTGTGAACTTGGCCTAGTGCTTTCTTCTAAGGAACAGAATATGACAAAAGTGATGAAGACTCTGGCTTCTACCTTGCTTATCTTTCTTGCTCTCACATATGCCAGTTATAATGGCTGCTAGCTTCTATATTGTGAACTGCCTTAAGGAGAGACCCATGTAGCAAGGAGCTAAGGGTGCCCAGCCAACAGCCTGCAAGAAATGTAATCCTACCAACAACTACAACAACTACATGAGTGAGCTTGGTGTAGATCCTCGTCTAGTCAAGCTTCAAGATGACTGCAGCCTGGTCAAGTCTTTGAATACAGTCTTAATGCAAGACTTGGACTGAGTTAGAGGCATCCGGTTGTCTGCACACATATTTCTGACCCACAGAAACTGTGAGATAATATGTGTGTGTGTGTGTATTATTTTAAGCTACTACATTTTCAAATAATTTATTATACAGCAACAGATAATTGGAGCCCTGGTGGTGTAGTGGTTAAAGCATTTGGCTGTTAACTGAAAGATTAGTGATTGGAACCCACAAATTCTGGAGGAGAAAGATGTAGCAGTCTGCTTCCATAAAGATTACAGTTGGAAACTTTATAGGGGCAATTTTACTCTGTCCTGTAGAGTTGCTATGAGTTGGAATCGACTCAGTGGCGACTGGTTTAGATTTCTGGTTTGGAACAGATAACTGATACACTATTATGGATTGAATTGTGCCACCAAAAAATACGTACTGTAAATCCTAACCCCCATACCTGTGGTTATAACCCCATTTAGAAATAGGTTTTCTTTCTTATGTTAATTAGGTAGTATTAGTGTAGGGTGTATCTGGAGTCAATCTTTTTTGAGATATAAAAAGCATTAAACAAGCAAGGTGTAAAATAGATGGCAAGATACAGGAAGAGCTCCAAGGAGCCAGAAAGTAGAAGCTCAAAAGTCAACTTTCCTCCAGAGCTGACAGAGAAAGTCTTCACCTAGAGCTGGCACTCTGAATTTGGACTTTTAACCTCTTAAATTGTGAGAAAATACATTTCTGTTAAAGGCGTAAAGGCTCCAAACTGTTAGAGAATGAACTCCTGTTTGTTAAGGCCATCCCATTTGTGGTATATTCTTGTCAGAAGAGCACTAGGTAACCAGAACAGCCACTCTAACAGAAATACCACAAATGGGATGGCTTTAACAAATAGTTTATTTTCTTATACTTTTCGAGTCTAGAAGTCTGAGTTCAAAGTGCCAGGCTCTAGGGGCTGGGTGAAAGCCCCTCGACCTTGGCTTCAGCTCTGCCTCTGGCTTCCGGCCCACTGAAGCTGGAGGCTTTTCTTCACTTAGGCAGCTGCTGGCTGCTGAGGCTGACACACCCAAGGTTGACAAGTAAAAAGGCACAGTCCTAATGTTTCCAAACCACATGGCAGGCCATTAATTCAAGTCCATTGAAAGTCCCAAGATTGGCAGGGCATGGCAGGCTACTGAATGCAGACTTGGCTATATGCAAAGTTCAAAGGTGCCAAAAAGTTAGAGACCATTCCCAAAGCTTTTCCTTATATACAAGAAGCAGACCACATCCCTAAGGCAGCTACTCAGCTGCTCACAGTAGATTCCACCATGGAGTCAATTACCAGTCTCATCATGGGGAATATTACATCCAGCTGCCCAGCTATTCAACCAGGCCCAGCCACGTTGACACACAACCTTAACTACCACAGATGGGAAACCATAGAGCTGGTGCCCAGACTTGTGAAAAGAGGGTGCATTTTGCTGATGCTGGGATGTGAGAGGGCACAACAAGGCTGATTCTTCGAGTGTGAAAAAGATCTGAAAATTGGAACCAAATCCCACTGTCAAAATGGCAAACCATTGTTTCAAAGACGCTGACAGGAACAGCAAGACAAAATTGGGAGGAGCAAGTCTTTTCTTCCTCTTCCTGTCTCCCTTTTGTGCCCCTTATTAATAGAACCTAATAGGGAGCCAAGAAGTTCCGCTGGTGCAATGGATAAGGCATTTGGCTGCTAACCAAAAGGTTGGCAGTTTGAATCCACCCAGCAACTCCATGGGAGGAAGATGAGGCAATCAGCTCCCATAAAAATTTATAACCTTGGAAACTCTATGTCCTATAGGGTCACTATGAGTTGGAGTTGATTCAATGGCAGTGGGTTTGGGTGTTTTGTTTTGTTTTGTTTTTTAATAGGGAGCCAGCTGATTAAGTTGCAGAGTCCCAGCCCCAGCATCAAAACACAGTATAAAAGGGTGAGTTTGTAAATGAGAAATAATTCTTTATTAACGGGCACAGTCCACCACTTCAGTGACTCTGCATTCATATGGACTTCCATATGACAACACAATTTGTTGCTTCCGCCTAACAAGATGCAACTACTCTCTGTACAGATGAAGACACTTTAACCTTCTTCCCTGAAAAGCAATGTGAGATTACCCAATAAGCAAGGTAATCACATGTTTACTTGGGCTTACTTCCTAACCTGTAGCAAACAATTTCACATTTTTTCACCAAATCAAAGATTCTGCTTCTAGGTATGAGACATCTGTCTCTCTCCCAAGCCCACAGCATCTTCCTACAGAAGCAAAGCCTCTTTTCAAATTTATAATTCCTGATGGTGACAGAGTACCCAGTAAGCAAAACAAGCACAGGCTTACTTATGCTTACTTACTGATCTGTAGTGAACAGTTTCACATGGTTTTCCCCACAGATGGGTAATCCATCTCTTCTAAAAGGGGAGACACAAAATCCTAAAAGGAATCATATACACTTGTGCATCATAGTCATAGTATCTGTTCCTGGATGGTGTTAATATCAGTCCCCTCTGAACATTCAGTTGTAAACCCACCAGAATGCTCTGTAATCTAAAGATTAAATTGTAAAGTTAAGTTGGCCATCAATACCATTAAGAGAGAAATGAGAGAAAAAATAATTATGTGTGTAAGCATCATGCATACATGTTGTTGCTGTTGTTGTTATTTGCTGTTGAGTTGGATCTGACTCATAGCGACCCCTCCTTGGGTTTCCAAGGCAGTATCACTATGGAAGTAGATTGCCCAACCTTCTTTCTGAGGAGTGGCTGATGGGTTTGAACTGCCAGACTTCTGGTTAGCAGTCAAGTGCCTCAGGTACTATGCTACCAGAGCTCCTATGCATACATAAAACATGTTGTTGTTGTTATGTGACATCAAGTAGGGCCCGACTCATAGTGACCCCTCCTTGGGTTTCTGAGGCAGTATCACTACGGAAGTAGATTGCCCCATCTTAAGAAAAAAATGTGTATTACAGTCCTTGTTTCTATAAGCGATCACCAGGCAGAGTTGATATTTATAACTTCTTTTCTACACTACTTATCCCATTTTCCTTTCCTTTGACCTCTGCTAGGACCTTTGCTGGTCAAGGCTCTTTAGCTGGTAGAATGACTCTAGCCTCTATTTCTAAAGGGTGTCTATCCTCAGAGGTTCTTCCTGGTTTTCCATTAAGTATTATTATTAGACATCAACGTATTAAGAGGTGCACCAGAGAATTCTCTGGCCTCCAGGTATAGTCCCCCATGCCTTCATTGTGTGGCAGTAACCCAATTTCTCCTTGATAATCAGGACCAATCACCCCATCCAGGAGAGTAACTCCCTTCTTTGTCTTTTAATGCAATGTTCTGAGGAGCTCATAATGGTTTAATTTAATGGAACCTATTGTGTCCTCTGATGTGAACATTCTCCTCTTGGGTACTCAAACCTCCAAAACAGCAGAACTCAAAGTTATGGGGACAGAAAACAAAAATTCTGAGAGTTATTAAGTGAATAGTGAGAGATCCACTCTCACTTCTATCCCTTGACACTTGGACCCATGTATTTTCTCTATGAGAAAAACAGCAGCTTATATTGGTTGCTGATTCAAAGGATAGACTACACCCTGAAAATAGAGCCTTCAACTGTCTGTCATCTTCCAACTGATGCCCTAAATGGGTCTTCAGTACACCATTCCATCCTACTGTTCTATCTTGCCAACTGCTTCTTATCAGGTAAGAATGGTAGATTCCAAAGTCATGGGCTCATTGCTTCACTTCCTTTGTTGTAAAATGTGTTCCTTGATCAGAAGTGATATGGGGAAAAGCATGATAATGAATAGCATATTTTTCAAATTCATGGAGTTAATATCTGGCATAATTTTCTATGTTTCTTTCTTTTTTGTGATTTGGATAAATATCTGGCATAATTTGCACCAGCTGGAAGGCATTGCCACCTCTAGGCTTTAAAGAGAAAAGGAAAGAAATAGAGTTTCTGGGCCAAGCAAGAGGAGGACTCACCTCCACCCCCGCACACACACCCATCCTAGCAGCAACCGCGACCAGGGACCACACAGCTATTGCCAGGGGCACTGCATGGAAGCAGAGAGAAATCGGGAAAGAAAAACTCCAACCTCATCTCCTGCTGCTCTTTGATCTCCAACCAGTGACTCCCTTTGTTGGAACCCAAAGAGAGCCAAAGAGCTATGGTGATGCTTTCCAGAGGGGTCAGACTCCTGGGGCACAAAGCAGGGCAAAGAAAAGCAGATAATGGATTTGGGGGCTGGAGGAGGGAGAAGTACCAGGGCATAAAAAGAATAATTCACGCAAAAGCAATCTGGAAGGAATCCTTTGTGACTTTGAAGTCCTAGGTAGGAAACTGAAGGGCTGAGGATCCAAATTACTACGCTCGTATCTTCTTTTGGTGGGAAGTCATGACTGGAACAGGCAACGAATGGCAAACTGCATGGTTGGAATGGACAAAAAAGAATTGACTCCATTACCCCTGGACACACACCAGGTACTTGGGATGCATCTCTCTCAGGGACCTTGGACATGATGGGTAGTGATGTGTCAACCTGGCAAGAAGTTTAGCCAATTTAAGAATGAAACTCAAATCTTAAAAATCATTAGGCTGGAAAATGAATTTGCACTGTAAACTTTCACCCAAATCATAGTAATTAAAAAAAAAAAAATTAGGCTGGCAAGTTATTATCGAAAGAATTTAAACTCCAGAGTCAGAAATCAAGAAAAAAAAAATTGCCATCTAATCGATTCTGACTCATAATGACCTTATAGGACCAAGTATAACTGCTCCATAGGGTTTCCAAAGCTGTAAATCTTTATAGAAGCAATAGATCACCTCTTTCTCCTGAGGAGCAGCTGGGAGATTCAAACTGCTGACCTTTCAGTTGCCAGCCAAGCACTTTAAACATTGTGCCACAAGGTTCCTCCAGCACCAGAGAGCTCTTCTAATAACAAGCAATGTGACCTTGAGCTGTTCAACCTCTCTGAGGCTCCATGTCCTTGTTATAGAGTTGCTGTAAGGATGACATGAGCATAGAGTCTGGCACAAAATTAGTGGTCAGTTGTTT
>NW_006921601.1:10511272-10513865 GCF_000298275.1 Orycteropus afer afer | reverse complement strand
GTTGTATAGGTTGCAGATCAGATGGTGTACCAGTTGCTAGGACTGATTGTTTCCATTAATTTTGGTTTTCTTCTTTCTTCTTGATGAGGAGAGACCCGTTGTTGCATCTAGATGGCAGCTTCCTAGTTTTTAAGGTCCCAGTCACTACTCGCCAAAGTAGTAGGTGGAACAATATTTTGTATAGTATGTTATGCCAATTGAGCTTGATGTCCCCTGCGATAGTGGTCAATTGTTAATAGTAAATCTGCAATTTAAGCAAAAAAAGAGGAGAAAAATATATCCAAAGAAAGGAGGAAGAAAGAGATGATGATGCTATGAAACGCCAATGATATTATTGGGCCATATCCCTGTCCTCTTCATCTTAACATCCCTGGCATTGAGCAATCAGT
The DNA here is from genome assembly GCF_000298275.1 of Orycteropus afer afer. Classification (NCBI taxonomy): domain Eukaryota; kingdom Metazoa; phylum Chordata; class Mammalia; order Tubulidentata; family Orycteropodidae; genus Orycteropus; species Orycteropus afer. The sequence continues at coordinate 10,513,476 of NW_006921601.1, read as the reverse complement.
CAAAGTTGATAAATGAATACAAGTGACATAAAAGCAATTCTAATGGGGGAGAGGACCAGAGATTCTGAGCAAAAGACCTGATGACTCCAAGGTCACACATATGATAAAGTTAACAGGCAAGTTAAACTTGTGGTTTTAATCTAAGGGTGTAAATAAGATCTATGTACATCTTTGGGATCTGGAGGAATGGAAATACCATTTCATGTTGATCGAGAAGTCTCAAGTAGAGCAGTATAGGACAGGGATAGCAGAGTGTCTGTGAAGGTATGAACACACCTGAGTCTGAAAGTACCCAGGTGGGAAGACCAGGAGAAGATTAGGAGTGCTATGGGACCACCTTCAGGACTACTGGCCTCAGGAGCTTCTGAACAGAGATCACCATAATAGTGGTTAACAGTTACTAAATGCTTACTCCACTACTCATTTGTCAGTTTGTTGTACTGTGGTGGCTTGCATGTTGCTGTGAGGCTGGAGGCTATGCCACCAGTATTTCAAATACCAGCAGGGTCAACTATGGTGGTCAGGTTTCAGTAGAGCTTCCAGACTAAGACAGACTCAGAAGAAGGAAGGGGCCATCCACTTCTCAAAGAATTGGCCAGTGAAAACCTTATGAATATCAGTGAAACACTATCTGATATATTACTAGAAAACTTTATGAATAGCTCTGAAATACTCCTATATAGTGCAGGAAGATGAGCCCCCCAGGTCAGAAGGCAGTCAAAATATGACTGGGGAAGAGCTTCCACCTCAGCATAGAGCCAACCTTAATGGTGTGGGTGGAGTAAAAATTTTGGGACCTCCATTTGCCGACGTGGCATGACTCGAAATGAGAAGAAACAGCTGCAAACATTCATTAATAATTGGAACATGGAATTTATGAAATATGAATCTAGAAAAATAAGTTGACACAAATGAAATGGAATGCATAAAGATTGATATCTTAGGTATTAATGAGCTGAAATGGACTGGTTTTGGCCATTTTGAATCAGACGACCATATGCTCTACTATACTAGAATGACAAATTGAACTAGAATTCATTCATCATCACAAAGAATGTTTCAGAATCTATCCTGAAGTACAGTGCTGTCAGTGATAGGATAATCCACACACCTACAAGGAAGACCAGTTAATACCACTATTATTCAAATTTCTGCATCAATCACCAAAGCCAAAGATGAGGAAACTGAATATTTTTACCAACTTCTGCAGCCTGAAATTGACTGAACATGAAATAAAGATGTGCTGATTATCACTGGTGATTGGAATGCAAAAGTTGGAAACAAAGAAGAATAACCAGTAGTTGGAAAATATGACTTTGATGATAGAAATAATGCTGGAGATCACATGATAAAATTTTGCAAAACCAATGATTTTCACTGCAAATACCTTTTTTCAACAACACAAATGGTGGCTATAAACACAGACTTCGCCTGATGAAGTACATGGGAATCAGATTGACAACATCTGTGCAAAGAGGCAATGGAGAATCTCAATGTCTTCAGCCAAAACAAGGCAAGGAGCTGACGTGGAACAGACCATCAACTGCTCATATGCAAGTTCAAGGTGAAGCTGAAGACAATTAAAACAAGTCCACAAAAGCCAAAATATGACCTTGATTATATCCCTCCTGAATTTAGAGATCATCTAAAGAATAGATTTGATGCATTGAACACCAACGACCAAAAGCCAGATGAATTATGGGAAGATATCAAGAACATTATTCATGGTATGGAAAAACCAATCAGTAATTTACATGGAAAGGAAAGAGACCTCAGATAAGCAAAGCATTATTGAAGAAAAAGAACAAAGTAGGAGGTCTCACACTGCCAGATCTCAAAACCTACTATACAGCCATAGTAGTCAAAACTGCCTGGTATTGGTACAATGACAGACAGACACACAGACTAATGGAATAGAATTGAGAATTCAGAAATAGATCCATCCACATATGGTCAGCTGATCTTTGACAAAGAGCTGAAATCCATTAAATGGGGAAGAGAATGTCTGTTTAATAAATGGTGCTGGCAAAACTGGATATCCATTTGCAGAAAAATGAAAGAAGATCTGTACCTTACACCATACACAAAAATGAACTCCAGATAGATCAAAGACTTAAATGTGAAACCTAAAACTATAAAGTTCCCCAAGGAAAAACTAGGGGCAAATTTAGGGGCCCTAATATATGGCATGTTGTTGTTGTTAT
>NW_006921601.1:10509585-10510852 GCF_000298275.1 Orycteropus afer afer | reverse complement strand
ACAGCAGAAGAGAAATTAGATGAATGGGACCTTCTAAAAATTAAATTTTTATGTGCCTCCAAAGACTTTTCCAGAAGAGTCAAAAGAGAACCTACAGATTGAGAAAAATATTCAGCAATGACCTATCTGACAAGGGACTTATCTCTAGAATTTGTAGAAAACTCCACACCTCAACAACAAAAAGACGAATAATCCAATTAAAAAATAGGCAGATGACATGAATAGAAACTTCACCAAAGAGGATATTCATGTGGCCAAAAAACACATGAAGAAATGCTCACAATCATTAGCCATTAGAGAGATGCAAATCAAAACAATGAGATACCATCTTTCCCCAGCACTAGTAGCAAAGTTCAACAATGCTGGTGAGGATGTGGAGAGATTGGAACTCTCATACACTGCTGGTGGGACTGTAAAATGATACAACCACTGTGGAAATCGGTATGGCAATTCCTTAAAAAATTGGAATTAGAAACATCATTTAACCCAGACATTCCATTACTAGGTATATATCTTAAAGAAGTGAGAGGCAGGACAAGAACAGATATATTCACACATATGTTCATTGAAGCACTATTTACAATAACAAAAAGATGGAAACAACCTAGGTGCCCATCAACAGAAGAATGGATAACCAAACTATGGTACATACACACAATGGAATACTATGCAACCTTAAACAATAATGTAGAATCTGCAAAACACCACTGAAGGTGGATGAACTTGGAGAACACTACGCTAAGTGAAATAAGTCAATCACAGAAGGACAAATATTGTATTAGTGTGTTATTGTACAAAGTCAAGGAAAGATTTATATATGGAAAGAAATTTTCTTTGTTGGTTACCAGGGGTGGGAGGGGAGGGGACGGAACAATTAACAAGATAGGTGGAGACAAGTATTGATTTGGGTGAAGAGAAGGGCAATGTACCAAATATGAGTGATCAACATGGTGGCATCAAGGAAGAAGAAGACATAGAGAAGTGCATGGGAGGTACAGACAACAAAGATACACCTACAGTACTGTGTTATCAGTGAAGGCAAAATGGATATGTGGGTGGATAGATGGGTGGACAGGCTGAGGTATGTGAGCTATGTCTCTGCAGGGGGGAGTGTGGCCAAGACCATGTATAGGGTTGGCAGACAATGTTTCTACAAGTATATTGCTATGTTCTGTAAGAATTTCCAGCTGTATAGTAGAGCAGACAAGAGACAAGATTGTAGTCACTTCTTGGCTACAGCCAGCTACCCAGAGGGAGCTAGTAGTTG
>NW_006921601.1:10463994-10508950 GCF_000298275.1 Orycteropus afer afer | reverse complement strand
GGCTCAATGGCACATAACAACAACAACAACCTGTGTTTTCCAGCCAACCAAGAGACAGGCATATGAGCTGAACTTTTATATTAGGTAAATATACTCTTTGGAGAGCTCAATCATGGAAGAATAGAAGGTCTATGTATGCACAGGGAGATAGCTCAGGGGGCAAGAGTGCATGGAGGGGTGGACACAGGGAAGAGGTAACTATGGTAACTATCAGGAGGAAGTAGGAGGGGAGCTGTTGCATTGTGGTAAATTGTAGTCAATGTCATGAGACAAAGTGTATGTAAGCTGCTGTATGGAAAATAAATTTGCTCTGTAACTTTCACCCAAATCACAATAAAAAAAAAAAGAAGAAGAAGAAGGAGAATATGTTTAGAAAGCAGAAAGAAATGGAGTGGATGAACTGTCAGGGGTCAGATTATGGGGTTGTCATATTATGTCATGCTAAGATATTTGGGCTCCATCCATTGACATTTAGCAATAGTGGACCAAAACAGTGAGGATAGATGTTTTAAAAAGATATGAGAGATGGTTGGATTGTATCTCCCTGCTTCATTCAAAGTTAGCTCTGGCCATACAACTTGTTTTGGTCAATGCAGTGTGAGTAGAAAGGATGTATGTCACTCTGGACAGAAGTTTTAAGAGCAGTGTAAGACTTGCCATATTTCCTTCTCCCACAGTGGTACTGGTAGAAGCATGGATCAAGAGGGAACCTCCATCATGGTTGAAATCCCTGGGGATTTCAATGAGCAAACTCTCCCTGCTGATCTGCAATTGACATATAATGTCACATGAGTAAACTTTTCTTTTGTTAAGCCACTGGAATTTTGGGTGTATTTGTTACCATGACATTGTCAAGACTATCCTTATTGTTACAGTTCTCTCAAGGTCAGAAGAATATTCAATTCTATTCTATATTCATTTACCAATTATTCATATTTATGTAATGTTCTGTGTACTTCAAGGAACACAAAGACTAAGAAGACTCAGAGAACACAAATAGGTGTGATCCATGAAAGACTATGACACATGTTACATAAAACAGTTATCTATGAAATAATAATAAAAAGAAAAATCAAAGAGGGGGAAAAAAAAAAAAAAGACCACAGAGAGGAATACTTTTTAGGAGGCTGCTACGCTTGTCCTGGTGGAAGATGGTGAGCCTGAACCTGGATAGGGACTGTAGGTACAATACGTGGAATAGAATTGGCAAATAAATAAACAACTATGGGTTATTTATTTACAGAAGTGAGGGCAGGGGGACACAAAGAGAGAGAATGAAAGAGCGAAAGGGCCCGAGAGGGTGAACACACACATGAGAAGGGAGAGTCCTCGCTCAGGAAACCTCATCAGTTGTTTTTTTAATTTTCAAGATACAAGGAAAGACCTGAATTAATACATCAAAGTGATCTAGAAAGAAAACCTGAAAGAAAAAAAAAAAAAAAAAGAATCTATTTCCCCTCTGTGCCAGGCGGGGATGGAGAGAATTCAAGTTCTCCTCACTGAGTTTTCAAGTATAAAAGACTTTTTCTTCAATAATATTGAGACCCCTGGACTGTTGAGACCAGGACAAGAGGGAAGAGGTCACTTTAGGTTCATCCAGGCTTCAGCATCCTGAGGGCTGCCAAGCACCAGCAGAGGACAGGCCACAATCACTTCTGTAGTTTTTAGAGCTGCTACCCGTCTCCAGAACAATCCTCCGAAGGAGGGGGGCAGGCAGGATGCCCCCTCCGGTCTCTTAGCTCAGCATCTGAGATCTGCAGGCAGATTAAGCCCTCTGTAAGCGAGAGGCTTCAGCTCCACAGCCCTGGGCAGAGCACAGTCCACTCATCCGTCCCCATCTGAATTCTGCTCTCCCTACTCTTCAGAGTCCTCTTGTTATTTGAAGGGCTTTTGCCTTCTCAAGTTCCTTTGTCAACAGTGTCCAGGAAGCAGCCTGCGCTGCTGCTGCCGGCAGAAGTGAATGGTAGCCCATAGTTTTTGTGACTGCTTATTTATTACCTTGATCACGACTCAATCTCTGCCTTTGTTTAGAAAGTTTACACATGGGAAAACTCCCCTTTCTAGGCTGAAGTTAGCAACGAGGCAGAGACCAGTTGACTGGTAAACAGAACCTTAAAACTGACTTAGACAAAGAAAGGACTTTATTGAGTAAAGGAAGCAGATAGAGTTATCGCAGGCATTGGTTATTGCAGGAAAAGACAGTTCTACAAATATTTTGACACCTTGTCTACACACTCCCCTCCTTTCAGGGCCTCTAAGAAAGACCCAGTTACCAGATAGCCAGCCAGAAAGAACCTGAAACTTGAAGAAAAACTGTGGGTTCAACAGAGGTGGTAAGGAAGGTACTAAATGTAGGAGGAAAGCAGGGTTACTCTCTCCTGCTTCTTTCTTTTTTAAATTAAATTAAATTAAATTTTCTTATTATGGTAAAATACATACAACCTAGAATTTGCCATTCTAACCATTTCTGAGTGTGCAATTCAGTGGCATTAATTATATTCACCGTGTTGTGCAACCATCACAATTCTTTTCTCCAAGGCTTTCTCTCATCACCCCAAATAGAAACTCTGTACCATCAAAAACCTAAAATGCACAGAGAAACATCAAAATTTAGTGTAATAGAATATATTTGTGCTGAGTAGATATGATTCAAAGCAAACTGGGTCGACAGAAGCCTCTCCAAAGTGGGGATAGTGAAAATAGGTTATATAGGTGAGGTCTGGACAGGGTAGTCTCCTGAAGGTCATTGTTATTCTCCAAAAGAGCCTAATGCCTAAGGCAAAACAATCTCTCCTAAGCAGTTACTAGGCTACTGTTTGACTTGAAGGTGACTTCAGGAAAACGGTTCCTTAAAGGTTCAAGTTTCAAAACGACGCCTAAGAGCAGATGGCCTGAGTGAGTCACCCAACTCCATGAACCCAGAAATCTGGATTCATGGAGAATTAAAGCAGTTTTTCAGTCACATAAAGCATTTACTCTCCACTTCTCCTTTCCCTCCAGCCCATGGTAACCACTAATCTACTTCTGTCTCTATATTTGTCTATTCTAGATACTTCGTACAAGTGAGATCCTTTTATAATTGTCTTTTGTGTCTGGCTTATTTCACTTAGCATCATATTTCAAGGTTCAACCATGTTGTAGCTTACATAGGGCCTTTAGTTTCCTTTTTATGGTGCAATAATATTCCATTGTATGGATAGTCCACATTTTGTTTATTCATCTGCTGAAGGACAATTGGATTATTTTCACCTTTTGCCTATTGTCAATAAAACTGCAATGAACATTTGGTGTACATGTATCTGTTTGAGTCCTTGCCTTCAAATCTTTTGGATATATATACCTAGGAGTTGAATTGTTGGGTCATATTAAGCTAATAATAGAAAGTGAAGTTTATGTAGTATACAGTTTGCAAATCAGGACAATATTTCAACTGTTGTTATTGTTGTTAGGTGTTGGGGTAGTTAAGGTTGTGTGTCAACTTGGCTGGGCCATGGTTTTGAGCAGCTTTGTAGCTAGATGTAGTTATTCCCCATGATGAGATTGTAATCACCTCCAAGGTAAAATGTTAATCAGTAGAAATGGAGCTGGCTTTGGGGTATGGCCCTCTCCCTGTATATATGGAAGAACTTTGGGAAAGGTCTCTAGTTTTGGCACATCTGAACCCTGCACTTGGCCAAGGGTTGCCTATCATGTTGCCTGCCAATCTTGGAATTGTTGCTGGACTTGAACTAATGGTCTGCCATGTATACCTGCCAATCTTGGGATTGTGCCATTTTACCTGCCAACCTTGGGTTCATCAGCCTCAGCAGCCAGCAGCTGCATGAATTACAAGAGGCCTCCAGTTCCAGTGGGTCTGGAATAAGAGGAAGAGCTGAAGCCTAAGGTCAGGGGCCTTCACCCAGCCCCTAGAGCTGGCACTCTGAATTTGGACTTCTAGTCTCCTAACTGTAAGAGAATAAACTCCTGTTTGTTAAGACCATCCACCTGTGGTACGTCTGTTATAGGAGCACTAGAGAACCAAAAGAGGTGTTGTTGGGTTGGTTCCAACTCACAGCAACCCTATGTACAACAGAACAAAGCACTGCCTGGGCCTGCACCATTGCCATGATCCTTGCTATGCTTGAGCCCATTGTTGTAGCCACTGTGTCACTGTACTGTGTCTACCCCTCATCTGTCAGTCATACTTTGGTGGCTTGGGTGTGGCTGAGAGGCTAGAAGCTATGTCACTGGTATTTCAAATACCAGCAGGATCACCCATGGTGGACAGGTTTAAGCGGAGCTTCCAGACTAAGACGGACTGCGAAGGATGGGGCTATCCACTTCTGAAAAAGATCAGCCACAGAAAACTTTGTGAGTAGCAGTAAAACACTGTGTGATATACTCCATTTCGACTCAAGAGTCAAAACTGTTTCAAAGATGGGTGACCCTCTAAACACTCTTATACCAAATCTTATCAGCATTGCTATGGAAAGAAGAGTTGTAACAGAACTGATAAACAAATTTGGGATCAGGATGGATTTTCATACAGCATTGTCATGAAGAACAATTAAGATAATGATCAAAAACCAAAACCAAACTCATTGGCATCGAGTCTGACTCATAATGACCCCCTTTGGGTTTCTGAGGTGATAAATCCTTGCAGAAGTAGATTGCCCAGTCTTCCTTCCACAGAGTGGCTGGTGGGTTTGAACTACCAACCTTCTGGTTAGCAGTCAAATGCCTTAGGCATTACGCCACCAGAGCTTCTTAAAATAATGACCAATTTACCCTAAAGATAGCTCCTAGTCTGACTCTTGGAGTCTGTCTCCCTACACAGATTGAATTATCCAGAAGAGCGCGGTGCTCAAGGCCGAACAGTCTAACTAGTTTATCTAGACCATTATTTGACTCAAAGATGGCTTTTAGAAAGCCACTTCCTCCAAGACTCAGGGTTCTAAAGGACATCAAAAGGCAAATGCCATGAGTGGGCCACCCCAACTTTGTGGACCCTAGAAATATGGATTTCAAGAGAATTAAAAACTGTTTCTCAGGTCATATGGTATCTCTAACTTTTGAGGAATTGCAGCTGCACCATTTTACCACTATGGAAGTAGATTGCCCAACCTTCCTTCTGAGGAGTGGCTGGTAGGTTTGAACCGCCGCCATCTGGTTAGCAGTCAGATGCCTTAGGCACTACACCACCAGAACTCCCTTTGTATTTTACCAGCAATGCAGGGAGCTCTGGTGGCGTAGTGCCTAAGGCATATGACTGCTAACCAGAAAGCTGAGGTTCAAACCCACCAGCCACTCCCCAAAGGGAAGATTGTGCAATCTACTTCAGTAGAGATACTGCCTCGGAAACCCAAGGAGGGGTCACTATAAGTTGAATTCAACTTGATGGCAGTGCGTTTGGTTTTGGTTTAGGGTTTTGTTTTGTTTTTCAACTAGCAGTGCATGAGGGTTTCAGTTTCCCCACATCCTCACTGACACTTGTTATTTTCATTTTTTATATAATAACCATCCTGCTATGTGTTGATCCCCCTCCCCTTTTTTAATAGTACTTACCACTCTTTGTGTTTATCTTGTTCATATATTTGTTTTTATTCTTATCTGTTCCTTCTCCTAAAATGGAAATTCCATGAAAGCATGGCTACTTTCAGTCTTATTCATCCCTGGGAGTCTTGAAGTAGGCACTTAATAAATATTTATGGAACGAATGAGTGAGTAAATGAATGATAATGACTCCACCCCCAAAGGCAGACTCTCTAGCAGGTAGGCCTGGTCCAAGGTTTCCAACCCCAGCACCATCCCAACTGGATGCATCTCTTTCACTTTGGCACACCAATTAGAGATTCATTTGGAGAAAACAGCATCCTTTGGCCATTCATGCCTTACTTTGGTCTCCAGTCTGACTACTTTCCCAAGGACAGGGAGCTAAGACTCCCTACATTGTTGTTAATGGGTTTGGATTTTATAGGTAAGCAATGAAAAGGCTTTTTGGTTTTTTTTTTGACTAAAGAATGATGTAGCCAAGGCAGTATCTCAGGAATATGTATTTGGAAAACCACGTACAATCCACATTGGCTGGAAGGAGAGTGGAGAAAAGCAGAGAAACTAGTGAGCCTGAATTAAGGGGAAGCGTGAAAAACCAAATGGAAAGGATGCACATTTCTCACACTAAGGGTGAGAAGGCCACTTTGTTCTTAATTAAGTACCATAGCTAGCTGTATCAAAGATAATGTGAGATATTACCCAGGTATACCGCTGTTGCCTCTTTCCACAGACTCAGCAGCAGCCAGGCCACGGGGCTGAGTCCCTGGGGCCAGAGCAGGGCCAGTGAGCAATTAGCCAAAGTTGTCAGGAGAAGAAAGGAGGGTGTAACCACCTGACCTTAAGTTTCCAAAGTCTCCAATCTTCTATCTTCTATTATAATTCCTAAATTGTGAGACTCTTCTAGTTTATGAACTAATCAAGAGGAAGGATGAAATCTCTCTCCTTGACTCTTGGCATCTGACATATAGTAAACTCTTAGTAAAGATTTGTCAAGTAAATGACTCATAAAATACTTTGTAACCTCCCTGAGACACAGTTCTGTTTGTTAAATGGAAACCATAGTGCCTTCTCGTAAAGAATATACAAGATAAGGTGTGCAAAGTGGTTAGCAAAGGGCCTGGCACACGGTATATGCTCAGTAAATGGTATTTTTATTATTACTCCAATGTCTTCATTTTACAAGGCATCTTAGGTCCAGAAAATAATTTGCTTAAGATTTCACAGTGGCAGAACTAATGGTCTTTGGATTCATCCCAAACTACCTCCACAAAATCAGAGAAAGCACCTAAAACGCCTAAGCAGCTGGAATGTGGGTGTGTTTGAGTCTCTGTAGATTGAGTTTGAGTTGATGAGAAACCTGGATAATAGGAATTAATAGCAACTCTGAAATCTTTCTCTCTATAACCTTCTTACGCGGTCAGCAGTCCTTCCTTCCTGTCTAATTTATCTAAAGAAATGCAATCTTCACATGAAACTCCACATTCCTTTTACAATTTTTCCTTGTTTTACCAGAATTCTGGTTATAACTTTTTGGATAGCAATCTTTGTGATTCTTTTCACACCCAAGTCAAGGGAAAAAGCTTTGCTACCTGCCTGTTTTGTTCATTTTTAGTAATTATTATAAAACTGTAAGTCTAGCTGGTTGACAATATTAGTTATAATTCCAGGTGACAATGTATACATAGACCCAAAATGTATTTTCTGAGCAATATTAATAGAAATTTTTATGACCTTGGAACACACTCTCTCTCATTATACGTGCAATGGATGAATAGACTGTCTTTGTCAAGGATTGCCTCCCTATCCTTGCCAGGATGAATGGAGGATGTTTACCTTTGTCAACATTTATTTTTAGAGTACTATATGCAGCTGTTCCTTTAATAAGACAGTAAATCTTCAACTGAGTTTATAGGTTGTCTTTCATCCAAAGACCTCAAAGAAACTTCACTAACGCTGTCATTATTAATCATCCGACTTGCAAGTGATGATTGTTTCAGAGGGAGAAACTGAGGTTCCAAGAAGGTTATGCGACTTCTAAGGGTCATGAACAGGGTCAGAAAAAAGCTGGGCACAGAGCCCAAATTCCTGTCTCTCAAGCTAAGGTTCACCCCCACCCCCACCCCGAAAGCTCTCGAAACATTTTCTTTTGATAGAAAATGCAATTCACTGCCTTGATCTATTAAGCAGAACTGAACTCTGAACCTTTCTTCAATGTCTCGGGGAAACCAAAGTTTATTTTTGAAGTTACTTCAAGTCATAAAATGCTTGATTCACTATATTAAATAATAGCATTGAAATAAGCAAATAGCTTTGTAGTCATAATAATAGCTTGGATTTAAATGGTGCCTGTGCTCTGAAAAGCAGTATAGTTCACAGACTTCTAAAGACCTTTGGTCTCTTGGCTGCCCCTCTTTATGACTTCAAGTGTCCCTTTCTTTCTCACAAGTCTCTCCCTGCCCCCTCTTCCTCCACACACACACCTTTCCTTTTATCAAATTATTTCTTCCTATGCTTCAGGGGTTCTCAAGATAAAAGAAACTCCTTGCTGTAGCAGGATATGAAGAAAGACTTCCAGACCCTCTGGAATAGGTTGTGGAATCCCATCCCACAAGGATCCTGCAAGAGGCTCTTATGGGAAAGAGTTTACCTCTGACATTGCTTGGAGACAAAGGATCAGTGTTGGAAAGATTATTAGAGCTTTTGAAACACTGGAGTGTCCCTCTAAATTTTCAGCCCCCTTTGTATGTAGGTTGGGGCCTTATGACTAGTTCTGGCCAATGACAAGAAAAGTGGTTAAGAATAGTATTCTTATGGAACAAAGAAGAGTGAAGAAAATCAAAGATGTAAGGAAACAATTAGTCCAAAGGACTAACAGACCACGTGAACTCCAGCTTCTACAACCCTGAGACCAGAAGAACTAGATGGTGCCTGGCTACATCTGCTGACTACTCTGAAAGGGATCACAATGGCAGGCCCCGGATAGAGTAGGAGAAAAATGTGGAACAATACTCAAAATCACAAAAAAGACCAGGTTTACAGTCTGATAGAGACTGGTGGAACTCGGAGATTATGGTCCTTAGACACCACTCAAGCTTGGAACTAAACTCACCTCCATGGCTCAACTTTCAGTCAAAGAATAGACAGGTCTAAAAGGTGAACAATAACACCAGGGAGGTTACACACTCCTTAGAACAATCAACCATATGCGATCAAAAGGACAGTATTTGCCCAGAAGTAAATTGGAGCTCTGGTAGCATAGTGCCCAAGGCACTTGACTGCTAACCAGAAGGCTGACGGTTCAAACCCACCAGCCACTCCTCGGAAGGAAGGTTGGGCAATCTACTTCCGTAGTGATACCATCTCGGAAACCTAAGGAGGGGTCACTATGAGTCCGGTCCGACTCGACGGCACATAACAACAACAACAAAGCTAAGAAGGCAGGCAGGAACAGGAAAAAAGGACAAAGGGAAATGGCAAACACAGGGAGGAAGTGGGAAAAGTGTTGTTACTTTGTGGGAATTAGAATGAAAGTCACAAAATAAAATGTGTACAGATTGTTGAATGGAAAACCAATTTGCTCTGTAAACTTTCACTCAAGTCACAATTAAAATAATAATAAAAATAAAATAGGGTGGTGGGCCTGGTCTGGGCCTAGCTGCACAGGAGCTCTGCCTCCTTAACACCCCAACCTTGCCCTGACCAATTTCCAGGAACCTGTTACATTCAACAATGTGGTCACGGACCTCACTGAGGAGGAGTAGGAGCAACCAGGTCCTGCACAAAGCACTCTGGAGACAGTAGTGATGCTGGAGCTCTATGGTAACCTGGTCTCAGTGGCTTATTGTTGTTGTATAGAAACCTGGATGATTTTTGTGTGTTGACCTTGTACCCTGACATATTAATGAATTCATTAGTTATTGCCTGCTGTATTTTTGTCTCTTGCAAGGTGAATATGACTGAATTTTTTTAACCTAATCTCAGAGTCTACTTAGGACTCTAAGGCTCGACATTTTATAGGTGTAAAACTTATTGACAGAAATTACCATAGTCAACCGTACAACCCTACTCTTGTTGTGGTAGAGTGTCATCAAGTTGGTTTCAACTCATAGCAACCTTATGTGCAGCAGAGCAGCACACTGCCCAGCCCTGGGCCGTCCTCACTATCATTGCCGTGCTTGAGCCCTACCCTCAATTAACGCAGTATTTCCATCACCTCCCTTCCCCCTCCCTCCCATACCTGGTAACCACTTACAAACTTTGCTTTTTACAGAAATCAAATAAAAGAATAGTATTCCTCCTCCACCTCTCTTTTACCCTTTTGCAGTCCCTTTAGAAGGCATGTTTTCCAGATGGTACAGCCAAACGACGAAGGACAATAGCCAATCCCCACTTCAGACTTTGCATGAATGAAACAAACTCATGTCATTGAAACACCTGAAATTTCAATGTGGCATCTGGTGTTAATTATCCTGACTAATATCAGGAGTGGAGCATTACCATAACAAAATATTCTAAATTATGTAGCACTCGCTTAGCAGTCAGGCTGGAAGGATGCCAAGCCATGGTATGCAACGGTAAAAACTTTAGTAAAGTTGGGTCTTCAATCACTTGGAAGACAGAAAGAACATGAGCCTATGAAGTTTATATATATAAGTCTGTGGCAGAAGTCGGGAGCTCTGGTAGCATAGTGCCTAAGACACTTGACTGCTAACCAGAAGGCTGGCGGTTCAAACCCACCAGCCACTCCTTGGAAGGAAGATGGGGCAATCTACTTTTGTAGTGATACGGCCTTGGAAACCCAAGGAGGGGTTGCTATGAATCGGGTCCTACTCGACGGCACACAACAACAACAACATGGCGGAAGTCAGCAAACTTTTTCTGTAGAGTCAGTAAATATTTTCAGTTTTTGAGGTTATATGGTCTCTTTTGCAACCACTCAACTCTGCCATTATAGCATTAAAAAGAAAAACAAAAACTACCAGACTCACGACCGTTGAGTTGGATCCAACTTCATAGCGACCCCTCCTTGGGTTTCCCGGACAGTATCACTACAGAAGCAGATTGTCCAATCTTCCTTCTGAGAAGTGGCTGGTAGGTTTGAACCACCGGCCTTCTGGTTAGCAGTCAAATGCTTTAGGCACTATGCTACCAGAGCTCCCTGCAGCATAAAAACAGCCATAAAAATCAAACAAACCAAACTCACTGCTATCAAGTGGATTTGACTCATAGCGACCCCTCCTTGGGTTTCCAAGGCAAGCATCTCTATGGAAGTAGATTGCCCAATCTTCCTTCCACATAGATAATATGTAAATGAATGAGCATGGCTGTGTTCCAATAAAAGTTTATTTACAAAAATAGGTGTTATGCCAAATTTGGGCTATAGGAATCTACTCAACAGCAAGGTGGTGTTTTTCTAGTCTAGAGGAAGAGGTTGGATAACAGAATGTTAAGTGTGCATCGCCATTGGCTGCATCTGACAAAAGATTACAAGAAAAAGATGAATTTAGAAAATACTGTCTTGTTTGCCAAGAAAAATTAAAAAGAGAGTCAGAAATTTGGGTCCCCAAGTTTCTATAAGCTGTAAGTGGACTTAGAAAGCTGTGTAGCCCCCTGGGGGAAAATACATCTATATCATATCCCTGGGTGGCACAAATGATTAAGCACTCAACTACTAGCTGAAAGGTTGGCAGATCGAATCCACAGTGAAGCACCTCAGAAGGCAGGCCTGGTGATCTGCTTCTGGAAGCTCACAACCTTGAAAACCCTATAGAGCAGTTCTACTCTGAAACACACGGGGTCGCCATGAGTCAGAATCGACTAGAACAACGAACAACGAAGTTCTCAAACTTGGTGCTGCATGTTGGAATCACTGGGAAAGACCGAAAATGACCGACACCTGCCCACCTCCAGAGATTCTGGTTTCTTGAGTATGAGAAGAGCAGCCTGGGCATTGGGATTTTTTTTTTTAATTAATTAATTTATTTTTAAATATGCACATCAAAACATGCTCCCATTTAACAATCTTTACACATATTGTTCAGTGGAATTGGTTAAATTCTTGACATTGTGTCAATATTCTCATTATTTCTGCTCTAGTTGTTTTATCCTCATTCATTTTAGACTCAAAAACCAAACCAAACTCACTGCCTTCGAGTCGGATCTGACTCATAGCGACCACTCCTTGGGTTTTGAAGGAGCTCTGGTAACGTAGTGCCTAAATCACGTGACTGCTAACCAGAAGGCTGGCAGTTCAAACCCACCAGCCACCCCTTGGAAGGAAGGTTGGTCAATCTACTTCCATGGTGATACTGCCTCAGAAACCCAAGGAGGGGTCACTGTGAGTCAGGTCTGACTCGATGGCACATAACAACATCAACATCACTATGGAAGTAGATCGCCCAATATTCCTTCCAAATTTTAGACTCATTTCCCCCTAAATCTTCTCATCTAAGCTTTAGAGTTACTGTTGTCCCCTTTGGTCTCATATAGTTTTTTTTTTTTTAAGTACAATACTTCATGGTGATATTCTTTACTTTCTGCCCTACACTGTTTTAGTTGAAAGATTGCTTCGGAGGGCAGTTTCTGTTCAAGATCTGAAGATTACCTCAGGGCAATGGTCTCGAAGGTTCCTCCAGCTGCAATGGGTCCAGTAAGTCTGGATTCTTTAGAAATTTGAAGTTCTGTTCCACAGTCTTTCCTTTCTATAAGGATCCACCAATCGTTTCCCCGATTGAAACATTCAGTAATGGTAGGTGGGCACCAGCCAATTCTTCAGGTCTCAAGGTAGAGGAGACAATGGTTCATGGAAGCAATTAATCCTGTAGTCCTGTTGCTTCTCTGTGTCTTGGGTTTCCTTCTTCCTCTGTTGCTCTAGATGAATACAGACCAACTGCTGTGTCTTGGATGGCCACTTGGAAGCCTGTAAGGCCCCAGACACTACTAACTGAACTAGGAGTTAAAACAGAACCTTAAGAAAACAATATTATGGGCAGCAAGATTTTTCCTAGTTCCCCAGGTGATTCTAATGTGCAGCCACGTTGGCAAACCACTAATTTACGCCTCCTCTAAGCTGAGCCCAGAGCCTGATGAAATCCAAGATGTGCAATAATCTACTGGGTCTCTGGCTGCAGCCTTCAAATCCCCATCTGAGGGGCAAAGACTGCAGGATGCTTGCAAGTGTCCATCCTGGAGGGCCTCTGTCATCATCAAAGGCCATTGATTTCTCCATCCAGCCAAACGCATCACTAGGGGAGTTGGTGCAGAGTTATTGGGTGTTGCTATAAGTAGATGACCTTCTGCAAGAGCAAGCAGAAGGAGAAAGCCTTGAGGTACCTTCGGAACCATTTCTTTCAATTGACACCCCTTGCTGTATCCTGAAAGCCTGGGCCGATTTCTCTAACAGCCCAGAAAATCCAGGGACCTCTGTAGCACCTGTCTGCACCGGAAACTAGCAACCAGAGGAGAGGCCCCTGAACCACAAGCCCAGAGTGATCAAGCGGAGTGATCGCCAGCTCTTTGCTACAGCACAGATATGCTCTTTGTTCCTGCTCTCCTTAAAGTCACCCTCCTTCTACATTCTTCTAAAGAAAGTCATTTTCAGCAGCCTTGGAATGCCAGTCAGAACAGCCTCTTGGCATCTCTCAGAAGGCACCGCACAGGTACTTTTCATCTCTAAATGCTCCTGTTCCCCTATAAATGATACATTTTCAAAGCAATGAGAGCAAGTTACTCATTCAAATACTGTTAACAAATAACAGGATTTAAGTGTGTAATAGGTAGTTACTCAGCTTTGAAAATTTGCCCCGAAGAGTTAAAATTTCTGCTTCACTGGAAATTAGATGGAGGGGGAAATGGCCTTGTGGGAGGAATTTTTCAGCCCCTGGAATTTTATGTCTGATTTCCCTCCCCTGAACCAGAGCTGGAGTGCGAGATCCAGCATGAGATTGAAGGGAGGGTGGGCTGGGGACAGTTCTGGGGCCTGCAGGTGTTCAGCTCCTGTGCCAGCGAGGGCTGGTCCCCCTGAAGCCAACAGACACCTGCTAGGACTTGCAGGAGCCCATGTCAGGGGATCCAGCTTGTAAATTACTCTCTGGATCATTGTTCCAGGTTAGATCATAGAGGGTGGAGTGTGGAGGTGCTGCAACACAGACTTAGGGTGGTGGGCTTCTTGGAGGAACCTTGTCCGGAAAACATTGAACTGCAATGGAGAAATGCAATCACCTCCCAGCACACTCAGCAGTGGCCTTGGGGTAACACTTTCTCAACACAATTGCCACTTCAAAAGTGGCCCCAAGCAAAAGCTGGAGATTGCAGCTCCTTCTCCCAACTCTGGAGTTCCTGGATGGTGCAAAAGTTGATGCGCTTAGCTGCTGACCCAAAGATTGGTGTGTCGGTGGTGGTTTGAGTCCACCAAAGACATCTCAAAAGAACGGCCTAGTGATTTCTTTCCAGAAAATCAGCCACTGAAAACCTTCTGGAGCACAGTTCTACGCTGACACAGACAGGGTCACTGGTTTTCCGGTTCTCCACCTCTACTTTAACTATTATTTTTCTTTTAACAAATATATTCGGAAGTTCCATATCATGAGAAGTGGGGACTTACAGGAAGTTGCATAGTCTAGTCCAAATAGTAAGTATTCAATAAATATTACTTTTCTTCTGTGGCTGAAGAAAATACACATGCCCCCATAATCATATTTAGGATGTAAACTGTTAGTCCTAAAATGGGCTCAATAATGAGGAGTCCTGGTGGTGCAATGATTAAGCACTCAGCTGCTGACCAAAAGGTTGACAGTTCGATCCCACCCAGTGGCTCCAGAGGAGAAAAGAGCTGGTAATCTGTAAAGAGTACAGCCTAGAAAGCCCTGTGGGGCAGTTCTACTCTGTCACATGGGATTGCTTGGAGTCCAAAACTGACTTGATGGCACCTAACAGCAAGGTAGCAAGATGTTAGGGATGCTGGGATTCCTCACTAGGGTAGAAAAGGGACTTCATCTGCCCCAGCCAGTCCTCAAGGAGTCTCAGGTTTGGCTCTTCTACCTGCAAACAGGTCCGAGTTTAAAACAGTACTTATTATGATAAACTGAAACTGAACTGCCATGGAGGCGGACCCAACTCATAGCGACCCCTCCTTGGGTTTCTGAGGCGGTATCACTACGGAAGTAGATTGCCCAACCTTCCTTCTGAGGAGTGGCTGGTAGGTTTGAAATGCCAGCCTTCTGGTTAGCAGTCAAATTGCCTTAGGCTCTTCAAAATGTTAAACATAGAGATACCTTACCAAAACCAAACCAAACTCACTGCCATCGAGTTGATTTCGACTCATAGAAACCCCCTTCAGCTTTCCCAGTCAGTTACTATTTACGGAAGTAGATTGCCCAGTCTTCTTCCCCAGAGAGGCTGGTGGACTTGAACCACCAACCTTCTGGTTAGCAGCCAAATGTCTTAGGCACTACACCGCCAGAGTTCTTGAGAGATATCATATGACCTGGAAATCCCACCCCTACACCTTTATCAAAGAGAAATGAAAGCATATATCCATACAAAAACTTGTACACAAAGGTTCAAAGCAACCTTATTTATAATAGTCCAAACTGGGAACAACTGAAATGTTCACCAGCAGGTGAAAGTATAAACAAATTGTGGTATAGCCATACAATGAAATACTACTCAACAACAAGAAAGTAAATTATTGACACATCAACAACATAGATTAATCTCAGAATAATTAAGCCCTAGTGAAAGGAACTGATCAGAAATATGACATATTGTATCATTTTATTTATAGGAAATATCCAGACTAGGCAAATCTATAGACTCAGAAAGTAGTGGCTGCCCAGGGCTAGGGGAATGTTTGTGTTGGAGGGAATGGGGAACTATGGCTAAGGGGTATTGGGTTTCTTTTTGGGGGAACAAAAATGTTCTAAAATTAGCTGTGGTGATGGTTGCATAATCCTGTGAATTTACCAAAAAAAAAAAAAAAAAGTTAAATCATATATTTTAAATGGAAAATTTGTATGTATGATATGTGGATTATATCTCAATAAATCATAAAGATAAAAAAGAGTGTTCATGGTACAGGAATTAGAATCCTAGGAATATTTATTACAAGAAGAAATGATGGTTAAATTAGAGATGGGAGATGAGACTGCAAAGACGAAGGAAAGACGCAGAAGAAAAGAGCTTCAAGTTTCCACTTGAGGGTGTTTCCTGTGGTAGCAGGCAGAGGGCTGGGGGTAAAGGGGTGTGTGGAATGCCACCTAAACCCATTTGGAGTTTCAAGGAGGGCTGTGGGGGAGGGGAGGAATAAAGGCTGCCGGAGAAAGAGCAGGAAGAGAAGAGTCAAGGGTCAAGTTCTCAGTGATAAGAATAGCAGGGTCTCCTCCTGGGAAACTCAGTCCCCCTTAACGTCCCTCTCCTGCGATGGATTTGACCTCATCAGCTACCCAGCCTGCCCCAGGCCACCCACCAGCATCGACTGTAGATTGCAGCTTGAGAGGGAACAAATTCAAGACCTAACCCAGTAAGTACTTTACATATCTCACTTCCAAATCAAGAAATCAATGCCCTAGCTCCCTATGATCTGACAACTTGGCTTTTTCTGCATAAATCTCCTTTCAAAGTTCTTGTGTTGGATCCAGTTGACACTGATCTACTTTTCATGATAATATTTTAATGACATGTGTATTTATCTATAGATTTTAATACCCAGCCTCATTCCAAAAAGGATTCAAGTCAGCTTCTAAAGTGTCATAAATCTTTGATAAATATGGCTTCCCACCCTCCTTCACAAGCACCTCTATCCACACCCACAACATATAAATGGTCTTTTAATTGTAAAACAATACACAAAGTACCTTTGAAATTTGGTTTCAAGATATAAAATATGTGCAGTTAGTCTCCTAAGAAGTTTCAGATAGTGTCAGGCATTCTGATCACAGAAAGCTCATGTTATGGGTGATTTCAGTCAATTTCATTTCAGAGCTGTTAGAGACACCCAAAGATCCCCCAAAAGTGTGACCCTCGCCAGCACAACGCTGGTCCCTATCCTTTCTGGTCTGCTTGAAGACAGATGCAATGCCAGCTCTCTGGCAGTCCATGGGATGCGTGTGCTTCTGTCTGCAGCGTCCGCTGTGCCAGGAGAGGGCTGGGCACAGCCAAGGGGCGGAGTTTAAAACAAGAACTCCATCTAACAAGGCCAACACAAGAAAAAAAATGGCATGCCACTTTTCTTCTTTCTTAGAGGCAGATGGTACTTGTGCAAAAAGCATGATTTTTGAAACCACTGTAGGTAGATCGAGGTTCAAATTCCCCTTTTCCCACTCAATAAACAGCTGTTTGGATTGTTTGGGATACCCAGAAGTATGGTCCTTGATTTCTTTCCTTTATTGTCGTTGTTGTTATTAGGTGCCGTTGAGTCATCTTTGACTCATAGTGACCCTATGCACAGCAGAACGAAACGAGAATTAAGAGAGGCACAGGCTGTGTTGGAGAGAGGTTTGTGTTCAAACTGAAGGAACATTGGAGGAGAAATGATTTTCCTTCTCCAAGGAGTTCCTGCAAAGCCCGGGATCTTGCCAACTCAGGCCCTTTCCCAGCCAACTCAAGTCCCTTTCCACAAGGAGTCAATTGATCCTAGCTGGACTTGCACTCCTTTGCTAAAAGACCTCTTGGCACCAGCCCAGCTCAGCAGGGGATGGCCCAGCATTGTCCTTGGAGGGCTTGCTGCTTGCAGGCCCACCACTGGGGGCTCCCACACTGTGGGAACCTAGCAGGTGACCCTTCCCACATCACAGAGGTTGCCTCTGGTGTTTGCAGTAGGACTGACTTCTCTGAAAACCAAGAGAGTCCATGTGCAGTTTCACCCTGGGACGTGGCGCAGGGCTTTCTGCTGCTACTGACTCAGGGCTGGGTCTCTTCCTTCCTCAGCCCATGAGCTAAATAGAGGCTGACTGGCACTGATTGGCACACAGAAAGGGCATTTCATTGATTTTTATTGTTATTTATAAATTTAAAATGGACACCTCTTTTCTGCATGCATCTGAGGGAACTTACATAAAGCATGGCACTGGAGAAGGTATTTAAAGATAAGATGAAGCAGCTACTTTTGCCACAACAGAATATTTGCTTTCAAACACTAGATTGAGCACAGAGGTGGGGAATAACACAAGAGCTTCACTGGGGAATGCCGACTGAGGTAAACACTTTGCATCCGTCTTCCCACTTGAAGAAACCTGGGTAGCGCAAGCAGTTTGTGATTGGCTGCTAACCCAAAGGATGGCGGTTCGATCCCACCCAGCGGCTCTGCGGAAGGCCTGGTGGACTGTTTTCATAAAAATCACACCAGGAAAACCCTATGGAGTAGTCCTACCCTGTAACACAGGAGGTCACTATGAGTTGGGGCCAACTTAACAGCAGTTAACAGCAATGATTCGTAAATGTTGTCACCATCATTTTATAGATAAAGTGAGGCTCAGAGAAATGACCAAATTGTCCAAAGCTTCACAGCTGGTAAGTGGTAGAATAAGAGTCTGAACCCAGGCTGGGTGATTCTAAAGGCCTATCTCAGCCACCACAGGTACTTCCTTCCATACAGTGAGGCCACCCTTATCCATTCCAGCTTGCATTCCCCAGCTACTAAGGCAAAGCAAAACTAGCCTCCCTCCTCTGGTGACTTAAACAGCACAGTGTTTGTTTTGTTAACTATGACTGTCCCTCAATGTGCTGCCTCTCAGGGATCTTCTTCTCTCACTTATGATTTTTGCCTGATCCTGGTGTGCATTTGTGCTTGCATCCCCTGGCCTGTAACATTTCCATTTAATGTGAAAAATTTCAGCTCTATCTTATTTTGACATTGGTATGCTGTGGGGAGGGAGCCACATGGCTGCTAACTGGAAGATCAGGGGTTCAAACCCATCAGCGGCTCCCCAGGACAGAACATTTGGTGATTCTCTCTGGTAAAGATTACAGCCTAGGAATCCCAGTGGGGCACTTCTATTCTGTTCTATGGGGTCACTATGAATCAGAATAGATTTGACTGCACATAACCACATGCTTTGGGGACTGCGTGAGGAAGCTGCAAAGTCCCCCAAGTAGCTTCTAAATTTAATCTATTAGAAAGTTAAAAAATATATATTATTTATTTATTAATAAAAAAATATATATATATTTATTTAATTCTAAATTTAATCCATTAGAAACTTAAAAAATATATGTCCTTTCTTGTCTGGTTGATAATAGATGCAATTCCAGATCACAAGTAGTGGGTGGAATGTGAGTTTTCCTTTTTGCACGCATCTACCGTGCCATGGAGAGGGCTAGCATAGCTCTAGGAACAAGTTTAAAATGGGAATTCCATCCAACAAGGCAAAGACAAGAGAAAAATGACATGTTGCTTTTCTCTCTTAGCGGCATATGGAACTGGTAAAAAGAATATGAGTTTTTGAAACTAGGTGGATCAGGGTTCAAATCCACATTTTCCACCTTAAATAGCTGTGTAATTTCTGGACAAGTGACACCAAATTATATTTTTCAGTCCAGTTTCCTCATTTGTAATACACAGATGAAAATACAGACCTTGTTCAGTTGCTCAAAGGATTAGAGGCAATCTATGGAAGAGACAATGGGTGACATGGTGGAAGGCTCTCTGGACATAAACCAGTTGCCCCTCACACTCTATGATGGAGTAGAATCGTTTGACAGGGTTTCTGATGGCTGATTTTTTTGGAAGTAGATCACCTAGCCTTTCTTCTGAGATGTTTCTGGGTGAAATCAAACCTTTTTGGTTAACAACCGAGAGTATTAACCATTTGTACCACCCAAGGACTCCTCTTTGGAAATAGGACTGTTACCAGGCAGTAGTGTGGGGCCTTTGCATATCCTGACCAATGGGCTTGTACTTCCAAGGTAAATGAAATTGCTCTAACTCAATATGGATGGGGTTATCAGATGTAGTGGGTGGGGCTCCAGAGTGTAGTTTCTGGTTTTCAATAATACAAACAAGCAGAAAGACAACCCACAATAGTCCCAACCTCTGTCAACACCTTCTCCCCCAACACATCATTGTGTACAATCACTGTGTGCCGGGGGTTCTGATTTATAGTGACCCTGGAGGGCAGAGTAGAAGTGGCCCATAGGGTTTCCTAAAATATAAACTTTAGGACTGGGGAAGAGCTGCCTTCTCAAAGTAGAGTTGACCTTAATGATATAGATCAAGTAAAGCTTTGGGGACTTTCATTTGATGATGTGGCACAACTCAAAATGAGAAATAAAATGCAAATATCCATTGATAATTGGAACGTGTAATGTACAAAGTATGAATCTAAGAAAATTAAAAGTCACCAAAATTGAAGTGGAACACTTGAAGATCAATACCTAGGAATTAGTGAGCTGAAATGGACTGGTATTGGCCATTCTGAATGGGACAATCACATTGGGAGCCTATGACAAATTGGAATGGCAAACTGAAGAGGAACAATGTTACATTCATTGTCAAAAAGAACAGTTCAAAATCTATCCTGAACATTTCAAAATCTATCCTGAAATACAGTGCTGTTATAATATTCATATGCCTACAAGGAAGACTAATTAATACAACTATGATTCATATTTACACACTGTGGTAGTTAAGTTTGTGTGTGAACTTGGCTAGGCCTGGTTGAATGGCTGGGCAGCTGAATTCCCCATGAGACTGGTAATCAACTCCATGATGGAATCTACTGTGAGCAGCTGAGTAGCAGCCTTAGGAATGTGGACTGCTTCCTATATATAAGGAGAAGCCTTGGGGAACGGGTCATAGCTTATGGCGCACTTGAACCCTGCATGTAGTTGAGTCATTGTTCAGCAGCCTGCCATTCCCTGCCGATCCTGGGATTTTAAATTTTAATATTGAATTAATGGCCTGCTGTGTGGTTTGGGAGCTCTGGTGGCATAGTGCCTAAGGCACTTGACCACTAACCAGAAGCCAGGTGTTTCAAACCCACCAGCCAATCCTCAGAAGGAAGGTTGGGCAATCTACTTCTGTAGTGATACTGCCTCAGAAACCCAAGGAGGGGTTGCTGTGAGTCGGATCTGACTTGATGGCAGTGACTTTGGTTTGGTTTTTGGTGTGGTTTGGTAATATTGGGACTGTGCCTTGTTACTTGTCGACTGTGGGTTTGTCAGCCTCAGCAGCCAGCAGCTGAGTGAAGAAAAGCCTCCAGCTTCAGTGGGCCAGGAGCAGGAGGCAGAGCTGAAGCCCAAGGTTGAGGGGGGCTTTCACTCAAACTAGGTAGAAGAGATCCATATTTGTGCCCATTCCAAAGAAAAATGATCCAATAGAATGCAGAAATTAATAGAACAGTATCATTCCTATCACACATAAGTAAAACTTTGCTGACAATAATTCTAAATGGTTGCAGGAGTACATTGACAGGGAATTGCCAGACATTCAAGTTGGATTTAGAAGACAAGGAACGAGGGATATCATTGCTCAGGTCAGAGGATTTTGGCTGAAAGCAGAGGATGCCACAAAGATATTTACTTGTGTTTTACTGATTAGGCAAACCACACATTTGACTGTGTGGTTCACAATAAATTATGGATTACATTGCAAAGAATGAGAACTCTAGAACACTTAATCGTGCTCACACAGAACTTGTATAAAGACCAAGAGTTGCTCAAATAAACAAGGTGATACTGCATGGTTTACAATCAGGAAAGGTATGCATCGCGGTTGTATCCTTTCACCATACTTATTCAAATTATATGCTGAGCAAGTAATCTGAAAATCTGGACTATATGAAGAAGAACGCAGCATCAGGATTGCAGACTCAAGAGTCTGCTCTATGCAGATGACACAGCATTGCTTGATGAAAGAAAAGAGCACTTGAAGCACTTACTTACTGATGAAGATCAAAGACTACAGCCTTCAGTATGGATTGCATGTCAACATAAAGAAAACAAAAATCCTCACAACTGGACCAATAAGCAATATCATGATAAATGGAGAAAATATTGAAGTTGTCAAGGATGTCATTTTACTTGGATCCATGATTGAAGCTCATGGGCACGGTAGTCAAGAAGTCAAACAATGAATTGCATTGGGCATATCTGCTGCAAAAGACTTCTGTAAAACATTGAAAAGCAAAGATGTCACTTTGAGGACTAAGGTGAGCCTGAACAAGCCATGGTATTTTCAATCATATAATATGCATGTGAAAGCTGGCCAATGAATAAGGGAGACTGAAGAATTGATGCATTTGAATTATGGTGTTGGCAAAACATATTGAATATACCATGGACTGCCAGAAGAAGGAACAAATCTATCTTGGAAGTACAGGTTCTTTAGAATGTTCCTTAGACATGAGAATGGTGAAACCTTGCCTCATGCACATTGGACATGTTACCAGGAAGGACCAGCATAGAGAAAGACATCACACTTGGTCAGAGCAAAAGAGGAAGACTCGCAACAAGATGGATTGGCACAGTGGCTGCAACAATGGGTTCCAACATAGTAATGCCTGTGAGGACAGTGCAGGACTAGGGAGTGTTTTGTCCTGTTGTACATAGGGTAGCTTTGAGTCAAACCGACCCAAAGGCACCTAACAAAAATCAACTTTGCGGCAGCTGATCAAGGTGTTCTCTTTTGTGGGAGCTGCTGATGGATTCGGACCTCTGATCCTTTGGTTAGCAGCTGAGCTCTTATCCACTGTGGAGCCAGGGCTTCTTCCCCTACACAAAAATCTTCAAAAAAGTCTACTTCAAATCCTGGTCCTCAAGGGAGAGTGCTCTTAAGTGGCGGTTTGCTGCCCTCTGGTGTCCAGATGGAGAACTCCCTGGGATGCCTTTGGCAACGCTGCCGGCCTTAAAATTCCAATGTGCTTGGGAGCCTGGTTCAGGGGGATGTAGTGGCAGACCAGTTACATAACTTGAGACGTGAAAAATGAAAATTTAGGACATCTTGTAAAAAAAAAAATAGTAATAATTTCAAGAGTGGGACAACAGTATTGAACTATTGCACAAAGCACTTTTGGGGGTGGGGTTCTGTGTGACAGCACACATTCCCCCATCCATGAAGCTGCTCTTTCCTCGTTATTACCTGTTCTTGACATTAAACTTCTGGATCCACGACAATAGCCTCAAAAGCTCTCCGAAGAATTTAAATTTAGTGGAAAATGTTTGGGGAGAGAAGGTGGGGGTAAGACGCTCCCTAAAAACCAGATTGGGATTGTAAATTTCTCTTGGCCATATTGTGGTTGTATCACAGATCTCTCTTCTGCTCAGGATTGGATCTGAGAAGGGCAAAAACAGCACATCTTGCCCTGGCTGGCTCAGGAGCTAGACAACGGGTGATTCAACTACTACCTTTATTTCAAATATTACCTTTACATAGAAGATTCAGTTCAGAATGTCATCTTCTTCTACTCCTGGCTTGCCAAGAGGAATTCTGTAAATCATGAATGGATGTTAAATTTTATCAGATGCTTTTATCTTCATCTATTGAGTAATTAGGAGCTCTGGTGGTGTAGTGCCTAAGGCATTTGACTGCTAACCAGAAGGCTGGTGGTTCAAACCCACCAGCCACTCCTCGGAAGGAAGGTTGGGCAATCTACATCCGTAGTGATACCGCCTCGGAAAACCAAGGAGGGGTCGCTATGAGTCGGATCTGACTTGAGTAACTGACCTTTCTCCTTCCATATGTTAATGTGAATTACATGGATCTATTTTCCATTATTAAACCAAGCTTGCATTCCTGACATGAACCCAACTTGGTCATGATGCATTAACCTTTAGCTATATCCAGATTGATAGTATTTTGTCAATTTTCTGCCTGTGAGTGATTCCCTTTTTCATAGTGTCCTTGTCAGTATACTAACCTTGTAAAATAAATTTAGGAGTATGTAGAAACAAACCTGGTCATCTTAGATTCTCAGAACCGCCACCTCCTTTCCCTGCCTTGGTTGGTACCCCACACGAGCCAATATTTCCCTCTACTTTTGGGATTTGGTGACTGACAGGCTACATACATCGTAAGACATTAAATCTGGATTCCTGAGCAGCTGCAAGGGATGAGTGATGCAACCCAGACGGGAGAAGCAATAACACAGCTGTGTGGTGAATGCTGACCAGTGAGAACTTGGCAATGGATGCTGTCTGGCAGGTGAACCACCCCTCTTCTCTTTCTCCTATGAGCTACTCCAAGATGTTTCCCCTTGCAACCTTCGCAGAACAATCCCAAATGCAGAATCTCATATGCTAGGTGACCTACTATGTCTCTTCTGGTTCATTGTGAAATTATAGCAATCAATGCAGTGAAGAAAACATTTGGCTCAAGTCAGCCAGCTCTCAACTCAGTGCATGGTCTTGGCATCACTTAAAAAACTCTCAGCTCATGAATCTAGAGGGTGAACTGTGCTGAATATCAGTCCAGAAATTACAAATAAAGCTGAATTCACAACCTTGACAAGTCTCCTACATTAAAGTCAGGGAATTAATAGGTAAGGAATGGGACCCTGAGATGTGGGGCAGGGACATCTGGGTGGAAATGCTTGAACTTTCTCCAAACTCTCTGGACTAATGCTCTTTTTGTGAGGTGACAGCAGCCTCTCCTTGCCTGGAGACCATGTAAACGCTTCAGTTGAAGTAGATGCCTCACAAGATGACATTTGCTTCCTCACCATCGCATTGCTTCTAGACCAATTACAAGGGAAAAGCCTCAGCATGGTCCAATTGGGGAGGTATGGTCTTTACTTTAGGAGGAAAGGCATTATCACTAACAAAAAGTTGCAGGATCTAGCTACTGCACACTTTCCCA
This sequence comes from Orycteropus afer afer, assembly GCF_000298275.1. NCBI lineage: Eukaryota > Metazoa > Chordata > Mammalia > Tubulidentata > Orycteropodidae > Orycteropus > Orycteropus afer. The sequence continues at coordinate 10,484,628 of NW_006921601.1, read as the reverse complement.
GTAGGAACTGGGAGAACATGCCTGGGAATGAATCTTGGACACTAAGACTGGTCTGGATTAGGAAGAGTTTATGACATAAGAGACACTCTTCTACAATTCAGTATTTAATATTGTGACAAAGACACTTGGAGCTGATTCTAATACGCTGTTGGAAGGCTCCTTGAAGCTTGGAAGAAACGACGGTCTACAATAAATGAGGTGGAAATGCTGGAACTACCTTGGCAGAGTTCTGAGGCAGGACTCAGAAAGCTCGGAACGCTGATGATCTTCAGAGGATTTATAACTTAAGACCAGAAAAGCCATTGCCTGATTATATTCCCCAGAAGGCCAAGAAAACACTCCCTCAACACAAAATACACATACTAATGAGCAACACTGTTGAAACAGTGTGTTTCAGTCCACACTGCCCACAGTAGAGAATACTGAGGTGAAGGTCTCGCTTGCCTGAACACAGGTGATAGGATTCTGGAGCAGCAGAGGCCAGGCGGAAGCACTGAATTTCCAGACACAACACAGTCATTACCCTAGCAGACAGCAAAGAACGGCAACCAAGGAGCTTGGACCCACTGTTCATCTGTAGAAAGGACTAGCAGACCCTTGGAAAATAAATGGGTAGCCATCAAAGGTGTTACTTGATTGTTTCAACTACATTAAGATTTGGAAAGCAAGTATCAGCCGCGCAATGAAAAATCCCTTTCAGACTTACATCATCCTTCCACCCTTTTTAGACCTAAGTTGTTTTCCAGACCAGAAACCTTAGATGGAAGAGGAGGCTAGTCCTCCTCAACAAGGACTCCACAATGCCACCATAAGGGCCCCAAAGAGACAAACAACCACTTTCTGGAGTGTCTATACACTGGCGGGGACCATGAAGATCTCTCTAGGATTACTGGATGCAGAATCTCACTTTTAGGCTCAGGATGGAGGTTGGTAAGTCCCCCTCCCCCACCCCCCCCCAAGGTCCAGACAGTAACTATTTCAGGCCTTTTGAGCTACAGGATCTCTGTCACAACTAATCAACTCTGCCATTATGAGGTGAAAGCACCCACAGACAGTAAGTAAACCCACAGTAGTGGCTGTGTTCCAGTAACACTTCACGTACACAAGCAGGCATTAGAGGTCACAGTTTCCCAATCTCTGGCCTTGGGCAGGCTCAATCTTCATAAAAGTTCCATGTGTACTTGGAAAGAATATATAGTCTCCAATTTAGGGATTCTTTATATTTTAATAAATAAGAATATTAAATTATGACATTCAAATCTTCTATATCCCTAATTCTTGTCTGTACCATCCATAAAGAACTAAGTTTAATGGTTTAAAAACCTCCCACTGTGCTTACAAATTTGTCTATTTTTGCTTTATATACTTTGAAGCTGTATTATTAGGTGCATACAGGTTTAGAAACTTTATTCTTTGTGGTTGACATCTGTATAATTTTGAAGTAATCCTCTTTAACTCTACTGATAATTTTGCCTTGCAGTATGTTAGATATTAATACAGCTAAAAGCTTTTTTTTTTTTTTTTTTTGGTGTTTTGCTGGTATGTATCTTTCATCCTTTATTTTTAATCCATGTCTTTACATTTTAGTTGCATCCCTAAAGCACAGAGCACAAATTTTAAACTTCTTTGAAGTCAAAGTCAAAGTCAATGGAAGGCTGTTTACTGAAAATAGGTAGTCAGGTTATCAGGAGCCTATGACCACCTCGATAAACCATGTTGTTGTTAGGTGCCTAGGAGTCCGTGTTTACAGCACAGGAATGATAGGGGTTTTCTAGGATTCCATCTCCACAGGAACCAATCACCAGGTCTTTCTCTTGCAGAGCTGCTGCATGGGCATAGTCTGCCCTCCCCTCTGCCCCTTTAATCCCGTCCCTCAGTTTGGTTGGTTGCCTGTCAGCCTATTTGCTGAACTCAAGTTGAACTCCAGGCCTGGCCAGGTATTAGAATGTCTGGTTTTAGAGACAGCAGATGGTAGAAGGTGTTACTGTTTTCACAGGTGCCATACAGAAAATAGCAAGCGCCCTTCCACCTTTGAATTCTAGCTTTCAGGACCTTAACAAGGCCCCAAACTTACCTGGGCCTCAATTTCCTTACCTGAAAACTGGAGAAACAAACAAACACACTGCCATCTAGCCGGATCAGACTCATAGCGACACCTCCTTGGGTTTCCGAGATGGTATCACTATGGAAGTAGATTGCCCAACCTTCCTTCTGAGGAGTGGATGATGGGTTTGAATCACCAGCCTCTGGCTGGCATTCAAATGCCTTAGGCACTAGGCCACCAGAGGTTTCCCTTCTCCAAGCATGTGTGGGTAAGGGGCAATACCGACTACAAAGGTGCCTGGCACGTTAACAGGCATTTCAGAAGTGTCTCCTAGTTCCTTTCCTCCCTGCCCAACCTGAGCCACACTGTCCTTTGTGGGAAGGGAATGCCTCTCAAATAGTGGCTTGCTGAAACTATGTCTCTTTCCAAAGGAGCTGGCATGTCTTTCTTTTCTGCTTATGCCTCTCAGCAGTACGTCTTGAGATTTCAGGGAGGTCTGGCCTCATATTTCAAAGAAATGGAGACAAGATCCTCAGAGGTCTAGTGCACAAACGGAGAGCCCCAGGGTACATTCTGTCCCTTTACCAGAAGTCCAAGGATAAGGAAGTTCTTTCTTCCTCAAACCGTATTTCTCCTCTAGCCTTGAGCCACTCTCTTGGATTCACAGTGAACCAAAATGCAGTGGTCAAGCTTTGGCAAGGTGACCGGATTTAAGGCTCCACCACTTACCAGTCACGACTTAGAATGACCCAAACTTCCTGAGCCTCAGTTCAGGGGTAAGAATGCCATTGTCATTGGGACTATTGATAATTAAAGGCAACAATGCATATATATTATACCAACACACTTGGCACACTCAGAGTTTGGTTATACATATGTGCTGCACACACCTGGGTCATGAACTCCAAGGTGGTGCTGAAGTCGGGGGCCAGAGGGTAATAGCTCAATGTGCAACCGTACTACTGAGAATGTAAGAAAGCACAGTGCAGGCAGGAACCATGTCATGTTAATTCCCCATTCTCTGCCCCACCCTCAGTGCCTGGTATTTTTGGCTCAGCAAGTTAACAACAAACGCTCGATGGCAGGGCTGGTGTGCTTTTTGGGTTTCTAAAGCCCTCACAGGAGGGATGTGGAACTTGGCTTCTCAAGGTGTTATCTGGGATCTGCAGACCAGCTGTTCTACAATGCTTATGTCAATTTAATGAAGCACTAAAGAGAGAGAGACAGACTGACTTGTGGGTGGTTTTAAGAAATGCTGCTAGACATAACACCTCAAGTTCCAATTACCAAGCTCAAGGTTTCAACTTCCTTAATCTTTCCTTCATATAATCATCCACACAACACAGAATGCACATTTTCAACAACATACATTTTTTGCAGATAAAACAAGGTGACCCACACTTTCATTTTCTTTATTTTTCATTGATACCGTATGAATACAAAGTTTCTAGAAAGCTACAAAATGTCTACCACTTTATCAAGAAGGCATCAAAATGTGTCACTTTGCAAAGACATGAAAACACCTGCAGGAACTGACACAAAAATAGCATTTTTAGAGTGATGAAGTAATTGCACTTAACTGTCATGGATATTAAAGTTATCACACATATGTACCGCGAAAGCTAGAATACATTTTTTTTTTTTTACAAAGCACTTTATAAAAAAATTCTCTGCACACAAACCCTATAATTTTCATATAACTATCATACTAAAGATAAAGTTCACTTTAAAGCCAACACTTAGAACATTTTTTAAACAAAAAGGTACCAGTACCTAAACACAGACATTAACAAATACAAGAATACTGTACTGCTGAGAGGTTTAACCAAATGCTTTTTGAAAGTTTCTGCAAATAGGTTAAGAAAAGTTTGTGTGAGAATTTGCCCTCCCCACCCCCCACCTCTCCAATCTACCCTGGAGAAACCTCATTCCCCAAAGGCAGGTTGTATAGCCCCGTCCCAGCAGCAGTACAATATCAAAGTACAAAGACCAGATGAAAACGCTTATGTCACAAGTTCATCTTATACACATGACACGGAGACACAGACCGTGAGAATTCCATTAAGTCATTGAGAATGTGAACAAACACACGTGGCAAAAACTGATTTACATAAAATTTAAGCATATTAAAGAATTTAAAGGCTATTCAGGTTTATTTTTTTAATGTTACAAAAAATTTTTTTTTGTCATTTTTCAGGCACGTATTGTTTTTTGTTTTTACTTTTTGTTTTTGTCTGCAGTCACAAGCCTATTGAAATAGGCCTACAGAAATGAATCTTTTCAGGAGGTCACAGGGAGACGTGTGTTTTTTTTTTTTCCTTTTTTTAAGAAGTGCAGCTCATATCTAATTTACACAGTGAAACTCATCACAGAAAATAACTAATGCAAAAAAAATGGAAAATCAGAGACTGGTTTCCAAGTGATTTACACCCGACTATCTGCCAGCCTCTCTTCAGAGAAAAGGGGAAGGCCAAACGATCTCTTAATGGAAGGCAGACAGAGGAGAGTCAACCTGAGAGGTGGAATCTGGCCCCACGTAACGATGAGTGAGCGAGAATGTAAACGCCATTTCAAATAATAAAATGACGCCGTGAGGGACATGACTGACTCAATGCAAATTCATGGAGAAGACAACAAGTTACAGCTTAGGAAATAGGACAATAAATACAAATAGCTCATCTTATTTAATGGTGCATGACTTCAGTGAAACTATCCTTTGCGACAAATTTCAAACACAAAACCTTCATTTTTAATGATATAAACAATGAGTTTATGAGAGAAAAACTACTGCCAAATAAAGCACAGTAACAGCTGAAAAGAGAAGCAGGAGAAAAAACAAAACACTGGACTGTAATTTCTTCCACGTTGTGGTCTAAGTACCGAAAAGGAGGAGCTGAGCGTCCACAGCTAACTGTAACTGTGGTGAGTAATTTTTTTTTTTTTACTGGGGGGTGGGGCTTAGAAATTTTTCTAAGTACTCACAACTTGGTGTGGACAGAAATCATATCAGAAACTTGAGCTCAGAGAGGGTATTCTTAAAGACACTAGGCAGAGACAGATGGAACAAACATACTGAGAGTTCAGAGGCTAACTTTCAAAGATATCTGATGTTAGTAAGTCTATACTGGTAAAGAAAATCTCTTTTTTTTTTCTGGCTTTTGTTTGGCTGGTGTTTCTTTTTGCCTTCTTGTCCTTTTCACTCATCTTCCTTAACTCTATCAGTTTTACCAATTTCTACAAGGTTTTGATAAAAGCCGGCATGGACTTTAATAGTTGACCCTTTGAGGGCTGGGACATTCTTTGAAAATGCCGAATTGTGAATGGTGCTCTTTGGAAGTTTCTCATAGCGCATTCACACAACACTCAGAGTCGACATGTTCGCCCTAAGAAGAACGCTTCAATTACAGTGACCCTAACGCCTTTTTGTGCTGCACTGTCATCTCAGTTTGAGGCTTCCAACTTTCAGAATGGTATCAATTGTGTAAACCAAGTAAGTGCACGCTGTCGTCTGAATGGGAAAGAAAGCCTCCACGCAGACTGAACACGAATACAAGAAGGACAAAGCTGTCACGTCTGTCCACAGGCTGAGATGCTGTCGTTTGTGCGGAAGTTCCCTCGTGCAGATGGAGCGCTGGGTGACGAGCTGAAGTGACACACGGGGTCATCGGCACACACAAATACAACAGTTTCTGGGGTCCCACCGGCTGCAGTGTGCTCTTGGTGAGTGGGTGGGGAAGGCTCCCCCGACAGACAGACTCGCAGCAGCAGGGCCCCAAGTCATGCTCTTTTGTCAACAGAGGACTGCGGTTGGTTACTCATCCCAGTAAACCAAAGGCATTATGGTGATCTCAAAATATTTTTGGTCTCTCTACAAATTATCGTTATTATGGCAGCACTTTTCTAAGCTGGAATCTCAAACCAAAGGCACTTTCATGCTAGAGTGCAGAAGATTCACAAATAGCTAAGTATTTGGTCATGAATTTCAAAGGCAACATTAAAAGGACAATTTGCTTTTCATAGTAAACTACGAAGTTGCAACCTTTCAGTTTTGGTATGTACATTTGCGAGCGTGGTCAAAGAACCGACCGGTATCCAGTTTCGAATTGTAGACCAAGTAATTTCCTAAAGAACTGGAGAAAAATGGGCTCACCAAACAAAAATGAAAACGATTTTTTTTTTCCTTCCTGTTTCACATACTGGGCCAATTAGCAAATGAACACGGAGAACAGGTATAAGAAAAGGCTGGCGGCATGACTAAGGTATCTCTAAGGCACTGCTTACTGGAACACTTTGGCAGCTCTGAATTTAAAACTTCCTAAAAAAGTCACAGTAGTAAGAGAAATGCTTCCAGCTTACAAAAGGGCTCACAGTTCTGAGGCAGCCTTTTGCATTGCACACCCTACATGCAACATCTCAGAGATTTAAGGCTTTTCAGAAATGACATGTGCAGGGCTTTGCCACAGAAACATCAACACAAAGAAATCAGCAATGCAGACACATCCTCCTAATGTCACAGGTGTGAACACCAACAAGCAGAACTGGCTCTACCATTCGTTAGGATAGGTGGAGTGTACCAGAGCATATAAAAAATTGTACAAATTATCTGTACTTGGCTTGTCAAAGTGACCATCATGTCGTATGATTCCAAGCATTTAGGGCTGTACAAAACAAACTGCTAAAGCCACTACAGGATTGAACCCTACAGAAGATTTGGATTTAAAAGTCATCTGGGGACTTGTAACACCAAGTGCCCAGAACGGGGGTGCTGCTTTCTGGCTGGTCTGAGTACGGGACTTTGCTGCTGGGATGCTTAGCAAACAGAAATTTGACTCAGAGCCTGTGGCGGGTGAATAGTCCTCAAGAGTAGACAAAAAGACTCATCAGCTTTTCATAACTGCTGTGAATGGCCCCAGACAGTGACAGGCAGACAGGATACACCAGTGGGGAGCAGGAGCATCAGGGTGACAGTGTTGCTTGAGCAGAAGGGAAGTCCTCATCTCCCTCTGTCTTCTGAATTGACCCGTCCACACACCGAGGGATCATTTAGGCACAGAGCACTGAAGAGGAAAACTGCCCCACGTGGACCCATGCATTCAGTGGCAGAAGTCCTCCTGCCTCACTAACCACCTGGCTGACTCTGGGCAAGTCAGCTTCCCGCTGGCCTCAGCTTTCTCACCTACAAACGGAAGGGGAGGAGACTGTGCTCTCTTTTAGCTGACCCCTCTGTCATCTATCCTTAAAGGTGAAAAGAAATGTTCCAAAAGCTTCAGTTAATGCTACAAACAGTACTGACTGCAAGGCAGAAAGGAGAAGCAGCCTAGAGATAATTTACCAAAACAATGAAAGATTTGACAATGAGACCTATGAATTTATGAAAACAGCTTTTTTTTTAAAAAAAAAAAAAAAAAAATCTTGATAAACTAAGGGCTGAAGATCAAATCAGAAGCACTCTTTAAATTGGTGCAGTTTGATTATAGGGCTGATGGTGACCAGCTGTGTCCAGCTTCCCCAGTGAATGCTTTCCTGAGTGAAACGAGTTAGAGAGAGACGCAGACTGCATACGACAGAAGTTATGCAACAGGAAGACACACAAACACAATGCCATTCAATTAATATTGCCACCTGTCTCCTGATGACCTGAGGCCTTGCAGGAAGAAGATGAGCATCTTTGGCAGGGTGAAATGGAGAGAAAAAGAAATCTCAAATACAGTCATTGTGGCCTGTAAGGTCTAGGGCAGTGGTTGTCAGTGGGAGCAATACTACTCCCTGGCAGACATTTGGCAACGTCTGGAGACATTTTGGGTTGTCACAACTGGAGTGGAGGGAGCTGTTACTGGCATCTGGTGGCAGAAGCCACGGATACTGCTAAACATCCTAATATGCACAGGATGGCCCCTCACAACAAGAATGATCTAGTCTAGAATGTCAATAGTGTCGAAGCTGAGAAACCATGGTCTTCTAGAGTAGCTCGGACATTGTGTCTTTCCAGGACAGTTTCGATTTTACGTTAGGCCTCTCCTGAAGCCAGAAATGAATGCCAACAGACCACAGCCCTGTTCTTCAGTTCCTCCCAGTTTCAGCTGTGGAAAATATGCCTCCAAACTCTCCAATGAAAGCATAAGATGTCCCTGAAACAAACCTGGTATTGGAGAGTCACCAGGAGATAGAGCACCTGAAAGCAAACAGGGAGGATAGGGCTTTGGAAAGGCTTCATTTAGGTCCGGAAAGCTTTAAAAACAGCGGAAAAGACTCTGTTCATAAGGGGAAGGACCAAAGAGAGGCCCAAGAATTTAGGGAAAATATCTGTCCTACAGAAACTTCTAGAAGAACAGGGTAAGAAATAAACAATAAACCATCTCAAATTTTGAAGTGCAAAAAGTAACCCTCAAACTCAATTCCATAAACCCCTGAAACTCAACTACAAAGGTGTAAGGAGAAAGTGGGCACTGGCAATGAAGACAGTCAGCTCGACCCAGTAAGTTCAGTAGAGCTGGGTACGCCCTTCTCTGCAGCCAACAGTGCTGCCCTCTAGACGGTCAACTTGGGTCCCAGTCTTTCTGTACTTTGAAAAGTGAATCCCAAGAGCCCTCCTGGCAGCACAGAAAAGCCCCATTTCTGGGTGGGAGTATGGACCAGATGTCTCTCCCTCTGAGGTCTTGGGATGGCCTGGGTTTGAGCCACGTAAGACAGTTTGCATCCTTTTGATAGGCCTGGCTGTAAGAGACTGGTGGGTGGGTCCCTTGAGGAAACATGCAGGAAACATGAGCAAAAGAAACATTCCTACATGGTACGTCCAATAGGTATCACTGCAAATGGGGTCACCACAGAAGTGAAAGGCTTAGATGCCTGGGATGAATACCAGATGATAAGGCAGACAACCAGGACAATCCTCAAAGGCTGGCTGCAATCAGAAAACAAATGGAAGTCTCTTTATGGAGGGAAGATAAATATTGTCCTCCTCGTTTATGCACGGGATACGCATTCTGAAAGAGGGTCTTCCCAATGACAGGTGGTATGCATTTGGGAGTGGTCAGCCTTGGTCCAGAGTGTTTTTCTGTTTGCCACAGGCCAACCATATGCTTTATTTATGTTCACAACCACCAGATTTTGATCAAATGTACAGGCAGAGTCGGAGCAGATGCCGAGATGGAAAAGGGACTGTGTGAGTTATGTGGATGTGGTAGAAGTGTTTATATTCTAGCTTGATGAAAATAATCTTGACCATGATCACAGCTTACAAAACCTATTTCATATTCTCTCATTTTAACCTATTCATAATAATCATAAAAAAATCGTTTCCTTTGGGAAGTTGGGGGGTACCCTCTTGTCCTCTTCCCAATGAAGCACTTACAGAAATAACTGAAGACATGTGGCCACATCAAACCATCGCTGCCTGGGTGATGCTTTGGAGTACTTGGATTAGAAAGTTGAATCTCTCCAGGGAAGAGATCCTCCCAAATAAGCCTATTTGCAAAGGTCAGAGATAGATATCTTGGCCTCTTTCAACCTAAGTCAAATAAGTACTGTGACTTACTGAGAGATGTCAAGTAAATGGATGTCCTTAGAGATGATGGATCTAGATCTATGGATACAGACTGAGACATACACACAGATCAGCACCTAGCAAAATGAGTGATGCTAACTAGACATTCAATAAATACGTGTTGAGTAACTATATATGTCCACGTGTACATATGTATACACATACATACACATACATACACATACATATACTAGTTTTAACAGGTTAACATGTACACTGGATCATCAGGAAAAAAAAAAGACATTACCCACAGGCTGGTGAGGATGCTAGCAATTTTCTGGGGAGCAGAGATGCTAAAACGGATGAGCCTTTTACTTGTTTGGTTGATGAAATTTTCTCCCAGCCACAGGACTTTCTATACTTTGCAGCTCAGAGTGCAGTATTCATGCCAATTTTAAATTCTGTTATTAAATTTTAGTGGTTCAAATATTTACTCATTTTAATAAAAAAATTTTGTAGTCCATATAAAATATAACTGCACACACAAGACTATAAACATTGTAAGTTAAATTTTTGATATTTATCTACTTATTGCAAAAAGAGCCATCTGTCCTTCTTCATTAAATAATCAGATCGCATTAGTACAATATAATTTTATATTTTTAAATATACTATATATGTTAAGAATAAGGGGTGACGTTTTCTTTCTTTGTAATACCTGTTCAAGAGTTAAATGGATTAGGAGATTAGTTTTAACTTTGAGGGGGAAAAAAAAATACAAATTTGTTTCATTAGGATATTTCTACCAAGCATTTCTTAAGGCTATATTTTAACATTTGGTTTCAAAAAAGAAAGAAAAGTTTCATTTAAAAAATAATTTAGTGAATTACATTCTTTCATAACTTCCACCCTAATTAGTTACAAAGATAAGTCTAAAGATTCTTAGTTTTGTGTACTCATTTACATTTATATTTAAAGATTAATTTTACTTGTATCTTAAAACAAGAATTTTATATTGGACAAAAAGAACTAAATACATTTGTATAAAGGCTGTAAATGTCCCATGGCAAATGCTCTGTCTCGATGTTTTCTACCACAATTAGACACAGGTCTCTGAAGACCTTGGGTTCTTAAGGTTCCCCTTTCCCGAGGAACTGTGGGCTGCAGATCTCAAGGACACACAGAAACACCTCTATTTCACTTTTTACAACTGTACCAGAACTTCACAGCTACAATGGGAGCATGAACACATGAAAAAATGACTTCACTCAAACAGGATTTAGAAAAGTTGGGGTGACCTCGGGGCTAGGGCACCACCCCTATGTGGTGAGGTTTACAGTCAGTCGTTCGATAATGGAGTGTGTGTGTGCACGTGTGTGTGTGCATGTGTGTGTATATACAGATATCTATATATATAAATAACCATGTTCAGTCCTTTACAAGCCTGTAAATATGATGTTGTGCTCCATGTTCACTATTTGAAACTTCAAATACACAAGCCATGCAGAGGAGGGTTTCTTGTGTATCCCTGTTTGTTACCACCTGTTTAAAAAAAAAAAAAAAAAGTGTATATATATGTATACACACACACATATAATGCCATGACCACCATGATTTAATTGGAGAGGAATAGTCTTCCATTCAGCACTGAATTGTTAGAGATCAGTTCAGCCTTACTAACATAATGACCTCCTACCTCTCTAACACAAGTTCGGAATAATAAAAGTTTCACTTGAATTCTGTTTAAACTTGGCTACCATATATAAGACAGACCTTGTAGATATGGTCTCACCCAAAATCTGGGCCCGAGACCAACAGAATTAGTTTTATTTCTTTCCAACAAAGAGAATTTTTCTGTAATTCTATCCAAGAATCATTTATCCTAGGAAATCATCTTGTATCTTATTCTTAGGCATCTACTGAATTTTGTTTCCTAACAGCCAACTACATAGAAAAGCTCTGTGAGTGGCTCATTTACCAATGTATTAACCAGCATTGCCTGGATACAGGAAAATATCTGGTGAATAAAAGAACAGTAGTAAGACTAGAATCATGTCAAATGATACTTCAATTTACATAGCATTTATTCTTCAAAAATGTATTTTAAACCTCCCCACTGGACTCTGGCTCCTTTCCTCCTCACTCTGTTCTCAATTCCCCCTGATACTCTCAGAAGGAACTTTCTGAAGGCAAACCTAATTAGACTTCTTATAACCCTTCAATGACACCTGTTTTAAGAAACAGCTGAGACAACTCATTCAAAAAGGTAGGTGGCTATCCATTCAGAGCTTTGGTTAATTTGTGAGCTACTTGATGTCCACAACAAGATCCACAATTCTCTTTCAGGTCTCCAATTTGATTAATCATAAAGGCACTGGTGACTCTACTTCCATTAGTAAAGAAGGTGCTGCTAATCCATGGTGTGAGGTAGCAACATTAATATGCAAATTCACCTTCTGCTCAACTGAATGGAAAGTGATGCACCTGGCCTTAAATAACAACAGAGAGAGCACCTATGTGACCAGTATCTGCTGGCACCCCAAACTCTGAACTGCTTGATTTTCATCAAAAGACCATGTGATAGTTAGAACTGGACCACAATTCTTTGTGGTTTAAGCAGTTCTAACGTGGGTTATTCCCATGATGGAATTGGATTTATGTTTTGAGCAGCCAATCCACTGAAAGGGAGTTTCCCTAGGGGTATGGCCTGCTTCCAATATATTTATGGATATATATTTATGGAAAAGAAACATTCTTCTGTAGATCAGGATCCTGTTGTACAGCCTACAACTGGCCATGAGTGAACAGTCCACCATCTGGCTTGGAGATCTTGGATTCGTCATTCATTGGGAGTCAAAAGCTGGGTATATTGCCTGCCAACCTTAAGCTCATCAGCCCTGGCAGCTGCATGAGTCAGGAAAAGTCCCCAGCCTGATGTTTGATCCAAGAACTTGGGACCTGCCACCTCCTATAAGTGTGTGAGCCATTTTCCTAAGATAAATTTCCCTTTCTCTGTATGTGCATATAAGCTTTACTGGTTTTGCTTTTCTAGAGAACCCAGCCTAACACATTTGGTATCAAGAGCAGTGTGGTTCTAGAGAGACAAAATCATAAGGATGGGCTTCTAAATTGGTTCTCACCAATTCTCTTTCGGTTCTCCAATTTGATTAATTATAAAGGCACTGGTGACTCTGTCTCCATTAGTAAAGAAGGCACTGCTAATCCATGGCGTGAGGTGGCAACATTAATATGCAAAATAGCACCAAGAGAACAAGTACTTGTGAGAAGTGAGGCTTTGGGTGATCTCATATTTGATACCTTTCTGAATTCTGTCAGCATAAGGAATATAAGGAAACTGGTTGGTTGGTCCTACGGTCCTACTTACACTAAACAAAGTGGTGAAAGTGATGAGTTCAGGGCTGCTGAGTCACAGCTCAAGTGCCACATAAAAGACCTCAGTTTCCAGCTACGCTCTGAAAGAAAGCCTTATTTCTTCTAGTAATGGAGCTGATATTGCTGAAAACCAAACCCAGAGTCTTATTGTAAGGGTGGCTGAATTATACCACCAATTAAATTGCCAACCCAGAATCGTGTCTGCAGTTAAAGTGAGGGCACTGATTGGGGAAAAAAATGGAATCCTGAAACCTGGAAGGGGACATATGGGGAGATAATCAGGAAGATGAAGATATGGAACCTGTAAATTCTGTTAAATACCTTCCTTCTGAAAGGATTACCATAAAACTATTATCCCTTCCACCTCAGTTTGATGATATTAATCCAACTGTTCCTGCTGGGTCACTGCCTGAGGTAGATACCATGGAAGACATTGCTGAATGTTTTCAGGGACTTCCCCAACCACCCACTGTGGCTGCTAGACCTATGACTAAAGTCAAGTCCAAGCAAGCCCCAAAAGGTGAAATACAAAGTGTGACTGAGGAGGTGGTATGCCATACCTGAAAAGACCCGCTTGATTTTGCTAACGTACACAGACAGAAACCTGGAGAATATGTATGGGAATGGCTACTGAGGCTGTGGGATAATGGTGCAAGTAATGTAACATTGGATCAGTCTGAGTTTATTGACTTAGGCCTACTAAGTACAGATTCTTCATTCAGTGTTTCAGATCCAGAGGTTAGGAAAGGATCTAATTGTTCATTTGGTTGGCTTACTGAAGCATGGATTATATGGTGGCCTACCTTAAGCTGAGTTGATGTACCAGACCTGCCTTGGTATAATGTAGAAGGTATCCAGAGGCTTAGGGAAATTGTCATGTTAGAATGAATTTATCAGATTAGACCCCTAAAGCCAGAAATGGAGAGTCCAGAGGACATGCCTTTCACTAGCAGAATGAGGAACAAATTAGTGAAGGGAGTCCCAGAGTCCTTGAAGACTGCTGTGATTGCTATTTTACGTAAGCCACATTTGACAGTGGGAACTGCCCTAATTGAACTAAGATTTTTAACTACAATGGGGCTGACTGGACCCCATGGTAGTAGGGGCCAAGTGGCAGCAGTTAATAGACAAAGGCAAGGTGGGCAAGGTTACCATAATAGACAGCAGAGTCTAAAGAGTAATCAGAATACTTTGACTCGTGTGGAATTATAGCATTGGCTACTTAGTCATGGTGTTCCTAGTAGTGAAACACATGACAAACCTACTAAATATTTACTTGATCTATATAGACAGAAGAATTCTAGGTTATGTGAACAGCAGCCTAGATTGAATCACCAGAGTAAAGAGTCACGGCCTCTCAATCAATTCCCAGACTATAGTCAATTTATAGACCCATAAACTCTTGAATGAAGGGGAGGGCAGGTCCCCTTGAGGAAGGACTCTACTACATTGCCCAAAATTTGTAATGTCAGTCTTTCTCTCAGCCTTCCCCAAAGTGATCTGAGGCCTTTTACAAGAGTGACTGTTCATCAGGGAAAACAAAATAATCAGGCTTTTCGGGGATTACTGGACACTGGCTCTGAACTAATTCCAGGAGACCCAAAGTATCATCGTGGCCCACCAGAGTGCAGGCATATGCAAGTCAAGTTATTGATGGGAGTCTTAGCTGAGGTGTATCTCACAGTGGGCCTAGTGGGTCACCAACCCTATCCTATAGTGATTTCCCCAGTCCCAGAATGCATAATTGGAATAGATATACTGAGCAATTTGCAGAATTCCCACATTGGGTCCCTGACATGTGGAGTAAGGGCTATTATTGTAGGAAAAGCCAAGTGGAAGCCATTAGAACTGCCTCTACCTAGAGAAATAGTAAACCAAAAGCAATACCACATCCCTGGAGGGGTTGCAGAGATTACTGCCACCATCAAGGACTTGAAGGATGCAGGGATGGTGATTCTCACCACATCCCCATTTAATTCGCCTATTTGGCCTGTGCAAAAAACAGATGGATCTTGAAGAATGACAGTAGATTATCGTAAACTTAAATCAGGTCGTGACTCCAATTGCAGCTGTTGTTCCTGATGTGGTTTCACTGCCTGAGCAAATTAGTACATCTCCTGGTACTTGGTATGCTGCAGCTATTGATCTGGCCAATGCCTTTTTCTCAATACCAATTGCAAAGGACCATCAGAAGCAGTTTACCTTCAGCTGGCAAGGCCAACAATATACTTTCACAGTGCTTCCTCAGGAGTTTATCAACTCTCCAGTACTATGTCATAATTCAGTCCGTAGGGATCTTGATCACCTTTCCTTTCCACAAGACATCACACTGGTCCATTATATTGATGGCATTATACTGATCGGACTTAGTAAGAATGACTCTAGACTTATTGGTGAGACATCTGGGTGCTAGAGGGTGGGAAATTAACCCAACAAAAATTCAGGCACCTTCTACCTCAGTGAAATTTCTAGGGGTTCAATGATGTGGGGCATGTTGAGATATTCCTACTAAAGTGAAGGGTTAGTTATTTTGTCTGGCATCCCCCACAACTAAAAAGGAGGCACAACATCTGCTGGACCTCTTTGAATTTTGGAAGCAACATATCCCTCATTTGGGTGTGTTGCTGCGGCCTATTTATTAAGTGACTCAGAAAGCTGCTAGTTTTGAGTGGGGCCCAGAACAACACTAGGCTCTGCGACAGCTTCAGGCTGCCATGCAAGCTGCTCTGCCACTTGGGCCATATGATCTGGCTCATCCAATGGTGTTTAAAGTGTCTTTAGCAGATGCACATGTTGTTTGGAGTCTTTGGCAGGTCCCTATTTGTGAATCCCAATGCAGATCTCCTTGGGATTTTGGAGCAAAGCCCTGGCATCCTCTGCAGGTAACTACTCTTTTTGAGAAACAGCTTTTGGCTTGTTACTGGGCTTTAGTACAGACTAAATGTGTATGTGGACAGATCTCTCTGAATGGACCAAAGGAGTAAAGAACACCTAACCATGGGCCACCAAGTCACCATGAGGCCTGAGCTGCTCGTCATGAACTGGGTGCTGTCTGACCCACACAGTCATAAAGTTGGACGTGAACAACAGCACTCCATCATTAAATGGAAGTGGTATACCAGAGATCAGGCTCGAGCAGGAACTGAAGGCACAAGCAAACTGCATGAGGAAGTGGCCTAAATGCCTATGATCTCCATTCCAGTCACATTACCTTCCCTCTCCCAGTCTGCACCTATGGCATCATGGGGAGTTCCTTATGCTCCTCAGTTGACTGAGGAAGAGAAAACTCATGCCTGGTTTACAGATGGTTCTGCACAATATGCAGGCACCACTCGAAAGTGGACAGCAAAGGCACTACAGCCCCTTTCTGGGACTTCCTTGAAGGACAGTGGTGAAGGCAAATCCTCCCAATGGGCAGACCTTCAAGCCATACATCTGGCTGTTCACTTTGCATGGAACAAGAAACGGCCAGATATATGACTGTATATGGATTCATGGGCTATAGCTAATGGCTTGGCCGGATGGTCTGGGTCTTGAAAGAAGCGTGATTGGAAAACTGGTGACAAGGATGTATGGGTAAGAGGTATATGGACAGATCTCTCTGAATGGATCAAAGGAGTAAAGGTATTTGTGTCTCATGTGAATGTCACCAAAGTTGACCTTGGCAGAGGACGACTTTAACAATCAGGTGGACAGGATGACACGTTCAGTAGAAACCAGCCATCCTTTATCCCCAGCTACTCCTGTCATTGCTCAATGGGCTCATGAACAAACTGGCCATGTGATAGGGATGGAGGTTATGCATGGGCTCAGCAACATGGCTTCCACTTATCAAGGCTGATTTGGCTACTGCTACTGCTGAGTGCCCAGTCTGCCAGCAGCAGAGACCAACACTGAGTCCGTGATATGGAACCATTCCTCGGGATGATCAGCCAGCCACCTGGTGGCAGGTTGATTACATTGGACCACTTCCATCATGGAAAGGACAGCGTTTTGTTCTTACTGGAATAGATCCTTATTTCGGATATGGATTCACCTTCCCTGCATGCAATGCTTCTGCCAAAACTACCATTTGTGGACTTACAGAATGCCTTATCTACTGTCATGGTATCCCACACAGCATTGCTTCAGATCAAGGGACTCTCTTCACAGCAAAAGAAGTGCAGCAATGGGCCTATGCTCATGGAATTCACTGGTCTTACCATGTTCCCCATCACCCAGAAGCAGCTGGCTTGATAGAACGATGGAATGGCCTACTGAAAACACAATTACGGCGCCAGCTAAGTGGCAATACCTTGAAGGGCTGGGGCAATGTTCTCCAGGAAGCTGTGTATATGCTCTAAACCAGTGTCTAATATATGGTGCTGTTTCTCCAAAAGCCAGGATTCATGGGTCCAGGAATCAAGGGGTGGAAATGGAAGTGGTACCACTATTATCCCTAGTGACCCACTCACTGTCCCTGCTACTCTACCCTATGTTCTGCAGGTCTGGAGATCTTAGTCCCAAAGGGAGGCACACTCCCACTTGGAGACACAATACTGATTGCATTGAACTGAAGTTAAGAATGCCACCAGGCCATTTTGGCTTCCTCATGCCTCTGGATCAACAGATGAAGGGTGTTCTGCACTATCTGGTGTGATAGGATCCTGATTGTTTTTGTTGTTGTTGTTATGTGCCATCGAGTCAGATCCAACTCATAGCTAACCCTCCTTGGGTTTCCGAGGTGATATCACTATGGAAGTAGATTGCCCAACCTTCCTTCAAAGGAGTGGCTGGTGGGTTTGAACTGCTAACCTGCTGGTTAGCAGTCAAATGCCTTAGACACTATGCTACCAGAGCTCCTGATTACCAAGGGGAAATTGGATTAACATTACCTAATGGAGGTAAAGAAGAAAATGTCTGGAATACAGAAGAATCTTTAGGACATCTCTTAGTACTACCATGCCCTGTGATTAAAGTCAATGGAAAATTACAGCAACGCAATTCTGATATGACTGCTAATGGCCCAGACCCTTCAGGAATGAAGGTTTGGGTCACCCCACCAGCCAAAGAACCATGACCAGATGAGGTGCTTGCTGAGGGCAAGGGAAATACAGAATGGGTGGTGGAAGAAGGTAGTTCTGAGTATCAGCTATGACTACATGACCAGTTGCAGAAATGAGGACTGTGATTGGTGTATTTCTTCATTGTTTATGTGCATCAAATATTTTTGTTTCCTTCTGTTATGAACTGTGAAATGTAAACAAGGTTAATGCGTTTCAGTTGTACGCATATCAGCATATCATGTTAGGCGCGAATATGACTTTATAGTTGTCCTTGTTTAGAGATTATAGAGGGTTAAGAAGATGTGTACAACTGCCAAGTTGACAAGGGATGGACTGAGATAGTTGGAGCTGTGTGTCAACTTGGCTGGACCACAATTCTTTGTGGTTTAAACAGTTGTGATATGGGTTATTCCCATGATGGGATCGGATGTACATGTTTCAGCAGCCAAACCATTACAAGGGAGTTTCCCTGGGGTGTGGTCTGCTTCCAACATATTTATGGACATCCCGGGAAAAGAGAGATTCTTCTGTGGATCAGGATCCTGTTGTGTGGCCTACAACTGTCCATGAGGGAACAATACATGATTCAGCCTGGAGATCTTGGATTCATCATTCATTGGAGTCAACAGCCAGGATACTGCCTGCCAATCTTGAGCTCCTCAGCCCCTGCAGCTGCATGAGTTGGGAAAAGCCTCCAGCTTGACGTTTGATCCAAGAACTTGGGACTTGCCAGCTTCTATAAGTGTGTGAGCCATTTTTCTAAGATAAAATTCTCTTTCTCTATATGTATATATAAGCTTTACTGGTTTTGCTTCTCTAAAGAACCCAGCCTAACACAGACCATTTCAGAGAAAATGATATTAATAAAGAGTCATTTGTTGTTGTTATATTGTTACTTGTCTGGTCAGTCCCTGACTCAGGGCAACTCCATGCACAAAAAAACAAAACAAGGCCTGGTCTTTCACCATCCCCATAATCGTTTGCTGTGACCCATAGGGCTTCATATGTTGATTTTCGGAAGTTCATCACCAGTTTATCCTAGTTCATTTTAGTCCAGAAGTTCCTCTGAAATCTATTCAGTAGCATAGCAATTTGTAGGTTTCATGGCTGTACATGAGGTAAACTGGCTGAGAAGCAAAGTCAGGTCTCCCACATGGAAAGACCAATGGCCTACCACTGCCCCCTAAAGAGCTGTGTTCCAAACTTTCTCTCAGATAAATGGTTTCTAAATTTTAGAGGTTCATGGACACATCTGAGACTCTACTGAGATTCTCTCCCTAGAATAAATGAAAACTGTATACAAAGTTACGTATCTGCCAATAAGGTGTGTCTATGAGCTCTGAGACTCATGGAAGCTCATTTTCCAATGCCCTATAGAGATGGCTCTCAACATGGATGCACATTAGAACTCTGGAGAACTTTTAAAATGAACAAACAAAAGATGATGCTGGAAGTACTCCTCGATTTAAAAAATCTGAATAAATCTAAATTTAATATACAAGATGTTATAAATTTTTACTTGTTTGTCTTTACAGTGGTATGCTGGAGTTGGTGCTTACTTGTTCATGAGAGTTAATCATTAACTATAAGGAACTTTGCAGCCAGACAACTGTTGGTAGCTTGAAAGTGCCCAGGGAGGAGTATTTACACCACAGAAATTGGCAAAAAGTTCTTTGAGGGGAGTTCTTTTAACTGTGTACTACTGACTGAGAATCACTCTTCCAATGGGTCCCAGAAATCCAGGTATAAAATTCCTGCTCTATGCAGTCTAGTTCTTAAATCCAAGTAAAAAAGGCAGGCCTACAGAAGGCTAATGAGTATTTTACCGTAATTGTCTTGCTGCCAAATTCAGCAAAATTATTCCCACCAAGTGTTACTTTGTTATTTTTCCTTCATCAGGAATGTTATTTTTAAAATGAGGATTATGAAATCCATTACTATACATTTTATAGGTGTATATTTTTATAATTGGAGTTCTGGTGGTATAGTGCCTAAGGTATCTAACCAGAAGGCTGGAGGTTCAAACCCACTCGCCACTCCTCGGAAGGAAGACTGGGCAATCTACTTCCATAGAGATACTGCCTCGGAAACCCAAGGAGGGGTCACACCATGAGTCGGGATCGACTCAACGGCAGTTGAGTTTGCTTCCTAATAACCTTCCCAAATGAAGCCCCAGTAGAAATTTGTTTTACAGTTAATTATTAGGGGAAACACACACATAACACTATCCAGGGAAACTGGTAAGTTTTCCCACCATGGACATTAGAACTATTGCTTTTTTCCTTTCCCTCTTAGCTGCCCATTAACTGTCTCCCCTCCAACACACAATGTTCTGACCACACTTTTCAGCTCCACTACAAAGGACATGATCCCTTCCTGGTCATTGCATTCTATTCTAATTTATATTTCTCTTGGTACTAAGAAGAGTTTATATTTTGCTGTCTTATGAGGCCTTGAGAATCCTTTATGCAATAAGTCAAGGTATGTTTGAAACCTATTGACTGAACTTCGCCTTAATTTTTATTTGCATACCTTGCTGCTGCTGAGACTTCAGTTAGTGGTCTTCACCTTGGCTGCACATTGGAATTACCTGGGGAACTTTAAAAAAAAAAAAAAAAGCCCATGCCTCCTTCCTGTAGCTCCCATGAGTGTCTAGCCGCACCTGTCAG
>NW_006921601.1:10449350-10463853 GCF_000298275.1 Orycteropus afer afer | reverse complement strand
AGACTGAAACTCAAATCATACCTAAGGTCGCCCCAAGGATGCTGTGATTTCGACTGCTGACTGACTACCTGCGGCCCAACCCAGCAGCCTGGTCAGTTTCCTTGGCCCAGACCGCGGAGCTTCCCAGGCCCACTTATCGTCCTTTTCCCAACAGGCCTTATGGCAGAGTCTGCCAGAGTCTCCCAAGACAGGAAAGAGCTGAAACCATTACCAATAAAATTGTGAAGTTTTCCAAAACACTGTTCATCATATATTTCTCTGGTAAGTGTTTGAGCTTGTGGATGAAGTTGATCATATATTCACACATTGGGGAGCGGTTTATCCGGTATACAAATCGGCCATTCTCAAACCTTGCATACTCCGTCTGTGAAGGAAACAAGATTTGAGCATTTTTGTACTTCAAAATGCATGAAACAGATATTGCTGCTTGCAAAAGCATGTTTTTAAGTATTAACCATCTGCTATATGCTCTGGTAGCATAGTGGCTAAGACACTTGCCTGCTAACCATACGGCTGGCGGTTCAAACCCACCAGCCACTCCTCGGAAGGAAGGTTGGGCAATCCTACTTCCATAGTGATACTGCCTCGGAAACCCAAGGAGGGGTCGCTATGAGTCAGGTATGACTTGACGGCACATAACAACAACAACAACAAGATATGCTGTACTAGGAGCTCTGGCAGCATAGTGCCTAAGGCACTTGACTGCTCACCAGAAGGCTGGCGGTTCAAACCCACCAGCCACTCCTCGGAAGGAAGGTTGGGCAATCCTACTTCTGTAGTGATACTGCCTTGGAAACCCAAGGAGGGGTCGCTATGAGTCGGGGCTGACTCGACGGCAAACAACAACAACAAAATATGCTGTACTACTTCTGTGTTTCCTTAAAGAATAGCCTATCTCTAATACACAGAATGCATGACTTTTTCTGGGAATTCAAAAAAAGAGATGATAGCTTCAAAGGAGATTCTATAGATTATCTGCAGCAAAGGTCAGAAAAAAATATAACCACCTACTTAGTGACTCTCTCCTTGGGGAAGATTTGTGAGAGTACACCCCAGCGAGTTTCTATTTTTCAGAAAGCCCAAAGAAAATCCCTCTTTAACGTAATAAGGTCTCCCAGACTAACAACCAATACAGCTCTACTCTAAGGAACAATGGCTACTTCATACTGAACATGAGCCTCTTATTGTCAGCTATTAAGAAAACAAAACAAAACAAAAAAAACCTACTGCCATCACATTGGTTGCAACTCATAGCGACCCCTTAAGGACAGACTAGAACTGCCCTATAGGATCTCCAAGGCTGTAAATGTTTACAAAAGCAGAATGGTACATCTTTCTCCCATGAAGCAGTTGGTGGGTTTGAACTTCAGACCTTTTGATTAGCAGCCTAGTGCTTTAACCACTGCACCACCAGGGCTCCTCAACTGTCAGCTATAGATGTCTTTAATTTTTTAAAAAACATAAAAACATTTGTATAAGCAGTTTGAAGATCCCACTGAAACACTTAGAAATAAACATAGTTGCATGTAACCTGCATCAGAGGAATGATAAAGGATATTACTAAGTAGCTATTAAACAATGAAAAGGAAAATAACTTATATCAAACCTTTTGGCACACAATAAAGCTATATTTGGAGGAGACTTAATGAGGCAGCTTCGTATGTCTTCATCATTAAAGATGAAAAATTACAGAACTAAATATACATCTTAAAAAATATAAAATTTTAAAAAGCTGACAAAATAAGCCAATACCCAAGGAAATTAGAAAGATAAGGATAAAAGTTTAAATTAACGAATAGAAAATAAAAATGTAGACAGAATAAATTAAAAAGCTGTGTCACCAAAAAGACAATATAAACAAACCCTCCATAAACTTAAGAAGAAGAAAAACCATATATTTTTTAAAGGACAAGAATAAAACAGGGTAAAAGACAAAACCATAATGACAGAGAGATTAGAAGATTTACAAGGTTACTTCACACAACTCTAAGGAAAGAAAAAATGGAAAACCTAGGCGATATGCTCTCCCAGCAAAAAACAAATTCCAGCAACATTAGAACAAGTAGGAGGAGGAAGCTCCAACAGATTTAACTGCCTTGAAAGTGACTAGAAAGCCTTTTAGAGATCTACCACTGAAAAAGGTAGATCGAACGGTATTGTTGCTAAGTAATGTTTTAACCTTTAAAGAATGATACTTTCAAAGTTATTTAACCATGCTAGACACAGAGAAAGGTGAACTTCAAAATTCTTTTTATGAATGCAATACACATTTAATACCAACAGTTGATAGAGTATTAAAAAAAAAAAAAGGAAAAGGAAAAATACTGCTGTATTGGTTGTTACAAGATGCAAAAACTCTATATAAAATATCAGCAAGTAGAATCCATCTATGTATCCAAAGTGGGACTTACTTCAGGAACGCTGTGGTGGTTCAGACTTAGGAACTGCATTAATCCAATTCATTGTATCAATAAATTGGAGGAGAAAAATTACATACCGGATTTGGTGAAAAGAAATTTTACAGCTATTACTAATAAAAACTCTAAGTATAACAGAAATAGAAAGCACTTTAATATACAGGCAGTCCCTGGTTCCCAATGAGATCTGTTCCTAAGTGTGATGTTAAGTTGCATCTGTAAGGAAGCTGGAATAGGTGCCTATGGTTTTTATTTAGCCTCTTAGTACCTAAAAGGCTTGAACTCTTTTCAATGATGTAGCTGCACATGCAGCAAGTGCAGGTGACTGTGATGAAGAATTCCTTGGTGGTAGGCAGGGGTTGGTTCAATCATCTCAAAGTGAGGGCCAATTTACATAACGTTAAAGGGCAAGTTAGGGTTGTCTGTAAGTCAGACATTCGTAATTCCAGGGACTTCCTGTATAATAAAACTATTTATAAAAAAACAAAAATAAATATAATCCTAAATGGCAAAAATTAAAACCATTTCTATTCAAACAGCAACTATACGATGATACCTACCATTCTTACTTCTATTTACAACTGTGTTGAAGGTTTAAGCTGACGAGAAAATAATAAAAGACTGGGATAAACACTGGGAAAAACAAGATAAAATAAAGACTTCTCTTTACGTTGCTGATGTGATTATGCAAAGAAAGCCCAAGACTTCAGGAAAAAAAACATTACCATTACAAAGAGAAACTGGTAAGATGGACAGATAGGACATACATATATAAAAACTTTACTCTAGCAACTAGAATCTAGAAATGAGGAGCCACAACAAATTATGGGTGCAGTGCCTAAGGCATCTGACTGCTAACCAGAAGGCTGGCGGTTCAAACCCACCAGCTACTCCTCGGAAGGAAGATGGATAATCTACTTCTGTAGAGATTGTTGTTGTTGTTATGTGCCGTCGAGTCAGCCCTGACTCATAGCGACCCCTCCTTGGGTTTCCGAGGCAGTATCACTACGGAAGTAGGATTGTTCAACCTTCCTTCCGAGGAGTGGCTGGTGGGTTTGAACTACCAGCCTTCTGGTGAGCAGGCAAATGTCTTAGCCACTATGCTACCAGAGCTGTAGAGATACTGCCTCGGAAACCCAAGGAGGGGTTGCCATGAGTCGAATCTACTCAATGGCAGTGAGTTTGTTTTTGGTTATGAATATGTTTAATAAAAAAGGGAGGAGCTCTGGTAACATAGTGCCTCAGGTACTTGACTGCTAACCAGAAGGCTGGCGGCTGAAACCTACTAACCACTCCTCTGAAGGAAGGTTGGGCAATCTACTTCCGTAGTGATACCGGCTTGGAAACCCAAGGAGGGGTCGCTATGTGTTGGGTCCAACTTGACGGCACATAATAATGACAACAACAATAAAAAAGGGATACAGCTATATGAAAAACACATAATCTTTTTAAAAGACATAAAATAAGATGGAAATTCAAAAATATTCTTGGTTGAGAAGATTAACAACAAATATGTATCAATTTCTCCAAAATTAATATCTCAATTTAATGCAATTACAATTAGATTGCCCAAACAATGGTTTTTGTTCTTTTTTTGGGGGGGAGAACATTTTATAAATGATCTCATTATTTAGAATAATAATACTGGTTACTGGCTTAGAAAAAAATATGAAATGGAAGACTAATGAGGTTGACTTACTTTAACAGATATCAGAATATACTATAATGTAATCCAATCAATATAGCATTGGAATACATAGAGACAAACAGAGAATGGAATAGAACAGAGAGAAATCAGGAACAACCCCAGTATATATGGTAACTTAAAGGGTCAGATCAGTTTAGGAGGGAAAGGCTGAAGCATTTAATAAATGGTTTTGACACACACCGTTATCTATGTGGAAGAGAACATAAGCAGGCTCTCATTTTATACTAAATACAAAAATCCATTCAAGATGAATTAAAGACTTAAATGTGAACCTCTGCCTGCCAAAATCACACCACGTCCTCCACGAACACTCCTGGGATCTCACCCATCAGAATCAACCTTCCTCTGCTCTCTGAACTTGTACAGGGCTTTGGCTATACAGGCAGTCCCAGGGTTACAGACAGATCCTACTTGCCCTTAATGTTAGGTAAATTTGTCCTCACTTTGAAGCAGCATCCAAAACCCTCACTATACAGTGCAAGGTCTTAAGAAAAAGAAAGAAAAGGAAAAATCACCCCCACCCACCCCCTGCACCACATCCTCTCTCACTCCTCTGCACCATGTTTTTGGCATAGTCAGGCAACTCAAGTAATCCAGGATTACTTCAAAAAGTTACTCACTGAGTATGGATCAACTGAGTGATAAACAGAAGACACTATAAGATCCAACTTGAAATGGAATGCCAACTCCAAACATCATTTACACAGAGCAAATTATTCAGATAAAAATAAGTATTTTTTTGAAAAAGAGAATAGGTATGAAATATAAAAGTTGTAAGGAGGTATTTAAGGAGCTCTGGTAGTGTAGTGGTTAAGGTTTTTAGTCGCTAACCAAAAGGTCGGTGGTTCAAACCCACTAGCCACTCCACAGAAGGAAGATGAGGCAGTCTACTTCCATAAAGATTCACAGCCTTGGAAACCGAATGGGGGTCACCACGAGTCAGAATTGACTCGATGGCAGTGAGCTTAGCTTGGTTTTGGAAGTAAGGATTAATCCCAATATATAATGAGAAACAAAAAAACCAACCTACTGCCATCAAGTTGTTTCTGACTCACAGTGACCCCCACTGGGTTTCTGAGGTGGTAAATCTTTACAGAAGTAGAGTGTCCAGTCTCGTTTCCCTGAATATATAATGAGACATGTTTTAAACAAGGACTAAGCAGAATGGCAAAAGCAACATTGTTGTTGTTGTTGTTATGTGCCGTCAACATTATCAAACTCCAAGTGTCAGGGTTTCAGAAGGTAGGTACCAATGAGCTGAATGCTATCCTGCTTGTTGTCTAAAATGCCTGGAGTCCCCTTGGACCTGAGGATGGGCTGAGAAGGGCATCACTAGACCCCTACTTCTGACAGATGGCAGGTCCTATCTGTAAGCCCCCAGGCCTCCACACCTGGGCACCCCCATGAAGCTTCAAGCTGAGGCGAGCACTGCCGCGCGAACAGGGCAGAACTTGAAATGGAATCAGAGAAAGTTGGCACAGAGTGTCTTGCTTGCCTTCTATCAGGTACTTTCAAATCATTCAGTCTTTTTTTTTTTTTTTTTTAAAGAAGTAACAGGGAGAGAGAGGGGAAAGGGGAAGGAAAGAAGAGACATCAGGAAAGTCAGAGTCTGCATCCCAATAAGGCTTAAAAGGCAACAGTGTGCCTTGAACAAAGGTTTCCTTTCAGTACACACTTACCTCTACTTTTTCTACTACTTGCTTCCCAAAGGAGCAAACTTTGGTGGAGCAGGTAACGGTCATATTTTCAGAACTCTCATACTGACTGGTTACACCATAGAAAGCCCCAGCATCATCTTGAATATTGCAGTTTAAATCTGCCTGTTGGAAAGAAAATGGAGGTGGGGATTACTCTCATCTCAGGAGTCATGGCAACAAGCATTTGGAGTTCAGTGGAGGGCAGGGGCAGCTCTGGGAGGTGGGGAGGCCACGCTTATCTAGGAGAAAATCCTCCATGGGTCAAACTGGGAAGTGGGTGTTGATTTGGGCAGTCTTCCCTTGCAATGACATGTCACATACATCTATTTCACTTCACTTTCATGCACTGGCTATCAGAATGCTGTACTTTTGCAATAAAAGATCCATGAGATCTCTGAAAGATAAGAGCATATGAATCAGTCTCTCCAAAAATCTCTACTGTAGAGAGTTTTTAAAGAGCAGGAGGATCTGCAGCTGGGCATTTGTTACAAACATGGAAACAGAAACTTTATTACAGCATTTGGAGTAGAAACAGTTCCTATTAAAAACTGGCTTACAAAGTGCTCAATAATTAATGCAGACCGTCATTCATTTAACACATTTTGAATTATCTACTACGCATTGTAGGAGACTTACCTGCAACCAACATATGTGACACATAAGTAACTATAGTTTATTATACAGCACATAAGAGTCAAGTCAAAGGTGCTCAGAGTTTAGACAATGGGAGTCATTACTTTCAACTAGAGGCATTATTTAAGAGGATGTTGACAAAGAGGCATTTGCATGGGGACTGGTAAGATTTGGCCATGCAGAGAAGGGCTGAGGGGCCAGTGTGGGCAGAAGCTGAAGGGGCTTCATCCGATCTACTATGAAAGGACTAAGGAAAACCAGTTGCCCTGAGTCAACTCCAGCTTGCAGTGACCACATGCACGTCAGAGTAGAGCTGTGCTCCCCAGGGTTCTCAATGGCTGACTGTTTGAAGCGGACTGCCAGGCCGTTTCTCCGAGGAGCCTCTGGCTGGACTAACACCTCCAAACTGGGAGTTAGCAGCAGAGCATGTAACTATGCGCACCGCTCAGGGGCTCCACGGACTAAGCAGACCAGGGGAAAGGAGTACGGAAATAAAATGTGGGCCCAGATCCAAGAGTGCTAAATCAGGAGTGTGTACTGTGCCTGGAGGAAACAGGGACCCCTTGAAAGTTCTGAGTGACGCAGTGATGTGGTCAGTGGCGTGCTTCAGTGAGAGCTCTCTAGGCATGGCGTAACACGCATCGATGAGGGAGCCTGGGAGGCCGCTGTGGGTCTGGGTTGCTGACTGACAGCTCCCTTCTTTCAACTATCTGAGCCCTGCTATATACCAGGCACTATGTCTGGAGCCAGGGACACAACAGTGGGCAAAAGCTAAGCCGGTCCTTGCTCTGATGGGGCTTATGCTCTAGTAGGGAAGACACTATGACAGAGAGAAGCACCTCCAGAGAAGTACTTAAACATGAGCGGTGAGTGGGACCCCAAGGATCCAGGACTTCCAAGACGCAGCTCAATTCAAGGCAAGGAGATTGCTTAGGCAGGCGGGGCACTCCCTCAGAGGACAGAGTGTGAAAAGGGTGCACACCACAAAATAGGACTAGAACAGGGAAAGTAAGGGAGAGAGCATGGCAGCATGGCTCAGGGGAGGGAAGATTTTGGTCTTATATCCTAAGAGCTATGGGACTCAGGAATTCTGAGCAGAGATGGGGTGGGGGCAGTGAGAGGGTGTGATAAGATCTGCATCCCAAAAAAGGCACCTGTGACTACCACCTGGAGAGGATTCTGGGAGAGCAAGAATGAATGAAGGAGAGACATGCCAAGAAACCAAACACATGACCGTTGAGACGGTTCGATCCAGCTCACAGCACCTAAGCAGCAGAGAGCAGAACCACCCAGTGAGGTTTTCCAAGTCTGAAAATAGTTCTGGAAGCAGACTGTCCCATCTTTCTCCCATGGAATAGCTAGTGGGTTCAAACCACCAACCTTCTGGTTAGCAGTGGAGTGATTTAACAAGGGTACTGTAACAGTCCCACAAGATTTAAACTATTGTGGTGGCTACTAACAGAAGGAGATGAATTTGAGACTCAAATGAAACTTCAGATTTTGTGAGGGTTGGAACATTCTGACCAGATAATTTTAATACACTGGCCAGCACTAACCACCGTGAGAATTCAGCATAAATTCTTTAAAAAATGACCTGAGTCATCCTCCATATATTTTTAATAAGGATCTGCACTTGAATTTCCTTCTTGAATTGAGCACCAGGAAAATGTCTATGTCCTGAGGCAAAACTGGATTCCAATAAAGAGAACCTTATACTCTCTGCATTCCCCTTTTCACCTAATGTGCCAAGAAATTCAAAGTTCAGTTCAGTGCTCAACTGTGGTCATAAACTCATTCCAGGTGTTTCTAATAGCCATTAACAGCCAGTGTATAGCTCTTTTGACTTGTTTCCAATCTGCTTTTACATGTACTTGTCCATAAATTTTGTAAGCTTCCTCACATTTTGCTTTTTGGAATTATATGGGGCATAAACTCTAAATAAATAAATACACCCGGGTGTGCATTTTTCTCAGGTTCAAAGGGTCTAACGTTTGGCTCCATAAAAGTACAGCTTAGGTGGTAAAGGATACATGCCTTCCCGAACTAAGATCTGCATTGGAGCTACTCAAGGCCATGAGTGGCTGGGTCTACTGGAGCTCCAGTTTCCAGGGCAGAAAGGCTCCCCAGCACTGCCTGTCACTCCCAGGCATGCAAGGTGCTCTCGACACTAGAATTACCACCACGCCCCAGAAAGCACCGTGCCCCAGAGCTTCTCATGGCATGCACTGAAGGTGGGGCTTCAAAAACTGCCACTGCCTCACTGTTCTGCTATCATCTTGGAATACATTGCTCAGAAATGCATCTTAGGTATTTTGTAGTAATGAATTATCAGTGACATTCTTCTTTTCTGTGGCATTTAGTCTTGCAATTATAAAGCTGTGCCAAATATATAAATTACAAATTTGTGCACCTTTTGAAAAGTAAAAACATGCACATAGTTATAAAAGAGAGGAAAAAAAAAACCCCAAGAAACGGAAAAATAGTGTGCAGGGGCAGTTCTGCTCTGTCCTTCAGGGTCATCCTCCTCAGAATTGACTCAACAGCCACGAGTGTATGCACAAAGTGCTTTAAAGGGTATAATCTTGGGGGTTTAATCCTCACTACAGCAGTTGTACTTTCATCTTACTGAAGAATAAACTCAAGGTGAAAAAAATTCTCTACAGTCACATTGGTAAGTGGAAAACAACATTAGTCTGTTTGGATTACTCCATTATTTTTAACTCATTTAGTAAAGAGCTCTAAAGGTTTTATTTTGGGGTTGTTGTGTCTTTGTTTATTGATATTCTTTACACGTGCAGCTGTTTTACGAGAGGGGTGTGGAGTAAAGACACCTTTACTCACTATGTTTGGTTATAAATAAAGGGTGCGATTTCCCTTTGATTATTACCTGCAGCTCCTGCCATTCCAGATGTGGTATAGCTCAGTAGTTAAAAACTCAAGGGTTCTAGAGCCAGATTACCTTAGCTCAAATTCCAATTCTGTTGTCTTTGTAACTTAGGATCTTTACTTAGTACCTGTATGTCTCAATTTCTCTATCTGAAAAGTGGAGATCATGTTTTTTGCCATGTTTTGAGGACTAAATATGTTAAAACAAATTATGTGCTTAGAACACCATAAGTCAAATGTTATGTTTTTTTTTAAAAAGTATAGTTTTCTTTTTCCCATGAGCTAGTCAACCTTTCGAGAGGTAATAAGTGTGACCTGTTTCTTGTGTCCTTTTAGAAACCAGTCTAGTATATTCAAATATATTCTTTTTTTTTGCATAAATAATTGCGTATTTGCATTCATTTTTCGCACTTTTGCTTTTATTTTTAAATAAATAACTATACGCACTTGAGAGAGTACTGATAAGAGATATCAGTAATAAAAAGTACTGATATGGGACAGCAGTATATAAAAAAATGAACAGGCATTCCTTTGAGTGGTTGTACACTATCCCACTGTTCAGCTGCACCATTAATTATTTTAAAACAATTTTTCTTGTTGTTGTTGAGAATATACACAGAACACACACCCATCCCACATTCTACATGTACAATTCAGTGACTTTAATTGCCTTCTTTAAGTTGTACAACATTCTCACCCTCCTTTTCCGAACTCTTCCTTCCCCACTAACATAAACGCAAAGTCCCTTTAGTTTCCTATTTAATCTTTCAAGCTCACATGCACCATAATCTAATATATTCCCCACTGAGGATTGTTCAAGCTGCTTTCTAACAATGCTGTAATCATGAGCTTTTGTGGAGCAGGACTTTTCCTGTGCATTAGAAACTTTTTTTTTTTTTTTGCTAACTTTGAAAAATGAGTACAAATGTACGATGAATAACATGTTACTTAATAGTGATTGTATAATTTAAACAAATCAGTTATTTTTTATATATTCATATGGTATAAGGATGGGATGTGGGAGGGAGGAGGAGATTAGCAACAGGTGACGAGTCAGTGGGAGAGCCACTTAAGGTGTTTTCTAACAATTTCAAACCTACTTAAGTGATGTAACACAGAGAGGCTTCTTAATAGTTACACCTCAACTCCCTAGTCACAGTGTTTACTTTCATCTTTTAATGTTTTATTTTTTTTTACTTTATTTATGTAAATGACATTATTTTTAAGCCTAAAATTTAAACTGTACACACACTTGAATACTTAAAAATCGATAGTAAACACAAATACACAAAATAATCTGCCAACATATTATTGTTGTTAGGTGCTGTTGAGTCATCTCAGACTTGTAGCAACCTTATGCACAATACAACAAAACACAGTCTGGTCCTGTGCCAGCCTCATGATCCTTGCGATACCTGAGCCCATCATTGCAGCCACTGTGTCAATACATCTCACTGAGAGCCTTTCCCTTCTTTGTCTTTGTCTGTAGTCTTCAATTTTCATCAGTAAATGTACTCACTTTCAGCAAGCAAAGGTGTATCATCTGCGTGTTGTGGTTTGTTAATGAGCCTTCCTCCAATCCTGATGCCACATTCTTCTTCATATAGTCCAGCTTCTCAGATTATTTGTCCAGCATACAGATTGAATAAGTATGGTGAGGGGATACAACCCTGACACACTCCCTTCCTGATTTTAAACCATGCAGTATCCCCTTGTTCTGTTCAAATGACAGCCTCCTGGTCTATGTACAGGTTCCTTGTGAGTACATTTAAGTGTTCCAGAATTCCCATTCTTCTCAATGTTATCCATAATTTGTTACGATCCACACAATTGAATGCTTTTGCATAGTCAATAAAACATAAGTAAACATCTTTCTGGTATTCTTTGCTTTCAGCCAAGATCTATATGATACGAGCAATGATATCCCTCGTTCTATGTCCTCTTCTGAATCCAGTTTGCATTTCTACATTACTGCTGCAACCCTTTCCAAATTATCTTCAGTAAGGTTTTATTTGCATGGGATATTAACAATATTGTTCGATAGTTTCCACATTCTGTAGGATCACCTTTCTTTGGAATGGGTACAAATATGGATTCTTCCAGTCAGTTGGCCAGGTAGATTTGTCTTCCAAATCTCTTGGCACACACGAGTGAGTGCCTCCAGTGCAGCATCCGTTTGTTGAAACATCTCAATGGGTATTCCATCAATTCCTAAGGCTTTGTTTTCACCAATTCCTTCAGTGCAGCTTCGACTTCTTCCTTCAATACCATTGATTCTTGAGCATATGCCACCCTCCTAAAATGGAAGAACATCAACCAGTTCTTTTTGGTATAGTGACTGTGTATTCCTCCCATCTTCTTTTGATGTCTCCTGCATCATTTGATATTTTGCCCATGGAATCTTTTGATACTGCAACTCGAGGCTTAAATTTTTTCTTCAGTTCTTTCAGTTTGAGAAATGCCGAGCATGTTCTTCCCTATTGGTTTTCTAACTCCAGGTCTTTGTACATTTCTTTATAACAACCGACTTTGTCTTCTTGAGCTGGTCTTTGAAATCTTCTGTTCCGCTCTTTTATTTTGTCATTTCTTCCATTTGCTTTAGCTACTCTCCACTTACGTGCAAGTTTCAGACTCTCTCCTGACATCCATTTTGGTCTTTTCTTCCTTTCTTGTCTTTTTAATGACCTTTTGCTTTCCTCATGGATGATATTCTTGATGTCATGCCACAATTCCTCTGGTTTTTGGTCACTGGTGATCAATGCATCAAATCTGTTCTTTAGACAGTCTCTAAATTCAAGAGGGATATAATTAATAATCATATTTTGGCTCTCGTGGATTTGTTTTAATTGTCCTCAACTTCAACTTGAACTTGCATTATGAGCAGTTGATGATCTGTCTCACAATTAGCTCCTGGCCTTGTTTTGGCTGAAGACATAGAGCTTCTCCATCACCTCTTGCCACAGATGTAGTCAATCTGATTCCTGTGTATACCACCTGGCAAAGTCCACATATATAGCTACCATTTGTGTTGTTGAAAAAAGGTATTTGCAATGAGTAAGTCACCTGTCTTGCAAAATTCTATCATGCGATCTCCAGCATCATTTCTATTACCAAGGCCATATTTTCTAACTATCAATGATCCCTCTTTGTTTCCACTTTTACATTCTGATCACCAATGACAATTAACACATCTTGATTGCATGTTCGGTCTATTTCAGAGTGCAGCAGTTGGTAAAAATCTTCAACTTCTTCATCTTTGGCTTTAGTGGTTGGTGTGTAAATTTGAATAGTAGTAGTATTAACTGGTCTTCCTTGAAGCCATATGGAAATTACCCTATCACTGACAGCCCTGTATTTCAAGATAGACCTTGAAACATTCTTTGTGATGATGAATGCCACATCATTCCTCTTCCATTTGTCACTCCCAGCATAGTAGATCATATGGTTGTCTGATTCAAAATGGCCAAAAACAGCCCGTTTCAGCACACTAATGCCTAGGATATCAATCTTCATATGTTCTATTTCATTTTTGACAACTTCCAATTTTCCTAGACTCATAATTTGTACATTCCATGTTCCAATTATTAATGGATGTTTGCAGCTGTTTCTTCTCATTTTGAGTTGTACTGCATCAGCAAATGAAGGTCCTGAAAACTTTAATCTATCCACATCATTAAGGGCAGCTCTACTCTGGGGAGGCAGCTCTTCCCCAGTCGTATCTTAAGTGCCAAGTATGTATAAAATGAAAATTCAACACTAACTGCAGCAATTGTTTAGGACTTAGGCCAAGGTTCCCCACCCCCAGCGCCTACCCCTCCCTGTAGAGGAAAAGAATTGTGGGTCATTATAATAAAAAGGAGAACAATTTTCAGATGGTTTTGCCATTGTTCCTAAATTTCTAAAGACAGTATACTCCCTTATTGCCTGCACCAAGCTTGCCCCAGCTTTACCACACTATACCTTAGGATTCCCAAAATAATTTTAATTAGGTTTCATTTGGAATGGGTGACCTTTAGTTATTACAGGAAATATCAAAAATTAAAACATTAAAGAACACACATTATAAAAATCTGCCTTCATGAGTTTGAAGTTGTCAAGATTAACTTTTTTACATAAAGCATAACTTCAGAAAAGTACACATATCATATGCTTACAGCTTGATCCATTTTCTCAAAGTGAATATGCCCATGTAATCAGCACCCAGATGAAGAAATAGAAGAGACCTGTCTTGTTCCCCTCCTCATCACAATTATCCCTACACCTCACAAGGGTAGCCATTATCCAACTCTAATGCTATATATTAGTTTTGTCTGTTTTTTTTTTTTTTTTAAACTTTAAATGGAATCACAGTGTTTATTCTTTTGTATTTCTAAAATTCATCAAAGCTGATGTGTGCAGTTCATTCATTCTCATTACTGTAGAGTATTCCACTGAATGGATAACTTCACAATTTATCCTTTCTACCTCAGGTGGACATTTGAGATGTTTCCAAATTGAACCTGTTATGAAGGGTGCTACTATGAACATTCTTATGTATGCCTTTTGACAAACAAATGTATGCATTTCTGTTTGGTGTTCTTGGGACTGGAACTGCTGGGTCATAGGACATTTTAGCTTTCATATAGATAAAAGGCAGAGACAGTTTCTAAATACCTTTTACTGTTTTTAAGGTTTTAAAACGGTTTATACTTAATTACATGTACCTATAATAGGTTATATTTTTAAAGGCTTCCCAACTAATGATAAACAACCAATTTGCTGTAACTGTTTTGCAATTACCTTTGAACATGGAAAATAATAGTGTAACCATCCAACCATATCACAACTGCTCTTCAGGAATTTTTTAGGAGGAGGTATTGATGTGAAAGATAATTATCTGTCAGCTGATGATATTACAACTATCCCAGAAAGAAATGTGGTCACTAAACTCCCATGAAGCAAAAGTACTATCAAAGAAGCTAGCATTAAATCAACAATTGTTGTTGTTGTTGTTGTTATGTGCCGTCGAGTCGGCCCCCGATTCAACAATTGTTGTTGTTGTTGTTGTGTACCGTCGAGTCACACCTGACTCATAGCGACCCCTCCTTGGGTTTCCGAGGCAGTATCACTACGGAAGTAGGATTGCCCAACCTTCCTTCCGAGGAGTGGCTGGTGGGTTTGAA
>NW_006921601.1:10406760-10449250 GCF_000298275.1 Orycteropus afer afer | reverse complement strand
AAGGCACTTGACTGCTAACCAGAAGGCTGGCGGTTCAAACCCACCAGCCACTCCTCGGAAGGAAGGTTGGGCAATCCTACTTCCGTAGTGATACTGCCACGGAAACCCAAGGAGGGGTCGCTATGAGTCAGGGCTGACTCGACGGCACATAACAACAACAACAACAACAGGAGCTCTTCACAGTCCCTACCCCAAAGAGCGTCTCTTCTTCTGTAATAACCTGTTTCTACATTCTGAGCTCTTTGAAGGTAAGAATGAATGATTCAACAATAGAGGAGGTTCATTCTCTCTGGGTCTGAGATTGCAGCTGGGTTAATTACCCACCCTACAGACTCATTTTCCCTACAACTGAAAACTCAGGGTGTAAAGCAAATCTATTTCATGTGGCTCTGAAGGCAAGAAAATGAGGGGGGATAAAGGGCTAGTATCAGAGAAACAATTTCTGCCTCATCAGCTTTTATCTGATCACAGGCTTATGTCACAAAGGAAATAAATACAAAAATGTAAGAAATAGCTAAAAACTAGCAAAATTACCTTCCTAACACAAATTCTAAATTCAAATCACATCCTATCCTCTGGGGACAAGCCAGCTTAAAATCTTGGTCATGGGCCAGGTGCTGAAGTGTCAAAGAGCAACTCTTTCAAACATTTCTGGGGAAGGCAAGTCCAGGGATATAGGCTCTTCTGAGAAATCTTTGCCCATTTTGCCTCAGACCCAAAGATCCCCCAGCAGGAACTGGGCTCAGTCAACTCTCTCCCCCATGTCCAAAAGCAGAAATCCCTTCTCCATCATCCTGACCTGAGCTGCCTTCTGGTTAAATATCTCTAAACATAACACTTACTGTGTTGCAGGATGGTCCTAATAGTTCTTTTTCCTGTGGTATCACTTTCCTATTTCTGCTGTAACCAATTACCACAAATGGACGGTCCTAAAACAATACAGATTCCTCACCTTATAGTTCTATCGATCAGAAGCCTGACACAGGTCCCACTGGCCTAGATCAAGGCGTCAGAAGGGCTCCATTCCTCTCTGGATGACTTTAGAAGAGAATCCATTTTCTTGCCTTTTCAAGCTTCTAGAGGCTGCCCACATTCCTTGCCTTGTGGCCTCTGTTCTTTATTTCCAAAACTAGTGACATCAGGCCGAGTTCTCAGGCCTCTTTCTGGTTCTCTTTTTGCATCTCCTCTCCCACTTTCAAGGACCATGTGATTACACCGGGCCCTCCAGAAAATCCAGGATAATCTCCTGCCTGCTAATTATTCAGCTACATAGGAGACTCTGGCTCATAGGGAACCCACGTGTGTCAGAGTAGAACTGTGCTCCATAAAATTTTCAGTGGCTGTTTTTTTTGGAATTAAATTGCCAGGTCTTGCTTGGAGGTGCCTCTGGGTGGACTCAATGCTCCAACCTTTTGGTTAACAGCCCACTGTATTAACCACACGCAACACCCAGGGGCTCCAACTGCCAACTGTTTTTGGTGGCCTCATGTGTGCAGTGTAGAACTGCTCCATAGGGTTTTCAAGGCTAAGACCTTTGAGAAGCAGGTCACTGGTCTTTCAATACATCTCTGGGTGGTTTCGAACCTCCAATCTTTCAGCTATTAGTTAAGCAGTTAATCTGTGTGCCACCCAAGGAGTCCATCTGCTCATTAGCAACCTTAATTTCTGTCATGTCATGTATCATACTCGCAGACACTTAAATATCTCTGGGGAGCCATTGATTCTGCCTACCAAAAAACCCCAAAGCCACTGCCACTGAGTCAATTCTGACTCATAGCGACCCTATAGGACAGAGTAGGACTCTCTCATCAGGTTTCCAAGGCTGTAAATCTTTATGGAAGCAGACTGCCTCATTTTTCTCCTGTAGAGTGGCTGGCGGGTTTGACCACCAACTTTCTGATTGGCAGCCGAGTGCTTTAACCACTATGCACATGCTAAATTCAAACTGCTTCTCTGTAACTTCCATATAGAGCTCTTGCCCCTGGAGCTGTGCACATCTGTTAACTACCTTAACATCTGGTAGTTAAGGGTATGTGTCAACTTGGCTGGGTCTGGTTTTGAGTGGCTAGGCAGCTGGATATAGTTATTTCCCACGATGAGACTGGTAATCAGCTCCACACTAGAATCTACAATAAGCCTTAGGGATGTGGTCTGCTTCCAGTATGTAAGAACACCTTTAAGAAAGGTCTTGAGCTTCTTGACACATCTGGATCCTGCATTTGGCCGAGTCATCAGTGGTATGCCGTGTTGTCTGCTGGTCTCGGGACTGTTTAACTAGTAGCCTGCTGTGTTGCTTGATAAATTTGGGGCTGTGCCATTTTACTTGTCGACCTTGGGTTTGTCAGCCTCAGCAGCCATTAGCTGCCTGAGTGAAGAGATGCCTCCAGCTCCAGTGGGCTGAGAGCAAGAGGCAGAGCTGAAGCGCAAGGTCCAGGGGCTTTCACCCAGCCCCTACAGCTGGCACTCTGAACTCAAGACTTCTAGGCTCCTAAACTGTAAGAGAATAAATCCCTATTTGTTAAAGCCATCCATTTGTGGTATGTCTGCTATAGTAGCACTAAGAGAACCCAAACAATATCCAAAAATAGTGACAATTCTACATATTCCCCTTAATCTCATCTGTTCTCTCCCTTCCCTTCTCACCCACAAGGCTCTTCAGGTCCTGTCTCCCAGGTTTCAGGTTCTATATTACTCTTAGGAAACAACTTCATCTGGTTCCAGACCACCATTCCATCTATGAATAAGGGCTCTGTGGCCCTGACTCTTCACCTGTTATGATGTCTTCCCAGACACGCACTATCCACATATCTGACCGACAGCATGGCTAGCAGGAGCATGGGATTTGGAGTTACATGTTTGTGGCTTAATTTCCTCATCTTTAACACAGAGAAGACCTGCTTCCAAGGGCCACTGTGATGATGCAAAGAAATAAAGTATATAAAAGTCATCTGTAAATGCTAATAGGCCACACATAGGATGTTGTTGTTGTTGCTGTTATGTGCTATTGAGTTGGACCCGACTCATAGCAACCCCTCCTTGGTCTTCTGAGGTGGTATCACTTAAGTAGATTGCCCAACCTTCCTTCCGAGGAGTGGTTGGTGGGTTTGAACTGCCAGCCTTCTGTTTAGCAGTCAAGTGCCTTAGGCACTATGCTACCAGACCTAGCCATTAATAATTCCAGTAACAACTCCTTATTAACTTGTTGATTAAAAATACTGAATAGGACAGAGATTAAGACTGAGCTTCAAGTCACATCTTCAAAGACCTTCCTCCCGTGTTTCACAGTGGTTCACCCGACAGGATGGTCACCATGGAGTCAGTCATAGCCTCCATTCCATTTACCAGGTGTGTGGCACAAAGACAAAATGTTTTTTTTCCAAACAGAAGAATCAGGCCTTCTTCTGATTTTTGAGTTTATGACAAAGTCTTATATATTGGGTATATCTTCTCAAACATGTACAAAATTACCATCTTTTCCACAAAGACATGATTAGAGATGTTACAGAATGATTTCTAAAAATAAAAAAGGTAATCATCAATAAATGTTTGTTGAATGAATTAAAGACTTTTAAATGTACTTGAAAGCAAGTCCTGGCAAACCATGTAAGTGCACAGCATAGCAGGTCACAATGCCAGGCAGAAAAAGCTGCTTGCATCCGAAAACAGAGAAACAAAAAACGTAATGTCAAAAGGTTCCCGTATTCTTTCCCAAATGATCTTTCTCTTACACTCATCACTTTCCCCTGCAACTTAAGCATTGAAGGCCCCAGATGAGAGTTTAGGTTGGCTTCTTGTCTTTTGCCCATCATTTAGTAAGTCCATTTATTCACAGATGGGTTCTGTTATTCAGAATCATCTTTTTTTTCAATATTAAAAATCTAAGCAAAACTCAACAACAAACCAACCCCCAAAAACCCACTATTATTTAAAGAATGATCCTTCCCATTTCGTGGCTGAGAGAAAAATGAGGCCTAGGAGTTCTACTCAAACATGTGGGGTCCAGTTAAGTGAAACCTGGACTCCTCGGCGGCGGGGAGGGCTGGGCCAGGGGGCAGTGGTTGCCACCTTGAAGACCCAGCTCCAAGCGGCAGGGTGAGTGGGTAGCAGCAGTACTGCCACGGTTGCCAGGAAGGGGAGCGTACAGCTCCTGCAGAGGCTGCACTTGGCTGATGATAACCACTTTGTCACTGATTTCAGAGGGGAAAAAAGCCTGCTTGAACAAAAGGGAAGCAGATAACCCCTAAGGGCAGGGGTACTGGGTCAGGTCAGGAGCTGGAGAACACTCCCTTCTCAGCCCATCCCTTCCTTCCACCCGGAGGGCTTGGAAGGGCTGGGCTCCCAGCCCTTACTTGGTTGCAAAAATGAAAACATCAAGAGGATTGTCCCTGACAAGAGACAATATAATAGGCACTGATGGATGCAAGAAGACGCTGGTATTTTCAAACCACCACTTTGAACCTCTCCTCTTCATCCTCTCTGAGCAATGATCAAAGGATCAAGATTTCAAATTGTGAAGCAATTTTTTCCAATGGCAGCATCTGGCTCCTTGGCAGGCGGCACCGGGGGCCGAGGCTTGCTGTGGGCAGCCATCCAGGCCTGCCACATGGTGAGGCTCGGCCAAGCAGGGCACGCCGCGCGAGCCTCGCAGCTGCTCTCACAGGCGCCAAAGGACAATCACTCTGCACTGGACAGACCGTGAGCAGTCAGGCAGAAGTGCCCCTAGAAGCAGTGCTGGGCAGGGGGGTCTGGGGGAGCTGGCTGCTCCCAAACTCACACTGTCCAACTCATTTGCATACATTTGTATCTGGCCAAGACCCCTGAAGCCAGCCCCTACTGGCATCCAAAGGCTTGGGGTCGAGGGAGCCAGGATGACTGTGGGACAACTCTGCAGCAAGGCAACTTGCATATGTGGAGGGCAAAAGGAGGTGCCCAAAGGGAAGTGGGGTTTTGAGCCTGTTCACTTTGGACCATTGGTGCCCCTGCCCAGCACAACAGGGCAGCAGCTGTAGCTCTACTGCCACAGCTGTTTTAAATAAGAATAATAGGAATAAACTCAGCCAGGCTCTTCAAGTTACTTCCCACTAATTATGGCATATATTTACATCTACAAAATAGAAGATTTTTAAAAACACCACCGAGGGCCCCTTTATTGTGCAGATTGGGACCCCTATTTGAATTTCATAAACATTTAATACTTCAAAGAATCTTAAAAGCTTGCTCTAATTACAATATGCACTGCTTGAAAGGCGGGTTGTTTGCATTGCAAATTCCTACAAATACCAGCATTCGTTAAAAAAAATTCAATTAATATCACCCACACAACTTCAGGTAACTGCCACTGGCAACTTCACACTGTGACTGGGATGAAAGAGCCAGGGTCTCAGCCCCAACTACAAAGCAGACACACAGGCCAGTTCTTCCCAAGGAAGGCAGTTAATAAGGATTGGGGCACCCAGCTGGGCTTGTCTTTAACCAGCACGTTCATCAGGTGTGTGAACACCAGCCCCAAGACCCTTCTTAGCACACCAGAAATAGAACCTTTTCATGGTTTGGCATTTTTGTGCATGAAAAAATCTTACACAGAACAGAAAAATAAACAACAAAAATCAGTCAGTCATACGCAGTTTAGCTAACATGTGCAAGGTTCCCAGATAAAATACAGGACACATAATTTAATTTATATTTCAGACAAAGAAATGATTTTTTAGTATATGTATGTCCCAAATACTGCAAAAGATATACACATAGTAAAAAGCATTAGTCGTTTTTCTGAAATTCAAATTTAACTCGGAGGACTGTATTTTTCTTTGCTAGATCTGGCACCTTCATTAACAAGTCCCCTTTAGAGAAAATTACAAAAACTGGGACTTTCCCTCAAATTCTCACCACTGTACAAAGACATCTTACACCCAAGATATTTTGAGTGGTAAAAAAATGTTACAGAATAATATGTAGAGATAATCTTTTTTTAATAAGGATATCATCACTATATAAACCAAACTCAGTGCCATTGAGTGATTCTGACTATAGTGACCTTATAGGACAGAGTAGAACTACCCCATATGGTTTCTGAGACTGTACACATTTACATAAGCAGACTGCCTCATTTTTCTCCTTTGAGGGAGCTGGTGGTTTTCAACTGCTAACTGTTTGGTTAGCAACTGAATACTTTAACCACTATGCCATCAGAGCTCCTTATACATAGTCTGGAAGAATATTTTCTAAATCTTGGGATATGGCTGCTGGGTATATATGACAGGGAATTCTTACTTTTTAGTCTATGTTCTTTTGAATTACTTGAACTGTTTACAATAAGCTTATATTAGTTTCGTAATTCAAAAGGTAAATTGAAATGGGGGTGGCATGGGTCTCCACCTGCACAAGGAGAAGGGATTTCACACATTCCCAAGGGTCTAGGTCTAATTCAGGGGCCAGTGGTGGTTCAGTTACAGAATTCTCACCTTCTATGCAGGACCCTCAGATTCAGGGTCAATTCCCAGCCAATGTGCCTCAGCTGTAGCCACCACCCATCCGTCAGTGGAGGCTTCTGTGTTCCTTTGATGCTGAGCAGGTTTCAGCAAAGTTTCCAGATAAGACAGCCTAGGAAGAAAGCCCTAACGACCTAACTGAAAATCAGCCAATGAAACCTGTATGAATCACAGTGGTCCAATCCCCAACTGATTATGGGGCTAGCTTGATGGCAGCTAACAACAGGCCTAATTTAGGACAAATGACCAAGTGTCCTAAGGGGTTTATCATTATATCCAAGTAATCCACATACCCCTTACGAAACTAGGTGTGGAAATAAAAGGGCCTCCAGATTATGCTACTTTAAGTCTTTCCTTCATAGACTTTGCTTGAGCTGAAATGGCAGCAGTCACAGAGCAAAGCTAATGATGCCTACATTAACAGGGCAAGAGCTGTGGATGTGTGCACGCAGTGTGTGTCCATCTCCCCAGGACCTCCGGTTAGCAGCGTCTATTGGTAGTACAGCTGGCTTAGGATCTCGGTCTGTAACCATGGCAGGGAGCAGAATTAAACAGCCTAGGCAGGAACCCTGACCTTGGCTTTATTAACAACAACTGAGCCAAATGACCCAAGACAGAAAACATTAGAGTAACAGCTGTCAGATGGATTCTCCCATGAAGTTAGGAGAACTTCTCATTTAAGAGATCCTGCTTAGATGCCCTGAAGGCTTAGAGTTCAAGGTTATAAGGGGGAAAAAAAAGTTACCACTGGTGTGACTGAAGTTAAGGGGTTGGGGGAGAAAACAGAGTGCCCAAGCTGTCTTGTTCTGATGTTTTCAGGAATTTAAGAAAGGTCTTTTAAAGTGACCGCCTTGTGATCAATGTTTCCACCCTTGGCTCTCACTATTCTCAAAATTCTGTAAGATTTAGTGACCTTGGGGCCCTTTCCCTAAAAAATCCTTTCCACTCCCCCTCCACTGACCACATTCATTCATGATTTGGTTCAAATGCCATGTCTTTGTGAAGCTCTCAAGAATATTCTCAGACAAAAAGGGTTCCATCTCTGTGGTTTCCACAGCAACCTCTGTCCACACCTCCATGACTGCTCCTCTCCCCTGCTGTCATTTATCTGAGTAAATCATTCCTCACCAGACCCAGGTTTGGAAGTTGGGACCACCTAACTCATGTCTGTTTCCCTAGTTCTATAAGTACAGTATAGAATTCAGTGAGTGTTCATTGAGGGACTTTCTAGTAATGCATGTAACCCATTAACCTGTTGCTGTCGAGTCAATTCTGACTCATGGAGACCCCAAGTGTGTCAGAGTAGAACTGCACTCCACAGGGTTTTCAATGGCTGTAATCTTACAGAAGTGTATCATCAGGCCTTTGTGGTGCCATTGGCTGGGTATGAACCTCCAATCTTTTGATTCGTAGCTGAGCACAAACCAACTGCTCCACCCACGGACCTTCTGGTGATGTGTATATTTCTAACTAATTCAAATAATCAAAACATTTCTACAAGAACCTCACAACTCAAGAGATAGCTGGGGAAAGCTTTTGTATCTGGAGCACTCTTCCTCTTCTATGAATCCCTTAAGGATGGTTACTCAATAAACTATAAGGTGCCTCCTATAAGCTGGCTAAGTCAGTGTGTCCACTGTATAGCAATTTCCTTATGATTAGTACAAAATAAACTACTTAAATTACATAATCTTAAAAAATCAATTCAGCAAGTAATTAAAAAGCAAAACAAAATGACAGATGAAATCTATTACATGCTTCTCATTGCTAGATAAACAAAGACCAGCTATAGGATTCCAGCTGCTGGGGAAGGCCTGCAGTGAAGTTTAGGACCCAGGGATAGGACAGCCAGAAGGTAGCAAAACCAGACACTAGCCAAACAGAAAGTGTTATAAGCTCCAGAAAGTTTCCTTATAAAATCACATCAAAATGGGGTAGACATCCAAGTTTATTGAGTCCCCTACTTCTCCACTCGAAATAGCAGAGTCTTTCTATCAAGACATAGACCCCCGTATTATTAAAATAACTCTACATTCTCAGTCCAATGGAAGAAAACTTAACATTACTAGTCCCGCGAGCACCTGCGAATACAGAATGGTATTTCTTGCTAATCTATTTACCACTTAAAACATCCCATCACTTAATACTGTTCAGGTAATTTTGGAATATAACACATTTTGAGATGAGATAGAAGTAGAGAGAAATGAAATGTCATTGAGCTGAAAGGTCTATGTCTTAATAATAACAGTTCAAAACATGTGGGGAGCAAATGATTTCATTTTGCTAACTTCCTCTTCCATGAATAGCAACAGGGACATTCGGTTCCAAATGATACACTCCAGTCTATAATTCTAACCTAAATCATACAGAATCCAATTAGAAATAGGCAGAAAACCAAAGGGGGTCCATTCTGCTAATTTCAATGTACAACTAGTTTCTTTACCTTAAATAAAGCCTATTTGTTTTATTTATAGTCAATGTCAATTTGGTTGAGCAAATGTGATTTAATTCTAAAAACTAATTAATTAATTCCTAAAAGGATTTTCTAAACGCTCCCCTTTTTCCAGATAACTTGCTTCTCCTTTCTCTGTTTCATAAAGTCTTCTTATATCTATTGTAGTTGGTCAAACTAACCTTGCTTTTTTCCCTTTCTTTTAAAAAAATAGGTTAAATTCCATTTACAGTAGCATCTAAGAGAATAAAATGCCTAGGAATAAATCTAAACAGGGAGGTGAAGGGCATACACAATGAAAACTGTAAAACATTATT
Source organism: Orycteropus afer afer (assembly GCF_000298275.1). Classification (NCBI taxonomy): domain Eukaryota; kingdom Metazoa; phylum Chordata; class Mammalia; order Tubulidentata; family Orycteropodidae; genus Orycteropus; species Orycteropus afer. The sequence goes on along the minus strand of NW_006921601.1, from coordinate 10,439,993 downwards.
GAAAAAGATTAAAGAAGGCTTAAATAAATGGAAAGATGTTCCATGTTCATGGATTGAAAGCCATAACATTGTTAAGATGTCAATACTACACAGAGCAATTTACAGATTCAACGCAATCCTGATCAAAAGTCTAACAATCTTCTTTAAAGAAATAGAAAAGCCAAGCCTCAAACTTTATAGGGAAAGGTGAGAGGCCCTGCATAGCCAAAACTATGCTGAAAGAGAAGAACAAAGTAGGAAGACTCCTATCTCCTGATTTCAAAACATACACTACAACTACAGTAATCCAAATAGCCCAGTACTGATATAACAATGGACATATAAAGCAATGGAATAGAATTAAAAGAAATAATCCCACACATTTATGGTCAACTGATTTTTGACAAAGGTGCTAAGTCCATTCAATGGGAAAGAAGAGTCTCTTTAATAAATGTTGCTGTTAAATTGGATTTCCACACGCAGGAAAATCAAACAGGATCCATGCCTCACACCAAACACAAAAACAAATTCAAAATGGATTAAGGACCTATACATATAAACTAAAACCATAAAATTCTTAGAAGAGCACATAGGAGCAACTCTGTCCAGTCTAGCTTTCAATAATGGATTATCTAAAAGCACAAACAGCAAAAGACAAAATAAATAAATGGGACCTCATACAAATTAAACATTTTTATTAACCAAAAGACTTTACCAAAAAAGTGAAAAGACAAGCTACTGACTGGGAGAATATCTTCAGAAACCATGTATCTGATGTTGGATCCGACTCTTGGCGACCCCTCCTTGGGTTTCCGAGGCAGCATCACTATGGAAGTAGATTGCCCAACCTTCCTTCCGATGAGTGGCTGGTGCGTTTGAACTGCCAGACTTCTGGTTAGCAGTCAAATGTCTTAGGCACTATGCCACCAAAGCTCCTATATACCCGATGAGAACGTAATACCCAAAATATATATAAAATTTTGACAACTTAAAAACAAAAAGACAACCCAATCATAAAATAGGCAAAGGACCTGAACAGGTATTTCACCAAAGTGCATATTCAAATGGCCACCAAACACATGAAAAAATATTCAGTGTCATTAACCTTCAGAGAAATCAAATCAAAACTACAAAGAGATACCATTACACTCCCATTAGGATGGCTAAGATCAAAAGCAAGTAGCCAACCAAGCACCTACCACCACCACAAACACCAAAAGAAAATAACAAATGCTGGTGAAGCTGTGGGGAAACTGGAATCCTTATCCATTGCTAGTGGCAATGCAAAATGCTATAGCCATTGTGGAAAACAGTATGGTAATTCCTCAAAAAAACTAAAAGTAGAACTACCGTGTTGTTGCTGTTGTTATGTGCCGTCGAATCAGCCCCAACTCATAGCCACCCCTTCCTTGGGTTTCCGTGGCAGTATCACTACGAAAGTAGATTGCCCAACCTTCCTTCCGAGGAGTGGCTGGTGAGTTTGAACTGCTAACCTTCTGGTTAGCAGTCAAGTGCCTTAGGCACTACGCTACCAGAGCTCCTTAGAACTACCATATGACCCAGCAATTCTACTCCTAAGTGTATATCCAAAAGACAGGAAAGAAGAGATTCAAAGAGAGACTTGTAAACCAATGTTCATCACAATAGCCAAAAGGTGGAAACAACCTAAACAACCATCAACAGATGAACAGATAAACAAAATATGGTACATATGTACAATGAAACACTACTCTGCCAGCAGGAGATCGAAGTACTGAAACATGCTGCAGTACAGATGGAGCTTGAAGACATGCTGCTGAGCGAGATAAGCCAATCACAAAAGGATAAATGCTGTATCATTTCACTTACATAAAAAGACAAACATAGGTAGAGACCAAAAAAAAAAAAGACAAGAAAAGACAAATGAATAGAGACCAAAGTTTATTAGTGGTTACCGGGGGCAGGAAGGAGGGAGAGAAGAGTGGTTAATGGTGATGGAAAAATCACACTGATTAAGGGTTAAGACTACACAGTGGATTACTGCAATTGCTGTTAATAAATTGTACAAGGGTAAAACGTTGAATTGGCAAAAGCTGTATGACAGATGTATTTATAATAATGACCCTCCCACACACATGTCCCCTCCACCCCCCAAAGAGTAGCTGCTGAACCTGCTTATGTACAACTAAACACCTATGGGATTTGGTCCACTGGTTTAGTGGTTTAAGGTTATGGTGACTTCCCAGTTAACTGGCCTACTATAGTCTGCCCTCTGTATCCACAGGTTCTACATCCTCAACCAACTGTAGACAGAAAGTATTTTGGGACGGAAAGCACTTAAGTGGTCAAAGCAAACCCTCAAAGACTACAGAGGGAACATAAAGTGCTATTTACATTGTAATAAGTTATTTTAAGTAATCTCCTCAGAAGGAAGGTTGGGCAATCTACTTCCGTAGTGATATTGCCTCGGAAACCCAAGGAGGGGCTATGAGTTGGGTCAGACTCGACGGTACATAACAACAACAGAGATGATTTAAAGTATACACAAGGGTATGTATAAGTTATACCAAATTACTACACCATTTTATATAAGGGATTTGAGCATCTGTGGATTTTGGTATCAGTGGAGGGTCCTGGAACTAATCCCCTGTGGATACTGAGGACTGTAATGTGTTTAGCGTTTCTATTCTACCTCCTACTTCATTGTGTAAAGCCCGCTTCTTAAAGGCTTGCAAACAGCCATGTAAGATATGACAGTTGCTCTCTATTTGCCTGGAGCAAGAGAGGAAGGAGAAGAGTCAGGAACAGAAGGGTATGGAATCTGCAGCTAAATGCCTCCGTGAACTGCTTCCTCCTCTGCCATGATACCAGAACTGGAGGGTGCCCAGTTACCACCACTGAATATTTTGATCAAAGATTCCTTAGAAGAATTCTTGTCAAAAAGGAAAAAATGCAGAACAGAATTTCAAATTCTCATGAACTCCAGACTTTCTGGGGCTATAGTGGGTAGAAGAACCCCCTGAAACTACCATCCTGAGACTCTTTTTAGATTTTAAAACAAAACCTCTACTCTTAAAACCGAACATCAGTTTAGCTTAACCAGTAAAAAAAAGTCTGTGTTGGGCATTATGCTCTTTTAAGAACTATCTCTGTGGGATCAAGGTGATGACAGCAACTCGAAAAATTAGACAAGAATTTAGGGGGCAATGAGTTTACGTTCATGGGACAGGAACAACTCAGAAATCGAGGGTGAGGAAGGTTGCACAACTTGCAAAATGTAATCAATGACTGTGAATTATCCATGCAGTAACTGTTGACCAACTGTTGCTGTCTACTCGGTTTCATTTCATAGTGCCCTATGTACAACAGAACTGCGCCTGATCCTGCACCATCCTCACAACCGGTGCTGTGCTTGAGCCGGCCGCTGCAGCCACGACGCCAATCCAGCTTGTGGAGAGTCTTCCTCTTACGCAGACCTCTACTTCACCAAGCATGATCTCCTTCTCCAAGGACTAGTGTCTCCTGATGACATGACCAGAGTATGAGAGGCAAAGTCTTGCCATCTTCAATTACAAGGAGCACTTTGGCTATATTTCATCCAACACAGAATTGTTTGTTCTTCTGGCAGTCCATGGTATACTCAATATTTTTTGCTAACACCATAATTCAAACGCAGCAATTCTTCTGTGGTCTTCCTTATACATTGTCCAGCTTTTGCACACATATGAGTTGACTGATAATACCATGGCTTGGGTCAGGAGTACAAAGTGACATCGTTGCTCCTTAACAAGTTAAAGAGGTCTTTGGCAGCACATATGCCCAAAGCATAATACTTCATCTGATTTCTTGGCTGCTGCTACCATGAGCATTGATTTGAGGATCCAGGTAAAATGAAATCCTTGACAACTTCAGTCTTTTCTCCATTTATCATGTTGCTTATTGGTCCAGTTGTGAGGATTTTTGTTTTCTTTATGTTGAGGTATAATCCATACTGAAGGCTACAATCTTTGATCTTCATCGGTTAAATATTTCAAGTCTTCTTCACTTTCAGCAAGCAAGACTGTGCCATCTCTGTATCGCAGATAGTTAATGAGTCTTCCTTCAATCGTGACACTGTGTTCTTCTCCATGTAATTCAGCTTCTTAGATTTATCTGCTCAGCATACAGATTGAGTAATAAGTAAGGTGAAAAGATACAACCTTGACACACAGCTTTCTTGATTTTAAACCATGCAGTATATCCCTTTGTTCTGTTCAAACGATTGCCTCTTGGTTTATATACAGGTTCCTTATAAGCACAATTAAATGTTATAGAATTCCCATTCTTCGCAGTGTTTTCTATAATTTGTTATGATCCACAGTCAGTGCCTTTGCGTGATCAATAAAACACTGGTAAACATTTTTCTGGTATTCTCTGCTTTCAGCCAAAATCCATCTTAGGCCAGCAATGATATCCTTTGTGCCATGTCTTCTTATGAATCTGGCTTGAATTTTTGGCAGTTCCCCCGTTAATGTACCACTGCAACCATTTTTTATTTAGCAAAATTTTACTTGTGTGTGATACTGTTCAATAATTTCCAGTCTGTTGAAACGGGCAGAAATATGCATCTCTTCCAGGGGTTGGCCAGGTAGCTAGCTGCCTTCCAAATTTCTTGGCATAAAAGAGCCAGCGCTTCCAGCATTGCATGCATTTGTTGAAACATTTCAATGGGTGTTGAACTAGTATTGTGCATATTTTCAATCATAGCAAAAGAAATAAAATTTAGGGCAAAAAAAAAAAAAAAACTGAAGGGAAAAAATAGGTTAAGAAAATGAATTAAGTGACTACATTTTTAGTTGTTTATACTAAATGATCATTAATTCTAAAGAATTTTTAAAAGCAAAGCATTATTAATAACCATAGAGTAACATTAATATCCTGGTATTTAAGATACTACCAATTTAATAATAACTTGGGAGCACAAAAAAATTACATTAAATGTACATAAAAAATTGTTTTAATTTGAAATCCGTAAAATTTCCATTTTTGTATTCCTTTCTTCTTTATTAGTCCAACCAAAGTTTGAGACCAAATCTTCCAGGTCTTCTGTCCCAGTAGAACTGTGTAGACAGCACTTCTCCCAGCAACTGTGTGTGCAGCATGATGGAGTATTGAGAACTGGAGAAGCTCTGGTGATGCCCAGAGTTTTGACTGGGTGTTAGTCACATAGACAAGGCTGACTGCTCATGAGGGTGACCTTAGTCACTAGCCCCTCCAAAGGTAAAGCTGATACTACCTGGCCCATGACTCCCAGTATAAACCCTGTTTTTAGCACAGACTGTCTATGCTAAAAGGCCCAAGACCCTCAGGAAAACAGAAACAAGATCAAGTAGAATATTTCAAAATCTTGTAGGTTACATCCCAGTAGCCAAGGGCAGAGGTCAAAACTTTCCTTGGTAAAAGTTAATCCTTTATGGCACAGTGAGTGTCATTTTCATCAGACTTGCTTGGTATAATGAAAATAAAACAAAAAAACCAATACTGTTTTATTGTCAATTTGTTTTTGAACTTTTGAATCTATAGTTATTTTTTTCTTTTTCCTTTAATCTTTAATCCTTCCTTCTTCTCTGTAGGAACAATGATTACTCAGGTTAAACATATCATACTCCTTCAATCTGAAGACATATATTTGTTTCCATTTCAACAGTTTTCACAGTTGACATCACAGTCCACCCCTGGCAGAGAGCTGGGATGTGGCTGTTACTGCCAGCCATCTGTGCCCATAACCAGTGTAACAGATATCTCACCATTCCTTCTCACCTTAGCTATTGGCATCAGTAGTACCATACCCAGTGGAATTTTAGCTTAAATTTGAATGCCTCATTAAAATATCTCAGAAAAATTACATGTCGATGCACCACTGAAACTGATTCAAGAGAAGAATATGCAGATTTGTTAAAAGTGAAGCCAATATCTGATATCTGTCACTGGCAGATAACCATACTCCTTTTTTTTCCCCATATAAAACAATAATCAGGTGCTGTGTAGGCCCTAAGAAGGGAGATTGTCGGCTTATAAGCGGACAGAGCCTTGCTTCATTTCAGCTTTGAGGTTCGTGCAGATGGGCTGCCTGTTATGTGGCAGAAAATGTAGTTAATTTTAGATAAAGAAAATGTCAACTGTCTTGGAATTGATCATAGACTCTCCCAAGCTAGAAGAGGTGGGTGGGATTCAGTCATGCATTGCAAAGGACAAAGAGTGAAGCACAGCTTGCAGCTGACTTTCAAATGAAGCTAATTTCCAGCCATACATAGGCTACTTAAAGAAATAAACAAAATTATGAATTTAAACAAATAATAAATGCAGATGAAACTAGTATTTTTGGATGGGCCTAAAAATTATGATCTCTATCCTAACATTGTTCAGCAACGTCAAGACCATGAACACTGGTTTAAAAAAACAGCTTGCTATGAATAAATCTGTCTTGGAAGAAGTATAGACCGAATGCTCTTTAGAAGTGAGGGTGGTGAGACTTAGTCTCACGTACTTTGGATATGTTATCAAGAGGGTAACAGTCCCTGAAGAAGGGTATCATGCTGGTAAAGTGAAGGGTCGGTGAAAAAGAGGAAGACACTCAACAAGATGGACTGCAACAATGGGCTCAAACATAGCAAACACTGTGAGGATGGAGCGAGACCAGGCAGCGTTTCAGTCCGCTGTATACAGGGTCACTAAGAGTTGAAACTGACTTGGTGGAACCCAACAACAACAACATGAACATACTTTCAAAAAACTTAGAGCCAAAAATCACTTAAAAAAACCTTTAGTGTGATGAAGATGTGGTACATGTAACCATTCACACTTTATGCATGTAAAGAAACTCAGTCATAGAGAGGCAAGTGACTTCTGCAAACCTAATGAATGCTAGATCTGCTAGGCTCCAGAATCCACATTGTTCCCACCAAACCCAAGCATGGCCTCTTCAGGGAGCATAGCTCTGTCATTAGAAACCACCCTACTGTGATTTCACTTACACAAAAGCCAGTGGTGGTAAATGAAGTTATGTTCTTGCTGTGTGCTGCTGAATTGATTACAACTCATAGTGACCCTGTGTCACAGAGTAAAATTTCCCCACAGGGTACCCTAGGCTATAAACCTTACAAGACAGATCTTCAGATCTTTTCTCCTGTAGAGTGGCTAGTGGATTTGCACCGCTGACCTTATGGTTAGCAGCCAAGAGCTTACCTATTGTGCCACCTCACCCCTATAGCAACATACATATTCATGCAATTTCATCACAGAATTTCAGAGAAACCATCCATGCACACATACTTCAAGTATATGACTATGCCTGGCATTAAATTCACATGAAAATAAGCAAAGCTGCCAAAAAATTTTTTTCACTAATACAAAAAATATTTCAAGAGAGCTTACACTTACTTAATAAAAATCCACTGGAAGCATTTACTGATAATGAAGGATAGGTGATCTAAGTGTAATTCATTCTTACTGAGTTATTAGAGGAGGGCAATGGCACAACAAATAGTAGCAAATTCTCAACCTAATTTAAATTGCCTTTCCTCATTTATTTTAACCTAGTTACAACTGAATTTCTTTAAAAGGTTAAGTAATCCTAACAATTATAGTGTAGGAGTTATGTTTTCTACCATATTCATAGAAGTACTCAATTTTAACTCTGTATAACCTTAACTCAATCAACAAATATCTGATCTTGAAGTAATTATTCCTAAATTTGCACTGGGTAGTAGTGTGCTATAAACATCTGCAATCTAGACTTCATTATTTGTGGATTCATGACCGAAGAGCCCTATGTTTATTAAAATTATCCATGGAGTGAAACAGAGACAATTTGGGGAGCAAAAATAACTTTCTAAGCACATTTCATACATTTTATATTCAAATAATATGCTAATTATAAAAAAATCTTATCATTAAAAACCAATGCTGTTTAATTTTAAAGTACTGAAAACTGTATCTTTCATCATACTCTGTAATTTCTCATTAATGTTTTTTAATTGACTTGGATATAACAACTTCTTTTTATATCTTTTTGATAGTGGTTCTCCAACTTTTTGGTCTCAAGACCCCTTTACATGCTTCAACATTACTGAGGACCCCAAAGAATCTTTGTTTATGTGGGTTATATCTATTTATATTTTCTTATGTATTAGGAATTTAAAGTGACACAATTTAAAAATATTTATTTAGTACTTCATTTAAAAATAACAATAGGCTCTTTACATCTTAATTAGACATATCTGCAATTATACACAGGAGCTCTGTTGGCGTAGTACCTAAGGCATCTGACTGCTAACCAGGAGGCTGGCGATTCAAACCCACCAGCCAGTCCATGGAAGATCGGGCAATCTATTTCCGTAGTGATACCACCTCAGAAATCCAAGGAGGGGTCGCTATGAGTCAGGTCCAACTCGATGGCAGTGAGTATAATCACATACACACACACACACACACACACACAAAATAGTGAGAAGAGTGGCACTGTTCCATATTTTGCTAATCTATTTAAGGTCTGGCTTAATGGAAAATAACTGAGTCCTCATGCCTAATTTTAGATTCAATTTGTTATGGTATGTGTTTTGGTTGACTATACAAAGAAAGTTAATTGTCTCACACAGATGTGTGACTGAGAAAAAGAAGACTATTTTAACAAGCTTTTCAAATAATTGTGGTCATTTTTCTTTGATACTATACCAAAACTCAACAAGTAATAGAGTTCCTTAAACATTCTTCACAATGAAGTCTAAAACCATATCAATGAACTTTTCACACTCTTTTTGCACATTTGTTACTATCACTATGGATCTCATCAGAAGTCTTTGAGTATTGGAAAGCTGTCACATTCACCAAGGTGAACACAAGTGTTCCAAAAGTATACTTTTCACTTGAAAGCCTGAATTTTCTCATTGGCAACAAACACTGTCAGATGGTTTCCTCGAAGTGAAGGAAAGTTTATCGAGCTAATTTTCAACATGTACTTGAGGCTCAAGATGTAATAAAATGTATAAAGTATATTCTTTTTGTAACTGTTTTTTTTTTAAAAAAACTGTTAAGTGCATACTAATAATGGGGCCTGTAGCCTTGATTCACACTAAGGTGTCAGCAGTTTTGTGCACTGCTTTTGTACCATCCTTGTACAAACAGCAGAGTCCAAGACACAGACAAGTCTCAGTGTCATAATGAAAATAGTTTTGACCTTGCTGACCCACTGAAAGGATCGTGAGGACCTCCATAGGGGTTCTTTGACCACACTTCAAGAAGTGCTGTGCTACCATGAAATAAAGGAGTAAACTGGCCCCTCAACTACAGTTCGAATCACTAGGTGATAGGCAACAATTTAGAAAGGGAAAGTGGCTGTTACTGCTTTCTCAGCTCGTCCTTTACTGATGTGTATTACTGACCCCAAGAATATTAATATAAGTAGAAGGCTACTTTCACATTCCTAATTTCAATATGGAAGCATGGAAAAGAAAATCTAGTTAGCACAGAACTTTTTTTAAAAAAAAACAAAACAAAACAAAACAAATAAGCTAAATAATATTTAACATTTCCCCAAGGAATTTAAAATACAAACTTTTCTTTAATCCATCCGTTTGTTCCCACGTCTGCTCATCTTTCTGTGTAGGACACTTGTGTGGTGTTAGGAATATGGAGAGTCTTAGATCTTTGTGACTGAGACTGACAGACCCTGTGGCTGAGGTCCACAGGGTGTTAATCTGTCAGGCAACACAGCAGAGGCACTAAAGCCTGACATCTGATTTCAAGTCCCCCAACATGCAAGTAAGAAGCTCTGGTGGCATTTGACTGGTAACCAAAAGGCTGGCGGTTTGAACCCACTAACTGCTCCATGGGATAAAGGTAAGGCAGTATGCTTCTGTAAAGATTTACAGCCTTGGAAACTCTATGGGGCAGTTTCCTATAAGGCTGCTATGAGTTTGAATTGATTCGATGGCAGTGGCTTTAACCTACAAGTAGCCTGTAGGTTTTACAGTCTTTATATCTCTGAATATAAAGAAAAACTCTGTAACCTCCAAGTCTCTATTTCCTTAGTTGGAAAAGCAGGGGATTCCACTGCACACCGTGCAGCCTCAGGAGGTAGAGTATTTAACACAGTTCCAGGCACACAGTAGGCATTCAACAAATGATGCTATTGTAAAGTCCCCTGGATGGATGCAGACGCACATCTAAATAATCACAATACAGCATGGGAATGGATTTACAACAAAATATCATGGGAATAAAAGAAAAACCAGTGGTCTAAGATCAGGTGAGAAAGGTGCTATAACAGAATTGCCACCTGCTTCAAAGGAAGAGAAGAAGCTGGCCAACAGGTAGAGGAAGACAAAGAAAAAGAAGAAGAAGAAAAAAACCCAGATCTACACAAAGATACAGCAGGATGGACGGGTGGGGCAAAGAGGGTTCGGCAGAACCCGAGGCAAAAACAGTGGAACCAGGTCATTTGAGGCCTCTCACACCACCTTGTTGTTGTTGTGTGCCATCGAGTCAGACCTGACTCATAGCGACCACTCCTTGGGTTTCCAAGGTGGTATCACTATGAAAGTAGATTGCCCAACCTTCCTTTCGAGGACTGGCTGGTGGGTTTGAACCGCCAGCCTTCTGGTTAGCAGTCAAGTGCCTTAGGCACTACGCTATCAGAGTTCCCATGCTAAGGGGTACAAAACAATTAAAATACTTTTCTTTCGATTCTTGTAAAGACTGAGAAACTGTGAACTCTCAGTGCTGGCAGGTCCTTGTTCTCCCACTGCCCTGTACTCCCCCCCCATTCTCTCTCTCTCACACACATGCACGTTTGTTGTTGTTGTTGTTGTTGTTTGCTGTCGAGTTGGCCCTGACTTATAGCAACCCCTCCTTGGGTTTCCGAGGCAGTATCACTACGGAAGTAGGATTGCCCAACCTTCTTTCCGAGGAGTGGCTGGTGGGTTTGAACTGCCAGCCTTCTGGTGATCAGACCCACATGCACGTTACGCCTTCTCTAATGTTCCTGATGAGCGATCCTTTGGCGCCTGAGCTTGAACAACAGCAGGAACAGCACAGCTCTTCCCAGAGGCTGAGAAACAGCCAGGCTCCAGCAGCAACGGGGATTCGCCTTTATGGGTGCAAAACAGCAGTGAGGTGCCTGTGGGCCAAAACCATTTCACACCCTCTCTGAGACACACAAAATACTGATACATACAACTTTGTCTTCATTCTAGCTCCTTCTTTGCCTCGGATTCTATGTTCCAGTAGAATTTATAGGTCACTTCGCTTAACGGAGAGGGAAGAAACAGAAAAGGGGATAGTGGCCTATTAGCCCTTGTGATTTCAGCCATGTACGAGGCCTCTTGCCATGGCATGATGAGCCCTGAAGCCCAAAGAGGTGGCCTTCTTTCTTGCCCTTTGGCAGAGACAGAAGTTGCCTCCCCATGGCAAAGGTGCGAGTCTGTGATTCCTCAGTGATTCTGCAGATGTACATGAAGGTACAACTGGCTTACACCCATAGCCTGGTGTGCTGTGCTTGTGTACAGAACACAACCATTTAGATAAAAACCACGAAAATCATAGCAATGTCTTACTCACCCAGAATTTTACGAGGAAGAAGGCATTTTGAGGGCCTTTTCCAAACAGTTCCTTTAAGCCACCTTTCTTTTCAGGAAATTTGTCATAAATCTGACGAATGTCCACTGATTCAAGCAATGGGTCACTATAAGAATGGTTGGCGTGCCCAATGTGCACGAAGAGGTGTTTGTTGTACTGTAAGAAATCAACAGAAACAATTCAGTTATAAACCCTTTGATCAATCTGGGACTCACTCATCTTGAACTGGATAAAGAGCAGTGATCTCGGTATTCCAGAATTACCTAGGCCGTGGACAGTTAAGGTCTATGCCTTTTAAAAGAAGATGTCAAGATAAGTCATTAAAGCTCAGGGTTAAAACAATCATTGTCTTTACACAAGGGTATATAGTTTTCCAAATGCCTACAAAGGGTTTTTTTTGTTTGATTTTTGTTTTTGCCAAGATACTAATAAAGAGCTGCTGCTTCAGTCATCCAACTAATAAACCAATAAAGAATTCGGCCATCCAGTTTTGCATGACTCGACTGAAAAGACAGCAACGCCCTCCAGAGGTCGTTATTTATAATAAGCCCTATAAGAAATATGTACGTAGAGTTATCGACTCATCCCCAGAATGCACCTCTTGCCCCAGCTTCCCTAATAACACTGTAGAGGCCAAGCTCTGAGCAACGATACCCACGAGCCTTTCTCACCAGTTCCCTTAGTGACCAATATAAAACTTCTGAATAATGTCTGGCCAGTATGTGACAGTCAGCACACAGGGTAAGGGATACAGCTCACAGACAGGCTCTATAAGGCTATGTGTCGCCAGAAAAACGAATACAGGTGACTTGCTCAGAAAACAAACTAACTAACAACAAAAATAAATTCTAAAACACTGTTAAGTCATTTAACCTACAAAGGAAACCCTACCTGCCCCTCACATTGGTTTAAGTCATAACTGGAGGACAAAGGCGTGTGGTCCAAACCAGTGGTTCATCAACCTAGCCTGCATCCAAATCACCCACGGAACATCTAAAATTCACCAGAACTTGGCTCCACTGAGACTAATAAAGGTTTCATTGAAAAGATTAATGTGACACCATTTGAGAAAATTTACCGAAAGAGCTGTGCCTCCCATAACCTCACCTCCCTCCCTAGCCCAAAGATGGCTTTGACTTTTCTAATTCTCTTCAGGTACAGGCACACTCTGTTCTGAGAGTGGTCAGGCATCAGTATTTTTTAAAGCTCAGCAGGTGAATCCCAGCATGAAGCTAAGTTTAAGAACCACTGGTCGAGAGACACTTCAGACCCTCCATAACTGCCTCTCTTGCTGAAGAGGCAGTAACGTCAACTCAATACAACACAGACAAAGATGTCTGGGGGTCAGGGGTTCCTTGGAACTCATCAGGGTTCTTAAAAGAAACACACCTCCCTTCTTCACCTAGCATTCCCTATTCACTTTCCAAGTTTAAATCAGCATTTCTCCAACTGCTACCCTTCTTTAGAGTACTAATCCCATAGGATGTCCTGTTCAAAAAACCTAAAAGACCTGGCCAAAACTGCCTACCAGGAGGAGGACGGGCTCTAGACTCAGCCTACTCAAGCACAAAACTTTGTGCCCACAGCAAATTAGCTGTTGACTACTGTCTCTTAAAATGCGAAAAGTGAAGACATCTACTTTGTAAGGTTGAAATGAGATACTGCATGCAAAGAGCATACTAGAGATGCTAACCAACAGTAAGCATGCAAAAAATGCTAGCTATTATTGCTATTTTTCTACAACCTCCCCTTCTTAAGATTGACAGTGAGTATTAACATACTGAAAGTACTACAGTATTACCAAAAAAAAAGTTTTTAACTTTGTATGATCCAAAGTTTCCCAAACTCATTTGGTCACAAAACTCAATCAATGCATCGTGTGGGAGTACTAGTTTAAATCCATGACCTGACACCCATGTGGTGGATTTCTGGTTTGATACTGAAGGGTGGGAGCTAACATCTGCCATCAGTTGCCCACAGTGCTGCACATGAGGGATAGGTGACCAAGCCTCTCTCTTGTTCTGCAGCAGAGCGATACATTCATCAGTGCTTCAAAACCCTCACAGGTTATCAAGTATAATGAAAAATAGGAACCTGCCAAACATACACATGAACGTAGCTGCTGTAGTAACTGCCTGGTGGATATCAGGTAAGACTGAGAACTGGCAAATGACTGCATAAGAACAGAGTGTGCTTGCACCTGAAGAGAATGAGAAGAGTAAAAGCTATCATTGTGCTAGGGAGGTGAGGTTATGGGAGGCCCGGCTCTTTTGGTAAATTTTCTCAAATGGTGTCACATCTTTTCAGTGATAAGCAAACAAAGCCCACAGAAATGCATGAGTCACAGTCCCCACTGAGAAAGCACTTCTAGTCTCATTATTGGGAAAGGAGGGAAAAAAAAAAAATAACAAGCATAGTTGAAGGCACCTACACGGTATAAAAGACAATCAGAGATGAAAAGAGGAATGTGGAGGACATGCCTCTGCCTCTCTTCATTCTCTGGTTACACCCATTATGGAATCAGAGGGGAAAAGGCATTGCTCCTTCATTATCCAGTCACTGGGCCATCTGCCTGTCTATCCCTCCAATCCTCATTAATAACCTCTGCTTGCAGCTGCACCCAGCCCTACTCCACTCTGGAGGTACCATTTCTGTTACTTCTCGTGCCTGCTATAGGCAGGGAACTTATGGGAAAGAAAGGAACACAAGCAGAGCCTTGGGGATACCTGTGGCTCAAATCTGAGTTTCCCATTTGAACTTCAGACTCTCAGCTCTTGTGCTTTGCCCTTCTGCAAGGCTGAGCTGGGGTACAGTGAAAAACCTAAGAGATTTGGAGTCACTGTTTGCCTTGACATCAAAAGGTCATGGGGCCCATGGCCCAGACCTTGACACATCAAGAGGTCAAGGAGGTGAGTAGAAGGTAAAATGAACCTTATGTCAATGGAAATCATGAAGGCAAGGCCAAGATACAAGGTACTGAGTGCAAAGCATCCATACTGAAGACATACCTGGAACCTGTTTGCCTGTATGTAAAATGGGCATATTATGCCTGAAAAGCATAACTGTTTTAAAGATTAAAGGAAATAATGGACAGAAAGTGCTTGTTATAGGGCCAGGCATGTAAGAATGTTTAATATGTCATGGCTGCTAGGATTATTATTGTTAAGGGTTTATCTTCAGGTGAGATTAACTAGATCCCGGGGCAGAAGTAAAAGAGCTTTCTTCCTTTAGGTATCCCTCCTGCCTAGCCAAGGACAATACAAACACAAAGAAGCTAAGAGCTGGGAGCAAGTAGTTGTGAAGCCACATGACTGCTCAAATCCTTGATTAATGAATGCCCACTCCTTACAAGCTTCTCTGCCTGTGGGGCCTCTCCCCTGGGCTGAAGGAAGGGAAAGGGCTCTTGTCCACCCAGTGCTAACTACAGCTTCATGCTTCTTAAATAGGTGATCTCAGGCAACCCAGGCCTCACAGTATGCTGAGATGGGCTTTATTAGAATTGTTTTACAGATATGGCAACAGTAGCTTAGAGGTAACTACTTGCTTTAGGTCACACATCCTAGAAGAGCGCTGTAGTAGAGACTAAAGCTT
Source organism: Orycteropus afer afer (assembly GCF_000298275.1). Taxonomy (NCBI): domain Eukaryota; kingdom Metazoa; phylum Chordata; class Mammalia; order Tubulidentata; family Orycteropodidae; genus Orycteropus; species Orycteropus afer. The sequence continues at coordinate 10,424,831 of NW_006921601.1, read as the reverse complement.
GGTACCTGTCAACGCCACAGCCCAGGAGTTTGCTGTGAACATTCATCACAGTGTCTCCCAAAAGAAAATGCCCTGGCTCCTCAAACTCTGCTAGATTTACTTCTTCTGAGAGAAAGTCCAGCTAAAATTGAAAAACTAAATAGTGTTTTCGAAGTTCTAAGAAATTACATTAGAATTCAGGACAAACAGTGATTCACAGATGCATCGGCAGAGGCCACAAAGGTTTCTATTTTGAGGAAGTGACCTTTGTTCACAAGTGGCTGAAGTGAACTGAGCGAGGGCAGCCTGTCTTTGCCAAAGGAAATCGGGCACTGCTTCTCCAAGGCTGGTGACTTGAAACCAAACCCTGACTGTTGGCATCTGAGAGGCTTTAATTCCTGCCAAGAGATTACTTTGTTTCTAAGAATACAAAGAACTAAAGAAGGTATCCTGGAGACTACAGCTTTGCTACAAACAGTCTCTCCCTCTCCCCTTAATTCAACCTGGGTAGGTCAGGAATCCCTCTGCCCTCAAACCTAGAAAAGAAGAAATCTACCTGGTAAGTTTAAATTCAAGTTGTAATGAAATTAAAACCTGTTTGTTTAGGCTCTCTACCTGCCATTCTGTTAGTTCTCATAAGGGAAGAAGCGTAGGGTGGATTTTTTTTTTTTTTTAAATCTCCCCTTCCTCCTTCCCATTAAGTCCCATTTTCTTTCCAGCAGTGCAGGTTTCTCTAAAACTAAAGGCCGCACAAAGCAAGGGAATAGGGATGGGGGGACACACTTTAGTTTACAGGGGAGAAAAAAACAAATCCTCTCAAAAGAAACAAGTATTGGGGGCAATATATGAACAGGAACGGCAAATTACCATGAATTACATATAGAAAAGCCCAAACTAGATTTCCTCGATATCAAAAAACAGAGTCCTACTGTTGTTCGTCTATTCAATTATAAAACCAGTCCCCCTGACACTCATTAGACACACAACTGATCATCAGTAAATTAATGGCAACAACAGAAAAGGTACTTACTCTGCGTATTTCTTTTATGGGTTCTAGTAGAACAAACCAGCACATTTATCATTATGTGCCAGGCACTGTGCTAGGCAGAGGGAATCCATGGGCTAACAAGGCAAAGTCCCTGTCTCTGAGGAACTTTCTAGTCTCCTAAACTGCAAAAAAATAAATTTCTGTTCGTTAAAGCCACCCACTTATGGTATTTTTGTTACAGCAGCGCTAGATAATTAAGACAGACATCTACAAATTGAATTAAAGAAAGTGGCAATGAGATATACCTAACGGGAAAAAAAGTTACACCATTAAGAGTCTTAATAGATTTATTAACCATGCTGTGTACAAAATTTACACAGGTTGGTGATATAAACACTAAATATTAATTAAACCAAAAATTGTGATAAAACCATATCAGGGGATTGGAAGAAGTTGAGAGGGTGTTATGCTAGGTCCTAATAGTCCACAGCAAGCAGTAAACAGAAAATATCTAAAACCGAGAGATTACGATGTATAGTAGATGCATGTTCTTTAGAAATAGGGAGATGAACACACAAAGAAATAGCTGGAAGGGCTGGAAGCAGCTGTCCCTGGGAGCAGGACCAGGAGGCAGGGAGGCCCGGGGCTGGGGTCTGCTGCTCTTCCTTATGTTGCTGAGCTTTACACTATACTCTCAGGCTACTTTAGTAAATTAAGTAAGCACCCAATCAAAAACCACCCTGAAACATCATGGACATTCTTGGGGAAAGAACAGGGCAAGAAATATCAGGAGTTCTGCCCCAGGATGTTATCCTACCTTGGACACAAGTTCCCTGAACTCCTGAAGAACTTGGGTCAGACCACAGAGACTTCCTGTGGCCCAAATACTCAAGGAAACTGAATAGAAGTTGGGACCCTTGTCTGTCTACAGGACTCACCAGAAAGACAGATGCTATACCAGCAAACCCCACTTGGACCTAGATCCTCCCAGAGCTCAGGAGCTCCTGACAACATCTTAACACACAGATGTCTATCCTGACTTGGAGAAATGCTCATTTTCTCTTTGTTGTTGTTGTTATGCACCATCGAGTCAGACCCGACTCACAGCGACCCCTTGGTATAATCCCTCCAGTTAGTCTTCACAGCAGTTGCAAAAAACGATAAAGATGCATGTAATCCTAAAAATCTGCTGGGAAGCAGTCATTTAGATGCTATGGTTTAACAAAAGACTTTGCTCCTCCTGCTCTCCTTTTCTCTTTGCTGGTGGGGCTTCCAGAATCACCTGAGGATCTTTAAGAATCACCTAGGGAATTGTTAAACTGTAGATACTGATACAGTGCAGTCAGGGGTAGAAATGCAAATTCTCAGCAGGGGGTGGAACCCTTAGGGACGGGCTCTGGATCTTGGCACTCCACTACTCCTAGCTGAGTCATCTGGGACAGGCAATTTAAGCCCTCTCTGCCCCAGTTTCCACATCCACTGTAGGGATGATAGTCACAGTTCCTACACTTCAGAGGGGGTTCACAAAGATTCAATGAGATAATGCATGGAAAATATATAATGCTGTGCTTAGCCTGCAATCAGTTATTATTATTATTACTTCCCCAAATCATCATGACATTTCTTTACTCTGGACAGGATAACTTGAAATTAAGGTTGTCTGCTGGCAGCTAAAAAGGAGAAATGCTAAAATGGAAAGCAGAAATTAAGGAAAAAACATCTTGGGCACAGAGGGTGATTCCATGGAGTCCTGGAGATGCAATGGTTGAGAACTCAGCTACTAACGTAAAGGTTAATGGTTTGAACCTATCCAGTGGCTACTTAGGAGCTCTGGTAACATAGTGCCTAAGGCACTTGACTGCTAACCAGAAGGCTGGTGGTTCAAACCCACCAGCCACTCCTCAGAAGGAAGGTTGGGCAATCTACTTCCGTAGTGATACTGCCTCGGAAACTCAAGGAGGGGTCACTATGAGTCGGGTCCGACTCAACGGTACATAACAACAAGTGGCTCCTTGGGAGAAAGACCAGGGGAGCTGCTTCTGTAGATTACAGCCAAGAGAAGCGTATGGGGCACCTCTGTTTTCACATGGGGTCACTATGGGTTGGAATATACCTGAAGGTGCCCAACAACAGGGTGATGCCCACTGTTCTGATTATTAGCTACTCAGGGTAGACATGGTGGGAACCAGGTGCACACATGGCCTTGCCTAATCTGGGCCCTGCGTTTCTCCAGACACCCTCTCCTAAACCTGCAAATAGGGACTAGGCAGTCTGGGAAGGTGTCCACTGTTACAGATGAGACAAACCATAATAAGACTTCCAAAAATGGTCACTGGTTTTTTTTCTTCTTTTCTTTTTTAAAGACTGCTAATATGTTCTATCCCAGAGTCCTCCTCTGATGAGGTAGTTCAATGTTTGCAGAAAAAGAAGCAAAAGCCCTACAGATCTGCTAGTCCACAGCATCTGCACTGCTCCAGGATGTGCCCCGGCGCTGCACTGCACTGTCTGACCTGAAGATGGCGATCTTTTCCTAAACTTGTTCCAAAAATGCCAAGTATTTGAAGAACGCAGTAAAACTTTGAAAAATGGCTGCTGTCAAATAATACTAAGAGAAAAATTATAATCCACTTAGGAATTTAAAGGAACCAAGATAAATAACTCTTGTCAAAGGATGCTAATGTACAAGTTGAAACAGAACGAGGACAAATCACCAACATTTGCTTCCTGTCAAGTTCCTGCCAGGGTTCCTAATATAGCCACCCCCAGGACAGCCTGGCCGTTTGATAACACCTCAGGGCCATGCAGGGACAGGCAGTAGCTACATTGTCAAAGCAAAAAAGGTGACCTGTATATCCGGCCCCTTGGGGTGGAGGAGCCCAGCCTGGGCTCAATGTTTCTGCCAGTGGAGAAAGTGAATCTAAAGTGAGTGCTTTTCTCTCAGCGGCACTAGCTGCTCACAGGCTCCCTTCTGGCTGCCCACCTCCCAAGCGCTGCTTCCTTTCTCCTGTGCTTGTTGTTGTTGTTATGTGCCGTCGAGTCGGCCCTGACTCACAGCGACCCCTCCTTGGGTTTCCGAGGCAGTATCACTACGGAAGTAGGATTGCCCAACCTTCCTTCTGAGGAGTGGCTGGTGGGTTTGAACCGCCAGCCTTCTGGTTAGCAGTCAAGTGCCTTAGCCACTATGCTACCAGAGCTCCTGTGCTATTTCCCCAAAATAAGCAAATGAGAAATGAGAGAGTAAGCCCTGCTTCCCAGGATCTCACACCAAGATGCAGCTCTGTGGAGGAAATGTGTCTCCCTCTAGATCCTGCAGAGCACAGGGAGCTGGGAGGAAAGGCAGTGGGCGGGGCATTGACCTGCCAAGGAAAGCAGAAGGAGCCTGGCTGGGGCCTCTGTGAAATGTCTATAAAACTCGGATTTCCAGATGCTTTCAATTGCCTCATCCCCAAACAGTAATGAAGAAAGTGAGTTATTGCCCAGAGCAGCTCAGAGACTCCGAGACTGAACCACCCAGCAGACAAGCTGCTGTTCCAAGAGAGGGCACAGGGTGTGGATGAGCAGATGGAAGTGCAGGACAGAGTGGGAGAAACCACAGCATGCCATGGTGGGCTACAACCTCTGAGCCCTCAGCTGGCAATGTTATTGGGAAGACACTATGTATCTCTGATGTCCTACTTGAAGACCATGCCCGGCGAAACATATGAGAAAAACCTGGGAGAGCACAGCAAATGGGGTACAGCCAACCATCTGACCAGCTGCAGCCCTCTACCAAGAACCTGAAGGGTCAAAATGTCCTTTCTGACCATTTATTCTAAGCATGAGAGGCACACATTAACAACACATAGTTTAGCATCCTGGGTCCATTATTTTTTAGCTGTGTGACCTGAGAGAACCTGCTTAACCTTTCTGGGCCTTGGCTTCCTCATCTGGACATGGGGATAACACCTGGCCTGCACATCTCCACGGGTCAATGTGAATATCAAATGAAACCGTAAACAGGAAGTTTTCTGTGAGCCACACAGAGCTGCACCAATGTTGGTGTACAGATGACCTCTTATGACATCCACACGCAAGCGCTGAACTGGGAGAGAGAAAGAGCAGAAACCAGAAGGGCCCAAAGAGCCATTTCCCATGAATACACGTCCCCATGCTGAGAAGCACCAACCCCCTCAGCAGACACGGCAGAGCCTAGAAGCTACTTCCCACGCCCAGGACAGAGGCAACACTCCTGTGGCAATCTAATCCTCACACACAAACAAGCCATCTTCCCTTCTTCCTTCCACAGACCTCATTAATGTGATAATTCCTCAGAGATGCACCAGCCCCATTTCTCAAAGTCAGAATTTGAAGTCTGTCAAAGGAATTTTAGTAGGTCTGAAAGTAGGTTTGAAAGAGGCTATAAAGATATGAAAATCAAATCATATTTCAGCCTACATTTGCCCAACTGCCTTCATCAAAGAGAAAGGAAAAAAAAAAAAAAAAAAGTTTATCTGCAGGATGTATTGCAGACTTTCAAGACAGGTGTGGCCTGAGGCCTGGTGATCTCCCACAGGTGAGAACTTGGGCTCCATTAGACTGAGGAAACTGCTCTCTCACACCTAGGAGACCTACTGCTTCTAAGGGTCTTTATTTTTGCCACTTAGAATAAAGAGACATGTCAGGACCATGAGGCAGCACAACTCCTTGCCTCCTGGCTGGCAGACTGCTACCACCCAAGCCTCCTTTCAGGAATTCTCTCCTGTCTAGGACCAGCCCAAGTCAAGTGTCCTTACTTTTCTCTTGCTCTGACTGTCCCAATTGCCTGGATTCACTGGATACCAGCTGTGAATCAGTAGTAACAGTCCCCGTTCTCCTCTCTCCTCCAGGTTGTGGGGCAAGTGTCATTCTCACACATACTGAGGTACATTTGGGGAAGCCGTTGGTCAATGGTAAAGACCTCCCACAGTGTTGGTGACTGTCATTACCTTCTCCAAATTTCTCAAACCATGGGCTTTGGATTCAGACATACATAGTCCAAACACCCAATCTTGCCAACGATTAGTCCTGGGCTAACTTTATTACACTCTTTGTTAAGCTCTCTGGGCCTCTCTGTTTCCAATACCTTTTTCAACAAGTTTATTTTGAGGACTAAGAGTGATAACATTATCACCAAGGCCTGCCAGCCCTGAGCAATCCTGCTTCCTCCTCTGTTCTTTGACTCTCCAAAATGTCATCACCATCCTTGGTCTCAAAACTCTGTCACTTCCATTTATCCTCTTTCTCTCTAGCTAATTAATCCCCCAAACCTTTTAATTTTATTTCCCTCCTGTGCCACTCACTACTCTCTACTCCCTTGGCCACTGCCCTGGTTCGAGTTCTCCTGACTTATCACCTGGGCAATTGCCATAGTATCATTTCCCACCTCTAGGCCACAGTCAGCTGGACAATGAATAAGGAAGACCGAAGAAGAGTTGATGCTTTTGAGTTGTGGTGCTGGCGAAGAATGCTGAAAGTACTATGGACTGCAAAAAGAACTAACAGATCTGTCCTGGAGGAAGTGCAGCCAGAATGCTCCTTGGAAGCAAGAATGGCCAGACTTCGTCTCACCTATTTTGGTCATGTTGTCAGAAGGGACCATTCCCTGGAGAAGGATGTCATGCTTGGTGGGGTGGAGGGTCGATGAAAGAGAGGGAGGCCTTCAAGGAGATGGATTGACATGGTGGCTGCGATGATGGGCTCAAGTATAGCAGGGATTGTGGGGCTGGCGCGGGATCGGGCAGTGTTTCGTTCTGCTGTGCATGGGGTCCTATGAGTCAGAAACGACTCGACAGCACTTAACAACAACAACAGGCCACAGTCTATCCTATCTCTCTGCAGCCTTCATCTTTCTGAAACACATCTCAGATCACATCCGTTCTTTAAAAAAGTGGTAAACCAGAGGTATATATTTGTGTTAAGCTACATACAATGAAGCCTGTGAGAGCCAGAATTCAATGGGACTGCCTTGTTTTTTCCAGTCTCAAATTTTCTGCCTTTGACAGACTACAGTCTCAACACCTTACTATTGTTATTGGTGGAAAATATTTGCATTTTCCTTCTCTCATAGGTTTCTGCCTTACACAGGTTCTGGCTTTCACAAATTCTACTGTACATTAAAAAATAATCTCACTGAAGATTCACAAGAAACTATTAATATTCATAAGAAACTATTAATAAGTTACCTATTTGGGGATGGGGTAAGAATTACACTTTTAGATTTTTGACCATGTGAATATTTTTAAATGTTTAACCATGTGAATATTTTAAAAAATTTAATTTTGGTCATGTTGTCAGAAGGGACAATTTAATTTTTAAAATTGAAGCCAACAGTGGCTCCCACCTGAATCTCAGTCCCAAGGCCTGGGCCCTGTCCATCACTTTGCCTTGATTTCTTGCTATGTTACCATCACACATTGAGATTAAAAAAAAAAAAAAAACATTTGTACAGCACTCAGTATGTCCCAGGGATGTTACCACATGGAATTATCGCAGTAATACAGTGAGAGGGGTCCTATTATGCCCAATTTATGGACTGGAAATTTTAAGTTCCAGCTGTGAAGACATTTGTTGCCCCAAGTCTCATACAGCTGGTCAGAATTCAAAGGCCAGTCTCCTCTTTAGACCAGAGACTGACGGCACCCGTGGGAAGAGATGTCATGTTCTACATACAGCCAGAGACATCTTTGCCACCTAGGCCCCACATCCTGTGAAGAACCACTGAACCATGGGTTGGGAAAAGCACCGCAGAGAAAACCCAGCCCAAATCTCCACGCAGTAGGAAGAGCCCTGCTGTGTCAGCCTGTACTTGCAGGGCTTGTTCTTTAGAAGGCAGTCGTTTTTACTTTTGAATAATTTATTTCTTCAAAAAGTACAGTGAAGTGGCATGGCCACTTCTTAGTGGTGGATCTTGCTTATGTTCCGTAGCCTTTCTGAGCTTCCATTCCTTGATCCGTAGAGTGGACATGTGTCCGAACGCTTGGCACACAGTGCTTCTAATATAGCTCCATTAAAAAAACAAACTCACTGTTGTCGAGTCGGATGCAACTCATAGCAACTCCTCCTTGGGTTTCTGAGGCAGTATCTCTATGGAAGTAGATTGCCCAACCTTCCTTCTGAAGAGTGGCTGGGGGTTTTGAATCTTCAGCCTTCTGGTTAGCAGTCTAATGCTTAAGGCATTACGCCACAAGAGATCCCTAATGTAGCTCCATAAGTGCTGGCAATACTCCTTACTGGTTTTAACATGTAAAGGTGCTTCCTATGTATGTTCCTGAGCTGAGGTGTGCTTTCCAAGTGGTTGGGCAATCCTACTTCCGTAGTGATACTGCCTCGGAAACCCAAGGAGGGGTCGCTATGAGTCGGGGCCAACTCGACGGCACATAACGACGACGACGACGATCTTCTTCCACAATAGTCCTCCTTCAGTGGGGACCAGGTTTGCTGGTCCAATAGAGCCTGGTGAAACCACTGAGACTATGGCCCCTAGCTGCCCTTCAGGTCTGGAATTGAACACACAACTGTGGTTTCCAGCCAAACAAAGTACAGGCAAGTGAGTTAAACATTTACCTCAAGTAGACACACACCCTGGAGAGAACAATCATGGGAGAAGGAAGGGCTGCTTATGCACAGGGAGACAGCTCAGGGCGCAGAAGAATATGGTGGGATGGACACTGGGAAGAGGTGGCTATGGGGAGGAAGTGGGAGGGGAGCTGTTGTATTGTAAATTTTGGTCAATGACATGAGACAAAGTATATGTGAACTGCTGTATGAAAAGTGAATTTGCTCTGTAAATCTTCACCCAAATCAAAATAAAATTAAAAAAAAAAAAAAAAAAATAGTCCTCCTTCAAAACCTAAAGAGAACAATCTCATCTCCTCTTCTCCATTACCAAGTTCTTCCTTGTCTGGTGATGTAACTCCTATCTAAGTAAACCCTGAATTCACGTGCTTTCTCCCTGCTCAGACTCCTGCTCATTCCAGCAACCAGACCACGACCAACCAGCATTAAACATACAACGCAGTGCCTGGGAAGTCTGAGTCGGCTGAGAACAGTAATGACTGAGCTGTCAGCGGGGAGCTGAAGAGGCCTGCGATGCCCTGGGGCTGGGGGGGGAGTGTGGGGGTGGGAGAGAAGCTTTAGCAGACAGCCACTTCTCAGCACTCACAGGATTCTGCTCACAGCTCATACTGGCGAAGAGCTTTCCTCTAACTCGGCTTGGCCTCCAGGAACTCAGCATCGATTTCAATTCCCTGCCCTGGGTGAAGAATCTTGGACTTACACTTAAAGTTTCTTGATACGCAACATTAAAATCATGTACAGAGTATATTTTCAAGTACTACTAACTACTGCAAAAATAGTCTTTGTTTTTTAGACTCTTCCTTCCTTTCTTTGCCCTCTGCTGTTTTTCTCTCTGCTTCTACTGGAGCCAAAGGTAACAGAGAGACTGACTTGCTGGTTTTTCACCAATAGAAACCACTGACTTGGAGAAACACTGCCATCTGGTTGATGCATAATGCAGGGCCAGCAGGGGGCGCTCATCCCCTTGATTAGTCTTCTTTCATTAGCTCCTTATTGATTAAGGGTGGCATGGGCCAAAAAGCAGGCTACTTGTCAGATAGAAATGGACAGTACAGCCTTTTGGTCACAATCTCAGGAATGTATCAGCAGGTCTGGTTCTAAATTCTATTTCCAATGGCAGTCACCTGTCTAATACTGGACAAGCTACCTTGTAAGAATTAAATAAGGTAATACAAAGCGCTGGCACACAGAAAATGTTTAATAAGCGTTAGCTACCATTAGGAGCTCTGGTGGCGTACTGCCTAACGTATTTGACTGCTAACCAGAAGGCTGGCAGTTCAAACCTACCAGCCGCTCCTCGGAAGGAAGACTGGGCAATCTATTTCCGTAGAGATACCGCCTCAGAAACCCAAGGAGGGGTCGCTATGAGTCGGGTCCAACTTGACGGCAAACAACAACCACCATCACAACTGGTACTATTACTAGTACTGCCATAGTACTGCTAGTAATACCACCATTAGTACCACCACTTCAGCACTGCTGGGGGTGATGGAGCTGTTAAGAAGTCTTGGAGGTGGCGATGGTGACTTGCCAGAGAATTTCCAGAAATGTGAGTGGTAAACTGGAGAATTTCCAGAAAGAAATGCTGGTATAAAGGAGGGAGCCCTGAACTGAGGAGACAAATTAAGCTTTCCTTTAGACTTTGCCACTAAGTGTGCAATTGCAGCTAAGTCTTATCTCCTCCTGGGAGATAGTACAGACATACTGAGGTTCAAAGCCAGCTCCCGTCATTGACTAGCTATAAGACAGCAATATCTCCAAGCTTCTTCTGTAAAAGGTTAGAATTACAACAGAGAGCTCCAGTAAGGATGAAATAAATCACTAATGACAAATAGTACTACATCTGGCTGATCAATTTATTTATTATCAGCACTATCTATAAGTTCCTTTCTATTAAAAATATCTCATGACTCCAAGGTTTTAATTAACCTAAGCTATTACAGGAACCCTGGAGCACAGTGGTTAAGCACTCAGCAGCTAACTGGAAGGCTGGTGATCAAACCCTCCAGCCACTCAATAAAGATGTAGCAGCCTGCTTCCATGGAGAGCTCAGCCTTGGCAACCCTATGGTGCAGTCCTACTCCACCTTACAGGGTCACCAGGAGTGGAAACTGACTCAACAGCAGTGGGTAAAATGGGAGGCCATTGCAAACAAAGAACGGGAAATGTGTGTATATGTATACAGACAAAGATTAGGAGATATTAAATGTAAAGTTTAATTTGTTTACCAAACACAATGCCATCAAGCCAGATGTGACTCATAGCAACTCCTCCTTGGGTTTCTGAGGTAGTATCACTACTCACTATGGAAGTAGACTGCCCAACCTTCCTTCAGAGGAGTGGCTGGTGGGTCTGAACCATGAGCCTCCTGCTTAGTAGTCGCCTTAGGCTTCTTCCTCTTCTTCTTCTTCTTGCTATTTGCCGTAGCAACCCCTCTTTGGGTTTCCGAGGTGGTATCACTACGGAAGTACATTGCCCAACCTTCCTTCCAAGGAGTGGCTGGGGGGTTTGAACTGCCAGCTTTCTGGTGAGTAGTCAAGTGCCTGAGGCACTACGCTACCAGAGGCTTAGCGGCCCTTTAATTATTGGTCATTTTATCGACCTCGTAGCTCTGGCAGTACAATGGCTAAAGCTTTCAGCTGGCTAACCCAAATGTTGGTAATTGGAACTCACCAGCCGCTGCTCCACAAGAGAAAGAGGCAATTTGCTTCTATACCGATTCACAGCCTTGGAAACTCTATGGGGTAGTTCTACTCTGCCCTGTAGGGTCACTATGAGTCAGAATCGACTCGATGGCAGTGGGTTTGCTGGCTTACTTATCAAATTAACACGCCGAATGTTTACTGTTAAATTTTAAGTACAATATATCAAAACTTAATAATATGTATCAGTCTAATTTATTTCATATGGCTTTTAATTTTTATTAGAGCTTTAACAAAGACAGTAAAATTAAAGTATGAGAAGCCACAAAAAATCTGAGAGCCAAAGAATCCACCCAAATGCTACAAGTTCTTCAGTTTAACCTTAGTCCTAAAGTGCTATCATTACACCTTCATTGTAACAGCACATTCTGTTTGCACAATAAAGCACATATTATATCATTTGAGAAGCAGGTGCTTGAGACATAGTCAGAATGTTTTAAATAATTTCATCAAATCTCTCCCATTTCAATTAGTCAATCACCTTCTTGACACAGGTCCCACCCTCCTCTCCAGCACAAGAACTACCCTTCATGACCTCACATTTCCACTAAAATCAAATACATATACTATTCACAATCTGCCTCGTATACAAATGAGTTTAGATGCAAAATAAGCATTCACAGCATGGGAACATCAGCAGCAGTATGAACAACTGAGACTGATTGTTAGATATGATAAAATTCACAATAGTGATACAGTATTAGTTGACATTATCCATATGAAAAGCTGATAAAACTGAGATTAGAATTAAGACATAATTTAATGTCATAATGCAACAAGGCAGAAAGAATTACTATTTGATGAAATAATAGTTTTTTAAACTAAAGAGCAAGTAACTTTCCATTGTGAAGGACTGATTCCCCATAAGCACCGCATCACCTGACACACTGTATAGTTTACTTGTTTGGGCAGTTCTTGCTTGTCTTCTCCATTAAGATGTAAGATCCATGGAAATAACAACTGTTTTCTTCACTGCTGAATCCTCAACAGTGAAATAGTGCCCGATACGTAGTAGGTACTCAAAAAGTATTTGTTGAATGAACTGCAATTTCTCCCAGTTCCCAACTCATATCCCCTAAACCATAATTAAATTCAAGGGGCCTATGGTGGTGATGCATACTAGATCTTCCTTTTATTTCAGGGACTCTGTAATCACTGTTGGGAGTCTATATAAACTATAAAGTAGCTCTGGTGGTATAGTGGTTAAGGCACTTAGATGCTAACCAAAAGATCAGGTTGAACCCACCAGCTGCTCTGTGAAAGAAAGATAGGGTGGTCTGCTTCCATAAAGACTTACATCCTTAGTGTAAGGGGTCACCATGAGTTGGAATCAACTTAAGGGCAGTGAGTTTGGTTTTGAGATATAACTTATAAGGATATTTTGAGATGTAACCTATACCTGGTGGTATAGTAGTTAATTGCTCACCTGATAATCAGATCAGTGGTTTGAATCCACCAGCTGCTCCATGGGAGAAATATGTGGCAGTCTGCTTCCATAAAGATTACACCCTTGGAAACCCTAGAGGCAGTTTTACTCTATAGGGTCCAATTATGAGTTGGAATCAACTTGACAGCATTGGGTTATATAATCTATATCTATCTAATAACTAAGCTTTTTCATTCATTAGTAAAAAGGATTAAAAGCTCTCATCCAGATGAACCATTCAGATCATCGGATGTGATTCTAAATGGGTATGAAACATACATCTCTGGACACTTTTCCTGGGATTGGCAGGCCTAGCCTTTATAAAAATATTCATTAACTTTCATTTACTGCTTTACACATTTCAGGTCCGTCACTTCTGGAATGTTCTCCAGCATCTTCCCCCTTTCCAGCCCTCCAACTCTCAACATAATGGTTCATTCCTTCATGGTCCCTTCACATCACTCATAGCCCTCGGTACTCTTCCTTCCAGGAGGCATCACACTCTGCAATCATCTCTCATGTGATCATGTGTTTCGTGCTGTCTCCCCCACTAGATGACACTCTGTAAGGACAAAGACTGACCATCTATGCAGTGCTATGACCCATCTTCTGTACAATGCCGGCACATGTAGGTGCTCAGCCAATGTTTAAAGAATGGATTGAGTGAACCTAGCATTAAATTTTTTACAGAATGTTAAGCTTAATAAATATTAAGAACATCATGTTAAAAGAGGTGACTGGGCACTCAGAGCCCTAACAGGCCCACGACTAGAGAACATGGTTAACAATGAGGGGCCACCACAGTCTTGCAGCTAGGAAAATGACTATCTTTCCGGGGCTCTTGCTTCCCAGTGCCTTGGAGTTCTGTTCCTAAAAAAAGTGGTCACATGCAAAAATAGAGAGCTTTGCTCACACAGGAGATACTCAGACTGCATGTAAAAGAGATCTTCAGAATTGGGAGTTAGTAGTAAAAAGGGAAGCTCTAGTGGCACAGTGCCTAAGGCACTTGACTGCTAACCAGAAGGCAGGCAGTTCAAACCTACCAGCCACTCCCCTGAAGGAAGGCTGAGCAATCTACTTCTGTAGTAATACCACCTCGGAAACCCAAGGAGGGGTTGCTATGAGTTGGACCCAACTTGACAGCACTGAGTTTGTTTTTTTCATAGTGAAAAGAGTATATGAATATACACAGAAAGCAATGCTCTTTGATGGTTACCAGGGATGGGAGGGAGAGGGCCAGGGAATTACCTCCTAGACAGCAGACACATGTCAATACTGGTGATGGGAAAGGCAATACACAATATGGACTAAGTCAGCACAACCTGATCAAGGTAAAGGAAGATACTGAATAAAGGATAACTACAGCACATGCCATAACATATACAATTTTGAACAACAGTAATAATAAGCAAAAAAATACGTGTGTGGTTACACAGGTAGGTATGTAATGCTACGTGAGTGTGGGAAGGTGCACAGGAGTACATGAGTGAACATATATAGGTATATTCTTGGGCATATATATATACATACATACATACATAGTTTGTGTGTACTGCTCATATATATATATACATACACACACACATACAATGAAACACACAGGGGACACAGTTAAGGATACTTCCTAGACATCCAAATACCTCATGGGATTGACTTACTGCATTTGAAGACTCAGGATCATAGTCCTGTGGGATAACTAGGTCAACTGGCATCAATCAGTTCATAAAGATAATGTTGTACATTCTAGCTCGGTGAGGAGCGTCTAGGTTCTTAGAAGCTTGTGAGAGGCTATCTATCATACAACTATTAGCTTTTTCTTGTCTGGAGCAAAGGAGAGTGAAGGAATCCAAAGACTCAAGGAATAAATAAGTCTACAGGAGCAATGGCCCCAACAAATCACAGCCTCTTCTAGCCTGAGACCAGAGGAACTAGATGGTGCCCAGCAACCACTACTGACTATTCTGACCAGGGACACAACAGAAAGTCCCATTAAGATTGGAGAAAAATGTAAAGCAAAACTCAGATTCCTAAAAAACACCAGACTTACTGGACTAGAGGAACCCTCAACACTAGTGCCCTAAGATACCCTTCTAACCTAGAAATGAAGCCACTCCCGGAGATCACCTTTCAGCCAAATAATAGATTGGCCTATAAAATAAACACCACCACCCATGAGGAATCTGCTTCTTTAAACAATCAATTATCTGAGACCAAATGGCCAACATTTACCTGAAACAAACATGCAAAGGCTAGGAAGCTCAGGGAAGCTACATGGGTGGAAACAAGGCAGGTAAGGTGAAAGTGGTCAGAGTGCTGACACACTGCAGAGCTATAATCAATGTCAAGGAACAACGTGTGTATGAACCATTGAATGAGAATTCAATTTGCTATATAAACTTTCACCTGAAACATAATAAAATATTCAACAACAACAACAAAAAGAGTACATGTGAGCAGAAGATGTGGGCTCCTGGATCTTTTGCTAAACAACCTGAGTAAAGCATTAAATGTGTTTGGGTCTTAGTTTCTTCATCTGTAAAATGGAGAATGCAGAACCTGCCTCATGGGGCACTGTAAGGACAGAATGAAATAATCAGTGATAAAGAACTCTGTGAACAGTGAGGTGTTATCTAAGCTGAGTTACGGAAATCAGAACATCAATTGGGCCAAATCCCAGCTTCAGGCAAAGAACCATCTCAACTTTCCAGGAAAATCTCTCTTAGGGAACAGGAAGCACAGAATCACAAAGATAATCTATTTGTTTGTTTCAATACCCCTCACACACAGAGATTTTAACCCACCACCACCTCCCGTCTTATAAATCTTGAGAAGAGGGGTCTTCTTAAATGGCCATCTCTTTCCTGTTCTTAACATCCTCACTTTCCTTACTGATTGGCCCAATGGCCTCATTTTTAGCTCTAATTCTGGAGCAGGTCCCATTTACTCACCAGTTCCCAGAATTCCCTATTCAAGGACACAGGGACACCAGTGGGCCACACACAGGTTTGTGAAGTCTCCACATTGGTGATGGTCAGTGAAGCTCCTCTGTTAACAGTGCTCTCATGCTGCGATCAGAGGCTTCCCACTGAGCTAAAGCAAAAATACTCCTAGGAGAGGTCACCCCAATTTTCCATTAACTCTGTTATTTGTAACAGATTGTTAGACTCATTCATGGCACTTCCTCCTGGTAACAGAAGGACAGCAAGGCAGACACACAGAGAACACGGGATCTAGGTACTTTTGGTAGTCTTTGAGAACGGTGGGGTAGGGTGAGACAGAGAATGCAGAAAGGAGTTGGTGAGAATCGCAAAGACAAACTCATGATTCCTTCAGTTCTGCCTCAACTTCACCCACACACAGATGCAAGGCTCATACTCACAGCCAAGGAGTGGGTGTGAAGAAAGGGTGTTGGGCTTGTTGGGTGGGAAAGAAGGGAAGATCACATATGTATGGGAAATGAAGGGCCTGGATGGGACACAATGGGAAGATGGGTCCTGGATATGGTGGGGGAGGTGGAAAAGGAGAAAAATGACAGAGTCCAGATGCCAATGTTATTTATGATATTATAATGCATTGTATTCCACATTTAATTGCTAAAGGACCATTTTTTTTTGTTTGTTTTAAATCTCCTTAAGAAGATTAACAATTTTTCTCTCTCGAGAAAATATAGACCTGGAAAGACAGCATAGCATGATATTACTTGGACTTTAGAGTTTTAAAGACCTGAGTTTGAATCTCAAATCTTTGTGTTATTAACTGTGTGACTTTGGGGAAGTTACCGAACCTCTCTGCTTCCTAATCTAGCAGACAGCATCTACCCTCATGGGATTTTTAAGGATAAAATATGACCATGCATTAAATAGCTTTATACAATACCAGCCTCAAGACAAAGCTCACTAAATGTTACCTTCTTTTTAAATTTTATTAAAGGCAAGATTCTTTCCAGGTCTCTCCTCTCAGTTCCAGCATTCCCTGGAGTTTGGGGTCCAAAGCAGCAATAAACATTCAGTTCTAAAACGCTATGGATTTGTCAGTAGGGATGCACTTTTTATTTGGCTGAAAGGCTGCTTGGCTATTCTTTCCCAGGTCTGTTTCACACAAGGTGTTAGGCACGAGAGCAGGTGAAAAGGAGAAGAGAGAAAGCAGCACGAGGAGCAAATTCTGGGTTCAAGATCCACCTCAATGAACGCACTCACCGAGTCTGGGTCTCGCTGCTGTTCAAGAAAAGCTGAGAACTCCACCAGGCGAAGCTTGGTTGTGCCAATGGAGCGGCCCTGCCAGGCAGGGACCAAGGGAGCCGGGGCTGACGCAGGTTCAAACCCTGAAAGACCAATCACCACTTTAATGCTGGCCATTCATCTCACCTCGGAACTCAGGCTAATACTGAGGCAGAGATGACCTAGAAGGAAAGGCCAATAGCAACCCCATTTACCAGCACCTAGGGGTGAAACTCAGAAAGCAGTGGGATTCTGACCAAGGGTCCTCCTATTAAGTAACCAGCCAGAGAAACACAACACAGGTGCTACTCATCAAGCCAAATTCTGCTAAGGCTGAGGGCTGTGGTGTGTCATGAGAGCAAAGGACCCATATTAATTGCCTAGTAGGAGACGAGAGAGATGAAAGGACACCTCATCCTGGACCAAGCCAACAGTGACCAGTCAGAAGTGGACACTTCCAAAGACTTCTTCTGAGACCCTGACACGCTGAGTGTTCCTTTTGTCTATCCATCTCCTTTCTTATGACTGGCTACCAGCCCTATAGCATTCTCTCCAAATACACGAAAAGCAGAGGGTAATACATGAACGCATTTTGAGCTTGGGAACTCTATAACGGAGAGCAGCGGTGTTTATACTGCACCTCCGGCAGTTTGACTTAGCAACTCTACGTGCAAGGGTGTCTGCATGTGAAGGGGGTGCATGTGGAAGGGAGGGAGGCTGCTGGGCTGACCAGAGCCAGACTTTCCGGGCCAAGCTTCCACGTAAGCTTTCCCTTAAGAAAAGAGGGTTAGATGTTGAGGTCTATTTGTTGTAGAAAGGGTGAATAAACACACATCTGCCCTCAAGACTTGGGGTCAGACTTGGGGCCAAGATTTGCTGAATTCTGCCTTTATTTATGATGAAGCAGCAGCCACAGCAACTTCTCTTTCTAGGATTATCACATGTCCTAAGTGAAAATGATCAGCCTTTCTGTTTCTTTAAAAGCCCATATGAAGAGCTCAGGAGATGACTACAGTGAAACCAGGATGTGGTAAGGGACACCCCTGTAACCTTCTTGAACTCCATGCTAAGCTTTGCCTTACCAAGGGGAGGGCAAAAAGGGGGTGTCCATGAATCTGCAAGTAAGGAGAGGTGCACCTGTGGCCAAGAGGCACATCTCTCTACTC
>NW_006921601.1:10380604-10406348 GCF_000298275.1 Orycteropus afer afer | reverse complement strand
GCAGGCTTTGTGGGACAGGCTAGACAGATGTTAGCCTGACTCCCATGTGCTGTGACATGTGTCTTGAACCACTCTTCTCATCCTGGCAGAGACTAAGGTCAGCGGTCACCATTTTCAGGCATGGTTGGGGACAGGCTACAGGATTCTTTTCTCCACCAAATACCTCAACCTTCTTTTTGACAATAGGCAAGATTTCCTTTGTGCTTTTATCCCCAAACTGCTTTTATCTTCTAATTTACTGAGTTCTGCCTCCCTGTCCCCAGATCACAGGATTCCTATTAGTCGCTCCTACCACAGGGAAAGCTGTAATCACTCTGACTGCCCCATCTCAGGCAAGGCCCTTCCCAGGAAGGCCCCAGACTCTGCCCTCCAGGCATGAAGGGCCAGCGACTGACTTCCTATTCCTAGCTGGAAGACCACTAGAAACTCTTCCTAATACTGAAGGTGGGAGCAAGGTATTTAAACAACTCCCAGAGCTGAGGGGTCCACCTCTTTCTTGCTACTGGCCTCAGCAGCCCTAGCTCTGCAGATAAGAAGGGGCAGGAACTGGGGGATCTCAGGTTAAATCTCTTTTCTCCACCAAGCCCCAGGCAGCCTGGCTCAGGTGAGGACTCTCCCCCTCCGTGGGCTGTCACCAGCTCCTTGTCAGTAACAGCCCCGCCCCAGACTTACTCTTGCGAGGATCCTGGCTGCCCTGTTTGTATCATTCCTGGCCAAAACTGGAAAGCAAAGCACAAGAGGCATCAGGGTCATGAGTTCACCTCAGAGCACAGTTCAGGAAGTCTAAGCACTGCAACCTCTGCTACCGAACAGTGGATGCCCACCACCCACTGGCAACCTGATCTCCCTTCTCCGAGTGCAAATGGCCATAAGATCAAGACCTAGATTCTTGTCCGCCAACGCAGGACTCCCTTTAGCTCTGATTTCCTGAAAACCTCCTTGTGGGCAAGACCCAGGCACCAATTCTTTTGTGTTCTCATTGCACCTAGCAGAGATCTGAGCATCTGACTGCTTCATCCATGCACCCATCCATCCTCCTCCTCCTCCATTCTGAAGCTTCTCCAGCTCGCAGCATGGAAGGCCCAAGAGGACAAAGCTCAGAACAAGATCAGCAGCGCTCAGACGAGCGAGGCAGACAGACACCTCCTACACTGTGTGTGCTCTTGAGGCCTTTGGTGCTTGGCATCAGCATGATGCAAAGAGAGAAAACAAAGACTCTGGAGTCTAACAGCCTGGGCTTGAATCCTGCTTCACTATCCATGTGACTAGGATCAAATTACTCAACCTCTGTTACCAAGTAATCTCAGTTTCCTAGTCTATAAAATGGCAATAATAGTAAGAAGTATTTAAAATTATCTCGAGGATTAGTTGAAATTACTAACTTCAGCCCTTGGTAGGTGTCAAATGATAACTTTGTCTCCTTAGTGACCAGTTGCCCTAAGGTGACCCTCAGGATGCAGAGATAGAGACCAAGGGCTAGGAAGAAGAAAAGATAAGGCAGATCACCACCCAGAAAGGCACTGGAAAGGTGATACTTCATTCCCCATCCCCAGGGACTAAGGATTCCCCTTTCTTCTTCTTCCCTCTCCCCCTCTTCCTTTTTCTCACTCTGCCTTTCTCTTTTCCTTCCTTCCTCTCTACCTCCCTTTCTCTCCTCCTCTCCGCCCTCTTTTCTTCTCTCCTACCCTTTTCTTCTCTTCCCCCCTCCCCCTCCTCCCACCCCTTCTTACCACCATTACCATTTTGCACCCAGCAGCACCATAGGGTCTTTTCCCTCCTTTACGCTGACTCAACTTACAGGAAGTGCTGGGTGGAAGGTTGAACGCTGCCCCATGCCAACCCCCCCACCCCTAGCAGCCACTGTTACTGGACTCAGCATGTGACTTACCCCCGGTGCCCCTGGGAAGGTCGGGCGTGGAATCCCAGGCAGCCCCAGCTTGTTGTGAATGGCAGTGGCTGAGACTATCTGGGCTGAGGACATGGCTGCCATGTGTTGCAGGGCCTTATCCTTTGCAGTCTGATCCTTGAATGTGACAGTGACACATCGACTTAATACATAAGGCATGACTACCATGCAGGTTAAACAGGCACAGCCACGAGCACATGGACTAAAATACAGAGCCACAAAAAAGGCCAAAAAAGCAAACATGCACTGATGAATAAATACAGCCAGAAGGCTAAAACATACTCAGCCTACCCTAGCTCTGAACAAATTTGAGAATATCCAAAGTCAAGATTTTCAAAAATACATTTTTTTAACTATACTTTGCAACAGAATGGGAAGCCTCTGAGAAGAATGGAGAAGATATATATATATATGTTCAGCTTCCAGGGGGAGATTTCTCCATCAATGAACACACTCAAGGGAAAAAATAAAAGTCCTGCTTTTAAGTATACAGTTGGGAAGAAGGGTAGGAGAAGACATGTGGGTGTGGACTAGGGGTAAGACCATCCACAGAGCCCTGGGAAGCCCCGTGTGGGCGCTACCACGTGACCACAGGTCTAGGAGGTGCTGGAGTCATGGGAATCCTGGAAGCCCAGCAGACACCTGGTGGTGGCTCAGAAGCAGTGGGTGGGCAGGGCAGGAGGGCGGAGCCAAGCGCATGCTGGCGGGCGCATGCTCAGTATCCCCGCCATAGGTCTGCGGCTACGTGAGTTCTTTCTAAAAGAAGGACATATAAGTTTCTACAGGCAAGTGGTTTCTTCCTTTCCTCTATGGGTCTTTTCTAGAAAGCCAAGGCTGATAACACAAAGCTAGCCAAAACATCTGCCAAGCACAACTAAAATACACAATACTCAATCTGGTGAAAATACTTACCATGCTTGTTACCTGGATACAATAACAAACAGTTTGTTAAAAAGGTATTGTACAAAAGCAGGGTGTTGTTTTTTTATTCCCTTTAAGTTAAAGAGTTTATAGGTATATAACCACACAATACTTGGGTACAATAAAATGCATAGAGTATGGTTCTTCCCCGTCACATTATAGAAGGATACAGGATCCAGATAGCTATCTAGGACAGTTATCAAGAAAAGTACTCTGTGACAGCAACAATCAAAAACTACCCTAGCCTAACTCCTCTGAGCTGATGCTGTAGCTTCTTCCCCAGTGTAGATGGACAAACGGTCAGACTCCAGGTGTGAGGCAGGCCCTGCAGGGGTCTTACATGTTTGGTAAACATGTCAAGGCTCCTGGCTGCTAGTGGAAGATCTCTACAATCAGCCAAGCGTGAAATCCTTGTTCTTTTAACACCAAAGCAGGAACAAAATGATGACACAAAATAAAATGCGCCCTCCCCAGCTGCCATTCAGGAGTTTAGAGAGTAAGGGTCAAGGGAAGCTTTGGGCTAAGATGCTGAGTTATCAGCCGAGAGGCTGCTTTCAAGGTTTACAGATTTAATCAAAGGTGATGAATAAACACGCTGAAGTGCCAAAGGCAAGGTCAAATAGAAAAGTTTTGGGGAAAAAAAAAAAAAAATGAAAGCCTATAACACAACTACTAGGGGTTTCTAAGAAAGATCTATAGTGGTCCCAAGGTGGGGACACCACTTTGCCTCATAACTACCAGGGAGCACAATGTGAATTTTCAAAAAGCTTATTATTAGCCCTTGGAAAAAAGCCTAAGATATCAACAAGTGTTTATAATATTTCATACACTTCTCTGGCCCTCAACAGTAAAACATAATGAGCATCATGTAACAGCTTTTCAGTGAGGCTCACTATCAATATGAATGTCTATAACGACACGTGCTGTAGCTAAATGGCACATGGAGGGCCCTGGAAGGATGAGAGATTACTGGTCCCCAAGGAATGGTCCCAGGGAACTCTTGAGTGATGCTCTTGCTGTCCCTGTTACCTCCTCATCAGATGGCATTCTTCAAGTTGAATCTCCCTTTCCTATTGTCAACTGCTCTAACCTACAGCTATTGTCCTTGGAGTAATGTTTTTTAGCTCTGAAAATATTTCAGGTCTTGAGGACGCCAGAAAAAGACCAATCTTGAAGTAGATGGAGTTTTATGAATTAAACTGATGGGGAGTATCCCCTAAAGGTGAAATGAACCCTAAGCATCTAGACTTCATAGTCCCAGGGAATCCACTCTTAGCTGGTCTTGTGGCTTCACCTGCCACCTTTCCCATCCGTCTCTTCATAGGGCGATCTGTATATAGTCCAAAAAACATTTGGACAAAGAATACTGACAGTAATATGAACTCCCTGGTTTCTTTTTGGACTCTAACTCCAAGCCACTTAACCCTTAAGGAGAGGTTATAAATGTCCTTGAGGTGATTTCTAAAATTGAAGGAGTGGTACAAGTACGGCCAGTGGAGCCTCACCCGTGTGGAAGAAGCCTTACAGCTTTTCGAGGGCTCCGGCTAGGGGAGCTTGGAAAATGGCAGCCGAGACTTCCTGCCAGCTTAGCTGATTGAATTCAGAGAAATAACTACAAAAGACTTGCAGGCTTGGCACCATTCCAAAAGAATGTCATGGAGTTTCTGACAGACCTGACGCCCCATGTTTATGAAATGCTGATGATGGGGGTGATTTTGTTGTTCAATACAGAGCGTGTTTATGCACACTTGGGTGGGGCAATTCATGGATTGAAAATCCAGGTCCAAACACAAATTAGTTCCTTGCAACTCCATAACCCACTTTATTCTACTAGAGTTGCTTGAAATGCTACCCTTTGCTAGACTTATTAACAAATTCTTCCAAACATTTATGAAAATTTGCTAGTTTCCTTTTTTAACAGTGATTATTAGTGAGGGAAAGGAAAAAAGTAATCACCTTAGCCGTGTTTATGTCACAAAACACAGAAGAATATGATCTTTTTCTTCTGTTACATAAAATAAGGTTGGTTCTCTTGTTATCCAGCATTCTACTAGGAACCCAAATCACAACAAAAGTTCAGAAGCAGGAGAGCCAGACAATTGTTCCTATACAATGCACTTGCTCTATGACAGTAAAAGGTGTACTTGCTGGAGAGTCAAGAGAGTGGGTTCCAAACCTGTCCCTGACATTAATGAGCTGCATTATCTTGGTTAAGTCACTTAACATTATCTTTACTTCTGTATCTACAAAGAAATTTATTGTCTAAATCCCAGAATAACACATTTGAAGCTAAGAGTATGAGTTCCATTATAAGAAAAATATCTTAATACCTACAGCCAAAAACCTGCTAATGAGAAGAGAGCAAGATGTTAAAACTTGGGCAGCTCTCAGCACCTATTCTAATAGAGAAAAAGCCAAGTGTGGAGAGGAAATTTTACCTCAAGTAGAGGTTCTTTCTGCACTTGACCTACCTATTTGAGAATAGGCAATTTTCTGCAAATGGACTAAAATATCTATACCAGTGATTTCCTACCTTGTTGTGGAGACATTCTGACTACTCATTTAATTTTATAACATTTCCCCCCTTATATATGATATACATTTGAAAATTAAACAGATTAGAAATTTGTGCTTAAAATCTAAAGTAACCCTGGAGATAATAAGCACCACCAGGGATAGCTCAAAATCAGAATGGAGAGCCTGGCTGCAGACCCACTTATGCTGAAATGGGAGCACAGAAGGATGCCAAGCTAAGAGATTTCAATGGAAGGATCTCAGAATTGTCATTTTCAGGCCAGAGATACATGCCTGGCTTTGAAAAAAACATTCTAACTCTAAATGTCAGACCTGAGTAAACTGCTTCTCTCTTTCACTCTGGACATTTGAACATTCTAGCCTATCCTCATGGCTCACCCCCTGACTAAAGGGAGGGCTAATCTATCCAAATAACTGAAGCTCCTGTAAATTTTAAAACATATGCTACATTTGCATACCACATTAATTTTATTCTAGTGTTTTCACACCAACACTTTTGAGATGTAGGTAAGATTTACAAAGGATAAGCATGTTAAACTTTTAGTGTAATTAAGTCAATTCTGTATGCTACACTCTATTTATGGGGTCCTGTGGTTGGCTATGTGCCATCCAGTCCATTCCAACTCATTGTGACCTTATAGGACAGAGCAGAACTGCTCTTTAGGGTTTGTAAGGCATAACCTTTACGGAAGCAGACTGCCACATCTTTCTCCCATGGAGTGGCTGGTGGGTTCGAACTACCAACCTTTCAGTCAGCAGCTGAGCACTTAACCACCGTACCGCCAGTTACGGAAAATACTCTGAGAGAGTATGTGTGTGTACATTTGATCATGTATGAACAAGAAAAACGTGTGCCGGGAAAAGGCTTGGACAAGTTTGCACTGACTCTTTACTACTGATTTTATGTCTTCCCTTCCATAGGGATTACAAAGGATGAGGTCACCAGAAAGCTGAAGGTTCGGGAGTGGCCAAAGAAATGGCAGAATCTCCCTTTTCTAACTGAACCCTAATCCAAACCCATGACCTGGAATGAGGAAAGCACTCAGGCATCAGGAAACATGGGTGGAGAGACTGTTGAAAGGGGATGGGTGCTGAGAACAAATGGCCCATCTGACCTGAGAGTAAAGATGACTAAGACTGGAGCCTGGGGTGCACGTCTCATCACCCCACTTTCTTCACTATCCAATTTCTGCTGTCAATCGCTCCACTGACCTAACCACACACAGTCCAGCAGGCTGCGTCACACATAAACTCTTCAGCCTGAAGCCTTTCAAATTGTCATTGTTACTAAGTAAGCAGGCTTTCATATTTCATGAAGCAGAGCATGGCTTGCACTACAGCTGACTGCCTCCTTTTTATGGTTGAAATGTACACAGTTTAGAAAATGTCTACATGTAATATACATGACAAGAGCCAGTGATATTACACATGGCTCCAGGATCTTCTATGAATCAGCCTCTGGATGTCATGGCAGTCGTCTTCTGCTCTCTCCCCTCTACGTCCTTAGTTTTTGATGATCCTCAGAATTCAATTATCTCATAATTTAGACATTGACCATAAACAAATTTAAAATATAACATAAAAAAGTAACGTGTTTGCATACACAATACATTACAGCTGCCATATACAGGATTTTAATGAACAGCATACTAAATCAATTTATTCCAAATAGTTTATTCATAGCTCTCATCTCGGAATGAATCTAAGACTCCAGACTAATTTATTCGTATGGAAGGCTACCAATAATGTATCAGGAAAAATATGCAAAGTCAAAAAAAGACCATGGATTTAAAAACTCTTGATAGTTACTCAATGTTTTTTCTCCAAATATACATTTACCAGCAATATAAAAACATAGTGCCAGGGAGGAAAGACAGCAATTTGCTTGCAAAACCACTATTTCAGAAAAAGACAAAACACAAAATAGTTTCCTAAGAAGTAATTTTGCAGATGTTGTTTCTAATCTTGCACTATGTGGATTCACATGACCTTTGCAATTATTAGCCGTAACCCCTGAGAAGATAAACCTCGCAAAACCATACGAAGGTTTTGGAGGAAGGATAGAGCGCACTTGAATTTTTCTAGCCACGATCTCTAATTTGCTTATCATTAGAGAAGGCAGGAGTAAATACAAAAGGGGGCTCCTTCAGTCAGGCAACAGCTAATGCCGAGGAGAGACGACACATTCATACTTTGCCTGACTTGTGATCTAATGAGTAGCAATTAATTCGTCTTATTGTATTTCCAAATGCCAAAGACTCCATTCACATCAAAGAAAAAAAATTTCAAGGCTTTTACCATTGTTCATTTTTAAAGGTACTGAGCTATATTTAGTATAATTGTTGACAGCTTTTTCTTTAATTCTGGTGTGGGGCTTAGCATCCTAAAGGATTGTAGGTGAGAATTCATATGCCTTGTTAGTGTACCTGACTCTCTCTCTGTCAGGCAGCCTGGGATGGAGGGCAACTTCAGGTTAGGTCTGTGTGTCTGGAAGAAGATACTCTTCTGATCTTAGTCTCCTTTCCCCTGGGAGGTGACAGCAAGAAACAAGAGGTGGGCTACCTCCAAGAGGCCAGAAGAACCCAAGCTGGCAGCTGGCTCAAGCTTAGCTCCAGAGTGAGTACTAGTTCCTGTCACTCAGCTCATGCATCCTTCAAATATACTGACAAAATAAAAGGAGGGCTCCAGGGAGGGAGACAACAGACAGCAACTCAAATCAGGGGAAGGAGCCCTCCTCTTGAGCAGTATGCTCTGGGGAGGTAACATGACATCATGGCATCATGGGAAGAGCTTAGGCTTTGGTGCCAGATAGCCCTGGGATCCAATTCAGATGTGTGATCCTGGGAAAGTAACTTAGCCATTGGGGTTGCTGCTACCTCATTTTTCACAAGGGAAGAACAAAACTAACTTCATGACTGCTTTGAGAATCATATCAAACACTAAGGACAATGCCCGCAGCCTTGCCATTCTTGAACCTGCAATCTATGAGGCTTACACAGCCAACCACCAGGTGTGATCACACTCAGGAACAGAAATGCTTAGAAGTCCTGGTCCTCACTACATAATCTTTGGAATCAATGTTATTCCAGGGCACTGTCTGTATTGGAGACTGATTAACAATGGGATTTTTCTATGAAGGGACAAAAACAGAGAAATCAGGCTGTTTCTGCTGGCCTTAAAAGAAATCCAGACCTAGCTCTGTTCACAGAGAAAAGTAAATGTATTCAATCCTCTGGCTCACATTCTAAGTTCTGCATCACCACACTGCTGATGAGAAGTTCTAATTCCATCACACCCAAGCAAAAGAAATTAATTGTCTCCAATCTCAGCTTTAGTTCCATTAAATTAAACACAAGGTAATGAAACTATCTTGAGGAGGGAGGATACATGTCATGAATTCAAAAGAACTCCCCAAAGACTGAGAAATGCCAGGAAAGACCGTGCATCATTTCCCAAATCCAGCAATAAGGCCAAGTATTTTGGTGCTGACATTGAGACAAAGAAAGTAGTTGTTTCAAGCTTTCTTTGCCTTGTGCACTGAGAATTGCCAACTCTGGAAGGAGAGGGGCTCAGGGGACCACAAGGAGCACTATTGGGTGCAGTGATGTGTGTTTGTCTCCCTTGTGGGTGGGTCCATTCCTGGATGGAATCAGTGGTGATACAAACAGGATTCAGCAGCCTGGACTTTAGTGAAGTTCTTGGAACTTCTCAAGAGAATTAAATCAACAATCTGAACTTCAATCTCTCTGCTTATTGGAAGGAATGGCAAATTAGAAAGTATGGCCTGTTCAGAAATCAAATCACAAAGGCCACCAGGGCGAAAATGAAGAAAATGGCCCCAGGGGAGCACATGTGGCTTATAAATTAGTTACCAGTGACTGGTCACAGTCAGAGAGGCTCAGGCCTTTTTCTGCTCTACTGAGATGATGCAATGTCAGCAAGTACAGGCTTTTCTTTAAAGCAAGTCCAGAGCTTAGCCTGAGTATGAATACTGCTAAAGACATGTTCCTGCTGGGGTTAGGGCAGAGCTAAGACTTCTTTTCTTGTCAGTAGTGTCTGGAGTCATATACTCTCAACACACACTCCAGGATATAAACCAGAAATGGCCTGCTCCATCTTCAATGATGATGATACTGGTCCATAGAATACTGCTGGCCTACAAAGCTTAGCTATGGCTCCCCAAGCCTGTGGAGCCAACAAATAAAGGATTGCCTTCCTCTCTTGCCTGGTCTCTGTAAGGCTGCTGCTAATAGGGGAAAGGAAGCCTCTGGACAGGGCCTGGATAATATCTCAGGACAAGTGAACATTTGGAGGAGGAGACTCAGAAAGGAACCCCGACCAGGAACTCTGAGTAGGAAAGAGAAGGCTGCTTAATTCACAAAGAATACTTCTGTATTCTTTAGATGCCAGGATAATGAGTCTCTGGAGCTTAATATGTATGTATGTATTAATGGTGAGAGAATAATTCAAAGTAGAGGCTAATTTGTGAAATCACAGGCCAGTGTCAGATCATGCCGCCTAGAGTCTTCTCTTGTCTGTCATCTGTGATAGGAGTGAGGGGCTAAACTCGGAGGAAGAGGGAGGCAGAAGACAATAAATGAAGTTTGGTTTTGATGACAGTGCTGTAAGATGCACCTGGTGATACGAGGTCAAACAGTGCAATGGGAGTTCCTCCGTGCACATTCTCTTATCTCAAGAACAAAATCACTTACTCCTCCTATCGATCAATGAGCCACCTGGATCTTGTAATTGGATGAATTCATCTTTCATTTTATAACGAGAATCAGGCCTAGCTACCCTGATGACACACTTCCATGTGAACAGTGGCTGGACCAAGAGATTTGGTTGGGATGAGGGGAAGACTCAGGGCACTCAGAACACCAAGAAACAACTCCTTGCAAGCCAGTAAGTTCTCTCCTAGACCAGGAGTGATCACTCTTAATTCCCTCTCAGACACTTTAGCCAAGAAAATAAAATGACTGAAAATACATGTTTAATTCCCAAAACTCTGGCCCTCTGGCCACAACTGCCTTTAGTCCCTTTTCCACCTTAACAGGCTCTTGAATCTCAGCTGTAGTCTGCAGACCACCCCCCTGCTCCCTCAGTCTCTCTGTTCCCTGGTTCACCATCTCCTCACTTCATTCCCTCTCTGCTTCAGCCATCTCCTTCTAGTATTTTCTTGCTCCTTGCATCTTGTCTTTCTGGTCTTGGTCTGTATCCACGTGGCCCCAAATTGTTGGCCAAGTCATCTTGGCTTAAGCTGCTATAAACTGCAGATTAAAAAAAAAGTCTCATGTTGGTGCCAACAGCTATAGCATATATTGATGGTAGTCAATGGATAAAATCTAGATTAATTCTAGGATACAGGCAAAAGGAAAACAGATGGTTTGCACTGGATTTGAGTTTTCTCGGCAAAAAAAATATCAAGGAAGGCACTATCAGAGAGGGAAAATATTGAGAGAGAAAGAGAGAGATTGAAATTGGTTGGGCAAGGAACAAGACTATAGAAAATTAGAAAAACTACAGGATAATGTTTTATCATTCCATTCATTTGAAAAAATGAAAGGAGGTATGTCATAATAAAAATGATTATATGTGGGTAGTAGGAAATTAAGTCTTTAATAGGTTATTCTCTGTATCTTTTAACTTATTACATTTAAAATTTGGCAACTTTAAGAATCTCATAGTTAATTTTGATGCCCACTCCAAGTTAACTACCATTACCTTATGAGAACCTAATCTTTAATAAGTTTTAACTGCTGCTATTGAAAATCAATTGTATACTTTTCAGCTTTAATAAGAATAGAACATTTAAAAATAATTTATTCTTTAAAAACAGTGAGAGAGAGTACAGAGCAGACAGAGAGTAGAACTGAACTGGGAAGCCAGGGAAGGATGGCAATAAGGACTACTGTCATCCAAGAGTGTGTGGCTGGTCCCTAATCCAAGCCCTCACCCATCTCTCTCACCTGGACTCTCACAGCTGCTTCTGAATTCTCTCCCTTCCATTAGCTTTGCCTCTCTCAACTATCCTCCCCAAGCTGGCCAGACACAGCTCCCTAAATTGTAAATTGGAATGTCCATGTGGTCCCCATTGTCCAGAGAGGTATCCTCACTCCTTGGTGGGAAGATCCAACACCTGCTTATCAGGCTCCTCCACTCTCATTTCCCATCCCACACCTCCAACGACATGATATTCTCATGGTCCCTCTGACATCCCATTTGTAGAAGAAACTCTCTGCCTTCTTCTGGACTCAGTTCTTTATATATATATTGCCTTTCCCTTCACCCAAATCAATGCATGTCTCTTATCTAGCTAGCCATTTTCCCTCTGGACTTGGTTCTAATGGCATCTCCTCTGAGAAACTTTCTCAATTCTCTCACATTCAGAATTAATCGTTCTCTTTGCTGCATTTGCACTACCCTCCTTAATATCTACTGAGCCCTCTAGCTAGAGATAGCTTACTGGAAATCATGTATTTCCCCAAAATACAGGGCGAAAAATAACAGAAAAGTTTAGTGTTTCTCAAGAACAGAAACTCTGTTAATTCAACTTTTATGCTCAACATCTACTGAAGTGCCTGGAGCACACTGGATTCTTAATAAGAAATTTACTAGACTGAATTAAGCCATCATTTCTGTGCTTTTAATGTTCAAATCCGTGTAGAAATTCTAGATTTTTGCTATAACAATTATTTTAAAAAACTAAAATTAAAAGCCACATATTTTGAAGTGATCTAGCCAATAAATAAGCACTTGGAGAACCGCTGTGGATTTTGAACCCTTGGCAGCAGAAGCATAAAGGTGGCCTTTGGAATTTATTCTAAGAGATTTTCAAGAGAGTGACTGCTATAGGTATGTAACTTATCTCTAAATGTGACACTAGAATGACCATTCTCTCCTGATGATTTCCTTGAGTCTACTGTTGTCTTCAAAGGAACGTGGTATGTATAGGACAAGCTCCAGAACTTAGAAAACATGATCTGGAAGTGAAGCACATGAGCTGTTCTGGAATAGCTGGGAGGGACAACTTGAGAGGCTGGCAGTCCTTTCTCTGCCTTCGGCCTAATGCACTGTGTGTGGCTTGTTAAACTTTATTCAGTGGAACAAAGGGCCACTGCTAATGATGAGAGCGGTGCAGCATCAATTAAAACAGCTTTTACTCATTTATATATTGAAGGTTTCAAGTAAGAGTTAAATATGAAACAAGTTTTGCTGCTTAAAAACAGCTGGAAAACCACTGGCCTAAAAGAAGTAAAGAGAGCCTTTTAAACAAGAGAGCTCCCATGGAAGACACACCTGGCAGTGACCCCAGGAGGGGGAAAAGCACTTACTTGGCTGAGGCAATGCTTGCAAGGGCAGATCCTGAGAGGGTCAGTCATCACCACCTTCTCTAGGAAACCTTCCTACATCTTCTCAGGCAAAGCTCAGTGTCTCTTACAAGCTTGGATACTTCCTGCCATCCTCATGGCCCTCCCAGAAGCTTTCCTTATTGGCTCTTGGGATGACCACTTCATTGTAGTGAGTTTATCCCATCAGTTGACGTGGAAGACCAAAAAGGTTGTGACCATTCACTTGATCCTATCCCAAACTTGGTGAGGATACTGGTCCCTGCCCCCTCAAATCTTCTTTAAGACTCCAGAGCTGAACAAGAGTGTGGATGAAATCCACCTCTCCTTTAAGACCAACAGACCTGAGCCCATTTCCAAGTAATGGCTGTTTAGGAAGGTAAAGGTTGTGTCTTTAGGACAGAGTGACCAAGGAAGAAGTGAAGGCAACAGCATCTCCAGCAAGCAGGTCAAAGTCAGGCTTGCTCCCCTCTAAGGCCCACAGGATGGTGACACAGCAGCTCTGCGGCCAAGGCCACGTCATCCCCCGAGTCATTCATGACCAACACGGCATCAACCCCAAGAGCAAAATGTTTTAACCAAGAGCTCCAAGTTAAAAATTCACCTTCCTTCTAAAATGGATGCCGACTGGAGGGCTGGTAGCCAGGTCTGCATGCCCAGTCCCAAGGAATATGAGGGGTTATAGATTGTACACACTATGCAATGGCATGGGAGCTCTGGTAGCATAGTGGCTAAGGCACTTGACTGCTAACCAGAAGGCTGGCGGTTCCAACCCACCAGCCACTCCTCGGAAGGAAGATGGGGCAATCTACTTCCGTAGTGATACTGCCTCGGAAACCCAAGGAGGGGTCGCTATGAATCGGGTCTGACTTGACGGCACATAACAACAACAATGCAATGGCATGAAGCCTTTTGCTTAAAGCTTTCTCCCATCTCCACCAGATGAAACTCTGCCTGAAAGAACAGTGGTTTAAGATTCAGAATGATCTGAGTTCGAATTCTGACTTTACCACTTACTAAGCTTTGTAACTTGTAGTAAAGTCAACTGAACTCTTTGAGTTCCCATTTCCTTAAATTATTCTTCAAAACCAGCATAATGGAACTCATTTCATATCGACCTTACACGAGAAAGCCTACAATACAAGTGGCTGAGCATTACGGTAACTCCTGCCTTTCAGTTACCAAATTCAAAAGTATTATTTCTATGCAAATCGTCCCTAGAATTCCCCCTGCATTTTACTTTGGCTCTATCAGCTAACATTTATCCAACACTGTACTGTCTTCACATTCCCCTTCACACTGCCAGCTCTGTAAGTAGGGGACTGGGTGTTAACTGCTCACCATGACGAGCTCCACACCTGGGATACTCAATTGGTATTAGTTGATAGAAAAAAACAAAGGAGTTCATTTTCCCAAGAATAACGTGATAGGGAAGAAGGAAAGGAACTACAAGACGATGGAGGCAGAACTACAAGATTCTTGGAGCTTAAATGCTCAGCCAGTTGCTAGCCTTCTATCTCTGCTTCCATCGCCTCTATTGCCTGACCCAAAAGAGATGGGCCAGGCCTGAAAGCGGGGGGTGGTGAGTCTTTTTTTTTTTTTTAAAGAACAAAATAAATATAGCTTTGTGTTTGTGTGTAGGTACGTGTATAAAAGCAATGTTACAACCCCAAACTTATTCCTCTTGAGAAGATTCTTAAAATCATCAAGTGAGAAGAGAATGCTTCTTGCATTCTTCCAAATGGGATAGTTTTATTTATAGATCTTTCAGTCAGGGCTCTGTGCCCTGTGGGGCTGACAGGAACCACACCAACAGTGCAGAAATAGAGCAATTCATAACATCTCAGATGGAAACACAAAACTAGTATCTGTAAACTTCTTTGTACATCATTAATTTGTTAGCTCAGAGAAACTTAGAAACAGAGTCAGAATTCAGCAAACACTGGGGTAGTTACATCCATAGAGAGTACTGCACCTCTGGTTAAAAAGCAGGCTCTATGAAAGTATCTTAGTCTTCCAACTGCTCAGCCAGTGCAGCTAAAAGCCAGCCACCATCAGCCACACGTGCGAGCGAGCCAGCCCACTGCAAAAGGCAACACCACCAAATGCTCCTTCCTAGCACTAGTCCTGTTCCACAGCCAGCCTTGTTGCAAAAAAAAAAAAAAGTTGGAGGACTTTGAGAAGGGTCCCAGTGTTCGCCACTCAAAGCTGTGAAATTACACTGCAGTTTTTGGTTTTAAACAAAAACAAATTAATGTATGGCAAAATCAGAACAAAACAAAAAGCATACAGGGAAGGCAGTATTAAGGGATTCGAATTCATTTTTGTTATAAAGTAAAACTCCTCCAAGCAAGCAAAAAGCACTCTATATTTCTAAAATAAAACATTATGGAAGAAAGTTGTGTATTCTTTACTGAAGATTTTGGAAAGGGAGAACTGGTATTTAAACTTGTCAATGGCTCTGTTTTTGCTATGTAATAATTTTAAGGGTAGAAAATGAGGTGCATGTAAAAAAAAATTAAACTGTATAAATGGAACTGCAAACATGAGCTTGATTAAGAGCTTTCCTATCTCCAAAATTCATCTTTTTGGTTTTTCAAGACCACACCTCAAATTTCTTTTTTTAAGTAACAGAGCCATTCATTTAAAAAGCAGTATTAAGTAAGGTTAAAGAATTCTGGCTGTAAATACTCTCTGTGTTGGAAGAAACATTACATGAAAAAGACCTGTTTTGCATAAAAATTTTGGAAATACATCAAAAGCACACGTGAAAATTATTTCTAAATATTTTTTAAAAAGTAATTTCATGACCACTCTGGAAATTATTTTTCTTTTTAAATAATTTCTGCATCAACTTTGCCTCTCTGGACTTTTTTCCTCCCCTGTCCCTAGGCTGCTTGGTGGACATTTGTAGACTGTCAAAAAAAAAAAAAATCAGTTTTCTGGGCTGAAAAGTTATCAAGACCAGCTCTCTGCTGCATTCGCATTGTTATTAGGAACACACGCACGCGCACACACACACAGAGTTTAATGTAAGGCTAGTACAGAAACTGAGAGATTAGACACAAAGAAATGTAAACAGCTCTCACATGCGAGGAAACTAGGTTACAGAATCCCGGCACCAGGCATTCACCAGTCACCATGGAAAACAGGAAGTGAGATGCATAGCAACCACAAGCCAAAAAGCAGGAAAGCGCATACCTTTAGCTTGGAATGAAAATCACGAGATTTCCTTCTGGCAAGAACCTGAATGTGACTAGACACCTGCAGGGTAGGGGAAGGGAGGGAAACAAAGGAAAAGCCTGTAACCATGGAGATGAAAAGCCCCCTACAACTGGGCAAGCCAGACGTACCTTAATGGCGGCTTGAATTTCTCGAACTTTCTTTCTTGCTAAGACCTGTATATGACTAGACACCTACATTGTTCGGGTTTATGAGGGGAAACAAAACAAAACAAAACAAAACAAAAAAAGGAAATCAAATATAAAATCGCTACTCCTTGGGAGGGTTTCAGGGGGAGGGTTGGGGTGGGGGGAGGTTATTTGCATCTCAACAAAGCTCTGCAGTTAGGAATACACATCCCAGCCAGACACCAAGCCCCCAGCGCTGCTCTAAGCTTTTCAGACTGGGTCATCACTGCAGTGACTTGATGATTCAGGGTGAAAGTTTAGATTAATCCAATGTGAGTTCTCCCACCCCGGAGAAATTATGGGCACTGAGAAGAACGAATTCTGGGAGGGATGAGAGGGAGAGAAGTGGGGTAGTTTTCTTTAGGAAATTAAAAAGGTTAGGGTAGCGGTTCAGTGAAAATATTTATAGCTTCTCAGCATGGGCAGGGAAAATCCCTTTTTCTCAATTTAGAGGAGACTATAAATTAGGAGCCCTGGTGGTACAGCGGTTAAAGCACTCAGCTGTTAACAGAAAGGTCAGCGGTTCAAACCCACCATCCACTCTGCAGGAGAAAGATGGCATTCTGCTGCCATAAAGAGTCACAGCCTTGGAAACCGTGGGGGCACTTCTACTCTGTCCCATAGGGTCGCTACGAGTCAGAACGGACCCGACAGCAGTAGGTTTGGTTTTTTTGGGATCCATAAATTAGCACGTTCTGCAGAATCAAAAAGCTGAAGCTGTCAGTTGTATTCTGATCTCATTAAGAGCTCTGGATTCTGTAGCCAATGTTACAATAATACTGACATGTAAATTAGATCTCGAAGAGAAATGGAAAGTCCCAGTTAGCAGAGCTTTTTATTTTTTTTTTTGCCCTTATAAATAATCTTTAATCCTTTCACTCTTTT
The DNA here is from genome assembly GCF_000298275.1 of Orycteropus afer afer. NCBI lineage: Eukaryota > Metazoa > Chordata > Mammalia > Tubulidentata > Orycteropodidae > Orycteropus > Orycteropus afer. The sequence continues at coordinate 10,389,342 of NW_006921601.1, read as the reverse complement.
GGGTGTTGACTGGACGCCAAGTGGATTTGCATATTATTACAAAGCGAAATGTGTGAATACAGCCAGCCAGCCAGCCTGTTAAAAATCTGGATTGAAAACCACACGGATTTGCTGAACAACAAATTCACATTGGAGAGGTATCACCAACTGCTGCCTAAAAACATCCCCAGGATGCCAGGGTGTGGAAAAGAAGCCAAGCTCCACTTCTGAAGCACAATGATTCCAATAGGTAAACAAATCTACATCTTTTTCAGTAGAGACTTGGTTAAATTTAGAAGACAGCCCCAGTGAAGGGGTTGTGAAAATGACCAGAGCTCACAGACAAGCAGATAGCCCAAGTCCAGAGCTTCCAGAATAGAGGGAATCAGATTTGCCCGTTTCAGAAATTTAGAGCCTGACATTTCAAAGTTCAGCGACTCAAACTGCATGGCGATTACTTCATTTCAAACGACCAGCAACTCTACAAACGGGATTTATGTTAATAAAAGATCCTTTTATCTTTGTCTCTGAGTTTCAACTTACTCAGTTTCTTCAATTTGCTTTCATACTTTTTAGGCACAGAGAAGCAGGAACTGCCCCATCCTCCTCACCTCCGCATCCAGCTCCTGGTTTTTTTGTTTGTTTTCACCCAAATTTTGTTCTTACAGGATTCTCTGAATTGATGAGGGCCACTGTCAGGGGGACATCCCCTAAATAGACAATGGCCTGCCTCTGTGCCCTGGCAGAAGGCCACTGTCCTTTGTGCTGACTCAGCACCAGGCTCCCTTGGCCGTGGCACATGTAGCATTCCTGGGGAACAGCCTCTCCCCCGTCATAAACACTCATGCAAATAACTCACCAACAGAAAAAGAACTGGAATCTGCTGCTTAGGCTTAAGGAGACCCCAGTTTACCTTGCCTTGTGGTTTGATTATAAATTTTCAAAGATCCATTCCAGATCATTCATCAGAGATCAACATTAAAAAAATATTGTTGTCTGTAACAACTCACCCATGACATGGTGGTTGTTTGTTTGTTTTTGTAAATCCCCTTTTCTCTTTTCTTTGTTTAGTTAACAGTAATTTTTCTTCCATTTCAATTCTGAACTAGGTCACCTCAGAGATTGGTGCTGCTTTACATCTGAAAAAACCAGGGGAGGCAGAGCCTTGACAAAGGGCAGAGGAAAATTCCTAACACTACTCTGCACAAAGGTTTTAAGTTGTAACTTCATTTCAGTCACAGCAGATACCGACAAAAAGCAACAGCTTATGGAGCAACAGTTCCCTGGACGCACATCATTCAGTATTATATTTAGGCCAGTACTCAGGCTGCTAACGTTATTCATTGAAATGATGACTGATAGGTAATTGTTCCAGGATTTTACAATGTGCAAAGTCTCACAATTTCAGGACTTGCAAGTGCATTTGCACCTGCAGCCTCTGCAATGTATACAGGTGCACAGTTTGGAAAAGAAATGTAAGTTCTGAACTACAGTACAGGAGCAGTTTACATACTGTCCTTGGCAGAAACATGCCCATTTAGGGCCTGAGTATGGATATAAAAAGAACTTGGGAGACCACGCAATAAAGGGTCACTGAAATGATGAACAGTGAAAACTGAGCCAATTCAAAACATTGACGTCTTCACAGGGAACTCAAATTGGGGGCTCCTAGGAGCCGAAGCACAGCCAGCCACTGCAGCCAAAATGCCTCCTTGGGCCATTCGCTGACATGCAACACTTTCCAGGTCGGTTATTTTACCTGTTTTCTGGTCCTCGTCTTCCCTGTCCTGAGTTTGATGTATCTGGCTATCAATTCATTCCTACCTGAAAGAAAGAAGAATTCACAATGAAGTGGGTTACTTAAAATTACCAACCAACCAACCCTGAAAGCTAAAAATAACATTCAGAATCTAAGAATTTAAAAGTTGTAGTTGTCAGATTACTAATACTAGAAAAATAAAAAGGGACAGTCGTGGGGAGAAAAAATATATACTAAGGGAAATTAAGATGAATGGCATTTAATTTTGAACTTGGGCCAGCAAATGAAGATAGAATAAATGAGGACAGAAATGTGCCCTGTAAGGCAGTTTGCATGCTTGTAGCTAAATGAGTGGTCATTTATACAAGTAACAAATACAACAAAGGTTATCTGGGAATAAATAAAGCCAGTTCTGTTCCAGTCTCTTACTTTTCAAATTCATTTTCATCCAGGTTTCTGCTAGTCCTTAACTCCAGTAAGAATCCAAATAACCCTGAGAGAATGAAGCCCTAAGGCCATGGAAGCTCTTACAACTAGGTATAAGAAGGCAATGGTGTAAAAGATATATCCTAAAGACAGCCTACACACCAGTAACTTTTACTACACACAAGATCCTGTCGGTGAAGGAAAAAAAGAAAAAAGACTCAACATCCCCCAAGCTTTATAACCTTCGGGGGATAGAAAATCCCTGTAAGCATAAACCAAATCTTCCCATCCCTACCCCAGGATATTGAGACGTCTCAACACATAACCTGACTTCAAAGAACTGTAACATAATGGCAGAACATATCCCTTGAAGTTAAGTAGGGAATGTATTACTAATAAGATACTAGGTGAAATAAAAATCCACTCACATGACACATGAGCCGATCATACTTACGACTTCAACTTGCTTTAACATCAGGTACTTATTTTCACTACATGTAAAACAGATTACGAAAACTCTATTATATAATACTGTCTTTGGCAGGCTTTGTATCAGCACCACACCAATTAGAACTGTTTCCAGCCGAGAACAAGTTTGAATTCTATAGCTGTGGCATTCATTCATGTGCTTTAATGTGACTATAGAGAGAACTCCAACTTACCATTCAAGGCTTAATGTCACCTCCTCAGGGAAGTTGTCTCTACCCACCCAACTAGGTTTGCTTTCCTGGCTCTACAATCCCCAGCAGCACATCTCTGTAGTTTTCATTCCTAATATGTATCCAAATTTTAACTATAATCGTAACTGTATAGTTATTTGTATAATTTGTGTTTGTTGTCTTATATATAAACCATATTAAGTACTCCAAAGAGGGCAAGAACTTTGTCTTATTTCTCAAAGTCTTTCTAGTACCTAACATACTGTCTGGCACACAGAAACAATCAGTGAATAACACAGCCACTGGTGAAAGAGAGTACCCTCATGCCCCCACATCACCCCTGGCAGAGTAAAGAACTGGCTGGCAAGCACTGAGAAGAAGCCACACAAGAGTATCCTCATGGAAACACTGTTTGAATCCCACACTCTCCCTTCACTGCCTAGAGTACAGCTGGAGTCCTGGTCTTGCTCACTACTTACCTGTGTAGGATCTTTCTGGACATCATCATTACAGGAGGCAAAGAAATCACGGAGCTTTAAAGCTGGAAAACACCTCTGGGCCATCCATACTCATTTCCAAGTCTTAGTCTCCATAAGCAGCAGCCCTGGTAGTGTAGTGCCTAAGGCACTTGACTGCTAACCAGGAGGCTGGCGGTTCAAACCCACCAGCCACTCCTTGGAAGGAAGGATGGGCAATCTACTTCCGTAGTGATACTGCCTTGGAAACCCAAGGAGGGGTCGCTATGAGTCAGGTCTGACTTGACAGCACATAACAACAACAACTCAGGTCTCCATAAGCCTAAGCAAACACTTCTAGAATTAAGGGAGCAACCCATTCCATCTTCAAATATATTTAAAACGTAAAAGACAGTCCATATTTGGGGCTCCCTGTAACTTTCATCTTAGATCCCTCAGTCAACAAGAACTACGTTAGTCCCTTATCCAAATGACAGCCCTTTAGATATTAATGATACCTTTCAAGTCCTCCTGGAATTATACCCAGCCAGACTAACCCTCCTCTCTCTTCCTTTGTCAGCTACAAGCAGCTTTGCAACATTCTCAGACACCATCCTGTGTCCACTGTTTGTCTATTTTCCTTTCATAGCATGGAATCCAGAACTGCAGAGATGCTCCTGTTATGACAGGTCCACAAAAGAGTGGACGTATCTCCTCTCTCATCCAAAACACTGTTAATGTAGCTTAACACTGCATTGCTTTTTGTGGACTGCTGTTAAGTTACACCAACTTGAACTCTCAGGTCTTTTTCATACGGGCTACTCTTCAGATCCATCCCCTGCCCTGTCTTTTCATGCACAGTTGGGGTTTTCTGATCCAAATACAGAACCACCTTACATTTATTTATATTCCATTTTATCCTGTCAGATGAAGCCCATCATTCTGCCTGTCAGGATCTTCTCAGACCCTGACTCTGTGACTGAACTGACCCTTCCTTTAACCATAGGAAAAGGATTTCTAAATTCCATTTTTAGGATTGCTTCTCTAAAGCATTCACTTTCAAACTTTTGAGAAGCACCAATATCCTCTGTAGTGTCATTTGCTCTACTTCTCCATCTTTCAGATGGTTGTACAGATTTTGCAATTTATCTCAAAGGCTTGCTGCTAGCAGAGCCCAGCTAGAAGTGCCTAATTACCAGTAGCCAGACCTAAATGACAATGTCTGCAGACGAGCCAAGTATCCTCTAGCTCAGGGCCTCACTATGCACACTGCTCAGGGCTGTCTGAGTGGCCAAAAAGAAATAAATCCAGGGCTCTGTATTACATGCAATTTTATCTGAACCTCATCCAGATAGCAGAAATGTCTCTTGCTCCCACACTTGCTCATTTTCTTTTTTAAGCAGAGTAGCTTGATATGTGTGATATATAGCATACATAACTAATTTTCAATTTCCTATGGCATTTGGTTGAATGAATGAGATCAATATGCAGAACAACCACATTGGACTGCATAGCAAGGTGGTCTATGTAAATGATACTCCTTTAAGTTAATTGATGATCCAATCAATAGCCCACTTTGATTGAAGTAGTTTCAAAAAATTACAAATACAATGAGTCTTTACTAAGTACCTACTATCTGCTGGGGTCTAACATTACAGTCACCATTTCACTGGAAGCTTATCATAACCCTATGTCTCTGCTTTAGATGAGCAAAATTACCCTCCAAAAGCCTGTGTTCTTTCTTTTATATTCTCTTTCAAACCATGAATATTAATTAAGTTCAGGCTCCTATTTGTTTCTTCTTGCCTAACCACCAGGAATACTGCTGATTCAAATTTTAAATTCAAATTTAACAGTGAACGTCTACTATGACTTAAACACAGTGTCAGTCACTTTATTTCATGTGATTTTTAGAAAGAACCATAAAGATGACTTTGTACACAGAAAATACTATTCAAGTTTACCTGGTTTTAAAAAGTTATATTTAAGTTATTTTTTAAAAAAAATATACCAGTCTACTTTTAAGTTTTACATTGAAGTCATATGTTTTATAATTTTCATTATAAATCAGCACATTTTTACAATCATTTTTGATTAGCATTTGGTCCATTTTACAAACCTTATTAAACTCCTTAAAACATCTGGAACTGTATTTTAATATAGATATAAATATAATTTAATGTATTTAATTCTTTTTAATACTAGGATTGTCTGATACAACTTTCAAATCTTCTCTTAAACAACTCTTAGAGGCCTGTATAAAGTCTCTTAAATACTTTATTGCTTAAAAAAAAAAAAAAACCTACTAAGACTTCAAAATCCTCTCAATCAAAAGTCTAAATCAATTACTTCATTGGGCATTTTAAAGTGGAAATACAGGCTAGCCTGTTACATAGGCCAAGTTATTTTAAACAACTACTTTAATATCAAATATGCAGAAATCCTTTGAATTAAAAATAATAACACTATGGCTTTGATTCTATTAAGTTTCTATGTCTAATTCTAAATCTTCCAAGAATTAAAATATGCTTATCCATTAAGGAAACAACTATGCCATTCCAAACTATTTTGAAATATCTTTCTGCCTTTTGGGATTGTACAACAATTGGAAATATTGATCAGGTTCCAGTTGAATTCCTGGCAGGAACCCTGATAGGACAGGTTGTTGCTGTTCTGCTAACCAAAAGGCTCTGTGGGAGAGAAAAACCTGGGGATCTGCTCCTGTAAAGATTACAGCCTAAGAAACCCTATGGGGCAATTACTATTAGTCAGTTCCAACTCATAGAAAGACTATGTACACGATGAAACACTGCCCAGTGCTATACCATCTTCACAACTGTTGCCACGCTTGAGTCCACTGTCACAGCCAGGTGTTAATATATCTCACTGAAGGTCTTCCCTTTTTCTGCTGAACCTCTGTTTTATCTAGCATGATATCCTTCTCCAGGGACTGGTTCCTTCTGACAACATGACCAAAGTGTAAGAGACAAAGACTGGTCATTCTCATGTCTAAGGAGCATTCTCACTATACTTCCTTCAAGACAGACTTGTTTGCTCTTCTAGCAGTCCATGATACATACAATATTCTTAGCCAATACCATAATTCAAATGCACCACTTCTTTTATGGTCTTCCTTAATTATGATTAGCTCCCACAAGAACATGAGGCTTTTGAAAATACCATGGCTTCGGTCAGGCACGTCTTAAACTTCAAAGTAACATCTTTGCTCTCCAACACTTGAAGGAGGTCTTTTGCAGCAGACATGCCCTATACAATACATCATTTGATCTCCTGACTGCTCCTTCCATGGGTGTTGACTGTAGATCCAAGTAAAATGAAGCCCTTGACAATTTCAATCTTTTTTCCATTTATCATAATGCTGCATATTGCTGCTGTGAGGACTTTTGTTTTCTTTACGTTGAGTTATAATCCATACTTCAGGCTGCAGTGTTTGAACTTCATCAGTAAGTGCTTCAAGTCATCTTTGCTTTCAGCAAGGAAGGTTGTGTCATCTGCATATGGCAGCTTGTTAATGAATCTTTCTCCAATCCTGATGCCTTCTTCTTTTTTACATTGTCCACCTTCTCAGGTTATTTTCTCAGCATACAGATTAAGTATTGTGAAAGGATACAACCCTCAATACACACGTTTGCCAATTTTAAACCATGCAGTATCCCCTTGTTCCATTTGAACAACTGCCCCTTCTATGTACTGGTTCCTCATGAGCACAACTAAGGGTTCTGGAATTCCCCTTCTTCACAATAATACCCACAATTTGTTATGAATGCCTTTGTACACAGTCACATGGCTTTGAATAGTCAATAAAATACAGGTAAACATCTTTCTAGTATCCTTTACTTTCAGCCAAGATTCATCCAACATCAGCAAAGCTATCCCTCATTCCATGTCCTCTTCTGAATCTTGTCTGAATTTCTGGCAGTTCTCTGTCAATATACTGCTGCAACCATTTTTGAATTATCTTCAGCAAAATTTTACTTGGGTGTGATATTAATGATATTGTTCAATCATTTCCACATTCTGTTGGGTCACCTTTCTTCAGAATGGCCACAAATAGGGATCTCTTCCAGTCCGTTGGCCAGGTAGTTGTCTTCCAAATTTCTTGGTATAAACGAGTAAACACATCTCATGCTGCATCCATTTGCCGAAACATCTCAATTGGTATTCCATCAATTGCTGGAGCCTTGCTTTTTGCCAATTCCTTCTGTGCAGAAGGAACTGGTTCTTGATCATATCCTACCTCTTGAATGTTTGAACGCTGACAAATTCTTTTTGCTACAGAGACTCTGTGTATTTTCCTTTCATCTTCTTTTGATGCTTCCCGCGTCATTCAATATTTTGCCCATAGAATCCTTCACTGTTGCAACTCGCGGCTTGAATTTCTTCTTCTATTTTTTTCAGTTTGAGAAATATACCACGTACTTCTCTTTTGACAAAATGTGGAAATTATAGAACAATATCATTAATATCACACACAAGTAAAATCTTACTGAAGATAATTCAAAAACAGCTGTAGCAGTATATTGACAGAGAACTGCCAAAGGTGCAAGCTGGATTCAGAAGAGGATGTGGAACAAAGGATATCATTGCAGGTATCAGATGGATCTTGGTTCAAAGCAAAGAACACCAGAAATATGTTTACTTGTGTTTTATTGACTATGCAAAAGCATTTGATTGTGTGGACCATAGCATATTGTGGATAACATTGAGAAGAATGGGAATTCCAGAATACTTAATTGTACTCATGAGCAACCTGTACATAGCCCAGTAGGCTGTCCTTCAAACAGAACAAGGTAGTTTAAAATCAAGAAGGGAGTGTGTCAGGGTTGTATCCTTTCACTATACTTATTCAACTATATGCTGAGCAAATAATCCGAGAAGCTGGACTATATGAAAAAGAATGTAGCATCAGGATTGGAGGAAGAATCATTAACTACCTGTGATACACTGACGACACAACGTTGCTTGCTGAAAGTGAGGATGACTTGAGGCACTTACTGATGATGATGAAGATTGAAGACTGCAGTCTGCAGTATGGATTACATCTCAATATAAAGAAAACAAAAATCCTCACAACTGGACCTGCGGTGTAATAAATTACTTAGTGTGGCTTTTCTACCCATAAGTCTTTGTAAACTCCAAGGTGGGATTTTGTATGAGCAACTGAGCAGCCCCTGATTGCTGAAGCTATCCACCTGGGTTATTTCTATTGGGAGTGGCACAATACAATGTTCTGGGAGGTGCCCACTCTCTCTCACGTGCTTAGAGTTCTGATGCTGTGATTGGTTAGTTTGACCACCCTTCTGGGCTCAAAAGGAGGCCTCCTGGAGGCAGAACTCTCTCTGACTGCTGGTTGAGGAAGACGTGCTGCCGACAGAGACACGCGCCCCTGAAAGAGACAGGCGTTGCTGGGTAAGAGACGCAAGAGACACGCATTGCTGA
>NW_006921601.1:10360491-10379394 GCF_000298275.1 Orycteropus afer afer | reverse complement strand
CAGGGATCACAGAGCTGGCACAGGACTGGCAGTGTTTTGTTCTGCTGTGCACAGGGTCGCTATGAGTCAGAGACAACTCGACAGCACCTAACAACAACAACACACATTCTTCTCTTTTGATTTTCTAACTCCAGGTCTTTGTGCATTTCATTATAATACTTTGTTTTTTTGAGCTGCCCTTTGAAATCTTCTGTTCAGCTCTTTTACTTCATAATTTTTCCCATTTGCTTTAGCTACTCTCTGCTCAAGAGCAAGTTTCAGAGTCTCCTCTGACATCCATTTTGTTCTTTTCTTCCTTTCCTGCCTTTTTAATGACGTCTTGCTTCCTTCTATGTAACGTTCTTGATGGCATCCCAAAACTCACTGATCTTTGGTCACTGGTGTTTAACATGTGAAATCTATTCTTCAGATGGTCTCCAAGTTCAGCTGGGTTATAATGAAGGTTGTATTTTGATTTTCATTGACTGAATTATACTTTTCTTCAACTTCAACTTGTATGAGTAACTGTAGTCTGTTCCACAGCTGGCCCTGGTCTTGTTCTGACTGGTGATACTGAGCTTCTACATCATCTCTTTTCATAGATGTAGTCAGTTTGATTACTGCATATTCCATCTGGTGAGGTCCATGTATATAGTTGCTATTTATGTCATTGAAAAAAAAAAAAAAGGTGATTTGTAACAAACAAGTTACTGGTCATGCGAAATTCTATCAGTGATCTCTGGCATCGTTTTTTATCACCAAGGCCTTATTTTCCAACTACCAATGCTTTTTCATTTCCAACTTTCACATTCCATCACTGGTTATTACCAATACATTTTGATTGCATGTTTGGTCAATTTCAGACTGCTAAAGTTGGGAACAATCTTCAATTTCTTCATCTTTGGCTTTAGTGGCTGATGCATATATTTGAATAGTCATCATATTAACTGGTCTTCCAGGCACATGGATACTTCTTTCCTATCATTGACAGCACTGTACTTCAGGACATATTTTGAAATGTACTTTCTGACAATGAATGTGATGCCATTCCTTTTTGTCATTCCCAGCACAAAAGACCATATGATTGTCTGATTCAAAATGGCCAATACCAGTCAATTTCAGTTCACTAATTCCTAGGATACCAATCTTTTTGGGTTCTATTTCATTTCTCACAACTTCCAATTCTCCTAGATTCATACTTTGTACATTCCACATTCTGATTATTGATGGATGGCTGCAGCCTTTTCTTCTCATACAGAGTCGTATCACATAAGCAAATGAAGGTATCAAAAGCTTTACTCCATCCATGTCCTTAAGGTCACCTCTATTTTGAGCCAGCAGTCTTCCCCAGTCATATTTTGAGTGCCTTCAAAACTGAGGGGCTCACCTTCCAACAATATATCAAACAATGTTTCACTGTGATTTATAAGGTTTTCAACAGTCAATATTTTTAGAAATTGACCTGCCCATGTCCTTCTTCCTAGTGTGTCTTAGTCTGGAAGCTCTGCTGAAACCTGTCCACCATGGGTGACCCTGCTGGTGTTTGTAATACTGAGGCATAGCTTCCAGCCTCACAGCAACATGCAAGCCACTACAGTACAAACTGACAGATGAATGGTGGCTGACAGGACACACTGTGCCCTAATCATAGTTCTTATAGCACTTCTCTTCAAATGAAGTGGATGGGCTATACAGTCCACTGCACTGGATTTGAATCATGTCACTAAGGTACAGAATTCCCTACGCAAAGACTGGGAGCTCACAGGCACCAACCATGGCTCATGCACCTAAGAGTCCACACAGCAGAGTCCTGTTCTCTTGCAACCCAGGTCAGAATATTGGGTATCAGAAATTGTAACCTCTGTTTCTCGAATTCTCTTTCCTAACACACGTACACATGAGCATATGTGTAGTGTTACTTAATCCAGGTAACTGTTACATTACAAAAATGACTTTCAATGAAGTTATACACAGGAGCACATGCAGTGTTACTTAATCCAGGTAACCGTTACATTACAAAAATGACTTTCAATAAAGTTAACTTTAAAATTATTTGCTACTTTCCTAAAGTAAACCTAGAGTCATTTCAGGCACATCTCCTTTCCCATCCAGTGTGTCAGGGATATAAAGATAGTGTGCTTGCCAACAAGGAATTCACTGTCCAATATAAGGACTAAGGGTAAGAGAGCAAATCAGCTCCATGGATCAAAAACAACTATTGCCACAAAAGAAGTTCCAAGGACATGCAAGTGCAATAGGCTACAAGTAATTTAGGAAGTCTAGAAAGGTTTCCCAAAAGTCCTCAAACATAAGCTAGGCCTTTAAGGATAAAAAGAACAAAAACAAAAAATCCAAATTCATTGTCATCCAGTTGATTCTGACTCATCGTGACCCTACAGGACAGAGAAGAACTGTCCCATGGACAGTTCTAAGGTTTATGGAAACAGGCTGCCACATCTTTCTCCCATGGAGTGACTGATGGGTTCGAACCACTATCCTTTTGGTTAGTAGTCAAGCACTTAGCCATTGTGCCACCAGGCTCCATCTTTTAAAGATAAATTATATTTTTCCCTCAATATTTTATTATGAAAAAATTTGGGCATATAGAAAAGTATTTTATATAAAGAATTTTACAGTGAGCATCTGTAATCTAGTTTTTATTTCTTTTTTCCTGTCTCCTACATAACCTGCAGGGTCTGTGGCTAGAAACTGTAGCCCAGAGACACTCAGTAAATTCATTACCTAGATTTTACAATTAACTTTTTCTATGCTTGTTTTATCACATCTTTCCATCTCTGGTGGCGTAGTGCCTAACTATGCTAACCATAAGACTGATGGTTCGAATCCACCAGCCACTCCTCAGAAGGAAGACTGGGCAATCTACTTCTGTAGTGATACTGCCTCAGAAACCCAAGGAAGGGTTTCTCTGAGTTGGATCTGACTTGACGGCAATGAATTAGGTTTTGTGTTTTTTTCCATCTATCCAATCCTCTATCCAACCACCAAACCATCTTATCTTATTGTTGCATTTCAAAACAAGCTGAAGACATGGAAACAGTTTTCCCCCTAAATATTTCAGTGTGTATATCATTAACTAGAGTGACAAACTGATTTTTACAGGAGAATTACAGGGAGGAGACCATTTGAGACAGAGAAAGCATTTCTTCAAATATAGAAATATAAGTTGGAAATAAAATACACACACACACACACACTCAGAACTAAATTCAATGCCATCGAGTCGGATCTCACTCATAGCAGTATCACTACAGAAGTAGATTGTCCAACCTTCTTCCCGAGGAGTGGTTGGTGGGTTTGTACCGCCAGCCTTCTGGTTAGCAGTCAAATGCCTTAGGCACTATGTCACCAGAGCTCCCATATACACATACACACATACATATATACGTATTATACATACATATACATACATTTCTACAAAATAAATCTATCCTGGAAGAAGTGCTGCCAGAATGCTCCTTAAAAGTGAGAATGGCCAGACTTCATCTCACCTATTTTGGTCATGTGGTTACAAGGGACAGTCCCTGGAGAAGGATATCATGGTTGGTGAAGTGGAAGGTTGGAGAAAAAGGGGCAGACCCTCAACAAGATGGACTGACACAGTGGCTGCAACGATGGCTCAAGCACAGCAAGGGCTGCGAGGACAGTGCAGGGCAGGGCAGTGTTTCATCTGTTGTTCACAGGGTTGCTACGAGTCTGAATCAACTCAAAGGCACCTAACAACATATATAAATAGGAAAACAGGGACTTTAAAAAACCATGCCTCTTGGCTCTCTAGCTCCCTAGACCATGCACACATTCCATTACAGGAGAATTATAGGAAGTAGACCATTTGACCATCCCAGTCTGAATCCAGTAGTCTGCAGACTTAACTCATAGCATCCATAGCATTCATGACTCATCTCCTTCATTTTGCTCTGTAAACACTTGTAATACCTTATAGAGCTTAGTGGCAATATCATACTCCACCAAGAGGGGTCGGGTCACTGTACTACAGCTTCTCTGTAGCATAACAATTCCTCTAGGAATACACAATGTATTAGTTAAGTTTGAGATTCTGCAAATTCAGGTTTTCTTACCAAACCAAACTCACTGCCATCAAGTTGGCTCTGACTCAGAGTGACCCTTCCTTGGGTTTCTGAGGCGGTATCTCTACAGAAGTAGATTGCCCTATCTTCCTTCCGAGAAGCGGCTGGTGCCTTAGTTACTATACAACCAGAGCTCCCGCTTTTCCTACAGGTAGCAACAAAGCCAAATACAACCTGATCTTCCCACTTTTATTATTGTTGATCCTCACCAGGCACTGTAATCTAGTTTTTCTTTCTTTTTTCCTGTCTCCTACATAACTTAACACAGTTGAAAGTGGGCCCATCATTGGCTACTTCTGCATCCTGGACTGCCATTAAATCTCCCGTCAAAGAGGCAATACAGAGAGACTCAAAGAAAAAGGCATGGAGTTTGCACCGCGCTTGCCTTGCCCAGACAGAAGACTGGCTAAAATTGTGGTAACGGGATGTGGTCTCAAGGTCATGTTTGAGGCACAGCAAATGCAGGGTCTGTGGCCAGAAATTGTAGCCCAGAGACACTCAGCTTTAACAGTAGAAGAGCCACTTTGTAATTGAATGGAGTCAGAGAGGCACAAGGAAAACTAGGAACAAAATGTCTTGATTGTGGCTAGTCCTAGTATGAAATCACACCCGTGGAGGGCTCAACTGCCCAGGCCTGGGGAAGGGACTAGTGTGTCCTCTGAGAAAACCTCTGCTGGCTCTCCCTTAGCTAATCCAAAAACAGCCCATTGCTGTCAAGTCATTCTGACTCATAGTGACCCCCCTAGGGCAGAGTAGAACTGCCCCAAGGGTTTCCAAGGCTTTGATCTTTATGGAAGCAGACTGCCCCATCTTTCTCCTGCAGAGCAACTGGTGGGTTCAAACTTGCCAATTTTTTAGTTGGCAGCCAAGCACTTATCCACCGTGCAACCAGGGCTCCTTATTTCTCTTAGGTAGGAAGGATCCGTGACGATTCCCCACCCCTTGTTTTTCTAACAGAGTGAGAATCAGAAAGCAAACTGAAGTTTCTCTTGATTTCTAGATTAAAGTTTTATCAGGCACCAACGTTATAGATGAAGTCTTGAGTTTTCTACACACTCTCATAAACCCTAACTTGGCCCAAGAGCACAATCTGAGCTTTCTATCCTCATGCACAATTGTTCTTATGGCCTGTAAAGTCGTTGCCCATTTCTGCATGACAATAACCAGCCCACCTTTCAAATGTCTTTGTCCTTCAGGAACCTTCCAGATACAAGAGGCCTCCCTTTCCCTAAATATCCACAGAGCTCCTATTTAGTGCCACGATGTCTGTTCACAAAAGTGAATGAAATTTAAAAAAAAAAAAAAAGTTTATCATTTATTAGGGAGCTCTGGTAGCATAGTACCTAAGGCATTTGACTGCTAACCAGAAGGTTAGTGGTTCAAACCCACCAGCCACTCCTCAGAAGGAAGGTTGGGCAATCTACTTCCACAGTGATACCGCCTCAGAAACCCAAGGAGGGGTCGCTGTAAGTCAAATCCGACTCAACAGCAATGAGTTTGGTTTAGTTTTTTGGTTTTCATCTGGGCTGCTTCTCTAGTGACTTTTGACTTTTCTGCCTATATTCTATTCATTTCAGTACATGTCCTGGCTGCAACCAGATCATAAAGTTCTTGAAAACAAGAACAAAGAACACCCATCTCTTTTTCCATCTCCTTTTCCTGGGTGGCTAAATATTTGTGATGTGAGTCACTGTCAGAAGAAGAGGGGCTCCTATGTCCCTATAATGCAGTTTGACACGATCAACAGAAAACAAGAAAGAAAAAGATGACCCAGTGGAAAGAAACGAAAGATCAATTTTCCCCAAGAATAATGTCAGGCAGAGGGAGTCGGAAAGAAAAATGCCTCCCACAGACTGGCAACCATGGGGCATGGCTCTCAGGACATGGAGACCACATGGCTCTGTCCTTCAACACCAGCAGCAATGCCCGACATACAGAGAACAGTGTACAAAGGACTCTCACAGGCAAGATTCTATGAGATGGCATTAAAATACTTTTTAGTCATAGGACTTTTCTTTATCAGCTGAGGTTCATCTAAAGGAAGAAATCATCTTAGAATATGAGAGTCAACAGCCAAAAAGCACAGGTGTGGAAGAAACTGTAGGAATCAAGTGTCACTGGCCAGGAGATGTTTGACAATCCTGTCCTCTTGAAGATGTGGGAACTTATCCCTATGGACACAGAAGAGGAGGCACTAAAGGCAAAGAGTCTGTATTAAGTAACCAGGAAGGAGTTAATAATTAGCCATTTATTACACACTGCTGCCATAGCAACTTGTCCCAGACACACTGAAAAAAAAAGAGAAGGGCTACCAAAGCTGGCTAGCTAGATATCGACTGAGCCTCTACCGAGTGCAAAGCAGTATGCTAGAATTATGGGGGCAAAAACATGCCATCCCTGCTTTCACAGAGCTTACACCTGCTTGGAATAACTCCCACCTAGGACAAGAGGGTCAACTCACCCTATTCTCTCTCAGTTCCCCATGCTGCTCATTCCTAACACACCTCACAGCCACCCTCTTGCATTTATTTAAATAATTTTATGACGAGTACACTTGCCTCCTCCACTACCAGACAGGAAGTTTGATAGCAGCATAGACTACAGAGTTTTATTCATCACAGTATCCCCAGTAAGTATATACTGACTGAGTAGATGACTGAATGAGAGAAATGGAGGACCAGGGGCATAGGAAGGGGGAAGATGTTAGAAGCTATGATTAGGGTAAAAGGGGAGGTTCATGAAAAAGAGCATCTAAACTAGCCCCAGAGTGTTGTCAATGAGGAAGTTTAGATACCAGTGCTTCGGTTAATCCCCAATATAAATCATTGACCAGAAATCAGTACCAACATGGAAAATCACAGGACAGGGGCAGGTACTCTGTACTGGGCTGTCAGGGGCTGGTACTGGCTGTTCCTACTCTGTAAAGGTTTACAAAAAAGACTGGTAGACTTCCAGAGGTGAACACTGGCAATTCCCTGAGACAACTTGTGTCTGCATTCACACAAGGGCTCATAAGGAATAGATTTAGTAGAAAGAAAGATATAGGGGAAGGCTGTTAATTCTTCATTAGTCAGTCAAAATTGACTAAAGAGATACTCATACTCATAGTTTAATTATGCCTCTTGTCTCTTCTTCATCCATCCTATACATAACTACCTAAAAAAAATCTCTGATTCAGCCATTCTAATGCTCCAATACCTTCAATGGCTCCCTGCTGCCTACAGTGTAAAGGTCAAACTGCTTTAGTATGGTATTCTATTTAATACCATCTGGCCTTTAACTTCTTATTTTCTGTGACACCCCCCCCCAATCATTCTCTTAATCCATTTTACCACCATCAAAATACATACACAGCTTCTAGGATTTCTAGAATCTACTATTCTAAGGATTTGTTTATGGATGAAATATATCCCTTCCAGTCCTATCAACTGAAATCTTCCAGGTCCAGCTCAGATGGCATCTTCTCCATGAAATCCCACCTGAAACACATACCAGGCATGATGTGTACAGAGATGAGGGAGCCAGAGACCCAAGCTCCTCAAGCTCACCTCACAGATCAGTTGTTGGGAAAAACTACAATATTACAAAGCAAAACGAAACAAACAGTACAATGAGTTAAAAAGAAATTAATTACAGAAACAGGAACATATAAGAGAACAATAGCTTGACTCTGACTGGGAAAGTAGCATGAGATTTAATTAGACCCTCACTTTCTCCCTCCATGGTGACCTAAACAGACCCCTATCCACAAGGTCTTAGGGGAGTATTCTGCCACAACTGTTCCTTCACTCATCCCACCTTTTTCTTTCCATCCACATCGATTATACTGCTTTCCTGTAGGAGTAGGTCTCCATTCACTGCACACACACACACAAAAAAAAAACCCACAAACAAACTCCTTAGCCTAGCACCTATGCCTAACAGCCCATACTTTTATAAGATCCCTCTATTCTAGTACAAGGTGCTTCACAGAGTTTGTCAAATCCATCACCAGGCGTTCCCACACATCTTCCTTTGTACGACCATCTGGCCTTAAATGCTATTTCCCTTATGCTTTGTCTCTGGACTCCTATTCATCCTGTAAGCCCCAGGTGGAATACTTTCTCCATGAAGTCTTCCAGAAGCCATCCAAACTAAGTTAAGCATTTCCTCCTTTGTATCCCTGTGTATTGAGTATACATCTCTGCTGTACTATCACTGTTCATCTATATAACTATTCCTTCTTAAGGCACTAGACTTTTCCATAGAAAAGGCTATGTGGTTCTTTCTGACCCCAGGTTTGGCACCTATTAAATAGGTATTCAATGAATGTTTTTTAAAATGTTTATTTAAACTCATTATTAAATGACTGAGCTCTCTTCTGTTTGAAGAAGAAAACAAAAAGAAATAATTTAACACCAAAAAAATTATAAAAATCAGACAGCACTGCCAACATTGTTTTCAATTTGTAAGCCTTTTTGCAGTTATAACTATTTCAGTGAAAGAAAACTAAAACCAAACTCACTACCATGAAGGTGATTCTAACTCATAGCAGCCCTAAGAGATAGAGTGGAACTTAGAACTGCCCCACAGGGTTTCCAAGGCTGTATGTAAATCTTCACAGAAGCACACTGCCTCATCTTTATCCTGTGGAGCAGCTGGTGGGTTCAAACCGCTCACCTTCTGGTTAGCAGCTGAATGCTTTAACCACTAAGCCACCAACGTTCCTTTCAATGAAAGAAAGGCAGCAAAAATTTCCAAACCTTCGTTCTGCATTCTTACCTTGGCACAACTGTGACCAATGTATACGCTCTTCCTCCCCAATCCTTCCCTCCCTCCTCCAAATGCCACAGTAATATGGACCTAGTCCAAAATAAAACAGCCAATCTTAATATTAACCCAGGAAAATCTCATTAATGAAAAACTTTTCTAAGAATACCTTGTTTATTCATTAATTATTTGGCCTTAGAGAAGTGTGGAATCCACACATGCAAAGTGCTTTAAAAAAAAAAAAAAAACACCACTACTGTCTTTGATGGACAGACTTCTGACAGCGGGAATGCTTTAGACCTGGTTTTTTTGGCTCAGATAGATGTCTGACTGCCTAGATTCTTCTGGGGAATTCAGATTTCTACATAGCAGCTGTGTGACCTTGGGCAAGTTGCTTAAGTACTCTGG
This sequence comes from Orycteropus afer afer, assembly GCF_000298275.1. Lineage (NCBI taxonomy): Eukaryota > Metazoa > Chordata > Mammalia > Tubulidentata > Orycteropodidae > Orycteropus > Orycteropus afer. The sequence continues at coordinate 10,370,152 of NW_006921601.1, read as the reverse complement.
ACTTCTATTCCCATACCTGCAAAGTAGGAATAATAGCACCTACCCTGGAGGGCTGCTGTATGCATTAGCCACGAAAAAATATGAAAGTCCTAGTACCTAGAGGTGCTTTAAAATGGTCTTATAACTATTTATGTAATGTCACTGCACTTGGTTTGTAAGTTTCCAGTTGGAATCAACTTGACAGCAACTAATAACAAGAAGGAAGACTAAAAAGGCTTCCTGTGCAAGGCATCACACTATAGGACATGTAGTGTACACTCAATGTGCTTCTCTTTAAATTCTAGGGGAACTGAACTGCTTTTCCATACTAATTGCAAGTGTTCTTAAAATATTTGTATCATCTTAAATTTTCAAAATGTCAAGGCCATAAATATTGTTTCCAAGTAAAAGGAGCACTTTGTGGTGATATGTTAACATTAAGAGTGGTATTTTACAAGCTACTTACTTGTTACAATGATCTTTTAACTTGGAAGATATTCTTCATCGACTAAAAGAGCAGCAATTTTTTTTTTTTTTTTTTTGCAGGTTTTTTTTTTTTTTTTTTTGCAGGTGTTGAGTATGGCCAAAACTCTTGTGGCAGATTGTAAAATTATCTCCATGGACTGGCTCAAGGCTTTGCATTAAGCAGCAACTTCCCCCTTAGATTTCCATCATCTACTTCTTAGCGTAAAAACAACAATCACCAGAAGAATTAAGCATCAACTTTTGCAGTTATTAGAATAGATCTCCAATGGCGAGTTACACAAGCACTAAATCAAAACAACACTCACACGCTTAGAAAACATGCTGAAGACAAATCTAAGCACTTCGTCACTGTTTAAAAATTATAGTAACCATGACCCTAAAGGACAGCAATTTTAAAAATATACTCAAGCTAAAGAAATTGAAATTTAAGGGTAAAGCTAAATGAAACAGTACTGTCTTGGGGGTAGAGATGCTATAAGGTGGTTCAAAGTTGGACAATAGCATATGCTGAACACCTACTATGTGTCAGTATTCTGCAAAGCACTGTGTGTATAGACTCATACTTAACGTTCACACTGACCTATTCTCATTATGTAAGTGCTTGAGCGCGAAGGTTCAAGAAGTTAAGAAACTTGTCCAAGTCCCCAAACTAGTAACTGGTAGAGCTACTAGTTGTCAAACCTTATTATTCTTTAACTTTAGACCACATATTCTGAAAAGAGCCTATAATACGTTAACATCTCACAAGATCATTACTAAGAGGTTAACAAGAACAAAATCTTAGAAGTGGGCAAAATCCAACCATAAAGTAGACTGAATTATATATACATTTACTTGAAAAGCCCTCTATCACCACCTATTATACAGGATAAAACCTCACCTCCTTGTATTGCCTTTAAGGCCTTCATAATCTGATCCCAATGCACCCCCTTACCTGTTCAACCACACTTACTGAACATTTTCAGAGCTAGATAATATGTAGAAGGCAATTGTACTAGGCATTGCAGGAGATACAATGGAATAATACATACTCTCTATCCTCTAAAATCTTACAGCTTAGTAGGAGAAATGAGGCAAGCAAACAATAGTAATTACAGACAGAGTATTAGAAAAGTGAGAAGAAATGTACTAAAGAACAGTCTGATAAACAGTCCAGAGTTTTCCTTCCTATGGTTGTTAGCTTTCTGTCACTTGACCCAACTCCCCTAGCTACATCCAACCGCACTAGAAATTAGTGAGCAACCAAAGCCACCAACACACAAGCCAGTCATTAAGGAGAAAACAATGGCCTTTGAAATAGGCTTTCCATTTTAGAAAACCAAAGAGATCACCTCTTTCAGTAGAGTTTTTAAGATTCAGGAGTGTCAGCTGATTTTTAATTCTCCCTTTAAATTTCTAATTATCTATATAATATGTGAATACATTTTCCCCATAAAATATTGAAACTCATTTTTTTGCATTTTTTCTGTCACTCTCCACACATTCTTCTCACTATTCCTAACACCTCTCTCATTCATCTTGTCATATTGGGTGCTACTCCCATTTTGTGAAATGGCCCACTCCTCACATCCCCTCCACTTCCATCCCACACAGATTTGGTGAACATTATTTCTCAATTGCCAAGACTCGGTGCAAAATGCCCTTTTGGGTCTGCAGCGGAGTTCGCTTGCTCTGCCCCACAAGCTTACCACTCTGTACACACTTCTAGTACAGTGCTTGCTGCACTCTACTCTGTCTGTGGGTGTTCCTACCCTTCTTCTGATAAATTATGAGCTTCCTGAAGGCAGACCATGACCTACTTCCACAGTTCCCCTCCACCAACTCCTGCCACTGTGGTAAGAAAGTGCTACTCAATCATGGCGCTACTGCTGACTTAAGCCCTGTCTTGAAAGAAGAAACACTGAAGCAGTCTCATGGCATATGGGAGGTAATGACTGAGTATTTTCCTTAAGAGGCAGGAAGAAAAGAAGTGAGGGCAAGGAGCAGGAAGAACAGAAACAGCACTCTGCTAGCAGATACTGGGGATCTAAAGAAGAATTCAAACAAGGTTCCTGACTTCGAGGAACTCACAGTCTAGTTGAATGCTCATGGAATGCCTTTCCTCTTCCTACAAGAAATGGAAGAGCCACTGATAATGACAGCTAACTAGGACAGCAAGGAAGAACAGAGACAGGCTGTTTCAATCCCTGCTGGAATGGACCTAGAAAACTTAAAGCCTTTCCTCCTTCAAAATTAGCCTTACCGTCCCTGTTTTATACTTGGGACCGTCATCCATTACAGCTTTAACATCCTGCCTTTACCCACCACCATAGACTGGATGACATTCAGAATCAAATTGAGAAAAACAAATTTTCTAAGAAATATCTCATCTTTTTCAGAGAGAAAAAATTTTGACAGTAACTATGTTATCAGGAGGGACCAGTTCCTGGAGAAGAACATCATGCTGTTAAAGTAGAGGGTCAGCGAAAGAGAGGAAGACCCTCAATGAGATGGACTGACCCAGCGGCTACGACACTGGGCTCAAACATGACGACGATTGTGAGGATGGTGCAGGACTGGGCAGTGTTTTGTTGTGTTGTACACAGGGCCACTATGAGTCAGAACCAACTTGATAGCACTCAACAACAAGCAACAACACGAACTGGATAACATGGATGATGTGCAGGTGAACCAGCTAACCCACGGCCATATGCTGGGGAGCCACACTATTTTTTACAGACAGAAGGAATATATACAATTAATGTGGCTTCATCTGCATGCTCAGTTTGATTTTTTCAAAGAAAGGCAGAGCCCAAACTACTTATCCTTATGTAGATCCAGCCCCTGAAGGTTGCTTTGCAAAGATATCTCAGAGAGAAATTATCCAGCAAACCCTTGTGTGGATAGAAGGTCCACAAGTCAACAACCGCTTAAGCAGTTTAAACCAACAAGCAAGATGCCCTCTATTTAAATGCTATGAGTGAATCTATTTTAAGCCTTTAAAAATCCTTTGGGCAGGTGTTTAAGCTGTGTACAGACTGAGCCTGTGGAGGCCCTGGAGGGTGGGAGGAGGGGGGTGGGCTCCACTTTCCATGCAGGCAACATTTTGTTCAGACAATCTTCCTGCAGCAGGTCATGTGACAAAGGCCAAATAAACAGCATCTGGGGATTTTCAATTACAGACCTTTGCCCAGCATGCCTGCACTGTAATCTCTACCAGATGAGGCTCAGGCCTCCCTATTTTCAATAATTCACACACTGTGTACACATAACATGACAATAAGGGCATTCATAGTGCGGCCTGATTCGCAGATCAAAGCTAGCAAAGGGCCAGCTGTAAGCACGCTCTGCTGCTGGAGGATCCGTGCCTTTCACAGGCTTGGAAAGGCACTCCGCGGGCCCTGGCAAGCCGGCCTCTTTCCTGTGCGGTGTGCTGAGCAAACTCTAAGCATGAAGGGGGCACAGTCCCCTGGGAAGACTAGGGAGGCAACTGATTCTGTGTGCATTTGCAAGTATTGGGCAGCTTCAAACGCCAACCTTCTCAATAAGCTGCCTCGCAGAGGGACTTGCCTTGGCGAGTGCAAGCCCTGTGCAAAATCCCTCCACTTTAGGGGGCAGGTGGCTCTTGAAAACAAACCTGTTCCTTTATTTTATAAACCCTCAGCCAGGTGCTCGAAATCACAAACACACTGTCTGTGAGTTTCCATTTAGCCATCACACACACATATGCAGGCTCAGACACAAACTACATGGAGGTATATTTTAAATGTTATGTCACAGAGTTTTGGGTCGGGGAAATGAAAGAGAACAATTGTTATTACTGAAATCCCTACACATTAACGCAATTAACTGGTGTGTGTGTTAGACTGATGCATTTAGCTACTGTGTAGGTGTGTGAGCGTGCGTGTACGAGTGTTTTAAAAGCATTCAGAATTCCCAAGTCCATGACATTCCAAATGTCTATTGCCCTGCAGGAGAGCTCCAACTGGAGGAAGTAAGGACATTGCTTCCTCATATAAAGATTTCACACCCGTCAATCAGAGCAGGAATGGGAGAAAGCCATAATGGTGACTTCCTCTGCAGCAAAAACGCTGCTCACCAGCTGTGGGTTGGGTGTCCTTACCGCCTTTTCTCTCTCATTCAGAATGGTTTCCTCTTAATCACAATAATCCCAAAAGTGCTAAAACATATCAATCGTTGGGTAAGCCCTGCCTACAAAGGGCCAGCCGGCTGGCTTTTATGGCCTTGTCCAACTGCAGCTGATACTTCATTCAGTGACAAATCCAATTTAGCAGTTACAAGAGGTTTAGCATCCCTGAAAAAGTACTGGGGTTGAGCTGGCACTCCGAAGTCAGCAAATGCTCCACTGCCATGCTGTTTCAGAGAGTTTTCTGCTGTCATATTTGAATGTCTGCAGCCAACTGTCTGGTACCCTTCTACCCTTGCCCACCTCCCGCCTCCAGGCTGATGGTAATGGTGGCAGCAACAATTTAATCCCCAGATAAAACATACAGGCAACAATCACACTGGAAACCAACTGAATAATGTGATTTTTACTATCATCACCCTTTTGCCAAAAAAAAAAAAGGGAACAATTGGCTCTACTTTTCAAACAGGCATTTCTAACACACTGAAGGAAAAAAACTATGAGGTGAAACGGATGTCACTCTAACCTTTGGATTCTAGGTCAGCTCTGAAGAGTAAAAGGATAAACAATGTGAGATTTTACACTTAGAGTGAAATTTACCTTATTAAAAAACTATTACAGGCCATAATGTAAAGACCTTGTGAATGAAATATTTACATTTATATTAAGCATCAAAATGTTAAAATAAAAATGCTTTAAGTCATGATGGAAGGGAGCAAATAAAAATGGAAAAAGTTTTGAAATATTTAATGTATACTCTTACAGATAATTACATAAATTCAAGTTAAAAGAATTAAAAAAAAAAATAGCTCGGCCAATTCAGCTACAAAAAAGGGAAAGCATGGTTCAGGAAGCACTGAGTTTCTGTTTATGGTGACAGAAAATCTGGCAACAGATATTGGTGATGGTTGCACAACATGATTAATATAATTAGCGTCAGTAAATTGTACGTGTGAAAAATCTTGAACTGGCAAATGTTGTGTTATATACATCTTTATAACAATAATAATAATAAAAAAAAGATACACAACCAGTAAGATGTCATTTTTAAGCAGAACCATAAGGTAATTTATAAAGTAAGATAAAAGGGAAATGATCTAATGGGAAACTGGCTGCTTATTCCTTTAATATTAGGCTTTGTAGTCAATAGTTGGCTATTTATTCCAGCTCCAGTTTTAATTGTACCAAAAAAGTAACCACAGAGACATCTGGGGTTTTTTTTTTAAAAAAGGCTTTCTGTGCCATAAATGAGAGGTACGCAATTTTAGCTGGCAAAATATCAACGATGGAATATTCCATACATAGAGTTCTTATTTCATGTGGTTTTAAAACTTTATCCTTTTCTCCGGATTTCTTAAAGCACAAACTGAAAATTAAAACAAAACCAAGCAAACGTTCAAAGCCTGCAGACTAGAAGACATTTAGCGTCTGCGAACAATGATCCATTAGATTAATATTTTGTCAGTGTCACTTGTCACAACAAAAGTGGCAGCATTTATAATTTTCTCTAAGACTGGCTTAATTAAAATTCAAAAAACCTCGACAAAGCTATATTGAATTTCATTTGCCCCATTGTAATTATTTACTTTGTAGCTGACTATAAACAGTACTTTATTACATCCACAAAAATGCATTTAAAAACTAACAGTAATTCTCAGATACTGGAGGAACCGAGGGAACAAGTCCTGTCACTTCTACTTTGAAGAGTTACTTCCTACTTTAATGTAACATAAGAAAATGGGAATCAATTATCTTTACCAGTCTGAGAGGATCTATGGACCTGCCTGCATTACTTTAGTTTAGGGTGAGGCAAAGACTCCCCAAGAACACAGAACCAGATCTATGTATCTCCTTCCCAAGACCAATATAAAGAGTCTGACTTGGCTTAAACGCAACAGTGAGACAAGAGAAGGTGCCAGGCATGATGGATGACTTAAAGGACTTAAAACCACCATTTGCATCCTCCCAGACAAACAATTAGCTGGAAAAAAAAATTTTTAATTTCTTCTGGAGGCAACTTCTAATGCTGTTATTCTGCTTTGCAAGTGAGAGTTAGTTTAGTTAAATTTTACTTATTTTAAGAACATTTGTCTGAGACTTTTTTTTTTTTTTTGAAGTGTCTCATTGGAATGGAAAGAAACAAGCTTTTCCTTTTGGATAAAATACAAAGCTTAGAATTTTCAAAGTTGGGAAAAGGCTTAGAAACTTTAACTCCTTTCAAGCCAGTATCATACGGTTGCCATGTATTTGTAGTTAATCTTCCCATCCTCTCTTTCTTTATTTAAAGTCCATAAAATTCTTAAGGGCAGCACAATAAGAAAAATTCTCTTATTAAACAAGGCAGACAGGCATATAGATCATTTGCTCATGAAAGAAAGGAAATGTCCTTCAGACTTGCTTGCCAGATAAAAATCAGTGGTTCTGAAACTATAAACAGACAATTTTCTGGAGCTCACGAGGACCCAGGAGAAAATGCCTGAGAAACAACAGAAAAATGTCTTAAAAGTCAACCTGCATTTCTCTGGAATGAATTTACAGGACGGGGCACAGCACCTCCGGAAGTTCACCAAGCCTCCATTAATAAATGAGGCAGCAGTGTGGTTTCCGTGGCAACAGAGACTCACTAACTCTCTAGAAAGCTTAGTGTGTAACTGCCAAAGGCTTCTCCTCAAATCTCAACTTCTGTTTCCAGGTGCTGCCAAAACCAAACATACTTTTAAGTCTAGGGAAACAGTGGAGAAATTTCCAAAAGGGGCTCTCATAACCCTGGTTTGGTCAAAAGTGAGGTGTTAAGTGTCACGGAAGAACTCTGCAGAGCTCAGTACTGCTGCACAGACAGACAGTACAATTGTAAAGTGAGTTAAGAGCCCCCTGAGAATGTTCAATGTGCTAAACATATTTGTTGTAATACTGTACCTTGTTATAGGCAAGTTATATATCATTTTATCAGGTTCCGATGATTGACATTAGTCCAAGTGTTTCCTCTCTGCTCCAAAGAAATGATCATGTTAGGATCACCTTGATGACCAGAATTTGGTACCTGAGGAAAGGTGACTTCCTTTCTTCAACATATGTAATCCTGAGGTTGACATCTCAGTGAGCTCATGACACATTTTAAGCAACCTTTCCAGACTTTTCCAGTTGAACAGAGGAATGTGAAAAAGTACAAACTCTAGAACTCGGCCACTACTAAGTAGTCACTGACTTTAGGAAAAAGTATTAACCTTTTTGGACCTCAGTTTCCCCATAGGTCTAATACTCTACAACACTATGATTCTGCAGTAATGAGATCTAGCTACTTTTTTATTCTTTTCAAACACAAGCAGTCAGAGAACACCAGAAAGCACTGGTGTCCTTCAATCCTCAACCTTCCACCACACAATTTCCCTCTGAAGACTGAAAGAGCTGAGTCTCCAGGGTATAAACCAAAGGAACATGGAATATTTCACAGTGAATCCAAGTAGCTGCAAGAAGAGCGGCTACCATGAGAGTGGCACAGCAGGTCATCTACAGGGATTCTTGAAAAAGCCCAAGGGAATTCCAAACCAAAACAAAACCAATCCCTCTAAAAACTATGCAAATCTAATGTTTACCATAGAGTTTCCCTTAGGGAAAATGATGGAGGAGAACAAGTACAGTCTGTATGTTCAGATACAGAACATGCATCTTAACCAGTATCCATCCTTGCCACCTCAAGAGCAGCGCTAGGAGAGAAAACATACTCTAAAGCCAGTAACTGCTGAGCACCAGCTACGAGTATGGCTTGGGAGCAGGATGCTAAGAGGACCAAAGGTGCAAAAAACGGCAGAATTTCTGCCCCAACAGAGCTTACAATCTACTTCATGGTGTAGAAGAGACAGAGAAAGAAGAAAAAATAAAAAGGTGACTTCACAATGTCATCGTTGTTATTAAGTGCTGTTAAGTAGGTTCCAACTCATAGCGACTCTCTGTACAACAGAGTGAAACACTGCCCGGTCTTGCGCCATCCTCACAACCACTGCTATGTTTGAGTTCACTGTTGCAGCCACTGTGTCAATCCATCCCACTGAGGGTCTTCTTCCCCTTCACTGACTTCCAGTTTACCAAGCATGATGTCCTTTTCTCCAGGGACTGGTCACTACTGATAATGTGGCCAAGGTAGGAGAAACAAAATCTCACCATCCTTGCTTCTAAGGAGCAATCTGGCCATACCTCTTCTAAGACAGATTTGTTTGTTCTTCTGTCTTCCTCACTCATGGTTCACCTATCCTATGTATATGAACCAAATGAATGTATCAGAAAATTGACATCTTTGTTCTTTAACACTTTAAATTGCTATTGTAGCTATTTCTGTAGTCTGAAATTTACCAAGCATGCAATCAAGATATATTGTTAATTACTGGTGATCAGTATGTGAAAGTTAGAAACAAAGCAGCAGCACTAGAAGTTGGAAAACACGGCCTTGGTGAGAGAAATAACACTGGAGATGGCATGATAGAATTTTGCATGCCCAGTGACTTACTCATTGCAAATACCTTTTTTCCCCAACTACAGAGATGTCAGATGGAATATACAGGAATCAAATCGACTACATCAGTGGAAAGAAACGATGGAGAAGCTCAATATTATAAGTCAGAACAAAGCTAGGGCCAACTACGGAACAAATCATCAATTGCTCATATGCAAGTTTAAGCTGAAGCTGAAGAAAAGCAAAGTAAATCAATAAAACCCCAAATACAACCTTCAGTATATTCCACCTGAATGCAGAGACCATCTGAAGAAAAGATGTGATACACTGAACACAAGTGACTGAAGACCAGATGAGTTCTGGGATGACACCAAAAACATCATACCCGAAGGAAGCAGATAGTCATTAAAAAGAAAGGAAAGGAAGAGAAGACCAAAACGGATGGCAGAAGAAACTATGAAGCATGTTCTTGGAAAGTTCCTAAAGTGAATGGAAGGAATGATGAAAAAGAGCTGAACAGAAGATTACAAACAGCATCTCAAAAGTACAAAGTATTATAATGAAATGTGCAAAGACATGGAGTTGGAAAATCAGAGAAGAACATGCTTGGCATCTGTCAAGCT
>NW_006921601.1:10347449-10356276 GCF_000298275.1 Orycteropus afer afer | reverse complement strand
GGCAGTGTTTCGTTCTGCTGTGCATGGGGTCGCTATGAGTCGGAAACAACAACCTGGCCAACCAACTGCAAGAGATCTGTATTTGTGCCCATTCCAAAAAAAGATGATCCAACAGAATGGGTAAATTATCGAACAATATCATTAATATCACACCCAAGTGAAATTTTGCCTAAGGTAATTCAAAAAGTTAAAGCAGCAGTACATCAATAGGGAACTTCCAGAAATTCAAGCTGGATTCACAAGAGGGCGTGGAACAAGGGATGTCACTGTTGATGTCAGCCGGATCTTGGCTGAAAGCAGAATATGCCCGGAAGATGTAACCTGTGTTTTATTGAGTATACAAAGGCATTCGACTGTGTGGATACTAACAAATTATGGATAACATTGCAAAGAATGGGAATTCCAGAACTCTTAATTATACTCACGAGGAACCTGTACACAGATCATCAGGTAGTCATTCAAACAGAAGAAGGGGATACTGTGCAGTTTAAAATCAGAAAAGTGTGTGTCAGGGTTGTATCCTTTCACCATACTTATTCAACCTGTATGCTGAGCAGATAATCCAAGAACTGCATGCATTATATGAAAAAAGAACATGGCATCAAAATTGGAAGAAAACTTATCAACAACCTGAGACATGTAGATGACACAACCTTGCTTGCTGAAAGTTAAGAGGACTTGAAGCACTTACTGATGAAGAGCAAAGACTACAGTCTTCAGTATGGGTTATTCAACATAAAGAAAACAAATATCCTCACAACTGAACTAATAAGCAACATCATGATAAATGGAGAAAAGAATGAAGTTGTCAATTATTTCATTTTACTTGGATCCACAATCAACACCCATGGAAGGAGCAGTCAAGATATCAAACAACATACCACAGTGGGCAAATGTGCTGCAAAAGACCTCTTTAAAGTGTTTAGGAGCAATGATGTGACTTTGAAGACTAAGGTGTGCCTGCCCAAGCCATGGTAGTTTCAATCACCTCATACGCATGTGAGAGCTGCACAATGAATAAAGGAAGACCAAAGAAGAACTGATGTACTTGAATTGTGGTACTGATGAAGAATACTGAATGCATTATGGACTGCTAGAAGAATGAACAAATCTACCCTGGAGGAAGTACAGTCAGAATGCTCCTGAGAAGTGAGAATGTTCAGACTTTGTCTCTTATACGTGGTCATGTTTTCAGAAGTGATCTGTCCATGGAGAAGGATCTCATGCTGGGTGAAGTAGAGGGTCAGTGAAAAGGGGAAAGACCCTCAATGAGATGCACTAACACAGTGGCTGTGACGATGGCCCCAAGTATAGCAACGATTAAGAGGATGGTGCAGGACTGGACAGTTTCATTCTGTTGCACATAGGGTCACGATGAATAGAAACTGACTTGATGGCACCTAAAAACAACAGCATAGCCATTGCTATATATATTTTAAGGTTCTCCTCCCCCTCCCTCCCTTTCCAATTATGCCACTTTATTCCTTCCACTTATGGACTGTCTGGTTTTAAGTCCCTCTCTGCATTCACAAAGTAACATAATTCACCCTATAACACTTTCTCACATGCACCACATTTTGCATGTTATGCTTAAAAGGCTTTAGCAGACGGTAACTAAAATTCCTGACAGCTACAACTGATAACCTGAGAAGAGAAAAGGTATCCATTTCAATTTTCAGACAGGTCAGGCTTTGGAGACAAACCAGCTGAAGGACAAGAAGGGTCAATTTCTCCCTGTAAAAGCCATAAGGTTCCTCTCCAGAAGGAACAATCAAATGTCTGCTAGAACACTTAAAGCCACTACACATGCAATTCCATTCCACTCATGAAGTACACAGGGAACCACCATTTATACATAAACTCTCTTAATATGAACTCTATGTCTCATTTTTCTACCTCAGAGAAAACTGAAAGGTTTACGATACAAGTGCGGCCCCTCTATCCTTGATAGAGGAGCTCTGTGGGCACAGTGGGCACAGTGGTTAAAGCAATCAGCTGCGAACCATAAAGGTCAGCAGTTCGAACCTACCAGCCACTCCAAGAGATGAGGCAGTCCACTTCTGCTAAGATTTACAGCTTTGGAAACCCTATGAGGCAGTTCTATTCTGTCCCATGGTCACTATGAGTCAGAATCAACTGGATGGCAGCGGTTTTTGTTTTATCTGTTACAGATCTGCTGAGAGCTGGGGTACCTATTAACATATACCAAAACCTAAACCAAATCAGTTGCCAGAGAGTCAACTCATGGTGACCCCATGTGCATCAGAGTACAGCTGTGCTCCCCAGAGTTTCCAGTGGCTGGTCTTCTGGAAGGAGCTTACCACGCCTTTCTTCTGAGGTGCCTCTGGGTGGATTTGAACTTCCCAATTCCCAACCATGTAAAGAGGCACAAGGAGAAGAGTAACAATGCTATCAACTCAACCCTAGACTTGGGCAGCCAGGGCCCAATAGATGGTCATTATTTCATAAAAATGTAATCAAGCAAAAGTTAAGAAAGAAAGACTCAGAAACAACCATCCCCAGTATATGAATGCTGACTGACCTTTCTCCACAATTTAATTCTAAACCTTTCTCATGGGGCATAGAAGGAAAAATGCATTGTCAGAGGAACAGCAGAAGGTGAGCTGAATTGGTTATCATAACAGCACCATGCCAAGCACTTAGGTGCATTCTATAGACAATGGAAAACACCATTAGATATGTGCGAGAAAGACAATCCTTAATACAACCTCTCTGGACTTTGAAATGATAAATCTGGCAACACAATGAAGGCTGGACTAAGGAAGTGAATTGGAAGCAGGGAGACAGGTAGGAGAACAGAGCAGCAGTTCATGTAAGAGGTAATAAAAGCCTGAATTTGGGAAGCAATGGAGAGGGGAAGAAAGAGGACTGATTCAAGAGGTAGAATCCCTAGGTGTTTTTGATATGTCTGGTATGGTTGGAAAGAACGAGTTTCAAAGGAGGCTAAGATGTTTAGTTCCAAGATGGTGCTAACATCTTGGAAACAAAGAATACAGGAAAAATAGAATTGGCACAAGGGAGGCAGTAAGTTTCATTTGGGATGTTTTGGATTTGAGTGAACAAAAGGATGTCCATGTGGAGCTAGCCAGCAAGGAGCTAAATGTACAAGGTTGGAGACTAAGAGAGTCAGGCAGCACAGGAGACCTGGTCCTAGCGGTCAAGAGCCTATTGCTGATAACTGAACCCTTGAGAGTAACAAATCATACCAAGGCAAAGAGTGCAGAAGGAGAAGAGAGCTGAGGAGAATAAAAGACAGAGCAGAGAAGGCTGAGGAACAGAAAAGAGAAATGAACTTGGGTCAAGGAATATCTTGGAAGGCAAGGGTAGACACAGAGTTTTAAATACAGCTCAAAAAGTCAAGTTTAAATGCTCTAGAAAGGTCAAGGTTAGAGTTTTAAGGACATATTAAATCACATCTCTTAAATGTTATAATAAACATTCTTACATGCAAAAGTACTTGTCTTGCCAACTACCCATCCATTCGATCTAGCATGAGTCTTATTCTAAGACAAGGGTTTTAAAGTAGAGTTCAAGGACCAAGGGCCCCTTTAGGATTTACATGACTCACAGGGTCTCATATGGCTGGCCTCTGGTCACTGACCTATGGCACGAGAGAATGAATGGGAAACCAAGTCTGAGGTCAGTTGCTGAATGGTGTGTGGTCAGGGAGAAAGCGCTGACAAAGCGGGGCCTGTGTCTATTGGCCCTCTTGTACAGTACACAAAGTGAGGGAAAACAGGGCCCTCTTTCCCAGACCTATGCAAAGGTTGAATGGAAGTGGAGGGTGACTACATCAACTGCAACTGCAGGTTAGCTATGGATACAAGATTTCAGGGTTTTAAAAAAAAATCAATAAAATGGTCTGTGGGAATCAACTGGTATATGGAATTTACAATACAGGGTAATATATATTTCATCATTATTTGTAAATTGTGTGTGTTCTGGTTACCCAGTGCCACTCTGACAAGAATATACCACAAATGGGATGGCAGAACAAAACAGGAGTTTATTCTCTTACAGTTTGGAGGCTTTAAGTCCAAGTTGAAAGTGCCAGGCTCTAGGGGCTGGGTGAAAGCCCCTCAACCTTGGGCTTCAACTCTGCCTCCTGCTCCTGGCCCACAGAAGCTACAGCGTTTTCTTCACTCACCTGCTGGCTGCTGAGGCTGACGAGCCAAAGGTTGACAAGTAAAAAGGCACAGTCCCAATGTTACCAAACCACACAACAGGCCATTAATTCAAGTCCACTGAAAGTCCCAAGGTCGGCAGAGCATGGCAGGCTGGAAGCGTGCCATAAGTTAGAGACTGCTCCCCACGGCTTCTCCTTATAGACAGGAAGCAGACCACATCCCTAAGGCAGCTACTCAGCTGCTCACAGTAGATTCCATCATGGAGTTGATTACCAGTCTCATCAAGGGGAACACTACATCCAGCCGTCACCCACTCAACCAGGCCCAGACAAGTTGACACACAAACTTAACTACCACAGCATGCTACACAATCTTTGTTGTTGTTGTTGTTAAGTGCCGTCGAGTCATTTCCGACTCATAGAGACCCCATGCACAGCAGAACGAAACACTGCCCGATCCCGCGCCAGCCCCAAAATCTCTGCTATACTTGAGCCCATCATCGCAGCCACCATGTCAATCCATCTCGTTGAAGGCCTCCTCCTCTTTCGTCGACCCTCCACCCTACCAAGCATGACATCCTTCTCCAGGGAATGGTCCCTTCTTACAACATGACCAAAATAGGTGAGACGAAGTCTGGCCATTCTTGCTTCCAAGGAGCATTCTGGCTGCACTTCCTCCAGGACAGATCTGTTAGTTCTTTTAGCAGTCTATGGTACTTTCAACATTCTTCACCAATACCACAACTAACATCAACTCTTCTTCGGTCTTCCTTGTTCAATGTCCAGCTCTCACATGCATATGAGGCGATTGGAAATATCATGGCTTGTGTCAGGCACACCTTAGTCCTCAAGGAGATATCCTTGCTCCTCAGCACTTGAAACAGTTCCTTCGCAGTTGACTTTCCCAATGCTGCACGTCGTCTAATGTCCTGACTGCTGCTTCCGTTGGCATCGATTGTAGAACCAAGCAACGTGAATTCTTTGACAACCTCAATCTTCTCTCCATTGATTGTGATGCTGCTCATTGGTCCAGTGGTGAGGATTTTTGTTTTCTTTATGTTGAGACGTAATCCATACTGCAGACTGTATTTTTCAACCTTCATCAGTAGGTGCCTTAAGTCATCCTCACTTTCAGCAAGCAAAGTTGTATCGTCTGCATATCTCAGGTTGTTAATGATTCTTCCTCCAATCCTGATACCACGTTTTTCTTCATATAGTCCAGCTTCTCGGATTATTTGCTCAGCATATAACACAATGTTTAAAAACAAACAAACAAACAAAACCCAGTTGTCATTGAGTCGATGCTGACTCACAGCAACGCCATGTATATCAGAGCTGAACTGTGCTCCACAGGATTTTTAATGGCTGATTTTTCAGAAGTAGATTCGAGGCCTTTTTCCCAAGCACCTCTGGGTGGATTTGAACCACCAACCTTTTGGTTAGCAGCCAAGCATGTCAACTGTTTGTACTACCCAGAGACTCCACACATCCTTCATCTTTGCAAAAGTTTTCACATACACAGCTATAAAATATTTACCAACATGTCACTGGCTATAAGCCTAATTCATTGCTTCTAAAAGTTTATCTTAAGAGGAAACAGGTACCTAAGTCAGAAAGAGATGTCATATCAAGTGTTCAAAAATCACTCCCTTGCCAGGAAGCTCCCTCAAGGATGATGCAACAAACTTTCACAAGTTAGAAACCCCACAATCATCTCTGGCCTCCTTCTCTGGCTCCCCATCCTTATGTAATCATTCATTCACAGAAATATCCCATCTCTCAGGCCCAAACAGCTCTCCACCCTGCCTGCCATTAACCAGGACCTCACCCTTTCTTTCCTCCTCGTTTGAAAGCCTCATATTGCTTTCCTTATCCTCCACCTTCTCCTGCTCTCATCTTTCTTTCTTTTTAATTTTACTGTAATTTGGGTGAAAGTTTACAGAGCAAATTCATCTTCTATACAGTAGCTCACAAACACTTTGTCTCATGACATTGAATGCGATTTCCCACAATGCAGCAGCTCCCTTCCCACTTCCTCCCCATAGTTATCTCTTCCCTGTGTCCTTCCCTCCCACCCACTCCTGACCCCAGAGCTGTCTCCCTGTACATACACAGCCTTTCTATTCTTCCATGAGTGGTCCTTCTAAGGAATGTACCTACCTAATGCAAATGTTCAGCTCATATGCCTGTCTTTTGTTTGGCTGGAACCCAGAGGAGTGGGTTCGATTCCAGACCAGAAGGGCAACTAGGGGCATAGTCTCAGGGGTTCCATCAGGCTCTATCAGACCAGCAAACCTGTCCCTTTTTTTTTTTAAATGATGTTGAGTTTTGTTCCACATTTTTCTCCCATTCTATCCAGGATCTCCTCCATAGATCCCCCTCTGAGTGGTTGACAGTGGTAGCTGGGTACCATTTAATTCTTCTGGTCTCATAGTCGCCTAGGCTGAGGGATCACATGGCGTACCAGTCCCTTGGACTAATTGTTTCCAAGCGTCTTTGGTTTTCTTCACTCTTTGCTCTGGACAATGAGAGACCCATTGTTGCATCTAGATGGCTGCTTGCAAGGTTTTAAGATCCCAGTCGCTACTCACCAAAGTAGGATGTGGAACAATGTCTTTGTGTAGTATGTAATGCCAATTGAGCTTGATGTCCTCTGCAACCACGGTCCAAGCCCACAGGTCCAACTACTCGCTCCCTTCAGGTAGCTGGCTATGGCCAAGAAGTAACTACAACCCTTGCCCCTTGTCAACTCTACTATACACCTGGAAATTCTTACAGAATATACAAACACACTTGTAGAAACACTGTCTGCCAATCCTATACATGGTCTTGGGCGCACTCCCCCCTGCACAGACATACCTAATTGTTCAGCCTGTTCACCCATCTCTCCACCCATATATCAATGTTTGCCACAGAGTGATCTTTCTTAAAGTAACAAGTCTTAGCACATTACCTTCAATGCCTCCTTTCTATTCCTAGGCTTTCTATCATATAGTTCCCTAGGCTTAGAATACCAACTCTTGTTGCTGCCTGCAAACTTGTATTTACCCTTCAACACCCTGCTGAAATAAAGCTTCCACAACAAAGCTCAGGCAGTTAATTACTCCCCAAGCATGATTCTAGGAGTCCTTGGTGGCACAAACAGTTAAGTGTTTGACTACGAACCGAAAAGCGGGAAGTTCAAACCCACCCAGAGAAGCCTCAAAGGGCGACAGGCCTGGCAATCTGCTTCTGAAAGGTCACGGCTTTGAAAATCCCACAGACCAGCTGTTCTATTCTGTACAATTGGGGTCGCCGTTGAGTCAAAATCAACTCAAGGGCAATTTAAAAAAAAAGAAGAAGCAGTGTGTTCCTTAAGTTCTCTCACTCTCTACCACATCCTATTAGCAACCATTTGTTTTCAGGGCCAGCTCCACTAGGTTTTGATGTCTTAGATGGCAAGGGCTTTTTCCTGTAGCTTCTGCATCCTCAGCCTCCAGGACATCATCTAGTACACAGGAGATGATCAGAAATTGTTGAATGAATGGACCAGAAATATACATAGCATATGCGCAGTACTTTATTCAGAGGCTTTAAAATCTTCCAGAAAAAAAAAAAAAAAAAAGTTAGAATAAAAATATTATTTGGGAATTTTCCCCCAAGTCTCTGAAAAGCAACACTTGAAGTTCCTTCATGAACTGCTTATACGATGACATGTTTTCTGTCAAGGGAAATTTATAAGCCCATTTCCCCAATGTGAGCCACAAAGATTTTCCGCTGAGAAACCATTTTTTTGTGTCACATGTGTGGTTTCTCATCTACCCGAACCTCGTAATTATAAAATATTATCACCCTAAAACCAACAAGCCAACAATGAGAATATCTGTAGCTGTATTCCCAGGACTTCAGGGACAATCTCTCAGAGACTTTCATTTTCAAAGAGTCAGAAATGTGTAGCCCTAGAAATCACTCCAGGGATAATGCAGTCCAACAATTTAAATTTCACAGACAAGAAAATTAAAGCAAAGAGAGGCCAAAAAACTTGTGTGAGGCCACATCATCCGTGAGTTTACAGTTTGGAAGAACTGAGGCCTCATTTCAGAACCAAACAACCTATAACAAACCATTGTATTCTTTGATTTTTTACTTAAAATGCTAAATTTGTCTTTAAAATACATCTCATCTCTTCATTAACATTTAGTAAGTGCATAAACATGCCTGTAAATTCACTTCCAAAAGGATTTAAAGTCCAGGATTCTTCTTAATTAGACACACAAAGCTAATCCGGATATATTTGGGAATTATGTCTCAGTTTATTCTGATCACAATTACGTAACGAAAAAATAAAGGTCCATTTCTCCCCTTAAAGCACCAGAGGCCCAGGGATAGTCTCAGAGGCCATGCAGTGTTGTCCACATTCAATTTATCCAACGACAATGTTATGGCAATTGAAACTGATGTCCCCTGCAACCATGTTCCAAATTCTCCCCCAAGTTCACAGTGGAAGCCTGTTTGTTGCACATTCCTCTTAAACGTTATTAAAAGTTTCACCAAAGGAGGTCCAGCACCCAGACCCTCTGTTTGGAGGATTCAAAAATATGTGTCGTGAAGGGGGCAAGATGGCGGACTAGGCAGAAGGATTGCACAGACCCTCTTCAACAAAGAAAAGGGAAACCAATTAACACAGACACAGAAGATAAT
>NW_006921601.1:10278472-10342343 GCF_000298275.1 Orycteropus afer afer | reverse complement strand
AGACTCCATGATGTTGAATCCCTGGCTTTACACTGAACAGCTGTCAGGAATCCTGACAGCATCTCTCAGAGCTCTGGCTCTGATGGCAAGCACCTCCCAGCTCCTTCCTCAGGCCAAGCCTGCCCGTGGTGGGCACCCTCCATGTTCTGCTGGGTAGGTCTTCTGGTCTTACAAAGTAATTTCAACTTTAAGCATTTAGGACCATTACTTCATTAAAGGAAATCAAACATAAATGTCAGAACCATTTAAACATTAACTGACGTATTGAGTTTTGAGTTAGTGTATACAGACTAATAAAATTTGCAATGTAGTATGCAGCCCTTTGTTTGCCCCCCCAAAAAAACAAACAAACAAAAAAAACCACTTCTTTAAATTTCCTAATTACATCTACATTGGAGCATTTAGGAAAATACTGAATAAATCTACGTTTTTCCTTTATGATCTTAAGCTTCATCCACGTCTTCCTCAACTTTCTTCTTTCCAAACAAAAGGGTCTAATGTGTTCAATCCGTTTTCACCCAAAGCCAATCCCAGGTTTGTTTGCATTGCTGAGAGGTGTTCTCATCTCTTTACATAATTCTTCAACAACTGTATAAAGACTGCACAGAGCATACCAAGTGTCAGTACAAAATGACTGGATTAGATACGTGCATAAAAATACAGATACCAAACATTACACAAAAAGCAGGTCCACTGGCTTAATAGGAGGGGCCCTAGCTAGCCTGTCAGGAGACCTGGTTCCAATTCTAGTTTGAATTTATCTGAACTTCAGTTTTCTTATCTGTAAAAAGGTACTAAAATCCCTTACAGAACTGTCATAAAGATCAGTAAAGAATGTTTCCATGAAATAAGTTAGCAAATACACAATAAATATTAGTTGAATCTTGAATTATATATAAATTCATTTTTCATCATCACTGTTTCGTCTCACTTACATTATTTTAGGAGTGGTCTCAATGCATTAACTCCCACGTCCATCACTGCCAGCTAAAATGGGGGAAGAGAGAAGTCTCATTCCCCTGAAACTTTTGTTTCTTTCAAAGACCACTGCACACACAGAAAGATGATCAAAGGACATCAAAGGCCAGTTCACAAAAGAAAAAACATATATGGTTTGACAGAAACGTTAAAGGTTCCTCCTCACATGTAGTCAAATCAATGTCATGTAAAACAATAATAAAACACCAGTTTTTGCCTATAATAAATCTCAAAAGCATGTATGGTGGTTGTGGATATATATTAGTTCAGCCCTTTTGGATAGCAATTTGATTTATGCATCGAAAGTCCTTAAAAAATAGGATTTGTAGGAAATTAGGAGCATTACACTGCTCATAATATAATTTAGGTATATCATCTGGAGCATGGGGAAAGATTTCTGAGAGATGTTTGTCACCGTCATCTTAGAAGAAAGAGAGAAATTAAGTAAAACTGAGAAATTGTTAAATAAGCTCTCTCTGAACAAAACAATAAACAGGCATTAAAAATGGTATTTTAAATAGGAAAGGTTTATATTACAAGTGAAGAATGTTGTTGTTGTTGTTATGTGCCTTCGAGTCGGACCCGACTCATAGCGACCCCTCCTTGGGTTTCCGAGGCAGTATCACTACTGAAGTAGATTGCCCCATCTTCCTTCTGAGGAGTGGCTGGCGGGTTTGAACCACCAGCCTTCTGGTTTGCAGTCAAGTGCCTTAGGCACTATGCTACTAGGGCTCCCCAAGTGAAGAAAGCAAGGTAAAATATACCTGTAGGATGATCAAAGTTTTGTAAAATAAAAATACAGTCATATGAAGGAAATACATCAAAATGCTAACAGTGATTGTCTGTGGGCAATGAGTATGTGGTGGATTTCCTTTCCCCCTTCTTTACCCTTTTACTTTCGTATACACAAATCTACCTCCCCTTTTCTGCCTGCAAGCACGTGGCCTGCAGAGGCAGCATGTACAGGTGGTGAACAGAGGGCAGAGGGGAAATCTAGCCAGAGTAGCACAGGTATACAGGGAAGAGGATACGAGGTCCCCCTATCACAAAGAACCAATCATATTCCATAACTCCCATTCCCCACAGGTGAAAGGTTTAAAAAAAAAAAAAAAAAAAAAGCATTTCATCCCATTTTCACAGCAAATTCCTTGCACAAATCCAAAGACAAGGTTCCACTGAGTTCTATAGAGATGATGCAGTTCAAGGCTACAATTTGTGTATGCATACATTCAAATTCAAGACAGAAAAAAAGTAGGTTTTCTCTCATTCTAGTCCCCCAGAACTATCCACCACGTTCTCTGTCACGTGCTCTGGATCTTCAAATATGCAGTCCAGGATGCTGCCACCCTCTTCCCTCTTCACCTGGACAACTCTTATTTTTATTTCAGTTCCCATCTTAGCCCTGTCTTCAGGAAGTCTTCCCAGACCAGGGCAGGAGGACACAGCGGGCCAGTCTCACCTACATCAGTCACTACTAACATGTCTGTAGCTTCCAAAGAGACTCTAAACTCACTGAGGGCAATAGCACATCTGCCTCATCACTCCTGGAGGCCCGGTGCCTGGCACAGAGTAGAAGCTCAGTGAAAAATAGGAGAGCCTTTTCTCAAGTGTTTGCAGAAATTAATTTCTAGCATGCAGCCCTAGACTATGATGGGAGTGGCCACTTTTAAATTAAAAGCTAAATAGGCAAAGAGAGGAGTGAGGGGGAGTCACCTATATTGATTCCTTTCACATTAAACAGATTTGAAAATGTGCTTGCAGTATAAACTCTTGGACATTATAAATAGTTAATTTCAAGATAATTATGGCTGGAGTGTAAGTTAATTAAGTTGTTTGCCTGTATGCACTAGGGTATACACAAGTGTGCCTGGCTTGAGAAAAAGAGTCACTATGGGATGCACAGTGTTAATTAACTTGTGGTTAGTTGTTGAATTTTTTTTTTTGGGGGGGGGGGAGCACATATTAAAGCTGAGGTAGAGTGCCTGGGTGGTGCAAATGATTAAGCACTGGACTGCTAACTGAAAGGCTGGCAGTTTGAACCCACCCAGAGGCACCTAGTAAGACAAGCCTGGCGATCTGCTATGGAGAACAGGAAAAGCCTATGAAGCAAGTTCTACTGTGCATACATGGCATCACCATGAGTTGAAATCAACTTGACAGAAACTAACAACAAGAGCAGAGATAGCTGTATTTAAGGATATTCTACATTTCATAATACAATGCTTTTCAAAGATAATCTTTGCCCAAGAAAAAGAAATCTCCTTTTTCTTCTTATGGCAAATGTACTATTACCTTCAACCTTTCACCTCACTAAGTCTATTATAAGGAGCTCCGGTGGCACAGTGCCTAAGGCATTTGACAACTGGTAACCAGAAGGTTGGCAGTTCAAACTCACCAGCTGCTCCACAGAAGGAAGATGGGGCAATCTACTTCCGTAAAGATATATCTATCTCCTTGGAAACTCAATGGGGGTTGCTATGAATCAGAATTGACTCAATGGCAGCTGGATTGGTTTGGTGGGTTTTATGTCCCTTATATGGGGACGATTTATCAAGCAACCTACAAAGCAAGAAACTAGTAGGGAGAGTATCCAGCATGAGAATGAGTTGTTTCTGAGGCTTAGAGTCAGAATTTGAAAGTGGCATAAACTTCCCCTGAAAAGACAATGTTCAGCTAGTCTGTGAAATCTTGGAGAACATATAATTGCAAGATGAGCCTACAAAAATCTATTCAACCCATAACAGTGAAGACTACTTGCTTGCATTCAGAGGGCTAAAAAGAAAATGGAGACTAGACTGTCCACTTTCTCCCCAGTCTAGTAAGAGGCAATGAATGATTTTCTTCTGTCATTCTCCTACTAGCTTTAATCCTTCCCCAAATCCAACTGCCTCTTTCTACAGGCCCCAGTTCTATAGTCCTATAGGCTCCTAAAGTCCTATAAGCACTAAAATTATGACACTTCATGTTAAACTCCCATTCTCTCAGGGGTTAGGAGAAAGTGTCTGATGATCTCATTTACACTATACTGAACGACCCTTATTTATCATGACAGGAAGAGTCATTTTTTAAAAGATTATGATCACTTTCAAA
This sequence comes from Orycteropus afer afer, assembly GCF_000298275.1. Taxonomy (NCBI): domain Eukaryota; kingdom Metazoa; phylum Chordata; class Mammalia; order Tubulidentata; family Orycteropodidae; genus Orycteropus; species Orycteropus afer. The sequence continues at coordinate 10,338,275 of NW_006921601.1, read as the reverse complement.
TAAAGCTCCAAATGGCTGCATTAAGGCATTCATTCAGTCAGTCAACAACTTGAAAACCTACTGTATGCCAACTCTTTTCAGCTGCAGAAATTTGCCATCAGTCAAGCATCCACCAAGGTGCCAGCCTATTTCCAATGGTTCAGGTCCCTGAGTTTGTCAATTTATCCAGAAGTCTCCTCCTCCATTTCTAAACCTGCAGGTTCCTGAAAAAGCAATACATTCTTCCAGACCAATGATAGATAAGCTGTAAGTCAGGGTTTCTCTGTATAAATTTCATCATCAAAACTTTCATTGCCAAACAAACTTACTCTCTTACAAATATGAAAATGATAGACTTATATGGTTAATAAACTATCAGCATTTCTATAAAGCTATCCCAAACCAGTGAAAATCAAATTCAGTCTACTACCACCATGGCAAATCTGCTGCTTTCTAGCAAAAAACAAACCAAGAAAAAACACCAAGGTTTGCTATCACACATATTCATGCGTGCACACCCTTCAGCAGAAACTTCCTCATTGCTAGTGCAGGAGCACTAGTTCTCACCCTCCCTCGGCAACATTCTGACTTACAACTGGAAACTATGAGCCCCATGGAAGTGACAGTGAATCTCCGAGACAACAGCAACCTCATGCGACAAGGAGTAGGGTAAAATGACAAAACCCTACACATTCTGTCTGCATAAACAGTTCCTACTACTCCTCACCTCTCTGAACTCTCAGAAGGGGAGCCTAAACATATCTTTCATCAGTAACAGGTACCATTTATTGAGTGTCTATAAAGTACCAGGCACCGTGTAACACATTTCCCATTTATCTCTCTTCATTATCACAAAAGTCTTGTAAGACAAAGACTATATTATTATCCCCATTTTACAGATGAGTTAAGGCACTGGTTCCCGGCACACAGGTAGTAAACCCCAAGTAGAGCTGGGATTTGTGCTCATGTCTGTGAGATTGCAATGCCCTTAACAAGCAGGCTGTGTCAGATGTTCTCAAGTCCAAAGCTTCCGTGGTTATCTCTTACATTCACCAGCCAGCCTCATGACGAATGATTTTAAAAGGTTGAATATTCTAAATAAATCAAATGCCAGAAAATCTGTTCTGCATAACTCATACATCACCCTTCTCTCTCCAAACATGAACTGACAAATTTATCTTTCACACTTCAAATGGTTTGTTTCACACTAAATGGTAATTATCCCCTAAGGCTGGTCGTCAGCCACTTGTTGACATTGGATATAATATGTTACTTAAAATCTAATTTTATCCACATCATCTTTCTTGAATCTAAACTTTAAATTCTCATTCTTCAAGGTGTAACTATTGAAACGCAACAATTTTTGTAAGTCTTGACATGAGTCTATGTGTCAAGGACACAGGCCCCGCTCTTGCCCAATGCAATCTCAAAGTCCAGTTGGGGAAAAAAGGAGCCAAATGTAGAAACACAAAATAGAGGACAGTTAATTTCACCTGAGAAATCCAGAAGCAGCATCACTGAGAAGAAGGCATCTGAAGAGGATCTTGAAAAAGAGATGAGATTTTCTAAATAATTTAGTTAATGGGAGAAAGAATGTATTATGTACAAAAATAGGACAAAATAGTGTAACTTGGAAATACTGAGAAATCATGTGTGATTAAAAGGTTGGTTGGTTGTTGTTATTGAGAGCTGCTGAGTCAATTCTGACTCATAGCAACCCTATATTACAGAGTATAACTGTCCCATAAAGCTTCCTAAGGCTATAATCTTTATGGGAGCAGACTGCCAGGTCTTTCCTCCCAGGGAGTCCTAGGTGGGTTCAAACCACCAACCTCTTGGTTAGCAGCCGAGTGCTAAGCCATTGCACCACAGGGCTCCTTGATTAAAAGGGTAAGAAAACCAATAGTGGAGATAAGTTGTGAAAAATTACATACACAAAAAACGTTATCCCACAGGAAAAAGGGAGCCAAACAAAGCATTTTCAATAGCACAGTGTCAGGAGTAAAGTTAAATTTTAAAAAGATGAGATAACTCATCCAAATACTAGGCTGGGTTACTTTCTCAAAGCAACAGGGAAGATATATTCCACATGTTCATATTTTACTTCTCCAGAGTGTTGGCTACTAATGATTGATGTCAAAAAGAGCTATCTGTATTTTCCTTTTTCATGTTCTCAGTCCAGGTACAGCACTTCACTGCTTTGCCCATAGTAGATTCAAGTTGTGCTCTGTATTAAAACATTTCAGTGCAATAAGGCCAGGGGGAAGGCAAAGCTCACAGCAATGTCTCCTGATGGGCAAACCTGCATTTCAGCACATCTCTGCAGGCTGAAATGCAAGGCTTATAATTAAGACGATCTGAATTCTCTTCCAACTCTTTGGGCTCCCCCCACCCCCGCCTCCTTCTCCCAATCCATTGATAAAGTCTTGATTAAAAATACAGACATTTTGTCATCCTTACTCCATTTACCTCATCTCAAAACTCTCATGACTGGGTGAAAGCTAACGCTGCCTCCTCTGTCTGGTCAATTATTGCATAGACTCAAGGGACCAATTAATGCCATCCATAAAAGCCTGAATCATTCTGTCAATTAACGAGAACTAACTATGTCATCAGATATATTACTGGTGAGCAAGTCTATTTGGTTGCAATATGTCTTGAAGGAGAGCAGTATCAAATGAATCACAATTGACTTGGACAACTGCTAGCATAATTTCAGAAGATGAAAAGACAGATGTGGTAGTTATTAGTGGTCCCCTGAGGAATTACAGCCAAGCAATTGTAATGTGCTAAGACTGCACTAGCAGGTGCCTTGCAGTACAAATCAGGCAGAGGGTTAAATCAATATTTTCAATTTCTTAGGATCAATCTGGTGTTTGGACGAGATAGAAACTTGTTAGCAATTGGCAGGATGTGTAAATGAAAAGTCAAACTTCTTATTATTTGTTAAAAAGGAATGAGTGTACTGCATCATGCCCTTGGCACAAGGTAATGCTTTCATGATCCAGTAGCTGGGGCATTTGCTGAGAATCAAGCAGTTCTTAAATTTTAATAGAGTGCAAAAGGTTAGCTTTATAAAGGTTGAACATTCAAGATCTTTAAAAATGATTGAAGTGTCAATAGGAAAGTTTTGAGCTGTGACAACAGTACAGTTATTAATGATTAGTGCGAGAAGCAGAAAGAAATCTTAAACTCAATGGGAAGAGGGAAAAAAAAATAAGGTCTTACCAAGAATGTAGAGATTAAACACAGCCTTGAAAACGTTACTACATTTCTCATTTCAGTAAGCAGCAGCCTGGCTTTGAAGACAATTAATCAAGAACTTTGGTTTCCCCTAAGTCTTCTATATTATATTTATAATCCTGTTGAGGTCCTGGATTAATTAAATGACCATCTTCAACAATATTGTGTGTGTGTGTGTGTGTGTGTAGTTTGCTTGCTTTTAATTTAGGGATAAACAATGATATGAATGACTTAAAAATCTATGAAGACCCAACACATACAGATTAGCATTGTCACCAAATAAAACTTGCAACTAAATATGCTGTGTGTGTAAATAGTAATCACCTTAATCATTACTGAGGGACTAAGGGGTTCATTGGAAGGAGTCAGAGAGATGTGGGCTTGAATCTGGGATTTGCCACTTACTCATCACGTGGTCCAAGGCAAGCTACGTCACTGCTCTAGGATCAGTTACCTCTATAAAACTAGGGTGAGAATTCCTACCTCCTGTTGGTGGTTCAGTTGCAGAATTCTTGCCTTCCAGGTGGGAAACCCAGGTTCAATTCCTTGCTAATGCACTTCATGTGCCACGAAGACTTGCGTATTGCTATGACATTGAGTAAGTTTCAGCAGAGCTTCCAAACTAAGATAGACTAGGAAGAAAGCCTGCCAATCAACTTCCGACAATCAGCCAATGAAAACCCTGTGACTCACAATCGCTTATGGCAAACTAGCAGGACCAGGCAGAGCCTCATTCCATTGTGCATGGGGCCCCATGAGTCGGCAGCTGACTTGATAGCAGCTAACAATGACAACACATCTGTTGGAAGCAGGAAATCTCCAGCCTGCCATGTCAATTATAAGTGAAAATACTCCTATTTTACATCCTATTTTGAAAAAGCAGTCATTTCAATAAGCAAAATAATAAGTAAATCTATGATTGTGTACATGAAACACATATGTCAATCAAATAGTCTAAGTATTTCTAGACAAATTGAGACTACACTGTTTTCCTTTTGATTTTAAAAGCAACTTCTCCAAAACATAAATAAAACTAATTCAAATGAGTATTTCTTGACCATCTAAGAGTTAGGTTTTTGAGACACAAAGATAATGAGGCAGAGTATCCGCCCTCAAGGAGTTTGAGGGGAATGTGAGCCCAATTAATGGGAAACAAGGCATATCCAAGATCAGCTCAGGGCTCCGGGGGAATTCAGAGGAAGGAAAAAGCCTCTGGCTGGCAGAGGAAGGGCAGGCTGCACGGGGGAAAAAAAATCATGAAAAGAGTAATATTTGAGATAGGCTCTGAAGAAGGATAAGATTTAGGATGAGAGCAGAGGAAAGGCACGAAGAGGAGAAATAGGGCAGGCTTCCTGGAGGAGGCACCAGGGAAGTTTAGTGACTGAAAAGGAAGCCAAGGAAGGAAAAGCAGGAGAAATCCCAGGCAGAGATGGTTTCTTCTGACAAAAGAGCTTTCTTTTCAAGGAACTGGGCTTCCCCAACAGGGGAGAAATGGGGAGGGGAGAAAGAGAGAGGAGAGGGGAGGGAAGTCAGCTTCCTATCACCAGCACTGGGTCCTGGGACCGATGGAGGGGAGGAGGTAGAAAGGCCGTCCCTTAGCTCAGCCAGAGAAAAGGTACTAGAAGGAGGGAAGACGACCAAATAAGTGGTGTCTTGCTCAGTCTCCCTCTAGCTTGCTTCCCCTCTTAAACTGGCCACAAGGAGGATCTGGAATGAGTGTATATAATATGAAATTACACATATAATAAACACATAATTAATATTTTAACTGTAATTCATTAAGGCATCCCTGGTTAGTGCAAATGGTTAAAGTGCTCAACTGCTAACCGAAAGGCTGGAAGTTTGAGTACACCCAGAGGCATCTTGAAAGGCCTCGAGATAACTTCCAAAAACTAGATGTTGAAAACCATATGGAGCACAGCTCTGCTCTGACACAGTCTCCATGAGTCACAGTCACCTCAGGAGCAACTGTTTTCTTTTTTTAATTCATACTTGTCTTTTTATATATTTGTGCCTGCATGACACACATGCCAATACACACACAAACAACGAATACATTCTAGATTTTGTTCATTAAGTCCACACAAGCAGCAGTTACTTAGATGTAAAAAGGGCTGGGCTGTGTCATACTGGGACACAGTGGTCTCCAGGAGAGGGAAGACTCTGGGAGCGCAGAGGCCACCCCTGCCCACCAGTCAGGCACCCAGAGATACCTGGGTAACCCTCCCCCTCTCAGTGACTTGCAATGAGAAGACAATTCACAGGCTGCCTAACAGGGTGGCTAGATTTGGGTAGAGTCCTCCTTAAGAACTAGGGCTTGGGATAACTGCTTAGCCACAGCCAAACCCCTTGAGGGAGTGAGGCCCCGGGCCCAAAGGCTTGGGCCCATGCTTGCAGGGGACATCAAACTAACTTGGCGTAACATACTACATAAATATTCTTCTACACCCTAATTTGGTGAGCAGCAACTGGGGTCTTAAAAGCTGGCAAGTAGCCATGGAAGATGCAACAATTGGTCTCTCCTTGTCTGGAACAAAGAAGAATAAAGAAAATCAAAGACACATGGAAACAATCAGTCCAAGGGACTAGTGGACCATGGGAACCTCAGCCTATGTGACCATGAGACCAGAAGAACTAGATGATATCTGGCTACCACTGTGAACCACTCACAAAGGGGACCAGAATAAGAGATCCTGGATAGAGTGGGAGAAAAATGTAGAATAAAACTCAAGTTCATTTAAAAAAAAAAAAAAAGGACAAGACTTATTGATCTGATAGATATTGGTGAAATCCCTCAGACTATGGTCCCTAGTGACTCTTCAGGCCTGGATTTGAACTCACTCCCCAGGCATATAGCCAAACAACAGACAGGTCTACAATGTGAATAATTATACCAGAGAAGTATGCTTCTTAGAACAATCAATCATGGTAGATCAGAAGGGCAGTATTTGCATAGGGAGATAGCTCAGAGGGCAGGAATGCTCAGGGAAGAAGGACACAGGGAAAAGGTAAACACGGAGGAAGTGGGAAGAGACCTATTACATTACAGGTATTGCAGTCAGTGTCATGAAACAAAATGTGTAGGAACTATTAAATGGAAAATGAATTTACTCTGTAAACTTTCACCCAAATCACAATTTTAAAAAAAAGGAGAACAAGAAGAAGAATCACTAGGATTTGGGCTATAGGGCAGCAGACATTTACTCACGCAGCCCCATGAACAAGGTGAGCCAACTTAGGGGAGGCTGCCCCACTTCTCACCAGACAAATACAATGTAAGTAGACAAGTAACAAGATGAGCAGGGCTGATTACACCAAATGATTCTGAAATTAAAGCAGCAAAAACAAAAAAATAATAAACAATTAAAAATATAGTAATAAAGTAATGTCTTAGAATTCACAGTAGAGATTCTTTTTACTAAAGAGATGCCCCAGAATTCACTAAAGGATTCAGGCATCTTGGAATATGCAGAGAAATGCAAGAGTGAGCTGACTTCTCTAAAACACAACAGGGTCTTCCCACTTTTGGGCCCTCACTCATTCCAGCATTCTTCATCACATTGTTCCCATTGCCAGTCTCTATGGATCACTGTAGGGTAGGTTGCCCTCTGGCCTCGCCTGTCCAGTGAGGTGAGACACCACTCAGTCTCCGGGACATTCTCTTTCTTTGTTTATTTGGTCTTTGTCACCCCTAACCTCATCTCTCTTTTGATCTCCCCTCCAATTTCAGCAAAGATATCTTCCATTTCCTAAGGACACCAGGGGCTTGCCCACCCCCTTAGCTCTTTTGTCCAATGTCCCTGGGCACTATGTCCCTGCACTTTCCACAATCTTTCTACCTCCTAGGCCCAGCCCAGCAAAACCATTTCATGAAACTTCCCTGATCTCCTCAGCTAGAACCATCCTTGCCCTCCTCTACAGATGACAACACACCCTCCCCTCTGCCTAATCCTTCCATTAAAAAAAAAAAACACCTTAAATGTCTTGTGCTAAGTGTAATGAGGGAGCTCTGGTGGCATAGTGACTAAGGCACTTGATTGCTAACCAGAAGGCTGGCGGTTCAAACCCACCAGTCACTCTTTGGAAGGAAGAAGGGGCAATTTACTTCCATAGTGATACTGCCTCGGAAACCCAAGGAGGGGTTGCTATGAGTCGGGTCTGACTCAATGGCATGTAACAACAACAACAAGTGTTATGGAGAACAAAAGGTGATCTCAACAGTGTAACGACACTAACCTAACACACACATGTCCATGTCTTAAGAATTACATAAGAGAATACAAGTAAATCACCAGGTACAGTCCTCAGGATATAACAGGTACTCGACATACTCCAATTCTTGGAGCTTTTGTGATTATTATACTGTAAACACTGACTGCATGCCTTATTTCTACAAATGAATAGTGAGGGACTAGATGAAGGGCACATCTTTATGCTTCTCCATCTACCACGCTGTCAGCAGAGCCTCGTGTGTAGAAGATGCTCAGTAAACACATAAACACAGAGCAAAAATTGTTCAGCCAGAGGACTGCTATGAGCATTATCACTTAACGTTCAAAGTCAGCAAAAATAAGAAACAAATTCAAGATCTTTTCCTTTGGCTTATATTTTACTTCTAAAGACAACTCCTGGGGCAAGCAATGGTTGATGCTTTAATCTCAGCTGCCACTGGCTGCTCACAGTCATCTGGTTGTGCTCCAAGACACATCCAGGGTCCCTTGGTGACTGCAGCAGGGCTGAACAGGCTGGGTGAAGATTCTCTGGTTTTTGTGAGGCTTCCAGGATGCTGAGATAGAGGGATGGAGAGGTAAGTGGGTGGGCTTGTTTGTTCATTCATTCTCTCATGTATTTACTGAATACCTGCTTTAGGCCAGGCACCTAGAAGGCTCTAGGATTCAGTGGTAAACATGCACCTCTGACATGCAGAACTTCATCATCTATTGGAACAAAGTGCACTGGATAAAATCCCTGCCCACTGCTTTGCAAGCTAGGGGGCACTCCTCTGACACGGGGGGCCTCCCTGTGGTAGTGGTATATCAACTTGGCTGGGCCTGGTTTTGAGTGGCTGGGCAGCTGGATGTAGTTATTCCCCATGAGGAGATTGGAATCAACTCCATAGTTGATTACCAATCAACTGGAGCGGCTGAGTAGCTGGGATGTGGTCTGCTTCCAGTATATACGAAGACAACTTTGAGAAAGGTCTCAAGAGCTTTTTGGCACGCTGGAAACCTGCATGTAGCTGAGTCTTCACCTCACTGGCCTGCCGTGCAGTCTGCCGATCTTGGGACTATTAATGGACTTAAATTAGTGTCCTGCCATGTTGCTCGACAATCTTGGGACAGTGCTATTTTACTTCTCAACCTGGGATTTGTCAGCCTCAGCAGCCACCAGCTGCCTAAGAGACACCTCCACCTTCAATGAGCTGTAAGCAAGAGGCAGAGCTGAAGCCCAAGGTTGAGGGGCTTTCACCCAGCCCCTGGCACTTTGAACTCGGCCTTCTAGCCTCCTAAACTATAAGAGAATAAATCCCTGTTTGTCAAAGCCATCCATTGCGGTGTGTCTGTTAGAGCGACACTGGAGGACCTTATTGCGCCCCCCTCTACCACCACTGCATCCATCAGCAACAATAAACCAATGGATCACATGGGGCAGTGAGCACGTTAAAGGAGCTAAAATCACAGAGAAGGAAACGGAGAAACCAGACTCTGGAGGTTCCCAATTTTAAAAAGTCCTTATGAGTTTTAAACAACCTGTGCTCCATCAACATTACCATCTGCAGAAGTAGTCTGTAGATTCACATAATAGAATGCAACTAACGTATTACAGCTTGACTGCTAACCAGAAGGCTGGCGGTTCAAATCCACTAGCCACTCCTCGGAAGGAAGGTTGGGCAATCTACTTCTGTAGTGATACCGCCTCGGAAACCCAAGGAGGGGTCGCTATGAGTCAGGTCTGCCTCGTGGGCATATAACAACAACAACAACAACGTATTACAGGAGGCCCTGGGTGGAACAAATGGTAGGGCTTGACTCTTAGCCAAAATATTGGTGGCTCAAACTCACACAGAAGTGCCTTGGAAGAAAGGCCTGGCAATTTGCTTCCAAAAGGTCAGAACCTTGGAAACTTTATGAAGCAGTTCTACTCTGCACACATGGGGTTGCCAAGAGTCAGAATTGACTCAATGGCAACCAACAACAGTATACATATACGTCAACTTGTTTCCCAAAGCTGAGACAGATGTTAAAAATACACATCTACCATAATATAAACATAAAAGGTGAGAACTATGGTTACAGAGGAGGGGAATGTACTCAATGAAAATGGTAAATTCTATGTTATTATATTTTACCAAATGTTTTAAGGGGAAAAAAATAAAGAGTGAAGAAAAAAATAATCAGAATAAAGAGTTGAAAATAAGACAGGACTAGGGTTATACACAAAAATGAAAATCAAGAGGAAACAAAGGCTCTAAATAGGAAAGTCTGTGCTACTATCAGTTAAGAAACTATCAATTCAAAACCAGGAGTGTAAGTAGAGAAAGTGTTCACCTGTGTTTCTGGGTAGCACAGTACTTGCTGTAAGTATCACTCAGTATGGGAAAAAAAAAAAAAAAAAACCTTGCCGGGGCCCTGTGAATTGCTGGACATAAATTTTGTAAAAAGAAGAGATATACCTTTAAAAAATTCAACTCAAAAAGACACGCTTTTTAAACCAAGGCTCAGCAAAGAAGAGCCAATAAAAATGCTGTAACTTGAAACCAACCCACACAACACAAAAAGAAAGGGGAGAGGTCTGCCCTGGTCTCCCTCAGACACACCCTTCTAACTGGTTCTAAAACTGCAGTGCCCAGTTTGCAAGACAAGAAGCTAATTGACTCAAATGTCTGCTGCATAAGCTATAAAATAAGTACATAAAGAACAATATGAACATACAGCGCCATCAGTTACATAAAAAGGCCTGGCTGCCCAACACCACACCGCACACACTAAACAAGCGAGGTGATTGTTTCAGAGGAAGAATGCATAATTAGCCGCCTTGTGAATCAAGTGTCCACTGGGAAGAGACCTCCATTGTGGGGCAGAGCACTACAGCACTCTTAGCCCTCAAGAGTCAAGCTGGGGCTTTTAAAGACCTTTATAGGCAATTATGATGTAAGCAAATATATTCTTCAACCAAATAAACCAACAATTCCTCATCCCACTGAGGCCATTTCTTATTCACTGGGACCTACACACATACACACAAGCGTGTGTACATACAAGCTTGTGCATGCACATATATGCATACATCACACTTCTGAAGTTTCACCAACTGCTATTCTTCATTACCAGGGAATGTCATTTTCTCTCCCTCACTTTTTCACTGGCTAGGGATACAACTCTTCCTGCCAAAAGGGGAGGGGTGGTGACAAATGACAGTCCATTTGAACTGTCCCAGTGCAAAGAGAGGAGCTCTGGTAGCGTAGTGCTTAAGGCACTTGACTGTTAACCAGAAGGGTGGCAGTTCAAACCCACCAGCCACTCCTCGGAAGGAAGGTCGGGCAATCTACTTCCATAGTGATACTGCCTCGGAAACCCAAGGAGGGGTCACTATGAGTCTGGGATGACTCGACGGCACATAACAACAATAACAGTACATAGAGGGCACAGAAAGGACAAAGTGCGGTGTCAGCTCAAACGTTTGACCAGAGAGTGTGATGGAGAGAAGAGGAGTATCTATTTTTGGTCCTGGGATTCTTCTCATTTCCCAGCATACTCAGCAAGTAGAAAAACATTTTCTTTCTTCCTGCAAATCTGAACATAAGAAAGGTGGATGTGGGACTGTAACTAGGACAAAGCCCACTGAAGTGATGGTGTTTGATGCATGTGTCAATCTGTTACTGAAGTGACATATAACAATGGAATTGACCACAGGAACTAGAATCAGTAGATCCGTGTTTGAATCTCTGCTCTCCCTCTAAGAGCTGCATCATTTTTAGCAAATTAGTAGCTTATTGGGGCTGTTAGTTGCTGACACAGATATGATTCTATAACTTAGTCTATTTGAAACCTGAGGAAATACCTGTCATAATCCCAGCATCTAATGAATGGTTGCTGCTTGCTTAGCACTGAGGTAGGTGCCAAGGAGATGCAAAGAACTAAAAGGTTCGGTTCCTGACTGCAGGGAGCTCTCTAGCTACTTAGTCAGGATATGCAAGTTCAGGGCAAAGCAAGATCAGGCACAGTTTGCTGGAGATAAAGTCTAAATGCTCTCCCCTCATCTCACTTAATTCTTCTGCACTCAAGAAAATCCACTGGGTTCTATCCAGAAGGCTTGCAGCCTGAAAAACAGTAACAGGATCGATGAGTGGCATCTCACTAGCACCCAAAGGTATTCTCAGAGACACAGAGTTGAGAGGAATTCCCTCTTGCCCTTTAGTTACTCTATGAATTCAAACCGCAGGGAGTACAGCAGCCCCACAGGAAATCACAAGTCTGGAGTGACAAAAAGAACTTGCTCCCAACCTTTCAATTGAACTGCATTTTATAAAGAAGGTAAAACACTGCATGGAATGCCTAGCAGAAGGGAAGTGTCCAGGATGTAGGGACCAAGCCCATGGATTTGAAATCTAAACTCTTACAATTACTAATTAGTAATAGGTTCCTATATGCCAGGTAGAGCACTAAATCGTCACACATATTATCTCATTTGATGTTCAAAGCAAATCTAAGAGGTAAGCAGTTGTCTTGTCCCCATTTGGCTGATGAAGAAAAGGACTTGATGAGGTTAAGTAACTAACAGGTCCAAGGCTTATAAAACTGGTAAAAACAGATCATAATTTCCACCTAAACAAGTTGATTTCAAATCCCATGCTATTTCTTTATCACCTTCTGATTATCATATTAGTCCAGGGCATGTCCATTTCCCACACTGCTGTTCATTTACTGAAAGCTCTTACATTATTTTCTTTGCAGGACAAAAATCACTATGAGTTCCCTACTACAGTGGCCCATTAGATCCACAGTTGACAGGGAAAAAGTATAATCTGAGATACAAAACCCTACAACCTTATGCTCTTCTCTAAGGAAATATTTTATCTTAGAAGGTTTGGAAGATTAGGAGAAGATGCAACAAAGATGTGACAAAGATCTAGAATAGCCTCTCACTGCTGTCAAGTCGGACACGACTCATAATGACCCCTCCTTGGGTTTCTGAGGTGCTATCACTATGGAAGTAAATTGCCCAATCTTCCTTCCAAGGAATGGCTGGTGGGTTTGAACTGCCATCCTTCTGGTTAGCAGTCACATACCTTAGGCACTATGCGACCAGAGCTCCCTAGAATAGCCTAGAAAGTTTTAATGATTGTGTGTGGTTGATGAGCAAAAACTATTCCACCTTACTAGAAACAAGAGAATATAGTTAAATATATGTCCATTTTTCACACATTGCAAAAGCAAATTTTTTTAAATAACTATATATATGTGTGTGTGTATATACACATACACATAAAACTTCAATGCTAACAAAGGTATGTTGAGATGGTTAACATATGCACTGCTATCAAACTTCCTAGAAAATAATATGGCATGCTGTGCTTTCGGTGTCCTGTCAAATAATTCTTTGCCTACTCCAAGGTCATGAAGATTTTTTCTACTATATTTTTTTCTAAGAAATTTATAGTTTTAGCTTTTACATTTAGATCTTAGTCCATTTTGAGTTAAGGTCTGTACACGGTGTGAGGTAAGGGTGTTTGCTTTTGTTTTATTTTCTGTTCTTATTTTATTTTTTAATTGTGATTTGAATTAAAGTTTACAGAGCACATTTATTTTCCATTCAACAGTTCATACACATTTTGTTTCACCACACTGACTGCAATCCCCACAATGTAACAGCTCTTCCTTCCTATGTCATTTCCTGATGTCCGTCAAGTGCTGCCCTTCTGATCTCCCATGGTTGACTGTTCTCAGTAGCGTACCTTCCTAAAATAATTATTCCTCTTGCAGGCCTGTCCATTGTTTGGCTAAAATTAAAACAAGTCAATAAAAATAATAAGCTCAGTGAGTTCAATTCCAGGCCCAAAGGGTGACTAGGGGTTATAGTCTCAGGGTTTCACCAGTCTCTATCAGACCAAGTTGGGTCTTTCTTTGTTTTTGAGTTTTGGTGCCACATTATTCTCTTACTCTACCCAAGATCTCTCCAATTTAGATCTCTTTCCAAGTGGTTGGTGGTGGTAGGCAGGCACCATCTAGTTCTGGTCTCAGGATCATGTGGGCTGTGGTAGTTAAGGTTATATATGTCAACTTGGCTGGGCCTGGTTTTGAGTGGCTGGGCAACTGATGTAGTTATTCCCCATGGGAGATTGGTAATCAGCTCCATGGTGGAATCTACTGGAGCAGCTGTCTTAATTACGTGGTCTGCTTCCAATATATAAGGAAAAGTTTTGAGAACGGTCTCTGCAGCTTTTGGCATGCCTGAAGCCTGCATGTAGCTGAGTTATCATTCAGCAGCCTGCCATGTTGTCTGATGATTTGGGGACTGTTGATGAACTTGAATCAGTGGCCTGCTGTGTGGTTTGGTAATATTGGGACTATGCTTTTTTATTTGTCGACCTTGGATTTGTCAGCCTCAGCAGCCAGCAGCTGCCTGAGTGAAGAAAGCCTCCAGCTTCAGTGGACCAGGACCATGGGGCAGAGCTGAAGCCCAAGGTCAGGGGCTTTCACCCAGCCCCCAGAGCTTGGCACTTTGAACTTAGACTTCTAGCCTCCTAAATTGTAAGAGAATAAACTCCTGTTTGTTAAAGCCATCCACCGGTGGTATGTCTGTTAGAGCGGTACTGAGGTAATCAAATCATGGGCTGAAGTTCCCATGGTCCACTAACCCCCTGGACTAATTGTTTCCATATGTCTTAGATTTTCTTCACTATTCTTTGCTCCAGGCAAGGAGACACCAATTGTTGCATCTTAGATGACCACTTGCAAGCTTTTAAGATTCCAGTTGCTACTCACCGAAGTAGGATGTAGAACGGTGTTCTTCTATAGTATGTTATGACAACTGAGCTTGATGTCCCTTATGACTGTGATGCTGAGCTCACAGGCTCAGTGACTCACCCCCTCAAGGTGTTCGGCTGTGGCTAAGAAGTTATCCTAATTTTGCCCCCTATAAGACTCTGTTACATAGATGGACATTCTTATAGCACATACAAATACATATGTAGAAATAGTGTCTGCCAAACTTACATATAAACACAACGCAACCACTGCCGTGGAGTTGGAACCTACTCATAATGACCCCTCCTTGGGTTTCCGAGGTGGTATTAATAAGGAAGTAGATTGCCCCATCTTCCTTCTGAGAAGTGACTGGTGGGTTTGAACCGCCAGCCTTCTGGTCAGCAGTCAAGTGCCTTAGGCACTGCGCCACCAGAGCTCCTGCAGTGAACACAGGTGTGCATGTATCTGTTCACACCCCAGCTCTCACTTCTTTAGGATAAGTACCCAGTAGTGGATTACTGGACCAGGTGGTATTTCTATTTCCACCTTTTTAAGGAAGTGCCATACCATTTTCTACAGTGGGTGGACCATTTTACAATCCCACAAGAGTGTTCCAATCTCACCACACCTTCACCAGCTTTTTTTCTGTCCTGTTGAACTTTGCTATTACTGCTGGGATGAGATGGTATCTCACTGTTGTTCTGATTTATATCTAAAGGCTAATGATCATGGGCATTTCTTCATGTTTGCTGGCCGCCTGACTACCTTCTTTGGTGAAGTGTCTGTTCATGACACTGTCCAATTTTTAATTTGATTGTCTTTTTGATGTTAAGATATTGGAGTTTTCTATAAATTTTAGAGGAAAGTCCTTAGTCAGATATTTTGTTGCTAAATATTTTTTCCCAAACTGTAGGTTCTCTTTTTATTCTTCTGGAGAAGTCTTTTGATGCACTTAAGAATTAAATTTTTAGAATGTCTCAACCACCTAGTTTATTTTCTGCTGTTTGCATATTTTTAGTTATGTTTTATAGTCTATTTATGCCATATATTAGAGCCCCTATTTTTTCTTTGATGGATTTTATAGTTTTAGGTTTTACATTAAGCCTTTGATCCATCTGGAGTCAAGTTTTTGTGTGTAGTGTGAGGTAAATGTTTAAATTCATCTTTTTGCATGTGGATATTCAATTCTCCTTTATTTGCTGAAAAGAGTATCTTTCCCCTATTGAATTGCTTTGGCGCCTTGTAGAAAATCAATTAACAATACATATAAGGGTTTATATCTAGACATTCAATTCTGTTGCAATGATCTATATGTCTATCTTTATGTCAGTAACACTCTGTCTTAATCATTGTGCCTTTACAGTAAGTTTTGAAACCAATAAGTATCTTTTAACTTTATTCTTTTTCAAAATTGGCTGATCTGTTCCAAGTTTTCTGCATCTGTATTAAGATCAGCCTGTTAGTTTCTGCAAAAAGGAAAAACCCCAACCTGCTTGGATCTTTATAGGGATTGTATGGAATCTATAGACCAAGTTAGAGGCGAACCAATAATAGTGGGTGTTCCAATTCATTAACATGAAATATCCCTCATTCAGATCTTTAATTTCTTTCAGCAATGTTTTGCAGTTTTCAGTGTGGAAGTATTACTTTTGTAAAATTTACTCCTAAGAATTTTAGTTTTTGATGTTATTTTTAATAGAATCATTTAATTTCATTTTCAGACTGTTTGTTGCTAGTATATAAAAATACAGTTGATTTTTGTATATTGATCTTGTATCCTGTAAGCTTGCTGAAATTGTTGATTAGTTCTAGTAGTTGTTTGTGTGTGTGGATGGATGCCTTAAGATTTTCTACATACAGGCTCAAGCCATCTGCAAATTAAGACAGTTCTATTTCTTTCTCTACAATCTGGATGCCTTTAGTTTCTTAATATTCAATGCAATATTGAATAGAAGTGGCAAGAATGGACATCTTGCCTTGTTCTAGATCTCAAAGGAAAGCCATATTCATTATTTGCATGAACATGCAGTCTACCCAAGCCATTCTCTTTCCTGGAGACTTTACAAAACAGAACTGGATAAATATTTTCTTATACTGATGACCCATGATCACAGATAAATGAAAAACATATTTACAATTTTTTTTAAAAAAATCATCATGTGTTTTAAATTTAACACTGAGAGCCAAAATATGTTATCCAACAGATAACATATACAAAATCACAAATAACTAAATACATGGAAAAATAGCACTATCCTGTATTGTGATTACTTGAAGGGGAGAGCAAGTGGTCACATAAGGAAGGGCAAACCAGGGCGGCAACAGTTGGAGGAGAAGTTGACTGAACAGCCTCCAGTACAGCACAGCTTGGCAAAGCCAGAAGCCCAGCCCACCACTTCCCTCTACCCTACAATCACGCCAGTGTCCAGGGCTGGAGGGAATGGGTGGAAAAGAGGCTCTAGCAATCTGGCCCAAGCCCCCTCCCTCATCACCATAGGAGCTAGCTGGGGGTGAACTGTGCATAGGCCTGGAAGAGAAGAGCCTCCAGTGGGAGTTCTCTCTCAGCAATTTTCACACAACAGTCTCTTATCTTAACAAAGCAGCCGGACTTCTTTTAAAAACCTTGCTTCCAGGATGGAAACAATCAGGCTGCATCCAGCACCGTTTGAAAGAACACACTGGTTCCAAAGACCTTGTTTTCTCTCAAAGGTGAAAGTTTAGATGCCCCAGCAAGAAGCACAGAGGAGTGTTCAAAATCCAACTGTCTGAAGAAACTACGGGCTCTGACACACCCTCACACTCTATCCGCACACAACCCCAGCCTGTAGGATAGCACCTACCCAGAACAATGACTGTTTACACTGTGTAACAAATTTGCAGACCAGTGTTACATATGAACTATACACAAAACCCAGTGCCCAAACCTGTGCCAGACAGTAAACTTTAGGGGACAGGATAAATGGATGAGTAAGTGAATGAGGCAGCAGAAGCAGGGATTTTATGGAAAATAAAGAAACTTACTCAAGAAATTCAAAATCAAGCCGGGGCGGGGGGGATGGGGGTGGGAATTAGATGGAAATGCGGGCAGAACTAAAGCTTATTTCCCTCGTTTTATAAAAGTTTTCATTTCCAGTATTCTGAGAGAAGTGAACAACCCCAATCTCTTAGTTTTCCCAAGAGTGGGGTAAGATGGACTTCCATCTGCTGAATGGAAAACTGGCTACAAAAGAAAATGTGTAAGTACATAGACACAGCATAAGTACACTCACATGGACACAGACAAGCATACACGCACAGCAAAAACACAGCCCCAACGTGGAGAATGAAACCCCAAAACTGTGCAAGAACATAAATAAATGGAGCAATTATAATCCAACAGCAGAGTGGTGTTCTACTTCTAGGACTAATAAAATTTGGTCACCCCTTGACACTACTAGGAGGAGGCCTCAGGTTGTGGGGCCCCCAAAGGGTATTTATTGCCTAAAAATCAAGAAAGGTCCTGCCCTCTTTGCCTTTCTGTACTTCCCAACTAGGAAAAGCCAAGGCCTCCTAGGTCATTTGTAGAACTAAGAAAATCCAGACAAAGACTAAACAGGCAAATCGTCCCATTCCTCCATCTTGACTTGACTGGCAGGTGCTTTGAGGACACAGCAACTCTGCACAGTTGGTCTAGGCAGGGCTGGGCTGGGGAAGTTTGGGCTGCTGAGTGCCGGATGGATCCAACTCAAAGTAACCCCTCCCTGGGTTTCCGAGGAACCTCTGGTGGCGCAGCACCTAAGGCATTTGACTGCTAACCAGAAGGCTGGCGGTTCAAACCCACCAGCCACTCCTCCAAAGGAAGGTTTAGGCAATCTACTACCATAGTGATACAGCCTCAGAAACCCAAGGAGGGGTTGCTATGAGTCGGATCTGACTCAATGGCAGTTGAGTTTGGTTTGTTTTCCTTTTCTTTTTTTTTTTTTTTAAATCACTACAGAAGTGGACTGCTCAATCGTCCATCCAAGGAGTGGCTGGTAGATTTGAACTCCCAGCCTTCTGGTTAGCAGTTAAATGCCTTAGGCACTATGCCACCAGAGCTCCTGGATACAGTGAGACGTAGCTAAAATGGGAGAATAGGGTAGAAGCGGTCTGTCTTAAAGCCAGGGAAGGGCCACTGTTTCAGACCTCCATGCTTTGGCCACGCTATCTTCCTGCCCAGAACATTCCTCCCACATGCCTTACCCTTGTGTCCAACTGTTTCTGCATATGGAGACCTTCAGGTTGGGATTCAGGGTGTTCAGTCATTATTCTAGACTCTATTGAGCTAGAAGCACAGCCAAGAGAGGTTCTTTGATCATCCCCCCAACTCTCTCCTGCACTACCACACCCACTTCCAACATAAGTGTTTCTTCAGAGTCCTTTGCTAACCTCCATTAATGTATTTACCACATTATATGAACAGTAACTCTTTAGTTGTCTGTCCCAGTTCTCATGCCCTTTACAACACCCAAGAACTGCCACTTTCATTTACATCTGTAGCCCCTGTGACTGGCATAGAATAGGTGCCAAGTAAATGTATCTTTCTCCTGCCTTCTACTGATGGTGTTTTGACACTGGGCATATTACAGCTTAGGCTTTCATCACATACACTACCAGTCCATTACACAATGTGGTACATCCCAGTCTTGCACCTTTTACCATAGATTGGTTTCCTATCAGAATGGTTTGGAGGAAGAGTAAATTATCTCATTCCCCAAAGGGTATTTATTGCCTAAAAATCAAGAAAGGTCCTGCCCTCTTCACCCTTCTGTACTTCCCAACTAGGAAAAGGCAAAGCCTCCTAGAAGGTCCCAAGCATCTGCACGTATGTAGCTGTCTGGGAAGTCTCAGCACTTGGCCTGCCCTGCGAAATGACATTCAAATGCCTTCAATGGGCTAGGCACTCTGCATGAAATGACCTCACTTAAGTGTCAGCACAAGGCTGTGAAGCAGGCCTCCCCTGAAACAGGGCAAGGCGAGAAATAGAAGCTTACAAGCCAAGTACCCGCTCAACATCACAGAGCTAACAAGTGCCTGCTACTTTAGCTTTACATTTAGAAAAGACCTTGCAGCCCCAAACACAAGTTCTACAAAGTTCTATTAGTCATAAAATATTTCCTAGAGAAATGGCCTGCTGAGCAAGGTGAGGGAGAACCAGGACAGCTGCTCCTCAGAGTGGAGATGTGTTGGGGGAATCAATTTACAAAACAAGCAGAAATTGATTTACACAAAAATATACATAGACTCTCGACAGTGACCTACCAAGAATGCTGTCTTGAACTGTAAAATCTATACATTAAACTGCAGCTAGGTTTTGAATTGTTTTTTTTAGTTGACTTTTTGTGTTGCCCATACAACATGTAATTAGGATATGATCTGAAGATTACCATAAGCTTTGAAAAGAGAATAGTCATTAAATAAAATCATGAGACAATAGCATGGTTTTCCGGGCTGGGCATTACTAATATGGATGCTAATTTTATCTGAGTGTGCATGCTGGTATCAGAATGAGGGCGCCCCTGAAACTGAAGCTCCTTTAGTAGAACTCCATGATGCACACCAATCTGCAAGGTAGTATAGGGTGCTAGGAGCAGATTGGACATGCACAAGGACATCTCCAGCCCCTCAGGCCTTGGAACAACATTGGGCCCCTCCAGCTACCTGCCTTCCTAGTCCTCCAGATAAGACACATCACAGGCAAGCCACCTTCCACCAGACTGCTACAGAGAGCTGAGGATAGAAGCTTGGAATAAATTATGTGAGTTTTTACTCAGGGAGTATATGACAGAGTGGGCAGAACAGTCCCCCAAAAGCCTGTTAACTGGCAGTGGATATTTGTGCCAGGTACATAATGATTCTTTTAAATAATGATTTCAATAAATGTATCTACACTTGTGAGAGAGGGAACTTATTATTTTTATTTGATAAAGGATGCCTATGTGAGAAACCAAACACCTAGCTTCTCTAGAGGTGAAAGATGGCTACAAGGAAAAGAAAAGGAGATGAGGAGGAAGAAGGGCAAAGGAAGAAGGCAGAGATATAGGCAGGAAAAGAAATACAGAGAGAGAGATGAAACAGAGAAAGAAAGAGGTAAAGTGAGAGAATGGAAGCGTGCACACCAAAATGCTCAGCCAATTATTATCTGGCTGTCAGTTGCACACAGGTTGATCAATAGTTTAAAAATGCACAGAAAACGATCTGGGTATTTTTTAGAAAGTCATTTTTCATTCTTTCAATAAAGTTTAATAAGAGTGCCTACAATGTGCATAGCACCATGGAGTCAAAGAGAAAACTCATGATCCGTCCTCCAGAAGAGTTCATCATTCTGGGTCCCAGATAACATGCTATAATTGGCAAGTAAGGTGTGTGCACATGTCACGACTGGAAAAACCAGAGTTGCATAGAAAAGCAACTTTGCATCTAGGTCAAAACAAAGCAGTATGAGCTGTGGTCTGTGATATCCCTGGTATACAAAGGCGCAATCCTTCAAGCCCCAGAAAGCATGAGGTCCCCAAAAATGTCCCGAACAGCCTGTCTCCATTTGTTAGGCTCGATGGGTAACCTGGACACTGCACAGGAGGAAAGCTACTGAACACAGAACTCTTTATCTTGATGCTCTACTTGATGTCAGGCCCAGTGTTCCGACATCAGTTTTCCCTCAATGTGGCACATAACTTTCGTGTGTTGCCAAATGAAAGAGAACCAATTAAACAGAGAATATCATACCCAGCAGAGTTGACACATATTAATTTGGAATAGACTAGCATAATGGTTAAGAGGATAGACTCTAAGGCCAGATGTCTGAGCTCAAATCCCAGATTTTCCATTTAATAGCTTTGAGTCTAAAACTCTCCATGCCCCTCGGTTTCTCCAGTCTATTAAATGGGTACATAACAGTACCAATCTCATAGAAGTATTATGAGGATCAAAACTAGTCCATCTATATAAAGTGCCAGGAACACAGTAAAAAGTATAAAAATGTTATGATGATGATGAAATTTATATATATTGCTTCCTCAACATATACATATATGAAAGCATAAAGATTCTTATACCCCAAAGTATTGTCCCAATCATAAAAGTAATTGCTAGTATTTTGTCATCTCTCTTTGAATGTCCCTATTTTATCATTAAACTTTTTGAATGAAAAACTTGAACTGCCAGATGCTGGTCAACATCACACAACCACTATGTTGCAGAGTTGAGATTTGAAGCCAAGGTTCTGGATCCTCAAAGATCTCACTGGCACCATGTTACCTCTGCTCACATGGTGGCTCCCACACGGAACAAGGATTTCCCGTTCTGTGACTCTAACTCTGCCTTGCCTACAGATTTATGGTCTTGGCATTCCCCAGCTCATCTGGTAAGATTCCCACGCTGCGTACTAACTTCATGCCGCCAGTGACACAGTCCTGACATACCACAGAAAAATAACAAAGGCATCTTCAGTCCCAGCCCAGAGGGCCAAATGGAATCCAAACAGATAAGCCATAAATGAAATGAGATGCTGCCTGCAAGTCCATCCAGAGGCCAATCTATTGCTGGATGCAAACGAATGTTCTACTCCCAGTACATCCCAGATGCCTTAGATTCCTCATAAGAAGAAAGAAGATAATCTACTTCTACCCCAAAGATCTTCTAAATACCTCAGAACCATAGAGATGAGATTCTAAATTTCCATTTGCATATGGTGGAACACAACAGAAAGGCCCAGTTACGTTCCCATTTTAGAGATGAAAAGATGGAGAGGTTGAACTCTGGCACGGGTTTACTCTTTCTGTGTCCACATTATGATGGAATGACGAGTAATAATCTTCTCTCAGCTTTCACAACTCCTGGATGCTTTCACATGTATCATTTCATGAGCTCCTCTCAAGGTTTTTCCAAGATGAAGGTTCAGAAGGGCTTCACAGCTAGACCAAGGTCACAGGGCAAGAAAGGAATGGAAATGAAGCTAGAACAAAAAAAACCTGGACTCCTTGTTCTCACTCATTGTTGTTAGGTGCCATCAAGTCAATTTAACTCACAGTGACCCCATGTGACAGAGTGGCACTGCCCCACAGGGCTTTCTTACCTGTAATCTACGTAAAGGAGCCCTGGTGGCACAGTGGTTAAGTGCTGGGTTGGCAGTTCAAATTCACTCAGCCTCTCCACAAGAAAATAGACCTGGTGATTAGCTCCCATAAAGATTATGGCCTAGGAAACCCTATGAGGCAGTTCTACTCTGTCACATGGGACCATCACAAGTCAACAATCGACTCAATGGCACCTAACGACAACAACAATCTTTACAGAAGCAGATCACAAGGTCTTTCTCCTGTGGAGGCACTAGGTAGACTAGAACCACTCACCTTTCAGTTAGCAACCAAGCACTTAACCACTGCATCACCAGAGCTCCCATTTTCACAGAAGAAACAGCAAACAATCAATCTGATAGGACCAGGTGTTGCTAAAGCATTCAGTATTATCTCAGGCACTTTCACTAATGGTTATCATGGCTGGGGTCCTTTAGGAAAGGAGTCTTGCAAAGAACCTGGCTTTGGATAGTAACAGAGAAGCAGATAAACTGGAGAACAAGGGCTCTCCTTCCTAAAGTCCTAGGGAACAGGTAGAGTCTGCTTCCCCACAGTTTAAAGGAAGACAGGTCACTGAACAGGGCAAGACAAAGACCTAAAGCTAAAGCATACAGAGGACTACAGAGCCCCTCAAAGGGCTACAGACCCTTCCGCTGCCTGAAAGCCCCTTCTCTGCGAGCAGCTGGCAGCTCCTCAAAGTCAGGACAGACTCTGACCTACACTATACCTTCCCAGGGTCCCAGATTTATCTTCTGACTCACTCCTGCCATCTTATAATTTGGTTTCTTTAAATTCATGCACATCAGTGCACCAACGAAATCATAATAATGATGAAGTTTTTTTAAATTTAGGAAAACAGTATTCATAATCCCACAGCTCTAACAAACCAACGGTTTTCATTTCTCTGGTTTCCTTCTGGTCTTTGTGCCCTGATAAAGAAGCCATAATTACGGAATAGGCACTATTTTGTACTCTGAATTTTCATGTAATTGCATTTCTGCTCTCAACTCAAAGCATGTGTACATGAACCTGGCAAGTCCCTACTCCAAAGGCTTCTTTGCATGTGTTTTATTTCATCACTAATATAAATAATTGATCTCAAAGAAGCCCCAGATACATCTGACTTATAATTCCTAAAGTCTGCGATCATGGTTTGGGTGCAAAGGAGAATAATTTGGGAGTGGAAGGAAAGGAAGAAGAGAAAAACAACTATGCTTTCTTCTTAGAAGGCAAAGTGCTACTAGAAACTGTATCTGTGGATACCCCCTCAGATGGGTGGGTGGGGCAGGAGCCTATAACTCTTAGACAACAAAGCCATGATGCTGCTATAAAGATGAAGCCACTCTCTACTCCCCAGAAGAGCAGCATCCTATGGGTTGAAAATAATTAATGTTAGGCAAGAGCCCTGAGTGTTACTTCATTCAAACCAGAACATGTCATGCTCCCCGCCCGCCGCATCCATGCTACATACTTTCCTGCTTAAAACTCTTGCCATCTGGCTCCCCACTGACATCAGCGAGAAGTTTAAACTCTGCGGCACAGCACACAATACCTTCCATGACCTGGTACTCCATCCCCCTTCACCTTCCATACCCTCTCCTCTCCCTACACACACCCTGAGCTCCTGCCCACCTAGAGCCACTTTGCTTACCCAGTTCCTCCACCTTACCTGCATCCACACTAATTATAGAAATATGAGGAACTATCTCTCCCTCAGGGAGTTCACAATCAGGATAAAAAACCAAGAGTTTTAGTTATATATTATCTGAAGATCAATAAGCCATTTTTTTATCTCCAGAACAATAACAACATGTTTTTAACCTATCATTTCAAATGGTTTGAAACGTGCCAACATATTCAAAATGAAGACCACTTATTAATTTTTTACTGTGAAACAAAACATCCATACATAGAAGTGTGTAAGACATGAATGTATTATCAATATAAAGGATTATAAAGTGAGTACCAATAGAGGTATTTTTTTTTAATTATTTTAATTAAGAAAAACCATCTCTGCATAATCACCTTAAGGTTGCCTACTAGTTGGGAGCTCTGGTAGCGTAGTGCCTAAGGCACTGGACTGCTAATCAGAAGGCTGTTGGTTCAAACGCACCAGCCACTCCTCGGAAGGAAGATGGGGCAATCTACTTCCGTAGTGATACTGCCTCAGAAACCCAAGGAGGGGTCACTATGAGTTGGGCACTCGACAGCACATACCAACAATAACTAGTGACAACAATGCTACGTCTCCCCACCACGCAGACCCCAGACCGTTCCTCTGGCTGCTCTGTTCTATGCCCCTGGATGCTCAGAATCACCAGCAGGCACCTCTGTGAGCCACAGGCCCAGAGCTCGCAGAGCTGCTCAGCATCCCACCCGCAGCTCACATGTCCATGATGAACCCTTCAATTCCAAGAAGACCCCTCAAGTTTGAGTTCATCAGATTAGCCTGGAAGTCAGAAAAAGAGGCCAGTGCAGGGGGTCAAGGGCAAGAGTTGGGGTGATTGAGATCTGAGTGTCAACAAGCGGATCAGACAGGAAACAGTTTCTTATCCTAGTGCCAAGCACAAGCTAGTAAGGCTTGTGGTGCTTAAGGAAAACACTGCTGCTGAAGGTGAAAGAGAAGAGGGTTAGAGATCACCCACTAGATTTAATTCATAGGCTTGGAGTCATTCTATCCACCAATGGAGGAGACCCAAGACTGCTTCTCAGGAAAGGGCTGAATAACCAGCACCTGTGGCCTGACAGGTGACCCACAGAAGCACACCTTTCCCATGGACAGCATCTCTGAACTCACCAAATCCCCATGCCCATTCTCTTACTCATTGACATTAAGTAAAAGATGCTTTATTTAATTCTCAAATTGAATCCCCAAAACCTGTAAATTAGGTTTTACTGTTTCCACTGCACAGTTGAAGAAACAGAGGATCAAGAAGACTTTGCAAGTAACTTAATGGCAGACTTGGAATCTGAACCAGGTCTGCCTGGCTCAAAGCCACTCCTTGCACTACTACTCCATCATGCCAGACATGTCAAGTTCACCAAACAATCTCCTACAAACACTGCTGGAACTTAAAAAACAAAACTTCTGCACAAGCACCAGACAATTTCCAACCTGTGGTAACAATGCAACCACACAGCCACCCAGTCACCAGTGCAAGACAAGGGAGAAATGCTTAATGCAAACCTTCCCCTTAACTGAGTCATCATTTGTATCACTCTCAATACTCTTCATGCATTCCAGATGTTCCAGGACAGACCCAACTATAGAGTATAGGTCCTGCGGTCCCCCATAAACCATCAAATGTGCCTCAAATGACTATGCATCACCCATACTTCCTATTGAACTAGAAGAAAACATTTAAAAAAAAAAAAAAAAAAAACTTTAAACACAACATGAGCTCTAATCTGGGGTTCAAAAGATATTTACTGTTACTTTAGCCTATTTCTGTGTCTGCTTCCTATTTGTAGTTCCCTTGCAAAACCTAAGAGGATTTGGTTTCTTCATATTGGTCCCAAGGCAGTTCTAAGCTGACTCACATAGATTTTCCCATTTCCACCACTAAGGGTGATAAAGGTTACAAGTATTTCCGGTGCAATTATAAATTGCATCTGCACACCCAGCTTGTAAGTGCCTCAGGATAATTTCACACTACTCTGGTTCAATGTCTCCTTGTCGCCCTCTAAGCTTGAGAAACCCACTGATACTGAATCTCCTTTGACAGCAAAGGCAATTATGAGAGTCATATGTGAAGGACGAAGGGAGGTGCGCCAAAGGAAGTAACAGACAGAAGGGCAGTTCTGAGGAGCTGGACTTGACTGACCTTCTCTGACTCGCAGAGCTTCCATCTCCTAAGGAGTTGGCTGCTCTGAGTCTGGGTCATTAGCACCACCACTGATCTGCAAGTCAGACATGTCCTCAGAGTCCAAAGTGGTACTTCCTTGACTTTTTTTTTTTTGGTCTTTGAAACAATCCAAAATCCTTTGAAAGAGTTTAATGAGATATGCCCTTGTGAGACCTGTTCAAAACACACGCACTCTTTAAATATGTTAACAGTGATTCCATAGACAATGTTTGTGACCTCAGATTTAACTGAGGTAAGGAAGAAAGCCTACAGAAAGCAGTTTTAGGGGATACACCGGAAAGACTGTTAAATCTGCTACACTCTAGAGGACACCAGCTGTGTAACATCATAGGATGAAAAGGAAGCATACAATTTAATTCTTTCAAGAGTCCAGGACAAAGGTTAAAAATAAAAGGTGCTTAATGGTTATTTGGTGCAACCACCCACATATATGAAAAGTAATGAGGACATGTCTCCTAATTTCCTATATGCTGTCTGCCAAATTCCTGCCTCCTTCATAAAAAGACAGAATCTGCAGTGTTTTCTTTGCCATACAGATATACCCCATGTCATTATAAACAAAC
This sequence comes from Orycteropus afer afer, assembly GCF_000298275.1. Taxonomy (NCBI): domain Eukaryota; kingdom Metazoa; phylum Chordata; class Mammalia; order Tubulidentata; family Orycteropodidae; genus Orycteropus; species Orycteropus afer. The sequence goes on along the minus strand of NW_006921601.1, from coordinate 10,311,564 downwards.
GCTGCTTTCTTTTCAGCTAATAACCACAATGTGTGGGTAAGAAACCTCTCCAGTGTAAATCCGTGGGGACAAGGCTGCATTGTTGGCATTAAATAATTATAACAATCTGACATGAGTCAGAGGATTGTTTTTCAATGGCCCTGTTGCACTTCAAACTTTAAAGTCAACCCCAAACTCTCTTTCCTGGCTTCTTTTCCATGTGCTGGGCTATTGTGAAACAATTCTCATTCTTTCTAGTTGGGTCCTATTGCAAAGGAAATGGCAACGTGGGCACTCATGAAATATTAACACGTTACATTGATTTTTTTTTGTAAGTGTGGCCAACAGTGGATCAATTATATTACTATGAAAAGCTTTTCATAATTCATTTGGGGGGGCATCAAGATCTCATTTCTGGACAGCTCGTGGATTATGAAGTCAACAGTTTTGAAGCAGCCGACATTCACACACACAGAATACATTAGATGTGGTAGATGAAGAAAATACACTGCTCACAAAAGAAGAAAAATGTTTAAACCTGGCAAAATGATTGAAATAAGGTACGAAAGATCAACAAGTTAGGAATTAAGTTCTTTCTTGTCTCTCTTTATAAACAAGAACAGGAAAATATCAAATGTTGGCAATTTATTCCCTTTCTGGCTGACTGCCACATTTATCCCTAACTCCCTGAAAAATAAAAATTTCTAATTTCTAGGTGATAGATGACTTATTTTTACCTATTCCTGCTCTGAAATGCTTTTCACTGCAAGAACATTACGGTTCATTGTAAATTCTTATTTTGAAGGAGTCAGTCTAGATAAGGAGCTCTGGTGGCCTAGTACCTACGGCATCTGACCAGAAAGCTGGTGGTTCAAACCCACCAGGCACTCCTTGGAAGAACGATTGGGCAGTCTATTTCCATAGTGATACCACCTCAGAAACTCAAGGCAGGATCACTATGAACTCAATGGCAGTGAGTTTGGTTTTTGGTTTTTAGAGTCTATATAGCAAAGCCAAGAATATAATTCAGTCCAAGCAGTACAAGGCTGAAAGAACAAGCGTCTTCTGGCTAGCATGAAACCCAGGGAGTGCCCAATGTGAGGGTCTGCTGATCTGTCAGCTGGCGAGCAGGAGGGACATTTCTCTTCAATCATGCAGTGGCCATAAATCAGGTAGGCTGCTTCACCAAAAATGGAAACCCCTCAGCAGACGCAGGAACAAACAACATTCCAAGCCACCAGGCCTCCGGCCGTGCTGCCCTGGCAGCCAGAGGAGCATCTGGAAGAAGAGAGAGGACCCACCAGTTCTTGGTCCTACTTATCTCTTAATAACACTGTAGTGACCTGTTTACAACTCCATGTCCTCAACTAAATTTTAAGCATGGTAAGAGCAAGAACCAGGTCTCATTCATTTTGGTATGTCTTCACCTAGCACTCTGGATTTGGTAAAATGAATAGCCACAGCCTGTAAATTCTTCTTTCCATTCTAAAGTCCGGGAGCTCTGGTAGCATAGTGGCTAAGACACTTGCCTGCTAACCAGACGGCTGGCGGTTCAAACCCACCAGCCACTCCTCGGAAGGAAGGTTGGGCAATCCTACTTCCGTAGTGATACTGCCTCGGAAACCCAAGGAGGGGTCACTATGAGTCGGGGCCGACTCGACGGCACATAACAACAACAACATTAACATTCTAAAGTCCTTCTGCACCTGGCTTCTGTGAACAAACCAAACTTATCCTCTTTCTTACACTGGTCCACAGCATCACCAGGAGAAAAGAGGTGACCCAAAGGGCTGTCTTTCTGATCTCTGAGACTAGGGACCCAACACGGAAATGCCCCTAAGAAGCCAACAAATCTTTCCATTACTTCAGGCCTGAGGAGGCAGCTTGTTATTGCTATTGGTTGCCATCGTGTTGATTCCGTCTCACGATGGCCACAAGTACAGAGCATAACTGCTCCATAGCTTTCAAGGCTATGCTGTTAGAAGCAGACTACCAGGCCTGGCTTCCAAGGTGCCTCTGGGTAGGTCGAATTGCCAACCTTTCAGTTTGTAGTCAGTCAAGTGCTTAACCATTTGCACCCTCCAAGAAGTCTAGCAATATCAAAAAAGGAGATGGGAAAGGAGTGGAAGTTAGACTGCTAAACTAACCTGGAAACCTGTCAGAAAATAAATATGCTGAAGAACAGAGGCTCCCACGAGTAAAACACTAATTTTCTTAGTTTAAGAATCCTGAAAACTGAGTCACACATAAAAGAATCATTCTCAGAATGCTGGTCCCAAACCTTATAGGGGACTTCCATTGGGGTGAGGTGGGGATGTGATCACACAGGCCTTAGAATGAGAGAAGGTGGTGGCAAAGTACACAATTAGCCTAACCTCCATCTGAACCAATGTGGGGCATGGAAGCAATGTCATTGGGTTGATAAAAAATACCCATGTACAGGCATGGCAAAAGTTGATGGCTCATGTGACATCTGACAGCACCCTCTGAATGACTCCCCAACAGAGACAGGGCCAGTCCCCAGGTTGTTAAACCTCAACAGACTTTGAAGGGTGTGATCTTTTGGAAGTAGACTGTCAGGTCTGTCTTCCAAGGGTTCATAAGAACCTTTGTTGTTGTTGTTGTTGTTATTTGCCATCGAGTCGGCCCCGACTCATAGCGACCCCTCCCTTGGGTTTCCGAGGCAGTATCACTATGGAAGTAGGAATGCCCAACCGTTAGTCTTCCAAAATTTTAAAAAAGCTTCAGTCAGTGGCAAGTAAAGATTAGATTTCTGTCACATTTTTTATTCTAACTTGTCTTCCGTCTTTCAATTGAACTAGTGAAATAATGAAAAAGTATTCATCAACTCTCGAGGTAGCTACAACTTATATGTGTTGGTGTGGCCAGAATCTGCTCTTTTATGCACTCCAGTGCTAAAACCACACATCTCCTTTGGCCCCATCTACATTGTAAAGAAAACATAAAACCATCACCAACACACAAACACACGCACAATCTCTGAAACTGTCAGCTCAAAACTGGCATCTCTGTCTTCTGCCTAGATCACAATAGTCCAATCGTCACCCAATCATTGAAACAACTTATTATTCGGTAACATTTATTACTTGGATACATTTAGTTGACTTTTTTACCTGGAACATCTGTTACCAAGGACATGACATCATGTTCCTGCTAAGTTTTAATTAAGGAGGAAAAGTCAATGTACACACACAGGCACACAAGTGCATTTTATATTTTTGCTTAGGTCCAACCACACTTCTGCAACCTTTGTCTTCTCAAACGTTGAAAGGTGCAGTCAAGTCGGTTCCAACTCGGCGCCCCTATGCACAACAGAACAAAACACTGCCCAGTCTCATGCCATCCTCACTGTTCACTGCCATGCTCGAGCCCATCATCACAGCCACTGTGTCCATCCACCCCACGGAGGATCTCCCCCTTTTTTTGCTGACACTCCACTTTACCAAGACTAAAACCAAACCAAACTCACTGCCGTTGAGTCACATCCGACTCATAGCAACCCCTCCTTGGGTTTCCGAGGCCGTATCACTAAGGAAGTTGACTGCCCAACCTTCCTTCTGAAGAATGACTAGTGGGTTTGAGCCACCAGTCTTCTGGTTAGCAGTCAAACGTCTTAGGCACTACGCCACCACTTTACCAAGTATATCCTTTTCCAGTACTGGTCCCTTCTGACCAAACTACGAGAGACAAGTCTAGCCATTCTTACTTCTAAGGAGCATTCTGGCTATACTTCTTCCAAGACATATTTACTTGTTCTTCTAACAATCCATGGTACATTCAATAGTCTTTGCCAACACAACTCATATGCATCAATTCTTCTACGATCTTCCTTATTCATTGTCCAGCTCTCACATGCATATGAGGCTACTGAAAATACTATGGCTTGGGTCAGGTATCCCTTAGTCTTCAAAATGATGTCTTTGCTCTTTAACACTTTAAAGAGGTCTTTTGTAGCAGATTTGCCCAATGCAATACATCATTTGATTTCCTGACTGCTGCTATACCAGGGACGTTGACTGTGGATACAAGTAAAATAAATCTCTAGATTGCTCTATTTAATATCCATATTTTCCTACATTATTTTAAACGTCCTATAATCAAGAGCAAATGAAAAATGTAAGAATGAAAACGAATGGAAATAGTTGGAGTGGCGACAGCACTGTTTATTTCAGAGGCAGCTGGGAACTTTCCTTGTTCCTGTGGGTCTCTGTTGCAAATGAGGGCAGTGGCAGTGAAGTCTGGGAAGAAAGGATTGCAGGCCCGTAGCAGGCCCGTCTTTCAGCCCTCTGGGAGACAGAAACACAGCCTCTTTTAAAACTCATCTTCTCTGAGATTTAGGGGTTCTGGAGCTCACAGAATGAAACCTCCCCTTATCTATTAAACAACAATCAGTTTTGATGTTGGCCAGCTTGCTCCTTCTTTCCTTTTCTACTGTGGCTTATCAGCAGCAGTATCTCCATTAAACATTTAGTCAGCAAACACTACAGGGGCCCAGTTCTTCATTGGATGCCTGTTCCCGAGAGTAATAAAAGGAAAAAAAAAACATGTTTCTTGAACATGTAGAGGCAGCACTCAGTGATGGGTGGACAGATACACAAAGACATACAAGGCAGTGCTTTGGAACAATGGGGAGAAAGGCTGGCATCTGACTCCCAGCACACTCTTGCTGACTGTGTGCCCAGTTTCCTATCCTGTCTAGAATTCCATGCCTGTCGTACTAGAGAATTAAATGAGATGATATGTGCAGAGATTCTCAAGTGCTGTTACTTTGCTCATTTATTTCACTTCTGAATCACTTTTGATCTTGATTTCCCCTCCTTTAGGTATAGATAGAACCCTGGCTCCATGACAGAGACAAGCCAGTCCTGCAGGCTCCCTGAAGCCAAAGGTACACTCCCTGGCCCAGCCACAGAGGTCCTCTTCAACAAAGAGTTCTCTAGCCCAACCAGCAGGGCCAACAAAGGTCAAAGACTTCAACCGCACCCACTCTGTGCTGGCCAGAACCTTTCTCAAGTATTTTAAGGTTGCTGCCTATACTTTTCCAAGGTGCTCATTGATTATATACGTGTCTGTTTCAAAGGGTAACAAACAATCTCTTCACAAGTTGAAGCAGTACTCAAGCACAAACCTGTGGCCCAGGATGCCATCCCCTGTAGACAGAGGCTCATACGTACTCCTGGAGCGCCCAGGCTCCCCTGAGGCCGCTATGTAGGCCTTGATAGCCAGAATGTGGTCTCGGCTTTGCCAGACATCCGCCTTCCACAGAAAGCAAACAATCACACACACTGTCAGCTTTCCACTCCTCCCTCCACGTCAGCCCTGGTGACCAGAGAGGGTGGCGGGCAGCAAGCCGGCAAAGGGAAACAGCTACCAGAACAGTGTGTTTGTGTCCAATGTCAAGAACCTGGATTCAGGGCCAACGGGGAAAGAAACACCCTCCTTGTGGCACTCCTTCAGGGCCTCGGATTTGTGGTCAGCTGCTCGTAACTATGGCCAAGAAAGAGGACCCAGGCTGGGCCCCACCTTCCTCCTCCACCTGGGATAGTTACTCAGGACACCATTTGCCGGCAGGAAGAGGGGGCATGCACACAGGCTAAATCCAAACAAAGCCTGGATGTCATAGATGGACTTTCAGTTCAAGACACTGCTTTAAGTACCATTATTATTGCTGAAGAAAGGAAGGAAAGCTTGCATATGTTTAGTGCCCACTGTGTGCTGCATGTGTTGTGGATATCATATCATTTAATCCTTATACAACCTTGCAAAGAAGATATGATTACAGCTACCTTTTAGCTAAGCAAACTGAGGTTCGGAGAAGCTACATAATTTGTGCAAAGTCACACAGCTAGTGTTTCTGAGGAGCCTCTGGACTCCTAGTATTTCATTTCCAGGAATTAAAAGCATACTTTTAGTCTTAATATTACACTGTGTATCAAAAGTACAAGTTTTAAAAATGAAAACACACACTCCCAATGTATGGAAAATGCTCTTTTACTAGACCAAAACTTGGGACACACAGACCCACATGGGCTGCCAAAAGGGCACAAGAGGGCAGAACGTACCCACGGTGTCTCGTTCACCTCACTCCAATCCCCTAAAACTTGCCTCACTGAGCTCTCCTAACAAGTGGCTCTCACAGTGGTTACTGAAAGATGGCACTGCCGTAACTTCATAAGGGAAAGAAACACCTGACAGCTTTCCCTGTCATCCTTCACCTACAACTCCCAAGAATCCAGTGTTAGCAGCTGCTTCCAGGAAGAGTTCCAGGAGTTTCTGACTTGTCCCTCCTGCCTCTACAGCTCCAACACCCTAAGGGGAGAGTCTCACACAAGACAGAACAACTTGCTCCAGCTGCAGACCAGCTCTCACAATCAGGTTGGGTTTCTCCTCCCAGGCCATGTTTTCCAACAGAATCCATTGACACAAGCTCTCCAGAAGCACTGGACACCAACTATTCTGCCTATAAGTACTCACCCTTCTCAGATAGACTGGGTGGCTGACTCCAGGTTCAGTCATGGTCACTACCCACACACCCTTTCATTTATACCAGGCACTGCTAACCATACTAGCCCTTTCTCCCCAGCTTGGCCAGGGACCTGCAATTGGCCTTAAAAAGGTACCACTCCATTGAATTATTAGAAATCTCAATGGGCATGGAGATAACCTGCTCTGATGCCGATGTGAGTCTCTGTCTCAGTGTTCCTGAAACCAAAAGAAAGCAGAGCCATCATCACCCCAAAGGGAGCAATTTGGTCAAGATGTACAGCTGATTTCCTAATCCTGCATCTGGAGGATTCACACTTACCAAGAGGGGTTCAAGAGAAATGGGGAGCTTCACAGCATCTCTAAGATTAACCTCTCTCTTGATCAATTTTGTATCTTATATACTATATTTAGAAGAAGAATGACTATCAGTAGTTTATCAAGAAAATGAATTCTGTTAAAAAAAAATTTTAAGTGTGTGCCAGTGTGAATCTGTCTTTCTATTATCACTTACCACATTTATGACAGATCTGTTGCCCATGTAAGGCTGAGAGTGTCTGCAATAAAGGGGCAAATACCTTCATCATGTTCATCAGTGCTCTTTCAACTGCTACTCTTTTGGGATCTGAGTAAGACTGAATGTCACGCAGAGATTTGCCACACATGAGTTGTATTCTTCCACCCTGCACACCCAGCCTCCTCTCTGTCAATCTTCAAGTCCTGCCTTTTACTCACATCCATCTCTGAGGGCTCCCCGCTAGGAAGTCATCACTGAATAAGTGATGGCAAGAGGGTCATTTCCCCTCTCTTCACTATAATCCCAGGAAGCAATTTTCTCAGTCCACAACCACAAACCCAAAGCCACAAGCTCAAATGCCCATGTGCATCATAAAGACAGCATTTCTGAGTGTGGCCCCGGCCCTGTGGTCAACTCTGGCTGGTGTGTAACTGCTATATGTGAGATGATCTACCCAATCTGAGGGTATGTGTCGGTATTAGCAACCACACGGTGGCCTTGAGGGGCTCCTTTAGCAGCAAGGCCAGAATTCAGAAGGCAAAATTGGCAGAGACCACTTCCTGCTGGTCGCTCACCCAGTATGGAAGAAGATACATCTACAAACCCCAAGACTTCCCAAACATGATAGAACTTGGAGATGCACACACACTCAAAAAGCCCATGGTAACTAAGGGCCTGCATCGCCCTCCTGATATCTTTAGTGGACTGGGGCCACTCCACTGTAGGCAAAGCTACTCCCCACTATCAGTCCAAAATTTCCTTACTTGCTCCAAAATGCTATTCTTCTCTGCTACCGGGGCTTCCGATTCCCACCTCTGGCTGTCTTTCCGAAGGAATCGTGGATACTTCTCACTCTTTCCTTGCCTGAATGCCCCTTTGGTATGAAGTGGAAACCATCTTCAGCCACTGCCTAGCACAGCTGAAGAGAAGGACGCTCCCTGGCTCCCGGACGCACGTCCAGCCAAGATACAGGACTTGGAGAAGGCCTTATAGGAAATGTCCCCAACAAATTCACAACTGGAAGGCCTTTCTCAGTTAGGTTACTGTGTTTCAAGTACCAACAATAACAAAACTGGCTTTTAGGGTATTTAATGTCTCATTTAACTAAGAAATCCTGTTCTAGTAACTTAAAAATAACATCATCACAAATCTGTCTCTCATTAGGTTAGTTACATGGTTAGTTCCAACCAGTGACCAGTCCTATCACTTGTGGGTTCCTTATGGGGGGAGGTGGGGAGAAAAAAAAAAAACCCTGCTATCATAATTACAGACCTCATGTCCTCACACCGTATCATCTAAAGGATACAAGCTTCTCTTCCAAAAGCTTCAACAAAATAGATAAGAAGCTATGCTTTTCCAGAAATCCCTTCAAAATAACTCTTCTATCTCACTGGCTCCAAATGAGTAATTGTCATGCCTCCAGTAATCACTGTGTGTATAAACTGACTGGCTTATGTCAATCATGGTCCGCCTCTGTAGTTGAGAGTGAGTTCAACTCCAGCCAGGTCATAAAACAGACAAGGGGTATGCTTTTGTTAAGAAAAGGGGAGTGGATGCTCAGGAGACACACAATACATGTTCTTTATAGCCTCACAGCATAGCCTCACGGCATTTAAGTAACCTCTGGCCATCTCTGTACAAATGACTCCCAATCTCACAGACTAAGCTGAAAGTATTCAGCAAACCAGTTCTGGGAAAGATGTATTAGCTGCAAGCAGCTACCGGCAGGCTGCAAGCAGCCACCAGCGACCCAAGGGAATTGAGGTCAGGGCCAGGGATGAGAAGACAGCTTCTTCAGAGGCACAAACCAAGGCTTCTATGGCCCAAAGCTTTCATAAGAACTTCACCATTTGGCACCCCTGCGATGATATCATCTACCAAGTACTCCAATGTAAAGGCCCCAGTGCTGGGCATCATCCAACTGCTGGCGGCACTGCCAGACCAAGAGCCACCTTCAGGCTTCTAGAGCAGCACTGGACATAGCCCTGGAGTGAGGGCAACAGAGCCCCCAGTCACAGCAGAAAGCACAGAACCTTCAGTTCACCAGAAAGCCTGAGTCTACCAAGACATTCGAGACTGAGAGGGGATGCAGCAAGGAGGGAAAATGTGCCTCGGCCAGCTAGGCCCAAACAAAAGCTTCCTCAGCTCTCCTGTGGGCAAGGAGCCCAAACCCTCCTCCCAGAACACCCCCAGTTTGAGAAAATGTACAACCTGGCCATTTTCCCAGGTTTAAACCCCAACAGAGAAAATGCTCCAGCTCCTGTACATGTGGTTCTAAATTCCCAAGCTCCTGGTGGGATGGCCTTCACTTCTAAAAAGCCTTAGTTTGTTGCCATTATTTAAGATTAAGAAATTGTTGGGTTGTTTTTTTTTTTTCCTCTCTTTTTTTCCTTTCATTTTTCGTCTGTCCAGAGAAGCCTCCTTCACGACAAAGAAGCATGTCCATAACTGGGCAGCCTTGTCAGTAGTGTACAGGGTGAAGCCTGGCTCCTCTGGCTGTAGGTGGGGCCAGAGCGGGGGGTTTTCGTTCACCTCCTCTGCACAGAACTCTCCACACACTTTGACTGTTGCCCAGCCAGGCCCCCAGTGGTGAATCACAGGAAGCTGGCAGCCCTGCCTTAGGCTCATGGGACAGCTCTGTCATTTTAGCCCACAGCAAAGAAAAGCAGTATCTGTGGAGGTGATGAAAGCCTGCGTCCATCCTACCTGTGTCTGAGGCTGTCAGGGCCACCACTTTGAAGATCTAGGGATTTGCACACAAGGACATCAGTGCATTCTTCTGGCTAGTACTTCTTGAATGCTTACCAGATACTAGGCTAGGTTCAGAAACTAGGGCTAGCAATGAATGAAACCCTCTAGCTATCAATGGAGAGAGCCATGGGTTTGAATCTTCCATAGTCAATGTGACTCCATACATAGCAGGATTAAAAGCTCCACGAATGAAGAACCAGGAAGCTGGAAGATCTCAAAGTCATAAAAGGTCACAATGACCTATGGAATCTGGTAGGGCTAGAATCAGACTGTGAGAGGACCCACCACTGTTGGCCCACAAAAGCCTATGCCCTCTAGGCTTACAAGCTCATTCACTTCTGCTGTATAAAATCCCAAAACCAAGCCCACTGCCACTGAGTTGATTCTGACTCATAGTGACCCTACAGGACAGAGTAGAACTGCTCCACTGGGTTTCTGAGGCTGCAGAAGCAGACTGTCTCAACTTTCTACCAGAGTGGCTGGTGGGTTCCAACCACCAACCTTTTGGTTAGCAGCCCAATACTTTAACCACAGCACCAACAGAGCTCCTCTGCTGTATAGGGAAGGGAAAGTAATAACACCAATTACCACATTCATTAAAAACGAAAATCGGGCTTATGTTTATTCAATAGGGCATTTTCCGTTTCTACTTTGGGATGGCCCTCAATCCTTATAAACACAGGCACAGAATAAAAATTTCTAGTTCAAAATAGGATTTCACAGCTCTCCTCCATCCTGCTTCTAGCTACTATGACTATATTTATTGGAGTTACACAGCTTTTCACCTGTATCATTTCATCCTCACAGCCACTTTATGATCTGGAAGCTATTCTCCACCCCATGTGATAAATGAAAATACTGAAATTTACAGAGAGGTTAGTTTTTGAACACCAGAAAAGAGAAAATACAGTTCATCACTTTTAAGTATGCTTATGGTAACTAAGGGCAGAAAATTTTCAATTGTGCCTGTCCTGGAAATTTAGTGACTCAAACTTACTGCCTTCTACTTACTATCTCGAAGCAGAGAAGCTCGACAACCCACCTGTGAAACTGCACCTCTCCACAAACGAAAGAGAGAAGGAGCAGGCTAACATTCACTGGGCAGCCACATGCTAGCCTCTTAATGCATTTTTAAGAGCATCTCTGTAAGTTGGATGCTTGATATCTCCCATCTTCCAAAGAAGAAATCTGAGGCCCAGAGAAGAGAAGGAGCAGGGAAAGGTACCTTCGCTCATGGCTGCAAAAAACCAACTAAGAGGTCAGACTCTAAGGGTTGCATCACTTTGACCACCTAGCCCATCTGGAACCCCACTGGAGGAGACACCAGGGCAGAGTGAGGATGCAGGAATGGTGAAAACTCATCTCCCTCATCCCAAATCCAATCCCAAGTTCACTGGAGGCACTATTTTTGAGCATGTCATGACTTGTTACTTCCCTGTCTGTGTTTGAGGTTGGTATTTGATTATTCCCACAGGACACACTGAAAGCATAAATCACTAAAAATAATGATAGCTACAAAGTACTTAGGAAGTTGGATGAATAATGCATTTAGAAACAAAAATAATTTTCCCTCTCATTCTTTCTCCATTTTTTCTAAAGTTGTGTACTCTATCCACTTTTTTTTTTTTGGGGGGGGGGGGCCTTGTCTACTTTTCATTCATCCTCTAATGTTTTATACTCAAAGAAGAAAAGGCATATCCTTCCAAGCCACTCTGTGGATAAACAATACATCACATTTGGGACACTAGCTCCTTAGGACTACCGTCTGCTATCTAGGATGAAGGCCGGGACACAGCAACCACAGGCAGCACAGTTCTCAGAACCTAGCCAGGACTGGTCACTGCCAACCAAGTACTTCAAAGAATTACCTACTTCACCATAACTAGTAAAACTCCAAGAGAAGACCATCATTCACAGTGGAATTTTTCTTGGAGCCTAGGAGTTTTGTTGTTGTGGTTTGGTTTTTAATGCATTTTATTGAAATATAACTTATGTACAGTGAAATGTACAAAACTAAAGTGACATGGGTTAATGCATTTTTTTGGGGGGGGAGGTGTTCCCTCCCCTCCCCTCCCACCCCTGGCAACCAACAAAGAAAGTTTCCCTCCATATACAAACCTTTTCTTGACCCTCCACAACAACGAACTTATATTACGTATGACCTTCTGTGATTGACTTATTTCACTCAGCATAATGTCCTCCAAGTTCATCTATATTATGCAGTGTTTTGCAGACTACATTATTCTTTAGTGCTGCGTTGCGTTCCATTATGTGTATGTATCATAGTTTGGTCATCCTCTCTTCCACTATAAATCTTAGAGATAAGTCCCTTGCCAGATACATAATTATAGGCAAATATGAATTTGTTGCTGTCATTTTTGTTATGTGCTTTTTCATGGTGTCGATTTCTTTGTTCCATATAATTTTCTATGCTGAGTTCATTTTGTTTATGAATCATGTTATCACTTCCTTCATTGTTATTGTGTTAGTGTTTGCTGAGTATTTTTGCTGGTCCTCTTCTTTATGTAAAGGTTTATCATTTTTCTTTGAGATTGCCCTGTGATTTCTAGTTTTCTTCTCAAGTTTAGAACAGTCCATTCTATCGTGTAGTTGTCTTGACTTCCCTACCAGCTAGAAGTTCTGAAACAACACAGTTTTTTTTTTTCCTTCTTTTTGTTTTGTAGTTGTCCTCATTCGTCAATTGATATCTTTGGTTCCCTGTTTACAATCTTGTAGGCTTATTTACTTTGGATACTTCCATAGCTGGTTTGGTTTCTGGGTTATATCATCATGTGTGTTAATGGTCAGTTATTGTTGGCTGTTGTTGCTTCTCTGTCCAAAGGGCTCCCTTTAGCATCTCTTGTAAGGTTGGTCTGGTTTTAACAAATTCTCTTAATTTCTGCTTATCTGGAAATGTCCTAATTTGACCATCATATTTGAGGGACAATTTTGCTGGGTACATAATTCTTGGTTGGAAATTTTTCTCTTTCAGAGTTTTATTTATACCATCCCATTGTCTTCTCACCTACATGGTTTCTGCCGAGAAATCCGAGCTTAGTCTTATTGGTTGCCCTTTGTAGATAACCTTTTGTTTTTCCCATGCCGCTCTCATGATTCTTTCTTTGTCTTTGGTTTTGGTGAGCTTGATGATGATATGTTTGGGTGATTTTCTTTTAGGGTCTACCCTATTTGGGGTTCAAGGACTTCCTGAATGGATATATTCTCATCTTTCATCATACCAAGAAAATTCTCTTCCAACAAATCTTCAACAATTTTCTCTGTGGTTTTATTAGCCTCTTCCTGTTCTGGAATTCCGATTACACATATGTTATTCCTTTTGACGGTATCCCACATGAACCTTAGGCTTTCTTCATTTTGTTTTGATCTTGTCTCTGATTTATCCCTTTGCAAAGAAGTGTGCAGGTATTTGACTTCAATCTCCCTATTCTGTTTTTCATTGATTCAATTCTGCTCGTTTGCCCAATGTCTTATCTATTTCTGAAAATTTATTATTAATCTTCTGGGTTTCTATGTGTAGATTTTGTATCATTTCTAATTTTTCATTTATTTTGTCATTTTGTTCTTGTATTGTCTTTTGAAATTGTTCCAGGGTTTTCTCTCTGTTTTCCTTGATCTCTCAATTCGCTGAAGATACCTATATATAATTCTTTTGAATTCCTTATCAGGGAGTTCCAATGCTGTGTCTTCCTAAGGATGTGTTTTGGGTCTGTATCCTAGTCCCTTGTTTCTCCTGCTTTATCTTGCTTTTTTGTGTGGACTGTGATGCTCTGTTGTCTCCAAGGCATTGTGACATTTTTGTGTTTATATTTAATTGGTGATTGTATGTTGGAGTGACTTGCCCACAATTTTCATTTTCTTTGTTTTGTTTGTGTGTTATCTATGCAAGCAGGGTACTGTGCTCCTCTATTCGCTAGTTGACAGCACTTATACACACACCACCTGTCTCCTTTCCTATTGTCAGTCTCTCATATGTCCCTGCCAACCTTGGCAAACAGAACCTATTCTTAAGTCCCTGGAATCTGAATGAGAATGCTATCACTTTAAAATCCAAAATGGTTGCCACTTGTAAAGATTCCAAATGGCTGTGCCCTTGGTCACTTTAAATAACCAAAATGGCCACCACTTGTAAACATTCAAAATGGCTGCACCCTTGGTCACTTTAAATATCCAAAATGGCTGCCATGTGTAAACAATCAAAATGGCTGCACCCTCCAGACAGCGGAAAGTCAACAGCTCAGGTTGTCTCCCTCCTTGCTGTTTCCCTTCCTAGTCATAGGCCACCAGCATAGTTGTCCGTGCAGCCCTTGTTGACCAGGGCTGATCTTTAGGTCATTTCTCAGGTCCCAACACCACTTGGAAATATTCAGGCTGTTGGTCTTGTCAGAGTAGCTGGCAGTCCGCAGCTCTGACCGTCTCCGCACTCACTGTTTGCGTTCAGGTTTTTCCACTAGTCAGGGCCTAATCCACTTCTGCATAGTTCCTTTTAAAGCTCAGGGCTCCCAGATTATCTTCTGTAGCTCTGTCAATTGGTTTGTCTTTTCTTTGTCGAAGAGGGTCTGTGTCACTTGTCTGCCTATTCCTCCATCTTGAGCCTTGGAGTTTTAATGTATTATCATGCAAAGGTTCTTCTACCATAAAATATTGCCTTTATAAAAACCTTTACACCTTTTAACTCACTTCCTTAAACAAGTGAGTTAATAATGATTAAATGTTTCCATTTTTTGAGTGCTTATTATGTCCTGAGGTTTTCAGCTGTACTTCTTTATCTTTACAGAAGCCTTCTAATATAGGCACTACTATCCAACCCATTTTACAGATGAGAAAACTGAAATCTGGAGACACTTTAAGTCCAGTTTCAGAAAATACTCATCCACATTCGAATGGATTACACCGCCTCTGACTGTGTAGACAGACACACAAAGACACTTTCAGCTATCCTACAGGCACTATTTTTCATAAAGATTGGGTTTTGAGCTGACAAAAAATAAGGGCTGACCAGTTGCAATTTCTTAAAAAACTACTAAGACAAAAATCATCTTACTCTGACCAACTCAAGTGTGGTTAAACATTATTGCTTCCAAATATCTTTGCAAAAAGGAGAGCTTTACAACAACTGGGAATTTTCCTGGCATAACATTTTCTATCTGTGCTATTATGCTCAGTATTTTCACATCATTCTTCAAAACAACCTTCAAGGTAATTTATTTCTCCAGAAAACTGTATTATACTTGATTCTTATTGCAACCCCATATTACTAGTTATATTTTATGGGTTTGTTTTTTTCCCAAAAAAACAGTGTCAGGATTTTGCCTATGGGAGCCAACCTACCAATTCATTTGATTATTCAGCACAATCTGCAATTCTTATAGACAATTTCACAGTTGCAGAAATTTCACAGTACATGTCCATATGTCTATAAACTAAAGAATACAAGTGCATTCAAACCTGACCTGAAAATGATCATGTATTTTTTACTCAATTCTTCAGACCATGCTAGGTCACTTGTAAGGTGGTGGTGGTGGTGGTGGTGGTGGTGGTGGCAGCAGCGGCGGCGGCTGTTAGGTGCCACTGACTCCATTTTCAGCTCAGACCAACCCCATGTGACAGGGCAGAAGTGCCTCATATGTTTTTTTTCCTGGCTGTAATCTTTACGGGTCTTCCTCCCACAAAGCCGCTGAGTGGTTTCAAACTACCAACCTTCTGGTTAGCAGCCAACTGCTTAACCATTGCACCACCAAGGCTTTTGCCCACAAGGTTAAATGGCAAAAATTCCTTAGGCCCCCTGAAGCTTGAAAGCCACTTAGAAGTTAGTCATGTTTTCATCCATATTCAGTATATCATGCTTAAACCTGACTTGGGCCCTAAGTTTTACCCATCCTATTCTGGTCTTTTTTCAGTCACAGTTCTCCTGATCTTCGAGGATCAAAGTGACATCCCAACCATCTTCTCACACTCCTTCTAAACATGGATCAAGAAGTTGAGAATTTCTGGCCCAAATAGCCCAGTCTACTTCCAGGGCCCACGCCAACCACTTCTCTGAGTCTGACCTTCGGAGGGGTACCTGTGTCTGGTATGTTCACTCCTTAGATGCAAAGAGTGGCCAAGCGGCAGCTGTTTGGTGTAGAGGAGTGGAGGAGGATTTGCTTGTGCAGTCCAGGGAACCCACATGCCAATCAAGTATAGAAGAGAAGAAGGGCAGTCCCCTACATTTGAACCTGAATTCCCAGTAGGTTTGAAGGTATACTTGTCAAAGTAGAAGGTTAGAATTTTTATTTAAGTTTATTAACTTGATTTATAATTTTTAAGTACTTGAGACACATAGTGTGAGTTTTCACTTGTAATCTTTCTCAGGATCTATTAATGTTAGGGACAGGTCTAGCCACAGTGCCACCACTATAAATGGGATTGAGAGAAGCTTATATAGACTCTCAAAATTCATAAACCAGTATGTCAATACAGACATTAGCAAAATTCTCTATGAAAGAATTTTAAAATAATTTTGAAAAACCTCCAAATCAACTCAGAGAAACAATACATAGAGCTGTGAGGCTCAGTGGATTTAAATAAATCAATTCTTTGGAAGGTACAAGGTGTATCAATCAATGCTTCAACAAGTTTCTGTAACTACTAATCTTCTTCTAATCACTACACGATTCTGCAGACATAGTTTCAATTTCTAAAATTCAATAGGTAGTCAAAAAACTATGATGCTTACTATCAAAACCAAAAGAATCACTAATATGTATACCACAAATGACAATTGGTACCATCCTGGGGTTAAGGATTTAGAAAATTAAAGAAGGGCAAACTCAGCATGGGTGGACCTAAGACCCAAACTTTAGCAGCTATATCTCAAAGAGGGTTTTCGTAATAACTGAAATGCTTTCTACAATGATTAGGGTGTACGTTATGGGAACTTTACTTCTAGATTCAAAAAGGAATTAAAAACATGAATTGGATTGTGCTGTGATTCTGAAGAAAAGGATTTCCTGCAGAGAAACTGCCCATTTCATAAACTACTGTTACAAATGTTCTAATGTCCATACACTGATCATATTCCGCTGTACCCCAAAAGAGATAAACAAAAAGATGTAGGCACATTAATTATGATACATATTTTTCTTCACTACTAGCATCTGTCTTCCAGGAAGATGACAAACCTACTCTGTGACTGAATTTTTATGACTAGAAATTATAAAGGCCAACCACTCTCTCATTTGATCTGCATAGCAAACCATATAACCCCTGCTTAAACCCTTCTCACTATTTCCTAAAGCAGAAGTATAGTTCACCTTTGTAGGACTATTAGAAAATATTCTCTTAAAAATAGAGTTAAAATTTGACTCCCCCTTAAGATATTCCTACTATCGAACCCACCAGCTGCTCAATAGGAAAAAGATGAGACAGATGACTTCCATAAAGATTTACAGCCTTGGAAACCCCATGGGGCAGTTCTACTCTGTCCTATAGAGTCGCTATGAGTCTGAGTCAACTCGATGGCAGTAGGTTTAGTTTTTTTATAGGACAAATCTGCTTCCTCTTGCCCCATGAGAGTTTTTCAATGGCTACTCTGGCGGTGTACATGGTTAAGCACTTGACCTCCTACTGAAAGGTCACAAGTTTAAACCCACCCAGAGACACCTCAGATAAAAGGCCTGGTGATCTGCTTCCGAAAGGTCATAGCCTTGACAACCCTTCAGAGCACAGTCTACTCAGCATACACGGGTTGCCATGATGACGATGCCATTGCAGAGTCTAAAATAATTAACAACATAGCATCCAAAGAGCCAGGAGAGAGTCTTTCAGATATTTTTAAATAACTCTCATGTCTTTGCTGAGTCTTTCAGAGCTGGGCCAAATATCCCCAATTCTTTCAATGTACTTTGCTGCTGTTGTTACATATGGTTTCTTATTCTCTTTACTTCCTAGGTTGTTTTCCTCTGAATAGGATCTACAATGTCTACGTTCTCTTTAAGATGCTTTCTTTTGTGTACTCTTGTAACCCCAACACATAAAAAGGGACCTGACATACAGACTTTACAGGAGGGAAGGAAAACAGGAAAAAGAATACTCAACCCAAGTATAGTCAAGTATGGTGATGGTCCTCTCTCAATGCAGTTCAACATGAAATTTACTTTTGCAGAAGCCATGCTTATAAACTGAACTTGGATCTCATGTTGTTGTTAGGTGCCATTCAGTCAGCTCTGACTCATAGCAACCCTATGTACAACAGAATTAAACCTGCCTGGTCCTGTGCCAGCCTCACAATCCTTGCTAAACCTGAGCCCATCATTGCAGCCACTGTATCAATCCATCTTGTTGAAGGCCTTCCCCTCTTTCATTGACCCTCTACTCCACCAAGCATGATATCCTTCTTCAGAGAATGGTCCCTTCTGACAACATGATCAAACAGGTAGGACTGTTGTGTGGGGTACAGGAGACCCCATTCAATGACTGAGATGCAAAACGCAATCAGGAAATTCAATCTTCTTCTTTCCTCCCCATCTACCTTCCCGTTACTGACAGAGAGAAAGCTCCTAAAAGTCCCAATACCATAGGCCACATACAGTCAGTGCTAGCCACTACAGTTTTTATTATCTGTGTTGCATGGCTTATAGCAAAACCAAAGTTCCCCTTCCTACTTAGCAACAAGCCATCTGGAGTCACTTTTTCTCACACACTGATCAACGTGCACCATCTAAGCCACAGGTAAGAAAGAGAAGCCTTTCCTCATTATTACTAAAAACAAAGCCACCGACTAATTTCACATTCAGACTTATAATCCTTCATCCAAGCACCTTCAGAAATGCCAAGACCCTGAGGGAAGTCAAGTTTCCTCGAATGTACAGTGGCTGAGCACACCCAGGGTTTTGAGATGACTAATAATGGAAATGCACTACAAACAAGGAATATTAAAGACCTTAGAAAGCCTCTAAGGGAAAGGGGAAAACAAAACAAAACAAAAAAAACCCTCACAATTCAGTGGAGAGAGAAGCAGTTCTCTGGCAAACAGAAAAATATAGGTGAAAATGTTAGGCACTGGCAACTTTTGTTTCCACAGAATCCAGAGGCCAGGTCGGTCCTGTTAGGGAGAAGCCTCCCAGGCTTCTTGCTACCATGGTGTTTTTTCTATCTTGACAATTCACTTCCCCAACAGGCACGCCGCCAACTCAAATGAGACTCAGAGCAGTGAAAAGCCCTTCAGGTAAACAGTGTGATAAGCTAAACTGAAAAACTAGACAATGTTTTTGGACTATGAGGTAGTTGCTATGGAGACAGTTGCTAATTAACTGCTTTCAACCAGGAGAACAAAGGGCTCAGGGCAGGCAGGCCTCTGTATCTCTGAGTGAGCAATGCTTCAAGTCTCATGCAATCGGCACATCGCTCATATCTGGAATACCTGAGACCCGGCTGGCTTTGCTACATGTCTGAAGAAATGACAAAAGTGCATTTTCTTCATCCTGACCTGGATGAATAGCATCTGGCCACCAGTCCTTGTGGGAGAAACAAGCAGCCCACGAGAACGCAGATTCATGAACACCAACTCCTCACCTCCCATGTGCCTGGCACGTTCATAATGGTTATCTTAACCCATATCCAGAGACAAAGCTGAATTATGTAATTGTTTCAAGTAATATTTTTACTTTATATACTTCATTAGAGACAGCAAAATAAAAACCCATTATCTTCAAAGGAATAGATAAATCTCCCCCTTCTTCGTGATTCATCTTCCCTATGTAAAAAAGTGACAAGATATTCCTCAAAAACAAACAACAAAACCTGTAATTGTTCCATATTTCTAAGTCCCGCACACTGCAGACACCCGATAAATAACAGCAAAAAACTTAACTGTAATCTGATTTATCACACTGATGGATTTTCTCCTCCAATGCCTTCCCACTCTGACTTGGCTGCCCAAATGTGGTCTCATCTTTGGAGGTTAAAATTGGTGCCCTGAGACAGAAACGTTCTGTTCTGAAGGGTTGACCTTTTAGCTACATCCTGTTAAAACCAAAGATCCATGTTCCCTTCACAAATCTTTAAACTCATGCATGAAACATAAACAGGCTTGAACGTAATTACCTCTACTGACCAAAGAGTACTGTGAGGGCACTGTCTTTACTCCACATCAACCCAACAGTGCCTTTTCAATCCTATTTCATTCTCTTGACTTATTTCAGCTTACACTCCGTAATGTGTAAGAAAATGCCAGACTCAACCAAGCTATTGTATGATATGGTCTGCCTCCCCAGAACAAAATCAAATGGTTTCACTCTTAAGAAGCTCCCATCAATTATAGAGCCTGTACACAATCCATCTTCATTATCTGAGGCAGAACCTAGGCTATTACGATTATGAATGAAAAACAATTACATGATGCTCAGCTTTACTTAGTGGTGGTGAAGCATCTAAACTTCTTCAGGAAAGTCCAGTGATCTACTGGCATCACTAAAATCCATTGAAGAGAATCGGCTTTGGAGGCAAACAGGCCTGAGTTCAAAGCACAGCTCCAGCTCTACTAACTGCTTCCGTTTTCATGCCTTTGAGTTTCAGTTTCACGTCTACAAAGTGAAGACATTAATACCCGCCTCATAACAGTACTGGGAGAATTCAGTGAATTAAAGTATTTACTACAGTCACTAGCCTATAGTAGTAAGTACTCACAAGATCATACATCTATTAATTTACTAACTTTCATTAAAATATGATCAAACTGCTGGGAGCCCTAGTTTCCACCACCTCCTGAGAAAAGGGAATAAGAGGTTTTTTCAACTGAGTTGGGACCCCTTGGCACCCCACCAAGCACCTTTCCCTCTCCAGAAGGACCTCTCAGCACCACAAACCAGCTAGAACATGAGCAGCTTTCACAGTAATGCAAACTGCAGTATTGGGCCTAATTGTCAAATATGGCCCCAGTTTCTGGAATAAACTGAGTTCTTTCCTCATGAAAGCAAAGAGTTAAATTCTTGCTTTGCAGACAATAGCTTTTTAATAAGGCTTTGCGGCCAAGCTCCTCCCTGCCCGGGTTAAATTTCATCAGCCACTGCTCAGGGGCATCTCAGCTCTTCTCATTTCAATCTCTTCCTTCCTCTGCTTCTTCCAAGCTGTACTTCCAGCAATCCCCAGCTATCCACCCAACCATCCATCCAGACACTCAAAAGAATTTACAGTCACTGTGTCAGGCACAGTGCTGATGCTAAGAACACAAAGATTAAACGACCCAATCTGCAAGGAGCAGCAAGTGGGGGATACATATCAAGGGCACATAAAAATCTATGGAATTAGCCCTGTGCTCAGAGAAGCACACTGTGCCTGAGGGCACAGTAGGGGTCAAGGGAGATCAGATGCCCAACAACACTATTCCCACAGGGAGGTCTACTCCCAACCCAGAGGAACACATCATGGCTCCTGAGGCTCTATTTCCTTTTTGTTCCATCTTTCTCTTTCATTAAGGAGCTCTGGTGGTATAGTTCCTAAGCCATTTGACTGCTAACCAGAAGGTTGGTGGTTCAAACTTACCAGCCACTCTGTGGAAGGAAGACTGGGCAATCTACCTCCATAAAGATTTACTGCCTCGGAAACCCAAGGAGGGTCGCTATGAGTCAGAATCGACTCGATAGCAGTGAGTTTGGTTTTTTTGTTTTCTTCTCTTTTATTACATTCCCTACTTTCCCCATCTACGTGTTAGGTACACGTGTTATGGCAGACAGACGTACTGCCAATTAAAACCAAGGGCCTGGAAGAGACAAGCAGTCCTTTAATCAGCACGAGAATTCTCTGTTTCAAAGGAGCCTTCTTTGACGGATGCTCAACTCTACAACTTGGCTTAATGCACCCGACCCATCCCACTAGCTCTCTCTGGGTCTGTCTCTATTGTAACAGGAACCACAAATGTGTTTCCTGTCAGTCTCTCACACTGGTCTGAGAATTCTCCAAAAGCAAAAACCTTATCAGATTTGCACTTATATTCAGAGTGCCTACCACAGAGTCTAGCAGAGAGCTGCTCAATAAAAGCTTGCTACACTGAAGCCTAGCTGCCTCTGCGTGATAGGGCCAAATCACAAAGCTAAGTGGTGGTACTGGACTGGAACCCAGAGCTCTGACTCCAAGGCTTTTCTTGATTCTTCTGCATTGGGTGATGGTGGGATCTTCTCTAGAGGATACGGTTTAGCCCTGAAGGTGCAGGGCATAATCATCTTCAGGGCTGATGTATTTAAACGGGCTCTCCTGCCTAAAGCCTCTCTCACCTGACAGGTCTGTGGTAAAACTGAGAATATGCTCCTACTGTGAAGTGTATTTAATTATTAGCATCATCCACGTATTTCCCTGGGGTTCCTGAGGCCAAAGATATCAAGAAAAATCCTATGAAAATTTCTGTTTAGTCTTCAAAGAAAAAAATCTCTGTAGTATCTTCCAATGCCCCCTTCCTTCAAAACATTGTATTCTCTATCCCCCTACCTTCATTCTTTACCATATAGGCCTGGAAGTTGGCTGAAAAACATCACTTTGGCGGAGGTTAGGGAAGCAAGGGACTTCAAGAATAACAAATACGGACTACAGGGCTTTCTTTCCAAGTTACAAGCATCATAATGATGTGGGAAGAGCAAAGGATTTAGAGGACTTGGGTCTAGCTCTAGCACTTACTAAACCTGTTAAGGCCACAAGTCCAGTCTCTTAACCTCTCTAAGCCACTTTATTTGTTAAATAGAAATAAATAATAACTCTTCACACCAGAGGTGTTGGATTAAGAGAGTTAATGCCTGAAAAAGCATGTTATAAACTGTAAAACACTGTAGGAGACTTTTAGTAGGTGTTAAAATACATACACACACACACACACACACACACACCTGTTACCAATCTTCAAGGGAACTACAAGTACAACCATAACCTTAAAAGGAGCCAGAATAATTTATGGGATAAAAGCCACAAAACTAGACAACTGCTTGGGAACAATACACATTTAGTCACCTGAATGACTTACTGGAGGCCAAGAATTTTGATAAGTAGTAACTGTTAAAATTATTTAAGAAAATTGCCCTGCACTAGGATGTATGATTGTCAAAAAGCCCCTCAACCTCTCTGTGCCCAGATTGCTCCTCTGTGAAATGAGGATAGTAACAGTAGAGTAGAGCGTCTAGCTCACAGGCTTGTTATGAAGGTTAAATGAGTTTGTATTTGTGAAGCCCTTGGATCAATGTCTAGCATATTTCTAATGTGATAAATAGGAAGACAGTGAGGAAGCAGGGGAAGAAAGGAGAAGAGGGGAGGGAAGGAGGGAGGCAAACATTTATTTCTCACTTTTCCACAACACCTGTTCGATCAGATTGTGACTCCTCCAAGACAGGTCCAAAGACCTAGTATAACACCTCAAACCTCACCTGAGTTAACCTGAGACACCAAGCCTTTGTATCTTTCTAGTCTATGTGACAACAGCAAATAGAATGCCAGCTTTCTTTTTTTCCTTTCTTTCTCTTAGTGGGGAGGTGGGAGAGGAAGAGGGAAAAAGCAGACTGATTCATGGTCTAAGCCTGGATCAGCACTACACAGGCTTCCTCAGAGGCTTCCTCATCTTGGAACTGTACCGCCCCGAGACATCCCTTTCAACATTAATCACCACCTCCACAGAAGTCTGTATGCCTTTTACATAAACAGCATTCAGGGTTACAACACTTGTACCAAAGAAGGAGAAACCATTGCTGATTTTTGTGCCAAGCTCAACTGTAAATACAAGGCCTTTTTTAAATTGGTAATTACAGATGAGAACTTCACTTTTGGCAAATGCGTGGCTAGGCATTTTTGGTTTATATACTTAAGTAAGTACACCCACTACAGGCTCCAATTCTCTTCATGGCAATTACTCAACCATTAGGAACTAAGTACCTACTACATGCAAAGTAGTGCCCTACAGTGGGGCAAGAAAACAGAAATCAAATCCAAGATCCTGAAGAGGACAGTATAACACCAATAAAGTCCCGCCCTAGGGAAGTTTCCAACAGGGCAAGACAACAGAGCACCAAAATACCACGAGTTGAACATCACTAAATGAAATCACAGCAGAGTTCATGAAAAGGTACTAGAGAAGATGAGTACGATTTAAGAGAGAAGAGAGAGAGATAAATCAAGGCATATGACATGGTCAGGAAAGACCTTGTGGAAGTGGAACTGGAACTCTACAAAGACAGGCAGAGAGGGGACTAGCAGAGAGGCAGGCAGACATCACCTCCAATCAACAAACCTTCACGAGGACCTACTATATCCCAGTCACAGAGTGCAGGTGCAGAAGGCAAATATGAGGAAAGCAAAGAGAACAGTGTGGCTACAGTCAGGCCACCAAATCAGTAGGGGAAGATAAGAGGGAATACACTAACTAGTCAGTACCAGCTGCTGTCAACTGCAACTCATGGCAACCCCACATCTGTCAGAACAGAACCGTGCTCCATAGAGTTTCCAAAGCTGATTTTGGGGAAGTAGTCTGCCAGGCCTTTCTTCTGTGGTGCCTGAATTAACAATGAATTAATTATTAATCACTTATTAATATCATTAATAACAGTATTACTTAATTAATTCACCAATTAAGAGTGGGTAAATTCAAACCTCCAATCTATCACTTAGCAGTTGAACACATTAGAGCCTACATTTTACCCAAAGGATTTTAATATCATATTTATGTAAGGACAGGAGTAATTCATCTGGCAGTGGTGAGCAGAATGGTTAGAAGTGATCGGTGTCTGGTGATTGGGACTTTGGTGGTGGAAATGGTAAAGAAAAATGAAGACACAGAAGAGGTTCTAAAAGGACTGGTTAAATGTGTATCTCTCACAATGGTGGGGTTAACCAGGAGTCTTCAAAGAGAAAGACCTTTAAAAAATGGTGGATGGACCACAGTAACACAAAGAAGGAAGCCAGAAGGCAAATGAGAGAAGTCAATGGGTTCCATTTTGAATGTGCAGAGTTTTCTAATGACAAAAGGACATCTATGTCAAAGGGAAATGAGAGCCCTTTGCACAGATATGACACAAAGTTGGCAGACTGCATGAAACCCTAGAAAGAGGAGGAGGATGAAAATAAAACCTTGAAGATAACTACTGATACTGGGGTCAGGAAGAGGTAGAAACACCAGTTTACAAAAAGAGAAAGCACTCAAGATGTAATAGCTACCCAACTGGGTTCAAGGGAGGAGAGACTCTAAGGACAAGTGGGACAGATCAGGGTAAAAATGCTCCACTAACATCAAAGAGTCCAAGGAATGGGAAAAGCACTCTGTCCATGAAGAACCTGCCAATCATCTCTGGGAGCCCTGGTCTGGGACTGAATATATGTAAATCAAGACCCCAAATTGAAATGCAGCCCTCTTCCAATCTGGGTGATTTTTCAGGAGACCATCAGCTAAGAGAAGGACTGATGTGACAGAATTTGAGGGAACAGCAGGGGCACAACATTCTCAACGCAGTCACCTTCCTTCTTCTGGTAAAAGACTAAACCAAAAATCCAACACACTGCCATTGAGTCATCCAACTCACAGCGACCCCTCCTCGGGTTTCCGAGGCAGTATCTCTATGGAAATAGATTGCACAGCCTTCCTTCTGGGGAGTGCCTGGTGGGTTTGAACCCCCAGCCTTCTAGTTAGCAGTCAAATGCCTTAGGTACTACACCACCAGAGCTCCTGGTAAAGGACTAAGCCTAAGATACAACCATCCAAAACACAAGCAAAACCTACCACCATCACCAGCTGCCATTGAGTCAACTCACACTCCAGTGACCGCATGGTTTAATCCCATGAGGTGAACGTGCTCCACAGGGTTTTCAAGGGCTAGTTTTTCAGAAATAAACAGCAGGCCTGTCTTCTAAGGCACCGTGGGGTGTACACAAATTGCCAGACCTTTGCATTAGCAGTTGAGCACTTAACCATGTGCGCCACGCAGGGATAACTTAGCAAAGCACAAAATTTACTGCAGAATTGGCAGTAGGTGTTAAGGGTGTTCACAATTTATTCCCAAAATTTTCAGTAACTCTTGCATGTTTATTTATACATCAAAAACTGCTAAACATCTTAAGTGTTTTGTATTCCTCCATGCCTGCAACTTTTCCTTCTACCCCAAAGCAACACAAGGATTTTGCAATAAAAGACACAATTCAGTGAGACAAACCATGCTGTTTTTCTGAGTTGTTCTCTTCCCTTTTCAATTTAATTCAATAAACATGGAGCACCTGCTATCTGCTATCTCCATACCACCTTTCAAGCTCCCCCAAGCATCTTATCTCAATAAATAGGTTGCTACCCCTCACTTAGTATTTGTAAGAACATCAGAGAAGAAATGCAGTGTGATCTTCTTGCTGTGATAGCCTTTCCCCCATAGTTTCTATGACACTGTGGAAATAAAAAGAAACCCTATGCATGCAGAATTCTCAATCTTAGTTTTGAAGAGTCTCTACAGTCTTCCAGAAATGAGCCCACCAGTGGTTCTCATTTCGCACTATGAATCAGAATGGCCTGGGCAGCTTTTTAAAAATATAAATGCCTGCCACTTCATCAGAGATTCTGCTTCAAATGGCTTGGGACACTGCTGACACTGTTACTATGTTTTTTAAAACTTCTCCATAATTCTAATTGCAGGCAGGGTAGAGAGCAGTGCACTACCAGGTCAGGCTGTGAAAGTACGGGACAGTGTCTTGCGAACTTCAAACTAGGAGTTCTTACTAAAATGCAGGTACTGATCCAGCTGGTCTCCAGTGGGGCCTAAGAATCTGCATTTCCAAAATTCACCTAGGTGATGCTAACATTGCAGGTCCCCTGACCATAACTGCAAGGGCAAGAGCATACAGCAGTGACCAACAAGTTTGAGAATCTGTATTTTTAATTATCTCCCCAGGTGATTCTGACACACTGAAGTTGAGCAGAAGGATAACGGGCTTTGGGATCAGACTGACCTGGGCCCGACCACTTCCTAATTGTGACTATGGCCAAAGTACTTATTCCCTTGGATAAGCCTCCATCTTTGTAAACAAAATGAGACAATAACGTCTCCCCTTGCTGAGGCTGGTGAGATTAGAGGTGTTTACACTGCTGACCCATGCAAGGCAGGTTTCCTTGCCTCATCAGACCCAAACCCATTGCTGTCAACTCATAGCAATCCTATAGGACAGCACAGAACTGTTCCACAGGGTTTCCAAGTCTGTGAATTTCTATGGACACAGACTGACGCATCTTTTTACAGCCTAGGGGCTGGAGGATTTGAACTGCTTGATTTTTTTTTGGTTGACACCACCAGGGTTCCTTTGCCTCAAGTACTAGGTAAAAAGCACCAAGAAATGAGCCTCCCTTTTAAGGAACAGTGACCACTTGAAGACATATGCAGGCACCTGGCCTCTCAGAAGACTTTCCACAGGCTGAGGCCATGGCAGCTGGGCTGATTATGTGTGCTCACACCTGCTCAGCCCTCCCAGTGGGTGGAAGGGGCAACTCAGTTTCAGATGGCCCTGGCCCACAGCCCATTCTGGTCCAGTGGTCTCTGACAGGTAGCCTGGAAGCCACATGAGGAAAAGTCAGGGCTCAGGGGCCCTCCTAGAGAGGAACAGTCAACACCACAGTGTTAGCCCTGGCCCTAACCCAGAGAGGGCCTGCTCTAAGTCCTTAAGGGGGAATAATTCCAGCCCCAATTTATGCAGGACTTCCAACACAGTATATCTGGAGTACCCAAAAGTCTTCAACACCTTGACATTTGATTTTTTTTTAAAACAGGTGTGTGTGTGTGTGTGTGTATTGAAAAAAAAAAAAAAAATCACTGTTGTCAAGTTGATTCCAACTCACAGCAAGCCCCATTGGGTTTCCAAGGCAGTAAATCTTTACAGAAATAGATTGCCCAGTCTTGCTTCCGTGGAGTGGCTGGTAGGTTTGAAGCACCAACCTGCTTGTTAGCAGTCAGATGCCTTGGGTGCTGTGCTACCATGCATGTTGTTATTAGGTGCCGCTGAATTGATTCTGACTCATAGTGACCCTACGTACAAGAGAACAAAACACTGTCCAGTCCTGTGCCATCCAACAATCCTTGCTATGCTTGAGCCCATCATTTCAGCTACTGTATCAATCCATCTCATTGAGGGTCTTGCCATTTTTCTCTGACTCTCTACTTTACCAAGCATGACATCCTTTCTCTAGGGATTGGTCCCTTCTGACCACATGACCAAAACAAGTGAGATGAAGTCAGGCCATTCTTGCTTCTAAGATACATTCTGCACTTGTTCCAGGACAGATTTGTTCATTCTTCTGGCAGTCCATGGTATTTTCAGTATTCTTCACCAACACCACAATTCAAAAGCACAAATTCTTCTTCCATCTTCCTTATTCATTGTCCAGCTTTGCTTTCACACACATGTGAGGCAACTGAGAACACCATGGCTATAAACATACATACATATATATGTATGTTTTAGACACATGTACACACACACATACAAGTTGCTATCAAGTCAATTCTGACTCATGGTGGCCCTATACATGTCAGAGTACAACTGGGCTCCATAGGCTTTAAATGCTGATGTTTCAAAATTTGATTACCAAGCTGTTCTTCTCAGACGCCTCTGGGTAGACTCAAACCGCTAACATTTCAATTAGCAGCCAAGTGTGTTAACCATTTTCACTACTCAGGGACCACTATATACGTGTGTTTGTGAGTGTGTGTGTGTGTGTGTAATATATATGCATTGTCAATTTCTGGAAAGCTCAAACAACGTTTAGAGAGCAATTCTCACTCTTCAGAGTCCACCTGCTATTATTTAAGCTGCTGCACCCAGCCCTATCCATTTGGTCATCAAACAACCACCAGGGGACTGCTGTGCGCATGAGAATACAGAGATGAACATGGCACACACTGGGTCTAGAGAAGCTCATGGCCTGGTGAGAAGAGAAAAAGTCATTAACAAGTATTTCCTAGATACTTAGAATATGCCAAGTGAATCATGTATATGATTTCATTTTACCAACACAATAAACTCAGGAAACAGACTAAGCAACAAAGTAATCTGTCCAAGGTCGTACAGATAAGAAGAAGAGGTAAGATGTGAACTCTGGTTTCCAAGCTCTGCTTCCTTCTCACTGTCCCACAGCTATTTCCTATCACATTTGGTCAAAGGAAACAAAATTTAAGACCAAAGGTCATGACCATTTTATCATAGACCTGTAAGAATGAAATGTCTTCCTCAGTTATCCTATCTAACATTAAAATTGATGCTTTGAAGCAATGCATTTTATAGATACATGGGAGATCTATGAAGAGCATCCTATGTCCTAATGTTTCTGGATGAGGAAGGGCTTCTGAATAGCTACAGTGCAATCACAATGAGAAAGTGAATTTTAAATGTTTGATGCTCAGCAAGACTCTCACCTAGCTCACTCCATCACAGCCCTATCACTGGGCTTGAACAGTAGAGAAGTCATCCAGAATAGCACTCTTTCTATGCATGTTCCACATGCTCACATACTTTCTACCTAACATAGTTCTTACCTCACCATATCAATACATACCTAAAAATGCTTTTGAAAAGAGTGCCAAACTCTATATACCCACAATATACATAAAAAGTGTCAATGTCCTACATATTAGTAAGGCAGTATTCTAATAGGAAAACTGAGCACAATACTAAAAAATTTTAAATAAATAAAACACATTAATATGCATATAAAATTATTCAAGCTTATCTGTAATCATGGGAGCTCTGGTGGCGTAGTGCCTAAGGCACTTGACTGCTAACCAGAAGGCTGGCGATTCAAACCCACCACCAACAACAACATCTGTAATCATAGAAAAGTAAATCAAATTAATAATAAGATATAATTTTCTACCTATCAACACAGCAAAGACATTTAAAATTAAGGAGCTCTAGTAGCACAGTGCCTAAGGTACTTGACTGCTAACCAGAAGGCTGGTGGTTCAAACCCACCAGCCACTCCTCAAAAGGAAGGTTGGGCAATCTACTTCCGTAGTGATACCACCTCGGAAACCCAAGGAGGGGTCGCTATGAGTTGGGGCCAACTTGACGACACAAAACAACAACAACAATAATTCTGGACTGGAAAGATGAGCATTGTCATTACTTTTTTAGCAGAGTGGACAGTGGTAATTTGGCAATATTATCAAAACTCTTGAAGAACATAAAATCCAGTTGCTGGCAAGTTAATTCCAACTCACAGAGACCCCTATGTGTCAGAGTCAACTGCTGCACAGGGCTTTCAATGGTTGATTTTTCAGAAGTAAATTGTCAGGCATTTCTTCTGAGGTGCCTCTGGGTGAACCTATATCACCAGCCCTTTGGTTAGCAGGCAAGCACATCAAAGAGTATAAGCTACCTTTAGGACATGCCAAGTGAATCATGTATATTATTTCGTTTTAACGACACATTCCACTTCTTGGAATTTGTCCTAAAGAAATAATCAGGTATTACTTAAGGATGTTCCCTAAAGTTACTTGTGGAAGGAAACAAAAAAACCCACTATTACTACTCAAAAGTAGGAGACTAACTGAACAGAATATGATATAAATAGAATTCCATTCAATGTTCCCAATTATCAATTATGTAGGAAAAAAAAAAACATAACATTAAAAAAAAAAACCTGCTTGAATATATAACAAAATATTAAGTGATTAATTTCCAAGTGATAGGAATTTGATTTTCATTGCTTATGCTTTTCAATTTTTCCTAATCTTATAATCAAGGAAAGAAACATTAAATATGAATGCATATTTTAAATCTAGCTATTCCAAATCACAATTTTCACTATGAGAGAATTAGTTATATATAATTAACCATTGATTTAGCACTTAAACCATATTTCTAAAATTATATGGGATGCTTTAAGTATTTTCTAATTTGCTCTGTTGTTCAGCTAAAAGCTGATGTTCTGAAACCAGGCCTCTGACACGCAGGGCAGTGGGGTCCCGAAAACAATTCCATATTTACACTTCACTGACCATCACATGAACCTAGATATACACAGGTTTACATCAAAGAAAGCAAACTAAGGAAAAAAGATACATTTTCAAGACTTGCCTATGTGTTTATGTCTAGGTCAAAACTTTCTTCATACTATTATATAGTCCACTTTGTCATTTCCCCCTTTCTTTTCCTTCTCTTGTTACTCACGGACTGTCTTGAGAACCCCCTCCCATCATCTGATGGGTCAGTGACAGTTACCTAGGAAGAATGCCCCAGAGCAAAGAAGCACTATTTATCTACCAACCCAAGCTTGAGGGAAATCTCCCTTAAAAACACTCACTTTTGTCCTATATTTCTATACTCACCAGATAACTTTCTAATCGTGAGGTGATCTCAAGTGTCCCTATGCACCTGGAGGGGTGCCCAAACACATGCCGAAAGTCCATTACCTGCAGCCTGATCTCCCATGCTGAGAGTCACTGCTAAGTGCCCAAATACCCTTAGTTTCAGGGAGCAGTAGAGTCCATGTCTAGCTAATTGTTTCTTTGATAGTCTTGTTATACTCGTGTCTTTTGAGTTTTGGTAATTACAGGCTGTTGTTCATTCAGAATTTCTGGTTTGACATGTTCTGAGTATAATAAACATTTACCTATGTCCTATAAATAAGTGAGGCACTTGCTCTGTGCTTTTTCTTGCCTCCCTACAGTCACTGAGCTTTATTTTGTCCATTAATAAGGAAGCATTTTCTCCTACTTGCCCATAGTTTTCTTGTAAGAACTTGTATCTCAAATACAAAAAAATATACATGATGAGAGAGTTTGTTTACACTGGTCCCAAATCTCTATGAAAAGGGTCTCTCCTTGAGGCTGATACTCACTGACACCTAAACTTTCCTGATCTACCTAAGATATTCCATTCCCTATTCCTATCAATGGTTGGAGCCAGGGAAGTCTACTGATGAGGCATCTCAGTCACAAGAAACCTCTGTAAGGAGCACCTGCCCAGCCCTGAAACTGACAAGGCCCTTATCCATCAGTGCTTCTCAGAGACACTCCAGTATGGCCAGGACCTTCCATCAGACCAGAAATTCGTCTTCAAAAGCTTAGACTGTTGAGAGCAACTCACATGATAACAATCAGGCGTCCTCCCACACAGGTGATAAAAGAATGCAGAAGACCAAAGACTGGGAGACACCAGGTACTTCTGGTTGATAAGAGTTTTGCACAGAAGCCCTATAAGAGTCAAAATGAATTTGTGTTCTTAAAACATAGACCAAGCTGAGTAGCAACTGGTGTCTTAAAAGGTTGCCATATAAGGTACAACTATTGGTCTTTCCTTGTCTGGAGCAAAGAAGAATGAAGGAAAGCAAAGACACATGGAGACAATTAGTCCAATGGACTAGTGGACCACATGAAACTCAGCTTCCA
The DNA here is from genome assembly GCF_000298275.1 of Orycteropus afer afer. Lineage (NCBI taxonomy): Eukaryota > Metazoa > Chordata > Mammalia > Tubulidentata > Orycteropodidae > Orycteropus > Orycteropus afer. The sequence goes on along the minus strand of NW_006921601.1, from coordinate 10,279,431 downwards.
CTATCCTGAGAACAGAAGAACTAGATAGTACCTGGCTAACACTAACAACTACTCTGAAAGGGATCACAAATGCAGATCCTGGGTACACTGGAATAAAATATCAAGTGGAACAAATATCAAAATCATGAAAAAGACCAGGCTTCTGGCCTGACAGAGACTGGTGAAACCCCCTGAGACTATGGCCCTTGTTGTTGTTGTTGTTATGTGCCGTCGAGTTGGCCCCGACTCATAGCGACCCCTCCTTGGGTTTCTGAGGCAGTATCACTACGGAAGTAGGATTGCCCAACCTTCCTTCCGAGGAGTGGCTGGTGGGTTTGAACCACCAGCCGTCTGGTTAGCAGGCAAGTGTCTTAGCCACTATGCTACCAGAGCTCCTACTATGGCCCTTAGCACCCTTCAAACCTGGAACTAAACTCACTCCCCTGGCTCCACTTTCTCCCAAACAGAAAGGCCTATGAGGTAAAGAATAACACCAGGGAGGTACCCACTCCTTAGAACAATCAAACATTAAGAGATCAAAAGGGCAGCACTTGCCCAGGGATAAAGCTCAGAAGGCAGAAATGAACAGCAAAGGTCAAAGGGAAATGGTAACCACAGGGAAGAAGTAGGAAGAGTGTTGTTATATCACGGATTGCAATCACTGACGTGAAACAAAATGTCTATGAACTGTTGAATGGAAAAACAATTTACTGTAAACTTTCACCCAAATGACAATATAAAGCTAATAATAACACCATACAGACCAAACTTAGGCTGTTCTCTGAAGGTTATAAATGAGAGAAACCAAAGCCTGGCACTTCTTAGGCATGAAACCCAAACAAAAGACCCACTAAGAGACTAGTTATCCCTAGAAAAGGTTCTCTATGTTGTTGTTGTTATGTGCCATCGAGTCATCCCTGACTCATAGTGACCCCTCCTTGGGTTTCCGAGGCAGTATCACTACGGAAGTAGGATTGCCC
>NW_006921601.1:10274223-10274745 GCF_000298275.1 Orycteropus afer afer | reverse complement strand
ATGTTTACCTGTGTTTTATTGACTATGCAAAAGCATTTGATTGTGTGGCTCATAACAAATTGTGGATAACATTGAGAAGAATGGGAATTCCAGAACACTTCATTGTACTCATAACAAACCTGTACATAGACCAGGAGGCTGTCGCTCAAACAGACCAAGGGGATACTGCATGGTTTAAAATCAGGAAAAGAGTGCAACAGGGTTGTATCCTTTCACCATACTTACTCAACTTGTATGCTGAGCAAATAATCTGAGAAGCTGGACTATATGAAGAAGAATGTGGCATCAATATTGCAGGAAGACTCATTAACAACCTGCAATACACAGATGACACAACTGTGTTTGCTGAAAATGAGGATAACTTGAAGCACTTACTGATGAAGATTAAAGACTACAGTCTGCAGTATGGATTTGTTGTTGTTGTTGTTGTTGTTGTTGTTGTTATGTGCCCTCGAGTCAGCCCTGACTCATAGCGACCCCTCCTTGGGTTTCTGAGGCAGTATCACTATGGAAGTAGGATTG
>NW_006921601.1:10234361-10273823 GCF_000298275.1 Orycteropus afer afer | reverse complement strand
TTGAAAGAACTAACACGTCTGTCCTGGAAGAAATACAGCCAGGATGCTCCTTGGAAGTGAGATGGCCAGACTTCGTCTGACCTACTGTGGTCATGTTGTCAGAAGGGACCATTCCCTGCAGAAGGATATCATGCTTGGTAAAGTGGAGGGTCAGTGAAAAAGGGGAAGGCCCTCAACGAGATGGACTCGCACAGTGGCTGCAACTATGGGCTCAGGTACAGCAGGGATCGTGAGGCTGGCACAGGACTGGGCAGTGTTTCGCTCTGTTGCACATAAAGTCACTATGAGTTGGAGACAACTTGACGGCACCTAACAACAACACTGGCCAAGTCAGTAAAAGTTTAAATCAGTAAATGAATATATACAAATGGTTTCTTTTTAAGTCCTGATTTATCTGGGATTCCTCAATGTTGGGGATGTGCAAGAAGCATAACCTGGAGAAAATAAGGGTTTCCTTACTTAATTCCCTTTGCAGTGGTCAATAATATCAAAAGCCACCAAAACAACACTGTTTTATAGAATTACATAAATTCTCTCTCCTCAACACAACTCAGAAAGGTAGGTACCATCATTCCCATCTTACAAATTTAGAGTATTGTTTATTGAGAATCTACTATGCCCACAGGCAATTGAGATGAAGCTAAGTTAGCAGCCACCAAGGAGTTTACACCACCTAGTAACAAAAGAACACAAGCTCCAAGAGATATATAGGTATTCCCTGACTTACAACAGGGCTCCATCCTGAGGACTCTGTCAAAAGTTGGTTCTGCCTTAAATAGAATACTGTACTCATTTTTTTAAAAATCATTATTAATCCCTTTTATGTGCAGTATCTTTGTAAATTCAATCTATTTTTCTATGAGGGTTGAATATATTTTAATAAACACATAAAAGAATATATAAATCATAAAAATGTACTTGGACAATGAAGAATTGTGGTAATAACTCCATGTGTGTAAGGTTCTGGGTTATCCCTGGCAATGGGGATGGTATTCTAGTTTTTTCTTTTTTCCTTCATATTTTTTGAGGTAATATTTCACTACTTGCTGAATCTGCCTACTGACTTTCAGCAAAACAATTCGGCATTTAGGTCCATGTTTTCAAGCAATGGAAGCCCCTGACTTATTTTAGAAAACTAAATCTATACAGTGCTTTGAACAGTAAATCATTAAACTGACATCTGTGACAAAATATTTGAGAATAAGAACATCTGCAAATTTCACACTGCAACTTTTTAAGAGTACATATAATATTGCTAACAATAAAATGTACAAAAAAATGTTAGGCCACAAAGAACACTTGATAAATTTTAAAACATTGAGATACTACAAAGCATCTTCTCAGATCACAATGCTGTAAAATTAGAGATCAACAGGAAGATCAAAGAAAAAAAATCAAATACATAGAAACTCAGTTAACATCCTGCTTAAAAACTACTGGGTAATAGAAGGAATACGCAAAATTCCTTGACTCAAAAGAGAATGAAAACATAACATACCAGAAATCTTTGGGAAAAAGCAAATGCAGTGCTCAAAGGACAATTTATAGCCATAAATGCACACACCAAAAAAGAAAGAACCAAAATCAACATCTTAACCAACATCTCCAACAATTAGAAAACGAGGGAAAAAGAAAATAAAGCCTACAGTCATCAGCAGAAAGGAAATAATAAAAACTAGAAGTTTGTTCTTTGAAAGGATTAATAAAACTGACAAACCACTGGCAAATTTAACAAAAGAAAAGAAGCAAGTAACATGAATAAGAAATGAAATAGGGAATATCACAACAGAGCCCACTGAAATTTAAAAAGAAAAAAAAGGTAATAAAACAAAATACTATGAAGAACTATACTGCAACTAATTTGAAAACCTAGAAGAAATGGGAAAATTTCTAAAAACGCACTACCCATCCAAACACAATCTGAAGTAGAAAATTTGAACAGATCCATCACACAAGCAGAAACTGAACAGGTCATAAGAATCATTCTCAATAAAACAAAGTCCTGGCCCAGACAGTCTCACTGGCGAATTCTACTAAACATTTAGAGAAGCGCTCACACCAATTCTACACAAATTATTCCACAACATAGAAAAGGATGGAATACTACTGAATTCATTCTATGAAGCAAGCTTAACCCTGATACCAAAACCAGGCAAAACCAAACCAAACCAAACTCATGCTGTTGATTCCAACTCATAGCAACCCCTCCTTGGGTTTCCAAGGTGGTATCTCTACAGAAGCAAACTGTCCAGTCTTCCTTCACAGAGTGGCTGGTGGGTTTGAACTGCCAGCCTTCCAGTTAGCAGTCAAATGCCTTAGGCACTATACCACTAGAGCTCCCAGGCAAAGACATCACCGAAAAAGGAAATTATAGATGAATAACCCTCAAGGACACTGATAGAAAAATTCTCAACAAAATACTAAGCAACAGAATCCAATAACATATTAAAAAAAATAATACACCAAGTGGGATTCATACCAAGTAAGTAAGGATGGCTGAATATTAGAAAAACAATCAATGTAATCCACTACATAAATAAAGGACACATGATCATATTGATTGATGTAAAAAAGACATTTGACCAAAAAAAAAAAAAAAAAGGATTTACTAATAATTCTTGACTTAAAAAAAAAGAAACCAGTAAAATAGAAATAGAAGAGAAATTCTTCAACATAATGAAGGGCATATACACGAAACCAATGGCTAACATTATTCTCAATGACCAAAAATTAACCAAACTCACTGCTGTAGACCCAATTCTGACTCATAGATACCCCTCCCTGGGTTTCCAAGGCAGTATGTCTATAAAAGTAGATTGCCCAGTCTCCCTTCTGAGGAGTGGCTGGTGCGATTGAACCACGAGCCAGCCGTCCGGTTAGCAGTCAAATGCCTTAGGCACTACCAGAGCTCCCTCTCTGCCTCTGGGAGGGCTCATTTTAAGCCTGGCAGAGTGGCAAAACTAACCAACATCAGAGATCTATACACCTGAGAGAGAGTGACCTTCCCCAGAAGATTACTGCTGCTCCAACAGAGATACGCCAGGTGGATGACTTTAACAATCCAGACTTTAAAAGCTGCTACTCAGTTGCTCAGTAGCAAATTCCACCACAGAGTTAACTGCCAGTCTTATTATAGGGAATAACTACTACCAGCTGCCCAACCAAGTTGACACCTATTTGTATGGTCCCACCCTGTAATCTAGTGGGAGTTACAAAGACTATGGCTAGAAAAGCCATACCCTGCAACTCACTACACTGCATATACCATTTACAATAGCCACACAAAAGATGAAGTACTTAGGAATAAATCAAATCAGAGACACAAAAGATCTACACAAAGAAAACTATAAAACACTACTACAAGAAGCCAAGAGACCTACATATACCATGCTCATCGACTGGAAGACTTAACACTGTAAAAAATGACAATACTACCCACAGCCATCTACAGATATAATGTAATCCCAATCTAAATTCCATCATCATTCTAAAAAGATATGGAAAAACTAATCACCACCTTTATATGGAAAGGAAAGAGACCCAGGATAAGCAAAAAGCTAACTACTAAAGAGGAAGAACAAAGTAGGAGGCTTCAGACTCCCTGATCTCAAAACCTACTATACAGTCACAATGGTCAAAAGAGCCTCTTATTGGTACAATGACAGACACATAGACCAATACGACAGAATTGAGAACCCAGAAGTAAATCCATCCAGCTAAAACCAAAGGGCTAAAACTTATTAAATGAGGAAGAGACAGTCTCTTTAAGAAATGGTACTGGCAAAACTGGACATCCATTTGCAGAAAAAAGAAACAAGATGCTTGTTTCCCACCATATATAAAAACTAACTCTATATATATCTAAAGCCTAAACATAAAACATAAAACCATACAGATTATCAAAGAAAAAATACAGGTAAACTTAGTCACCCTAATACAGGCATAAATACACTATCAAGCATAACTAAAAATGGACAAACAGTAAATACAAACTAGATAATTAGGACTTCCTAAAAATTAAATACTTATGCACATCAAAAGACTTCACCCAAAGAATGAAAAGAGAATCTACAGTCGGAGAAAAAAATTTGGCAATGACGTATCTGACAAGAAACTGAGCTCTAAAATTTATAGGAAACTTCAACAATAAAAAGACATGAAATCCAATTTAAAAAATGGGTAGAGGACATGAAGAAGAGACATTTCACAAAAGAAGACATTCAGGTGACTAACGAACACATGAAGAAACACTCGTGATCATCATCCACTAAAGAGATCAAATTAAAACAATGAGGTATCATCTCACCCCAGCATTTGTAGCAATGCTCAAAAAACCAGAAAATAACAAATGAGGGTATGGAGAGACTGAAACCTTCATATACTGCTGCTGGGACTGTTAAAATGGTACAAGCACTGTGCAAAGTGGTAGGACACTTCCTGAAGGAGATGGATATAGAAATACCCTATGATCTGTATAATTTCACCCAAATCACAATAAAAAGTTTTTTTAAAAAAAAGAAAGAAAGAAATACTATATGATCCAGCAATCCCACTACTAGCTATATATCCTAGAGAAGTAAGAGCTCAGATACACGCACACCCATACTCATTGCAGTATTATTCACAAGAGCAAAAAGATAGGAAAAACCTCAGTGCCCATCAATGGATGAATGGATAAACCAACTATGGTACATACACACAGTGGAATAATTATACATCACTGAAGAACAATCATCTGCAAAACACCTCATAACATGGATGAACCTAAAGGACATTATGCTGGGTGAAATCAGTCGATCACAAAAGGACAAATATTGTATAAGACCACTGTTGTAAAAAGTTAAGAATAGGTTTACACAGAGAAAGAATTATTCTTTGAAATTACCAGGAGTAGAAGGGGAAAGAAGGATAAATTACTAACTAGAGGGTAAACACATATTAACATGGGTGAAGGAGAAAGCAATATACAGTGTGTGGGGGGAGATCCAGCACAAAATGACCAAGGCAGTGGAAGACACAGGGAGAGCATAAGAGTTAAAGGCAACAAAGGTGAATAATGAGTTGTGGTAAGATGGCGGAATAGGCAGACAAACTACACAGACCCTCTTCAACAAAGGAAAGGGGAACCAATTAACACAGATACAGAAGATAATCCTGGAGCCCTGAGCTTTGAAAGGAAGGATACAGAAGTGGACTAAACTCCAACTAGTAGAAGAACCTGCATGAAAACACTGAAAAAGGAGACACACGGAGCTGCAGTCTGTCAACAATCCTGACTTGATGGCAGGGCACGGACACCTTGGATATTGCCAAGTCATGTTAGGACCTAAGAATTAACCTAAAAATGGGACCTCCTAGACAGGGACTGCACAGAGGACTGCACTGCTGGCTGGTGAACAAAAAGGGAAGCAGTGAAGAAGGAGACAGGCTGAGCTGTGGACTTTTGGCTCTCCAGAGGGTGCAGTCATTTTGAATGTTTACAAGTGATTTGACCATTTTGGATATTTAAAGTGACAGCATTCTTTCAGATTCCAGGGACCTAAGAATAAGCTCCACTTACCAGGGACCGCAAGGACATTCTGAACACAAACAACTGAAAAAGTGCAGGATTTCCTTTGTTGCTTTTATACCCCACACTATCTTGGTGAATGGAGGTATGGCCATCCCTCACTCCCACACACCTTTTGGGGCAGGAATTCCATCCCAGTCTGTGTGCGCTCCCACAGAGCCTGGGTGCCCTGTCCGGATTTATTTTTCCTTTTTTAGTTTGTTTGTTTTTGTCTGTTTTAAAATTATTATTATTCATCCTTTTTATTATTATTCTTTATTCTTTTCTTCCCAGGTTGTAGTTTTCAGCTTTTTCTCTCTTCCTTGTTCCTGGTTCCCATTTTTTTCTTTCTCATGGTTAACCCCATTCCTTGTTTTTCTTTTTGCATTTTTCCCATTTTGTTCTTCATTATCCTCCTACTCTACCTCTTTTCTCTAACTGGCCCCTCCCTAGATACTGCGCTTTTTTTTTTCTTTCCTTTTTTGGTGATTATTCCTGTATGTTTATGTGGTGTCTTTTTTGTCCACTTGCTTTTACTTTTTTGATGGTTTTTCGATTGTCGTTTTTGTCTAACTGAGTGGGAGACAGCAACTGTGCCCATATGACACAACCACATCCGCACCCCCTGCAGCTCCACTTACTGAGTGAGAGCCACCACTCCCTTCTCCACCAACTGGCCAATGATACACGATGACCAAGAAGAGCCTGACTCACCCTTAGCTGCTCTTCACAAACAGTTAACACAGATCTAAATACAACAACATCACACTGTCTCTGAGACAAAAGACCATCACAGCACATACAAAGAAGCAAGATAAAGCAGTAAGAAACAAGGGAGCAGGATAAAGATCCAGAACACATCTCTGAGGAAGATGTAGCACTGGAAGTCCCTGATAAGGAATTCAAAAGAATTATATTTAGGTACCTTCAAAGGGCTGAGAGACAGGTCAAGGAAAACACTAACAAAATTAAGGAAAACACAGAGAAAACCCTAGAACAATTTTGGAAGAAAATACAAGAACAAAATGACAAAATAAATGAAAAATTAGAAATTATTCTATATCTACAGATAGAAATCCAGAGATTAATATTAAATTGTCAGAATTAGGTAAAACACTGAAAGGGCAAAGGAGTGAAATTGATGCAATGGAAGACAGAATTAATGAAACTGAAGACAAATACCTGAATAATTCTTTGGAAAGGCATCAATCAGAAAAAAGAACAAAACAAAATAAAGAAAGCTTAAGGTTCACATGGGGAGCTCTGGTAGCATAGTGCCTAAGGCACTTGACTGCTAACCAGAAGGCTGGCAGTTCAAACCCACCAGTCACTCCTCGGGAGGAAGGTTGGGCAATCTAATTCCGCAGTGACACCACCTCGGAAACCCAAGGAGAGGTCGCTATGAGTCAGGTCTAACTCCATAGCACATAACAACAACAAGGTTCACGTGGGATATAATCAAAAGGAATAACCTATGTGTAATCACAATTACAGAACAGGAAGAGAAAAATAAAACCACTGAGAAAATTGTCCAAGATTTGTTGGAAGAGAACTTTCCTCATATGATGAAAGATGAGACTTTATCTATTCAGGAAGTCCAATGAACCCCAAACAAGACAGATCCAAAAAGAAAATCACCAAGACATATCATCAAACACATCAAAACCAAAGACAAAGACAGAATCCTGAAAGCAGCATAGGAAAAACAAAAAGTTACCCACAAAGGACAACCAGTAAGCATAAGCTCTGATTTCTCAGCAGAAACCATGCAGACAAGAAGGCAATGGGATGGTATATATATAACCTTGAAAGAGAAAAATTTTCAACCAGGAATTATATACCTGGCAAAACTGTCCCTCAAATATGATGGTGAAATTAGGAGATTTCCAGATAAGCAGAAACTAAGGGAATTTGTTAAAACCAGACCAACCTTACAAGAGATACTAAAGGAAGTCCTTCGGACAGAGAACCAAAGAGAGCAAACAACAACCGACCATTAATACACAAGATGACATAAGCCAGAAACCAACACAGTTATGGAAGTATTCAAAGTAAAATAAACTTACAAGATTGTAAACAGTGAACTAGAGACATCAATTGGCAAATGAGGACAACTACAAACCAAAAAAGAGAAAAAAAGCAGTGTGGTTACAGAACTTCTACATGGTGAGGAAGTCAAGAGAGTTGCAAGATAGAATGGACTGTTCTAAACTCGGGGAGAAAATTATAAATCACAGGGTAACCTCAAAGAAAAATGATAAACCTTCACATCACAATAAAAAAGAGGACAAGCACAAATATTTAGCAAATACTAAAACAATAGCAGCAAAGGAAATGATAACACAATTCATAAACATAATGACCTCAGCATAGAAAATTATAAGGAACAAAGAAACCAGGAACATCATGAAAAAACATGTAACAAAATGACAGCAACCAATTCACACTTGTCGATAATTACAAAGGTGAATACTGTTACATATACAATCCCGCAATAACAGTAATAATAATAATTTACAAGTGGGTACACAGAAAGGCACTCAAGTTGAACAAGAGTGGGAAGGTGAATGGGACTACACCCACGAATATCTTTAAGTCTGACAGAGGATATTGCTACCTATGTGCCTACACATGTTGCAAATATGTTCATGATTGTAGTAACACCCACAAATATCTATAAGTCTGACAGAGGATATTGCTACCTATGTGCCTACATATGCTGCAAATATGTTCATGAATGTAGTAGAGCGTACAGGGGCAAAGTAATGGAACAGTCTTAGCCACAAACAAACACTTTGAGGGAATGAATTGCTGGGAATAGAGGCTCAGGACCACAGTCTTAGTCAACACTAAGGTCAACTGGCATAACATAATCCACAAAGAGGATATTCTACATCCTACTTTGGTGAGTGGTAACCGGGGTCTTAAAAGCTTGCCATCTGAGGTCCAACTTGGTCTATCTCATCTGGAGTAAAGAAGAATGAAGAAAATCAAAGACTGGAAACAATTAGTCCAAAAGATTAAGTAACCATGTGAACCCCAGCCTCTACAACCCTAAGACCAGAAGAACTATCTGATGCCCAGCTATCACAGCTGAGGCTACGAGTGCTGACTACTCTGGAAGGGAACACAAAGAAAGTGAAAGGTCCCAAAGAAAGTGGGGAAATGTGGAACAAAACTCAAAATCATAAAAAAGACCAGATTTGCTGGTCTGATGAGGACTGGTGAATTATGGCCCTTAAACACACTTCAAGTCAGGAACTGAATTCAACCCCTATGGCTCAACTTTTACCCAAATAGTAGATAGGCCTGCCCATGAGGAGATGCACTCATTAGAACAATCACCACATTGAACCACCATCACACGATATCAAGAGAGCAGCATTTGTCCAAGAACAGAACTAGGAAGGAAAGAGGGAATGGGAAAGGAGGAGGAAGGGAAGGAATGGGTGTAGGAAGGAAGTGGGAAGTGTTGTTGCATTGTGGGGACTGTAGCTATTGTCACAAAACAGAATGTATATGCACTGTTAAATGGAAAACCAATTTGCTCTGTAAACTTTCACCCAAATCACACACAAAAAAATTTTAACGTACCAAAAAAAAAAAGACAGTTGTTAAGTACAGCTCATCATAACCCTAATACATTGAAAGTCAGAGACTACCTGTACTGATTTTCCCAAGGTAACTTAATCTGAGCGGCACAATAGCCCACATCTTTTTCACATCCAACCCCAAGTATCACAGTCCCCTCAAGCTGGGGAAAAAATGATATCACAAGCTCTGGAGGGTCCACTAAAGTGAGGGCGGGCAGTAAAGGGCAGAACTCCGCACTGGGCTCAGGCTAGCCAACTCCTACAGAGTGCCAGGGACCAGTGCTACTGGCTGCAGTGCAGGCCTTTCTCTTACCCAGCAGCCCAGGGACAGGATTCTGCAGAGGTAATGGGCTGAAACCTGTTGCGCGCGTTCGCTCTCGCTTGCTCTCTCTCTCTCCCTTCTCTTAGGTGGGAAGTTGTCACCAGTAAGTGAGGGATTTAAATAGCAGAGCAGGAGCCTGGGCAGCCCTGGCTTGACACAGGCTGCAAAACAGCTTGAGGTCACAGCCCCCCACAGGGGCGTTACCTTTTCAGCTGAGTCCACTGGGCGGGGCGGGGCTGCAGGGCAGTATCTGTGCACCAGCTGAGATCTGACCAGCACAACTCACACCCCAACTTGGCTCCCAGCCCCGACACTGCTTGCTCCTCTCAGTAAACATCCATGTTGGAGAAGCACAGCCCAAGAGACTCATGGCTTGCGTCTGTTGATGCTAATCAACGAACCTGACTGGAACAGCCATCTGGAGGGGGATGTCAGATATAATGCCACAGTCACCAGCTTCTGGGTTCCCACTGCCCAACTTTTTCTCTCCTGTCTACTTTCTTGCTCTCTCACAAGGCATTCAGAAGATGTTGGCTGCACATCCAAGACCTGAATTTGGGTGGCTTAGGAAAACGTTATAATATAAAATGGGCAGTTTAGGGCAGGGAAGGATAATAAAAGCAACCACAATAATACAATCAGCCACAACTTACTGACAGCTTACCACATGCCAAGTACTGTCTAAGGACTGGATATACCATTTGTTACCTCGTTTAACTGTCACAAAAACCCCATGAGGTACGTTTCATTGTCGCCATTTTAGAGAATGGAAACTAAGGCTTCAAGAAATCAGGGGCATAAAACTAGAGGCTGTCATGCTGGACCTTTCTGACTCTAAAGTGAATGTGCTTCTACATGTAATTTCAAACAGTAATGCAAAGGACCTCAATGTATCACTGCATGTGTCTAAATTACATTAAAGTTGTTTACATCAGACATTAAACCCTGCTCAAGGAAACTTCTAAAATCACTAATCTAGAATTGGATGAATCTAAAACATCATCCTTTTTCATTTTCCAATGTATGTACATTATTCGATGTTTGTTTGTTTTGGTATTAGTAGTCCCTTCTGCAGGTTCATATTCTCAATGCATATGACCCAGAGCACAGGAAAGTCCTTCAAAAAAGTCTGCTGAGCTTTTACTTTAAATATTGACTGACTCTTAAGCTAATCTTCACAACTCTGGAAAAATATCCAGCTACCATATTTAGATGTGTTCATTACACATGTAAATAAGTGTTTCATTTCTACATCTTCTGAAATAAATTTTCTGGATATGCCTAAAATTTAAAATATTTGCTAATCTTATTTACCAAAGCTAATTTATCAATAAGCCATCTCTAAGACAACAGGCTTGTCCAAGATATTTGGAAAATATTTGCCACTCTGGTAAGAATTATAAATCTCTTGCCATCAAAACTGGCTGACATTTAAAATAATTTTATTTACTTAAAAAAATCAAACTTTCACAGGCTTAATATTTTTCTCCAAGGGACAGAATTATTTTATAAAATTAAATGCACATCTTTCTTAATTTTTACAGTCTTTAATTATAAATGAAATATATTGGCTTAAAAACTAACTTTTAAAATCAGACTGCATCAGCCAGTTCAAGCAGAGAAAACTGTTTAGCTAGCTCATGCTTCTCTTTTCCTTTTAACAACTGGGAAAGAAAGACATGCTTTCAACCTCTTCAGGTCTCAATCAATTTAAAATTTAATTAGTCCAAAGAAGAAAACTTCATTCTACACCAACAAAAGTACTGATGTATTTTTACTGAATTATCATCTTAGACAGCTCCGAAACTCCAGGCGTGTACGTGATAACCATCAAGTCACCACTCTTCCTCTAAAGCTTAAAAAGCAAATATAATTCTATAGAGAACTGTCCCCTAAATGAAATATATCACAAGATGGTCGGCAAAATGGACAGATACACAACATATCAATCTCCTATTCAGTAGAAAATTTTGCTCAAATAGGGAAGAAAGTTAGGAGAAAAGAAGCCAAAGACCTAGCTGCTGTGTCCGGATGGCAAAGTCCCTTTATTCCAAAGGACAATGTAGATCTGAAATCCCACTGCCCAGCACTGAGGGCAAGGTGAAGAACTGGATCCCAAGCTGACCTCCAATGTTCTCTACCTAGCAGCCAGTGACTCCTTTAAAACCTAGTGAGATCATACCCTTGCTCTATTCCATACCCACCAGTGACCACCCATTCTAAATGAAAGCCAAAATCCTTAGGGAGGCCTGTAACCAGTAACCAGTTGTGTCGAGTCAATACCAACTCTTGGCAATCCCACGAGTGTCAGAGTAGAACTGTACTCATAAGGTTTCCAATGGCTAATTTTTAGAAAGTAGATCACCAGGGCTTTCTTCCAAGGCACCTCTGAATTAACTCAAACTGCTAACCCTGCTAACTTCAAACCTCAGGGACCCATGGATACCCATAGGGCTCTCCCAAGATTTGCACTTTGACTTCACTGGCTCATCTGCACACTCCCCCATACTGATTATACCCCAACCACGCTGGACTATGGTATAAGACTCTACCACCAGACAGCTACTTGGGTTATTCTCTCAATTCCTCACCTCCTGGTATCAACTTCTTCTATTTCCCTTTCCTGCTTTATTTTTCCCTTTATCACTTTCACCATGTAACGTACTTTATCTTGCCTGTTGTCTGTATCCCCCACTGGAATGTAAGCTCCATGAGGTCAAGAATTCTTGTCTGCTTTTGCTCACAGTTTTATATCATCAGTGCCTAGAACAACATCTGACACAGAGCTGGCCACCTCCACTGTCTGCTGAATGAAGGCAGCACTGTGAACAGTTACGTCATGCTCCAGAGGCCAGGAAACCTTGGCCAGTCCCTCCAAACCAGGGTTACCAGACAGAATACCAATATTGCATGGACATACTTATACTGAAAAAATTATTCTTTATTTACCTGAAACTCAAATTTAACTGGGCATCCTGTGTTTTGGTTTGGTAATATGGCAACTCCTAACTCTAGTGAGAAATTGGTCACTCCAGGCCACACAGTTCTCCTGGAGGAAGAAGCTAAGAATGAGTCTGAAGGTCAAGTGAAAAGCCATTTTCTCTCCTCAGATCCTTTTAGGAGCTCTGGTGGCATAGTGCCTGAGGCATTTGACTGCTAACCAGAAGGCTGGTGGTTCAAACCTACCAGCCATTCCCCAGAAGGAAGACTTGGCAATCTATTTCTGTAGAGATACTGCCTCGGAAACCCAAGGAGAGGTCCCTATGAGTCGGAACCAACTTGACGTCAGTGAGTTGAGGACCCTGGTGATCTAGATAGAAAAATGGGTCAGTGCAGGACTAAGAAAGTTACCTAAGGGAGTGCTCACTTCCACCACCTCTCAAAAAGGAATACTTCTCTTCCTAAACCCCAGTGGTTCATGCTCCCTCCTACCTCTTATGGGGCTGTAAAATCCAGATAGACACAGGGTAAACAAGGACCATCTTCCTCTGCTCCCCTCGCACTCTTGTCTGGGGCCCAAAGCCTTGTGCTCCCATTTCTACTTTCTGGGCCAGAAGACAATTATGTGCCTAAGTTTCTGAGCTCTATACAGAGCTCCCAGAGTAGAACATTTCTCTGATTACTTCTATGTTGCCAGCAGGTCACCTACTGGTAAGTATGTAACTATGTCCCCATGTTACCTGTGAGCGATGGCTAAGCATATCTGAAAACAATTCCGTTCTTAGAATAAAAATAAGTTAGTAAATTATAACATACCCACCCCCACAGAACATCAAAGTTCCTAGATCTAGGTTCTGGGCAGCCATGGCTTTCAGATGTGTACTCCCGGTGATTTTTCCCAGGTTTCCCATCTCCTGGGCCTTTTAATGTGGGAGATCTTGGAGGTAGCCACAACATAGAACTTACCTCAAAGGAGGTACCTAAAGCCTTCTGGGTCATGAGATCTGAGGAGGTAGCCCACCATGAGCCTTATGAGGAAACAGAAAGGGGAGGAAAAGGGGAGGGAATTACCTACATTGAGGTAAAGAATTCAGCCAAAAATGACGATGTAGGTAGGAAGGTCATATATCCTGGTTTGCCTGGGAGAAGCTCAGCTTGCATCTACTTTCCTGGTATAATTATTAACACTGCCCCATTTTAGTCTCTAAAGTGTCCTACTTCAGATGTTAAATTTTATGATGGTCAGAGGCCAAACTGGGAATGACCTCTATGCCCTGGAGCTCAGGATCTGTGAGGCAGGAGGGAACAGCCATGTAGAAGCAGCTGCGACCAGGCCCTGCCAACTCACCCCTAGAACTGGAACTATGAAAAGGGCATCTCTGGGCAGTAGCATCCAATGTGAAAACTGAGGAGGCTGGGCTGATCTCTCCAGATCCCTCTAGCTCTAAATTCTGAGAGAGCAGCTGGGAGAGGTGCTGGCCCTATCCCCCATCAGCCCCCAAAGAGCGCATGCAGGCCCACACGTTCCCCACAGTCCCCAGGCCTGGGCTGCCAACAGCCCCAGGCCTGGCTCAGAAACAACCTCACATTCGGTGTCAAATGACTGAAAACTCAGTCTTTGATCTGACAAAGACAGAGGGCAGGCCCTTCTCCTGACAGGTCCCACCTACTGTCTCTGGGTTTTCTCCACTGTCTTCTCTCTCAACACTCAACCTGGCCCAGAAAGAAAGTTTAAGCAGATTTGGAAAGGGGCTGATTCTCCAGGCTCCCTCTTACCTGACCTCCACCTCTACCTTCCTGACAGGACCAGGGGCTCCAGGCAGCTTGCCACTTTTACCCATCACTCACTACAAGTCTGTACTTCTCAGCTACAAGAGCTACAGTTAGCAGGGTCCAGATAAGCTTTGGCTCAAGTTAAAGGAAGGAGTCAAACTACAATCCAGGGTCTGACCCATTAACTCACCTTAGGGAGACTCAGAATAGAACATCTTAAGACATTCAGGACCTTCTGTAATATCGATGGTCCCACAAAAACACCAAGAACTAACCCTTAAATACTTTGGAACACTTTAGTAGAAACGCATGAATTCAGGCCCCTCTGCTCCAGCATTCTTAAGGTTTCCTGAGACAGAATTACTAAAATGTTCACACTAGCACGAGATGGCACTTGAGGTAATGACTACTGATGGTTCAAATGGGTTCTGTTCTTAGACTTTCTTTCTTTGTTATTGTTGTTGTTGTTAAGTGCCGTCGAGTCAGCCCCGACTCATAGCGACCGCTCCTTGGGTTTCCGAGGCAGTATCACTACGGAAGTAGGATTGCCCAACCTTCCTTTCTTTCTTTACTGCCCTCTTTCTATCTCTTGGTCAATCTCATCCACTTCCAAGGTTTCAACTCCAAACCCTGTGATAATGTCTTCTAAATTGTTCTCAAACCCAAAATGCTGAAAGTTCCAAATGCCTGCTGGGTTCTCTCCCCTGGAGAGCCCCAAAGCACTTCCAACTCCATATAGCTCAAACCAATAACTTCAATCCTACCCTTTAAAATCTGTTCTTTCAAGCTGTATGCTCTCTTTATCTCTATAAATGTCACTGCCACCCACTCAGATGAAAGACCTTCATCTCTTCCCTCTATATCAAGCTCTAAGCAGCCTATTGACCTAAGCTCTAAATCATCTTTCCCATCCTATCCCTACTTTTTGTTCCCATATCCTCTGATCCAGTTCAAGGCCTCTTCATCTCCTGCCTGGAGTACTAGAGTGACCTGACCTCAGCCTCATTTAGGGTCATAAGGCATGCAGGGTAATTCTCCTCAAGCACTAGTTAAATCTTAAACACAATGGTTCCTACTACCTTTCCAGGAGTGTGCTATATACAGAAAATGGTTGAGAAGCCCTGTTTTTCAGTGTTCAAATGCAATTCTCTGTCAGTTCATTCCATAATCTCTTGAACTACCCTTCCCAGTTCGTAAGCCACACCACTCCATCCATCCTTCTAGACATTTCATGCTCTTGCTCTATCAAACTCCTACTGTTCCCAGAATGCTGCATGTTTTAATAGCTCATTGTCTTCAACTCTCTTCCTCTTGCACTTTGTCCATCCTTGAGAAGCAGCTCAGCTCACGTTAACATGGCCTTTACCAGTACGACAGACTTGGGAGGTTTTGAGTCCTGGTTCCATCACTCGGTAGCCATGTATCTGGGACGTTATTATGTGAACTAAACATCCGAGAAGCAGCTCACCTGGTTTTACCAAAGACTGAGGAGGGAAATTCCCCCCATTAGCATATCCTTGGAAAAACCATTGTGAGCCATGTTTTCAAATAAATGCATCTTGGCAGAAAACCTTCTTGCCTAAGTGGTCCACATTTTATAAGTTCTAAAGAAGGAACTACTAGTAACCACACAGGGCAGCTACAGTGCTGATGCAAAGCTTCTGCAGGCACTAAATTTTACAGAGTGTCAGAATTGGGCTCTCACTGTCTCCACCACCAGAGGTTCAAAATACATTCCACAAAGACCAAAGCTACTCAGCCTTGTACTGACCAGGTGGTAAGCTGAGTTTCTCCAGACAGTGCCTATAGAGAGGTGGAGAGGGAGAGAGGGGGACAGGGGGAGAGAGAAAGGGAGAGAGGGAGGGAGGGAGAGAGAGAGAGGGAAAAGCCCTGTCCTTTACACATCTGGTTTAGTAACTTCTGAATTCTGGCCTTTATCACGTGCTTATTCTTTTTTAAAAAATCATCTGGTTTAGGGACATCTGGATTCTGGGACCCAAAGTTAACCACATTTTAAGGAGAACTAGATTCAAATTCACTAAACAGTTTCAGGGACCTACTGTATGCCAGGCACTTTTATCCACATGACCTCATTCAGCCTTTACGTAAATGCTCAGAGACCAGCATTCAGATCCTAGGCTGGTGCTGTCACAGACTGCCACCTTCTCCAACATTTGACATCTGGATCCATTACCATGTTTTGTCCTCTCATTCCATATTCACTACTAAAAGAGGGTTCCATACCTGAGGGAAAAGAGTTATTATTAAAATGACAGCTAACATTTTTTGACCACTTACAATAGGACAAGCACAATGCTAATCATTTTTCAAAATATACAAGAGCTTTGAGATATAATTAACATACCATATAATTTACCCATTTAAAGTGTACAATAGTTTTTAGTATATTCAGTGTTGTGCAAGGATCATCACAATCGATTTTAAAATTTTGATCACTCCAAAAGAAACCCCTTTCCTTTTAGCAGTCATTTCCTGTTTTTCCCTAAACCCTGCATGCTTAAAAATCCACTACCATCAAGTCGATTCCAACTCATAGCAACCCTATAGGACAAAGTATAACAGCCCATAGGATTTCCAAGGCTATAAATCTTTATGGAAGCAGACTGCCTCATCTTTCTCCTGAAGAATGGTTGGGGGGGTTCAAACTGCTGATCTTTTGGTTAGCAGCCAAATGCTTTGAACATTGCCCAGAGACCTCCAGTCTTAAGGCAACCACTACTCTACTTTCTGTCTCTACAGGTTTGCCTAATCTGGGCATTTCATATAAATGGAACCCTACAGTATGCATCCTATTGTGATTAACTTCTTTCACATAGCATAATGTTTTCAAAGTTCATCATATTGTACCATGTATCTGTACTTCATTCCTTTTTTATTGCTGATTTACTATTCCATTGTATGGATATACCCCATTTTATGTATCCATTCATCAGATAATGGACATTTGGGATGATTTTACTTTTGGACTGCTATGAATAATGCTGAGAGCTCTGGAGGTGTAGTGCCTAAGGTATATGACTGCTAACCAGAAGGCTGGCATTTCATACCCACCAACCACTCCTCAGAAAGAAGACTGGGCAATCTACTTCCATAGAAATACCACTTCGGAAACCCAAGGAGGGGTCACTATGAGTCAGAACCGACTTGACAGCGTGAGATGAATAATGCATAATGAATAATGCATAATGCAGCTATGAACATTTATGGACAAGTTTTTGGATAATATATACTTTCATTTTGCTTAGATACACCTTGGAGTGGAATTGCTGGGTCACATTAGTGACTATGCCTCACATTTTGAGGAGCTGAAAGCAGCCACGCCATTTTACATTCCCAGCAGCAACACACAAGGATTCCAGTTTCTGCAAATCGTTGCCGGCACTTGTTTTTATGTCTCTTTTACTACAGCCATCTTGATGGGTGTAAAGTGGTATCTCATTGAGGTTTTACTTGCGTTTCACTGATGACTAACAATGCTGAGCTTCTCTTCATGTACTTATTGACCATTTGTGTATCTTCTTTGATGAAGTGCCTATTCAGATCTTTCACCATTTTTTAATTAGATTATTTGTCCTCTTATTATTGAATTATAAGAATTCTTCCTATTTCTAGACATAAATCCCTTATCAGATTTGCGATTTGAAATTATTTTTCCCATTCTGTGGATTGTCTTTTCATTTCTTAATGGTGTCTTTTGAAGCACAGAAGTTTTTCATTTTGATAAAGTCCAATTTACCTATTTGTTCACTCATGCTCTTGATGTTACTTCTGAGAGAGCTTTGCCTAAACCTAAGATCATAATGATGTACTGCTATGCAGTATTTTCTTCTAATCTATAGTTTCAGCATTTACATTTAGTTCTAAGACTCATTTTGAGCTAATTATTATATATGATGTGAGGAAGGGTTCCAACTTCATTTTTTTTTTGCATGTTGATATCCAACAATTCCAACACTATTTGTTGAAAAAACTATACATCCCCTCCCCACCACTGAATTATCTTAGTACCATTGTCTAAAATCAGTTGACCATAAATGTACGAGTTTATTTTTGGACTCTAAATTCTATTCCATTGTCAAACCTTATGCCAGTACCACACTGGCTTGTTTTCTATAATTTTGTAGGAAGTTTTGAAAGTGAGAAATATGAGTCCTCTAACTCTTTCTCAAGATTGTTTTGGTTATTCTGGGCCCCTTGCACTTCCACATGAATGTCAAGATCAGTTTGCCAAGTGTTTGAATAGATGTTTAAGTAACATACTAATATACTACGGAAACCCAAAAGAGGGAGCAACTACCTTGGCCTATGAAGATTAAAGAAGATTTCTGACAGGAAGGAGTATTTTTTTTATAGGGTCTTGAAGGATGAGTAGGAATTTACGAGGCAGAAAAAGGATGGAAACTGTCACAGACACCAGGTAAAGCTTTTTTTGTTTTTTGTTTTTCAACTATGCCTAGGGCACTTGACTGCTAACCAGAAAGCTGGCGGTTCAAACCCACCAGCCACTCCTTGGAAGGAAGATGGGGGCAATCTACTTCCGTAGTGATACTGCCTCAGAAACCCAAGGAGGGGTCACTATGAGTCGGGTCTGACTTGACAGCACATAACAACAACAACAACAGAACTACTCTGGTAGCATAGTGGCTAAGGCAATTGCCTGCTAACCAGAAGGCTGGCAGTTCAAACCCACCAGCCACTCGTCAGAAAGAAGATGGTGTAATCTACTTCCTTAGTGATACTGCCTCGGAAACCCAAGGAAGGATCACTATGAGTTGAGTCCGACTCAACACATAACAACAACAACAATAACTACAACTCTCCTCCAGACTAGTCAGGCAGCAATGTAGAGACCCTGAATCTAAAGAACCGCAGGTTCTGGTTCTGTCACAGAACTCGAAGGCAGGAGAAAGTCTAGAGCCAAAGTGATTGGGGTTCAAACCATGGCTCCGGCAGTTACTAGTTGTATGACCCTGGGCAATTTTCTGGACTTCACTTTCCTTTTCTGTCATATGGGAAGAATAAGAGTAGCTATTTATAAGATTTGTTATGACATTTAAATGAGTTAATAAATTTTCAGTGTGTAGAACAGTAGTTGGCACATTGCAAACACTAGATAAATTTTCATTATCATTATTTTGAACCCCTGTCACAACACCAGCCCTGGTCACTCCAGGCTTTACTAAGATTCATACATCTCAAAAGGTCCCTATCACAATGCACGTGTTCAACCCACCTGACAATTTCCTCCACCTAACAACTGTTCGTGCTTGCTGTCTAAGGACGTAGGGGACTGAGAGAATGCCTCCTAATACACATGGTTTGCGATCCAAGTAACCTAAATAGCATCTTTCATAATGAGGATCATATCGCCACTGCATTTTGTGTGTTGCTGTGAGACAGAAAATACAAGGGCACCTCTTAGCACAGAGATTGCATTAACAGTTGAATAAACATGCAATCCGATACCGCACATCTGGCATGTCATCATCCCCAATACCTATTCACAGTCCAATACGTTAAAAGCCCTGGCTACTTTATAGGTACAAATGTCTTTATCAGGATATTAACGTGTACCAAACCTCTCTCAATAAAAGCAGTCATAAACAACAATCTCTTCTAAGCTGTCACTGAAGCTACTGTGTGTTCGTAATAGAACCATTCATCTAAGAGACAGGTGCCAAAGCCCATCTCAACACAATAATAGCAAGTCATAGAACACAGAGGCAGACCCTCTGGGAAGAGGGCAGGTTCAGAGTGAGTAATCAGGACCTTTGTAAATGCCTGAAACAAATTCATCTTATTAACGTATGTAAAATATTACCCAGAAGCTGCAAAGCTTTGGGTGATCCATTATATTTCCCCTAGAGCAGTCTCTTGTTAGGTAGCCTAAAAGTTCCAGCTTCTGCAGAGCAAACAATGTCTATGGATTTTGGCTAATGACCAATTTCACTGTGAAAGAAAAAACAAAAACAAAGCTGCAATGCTATAAAATTTTTTTAATAACTGAATGCCCTGGGCAGTAGGATTCACCATCACATCTTTGAGGCTGTGCTGAAAGGGCAATGGGAAAGAGGTGTATATTCATACTGGAGGACGCTTTAAAGAAATAATATCCACATGAACTTCAAAGAATAAACTTGATTTCATTGTTTACCTGGAATTGAAGCATCTGATAGAAGAGAAGGTGGGCAGATTTAATAACCTGCAGGATGTGCATCACATGGAAACATCAAGCAAAGAACCCATACCTGGGGTTAAACATGATTAATGATTGTAACCAAATGAGAATGTGTAACACACTGTAAAGTACCCAGAGTGCTTTCATACTCTAAAGCCCACCCACCCTGCCCAAAGGCAGGGCAAGTACAACCAAGTTCCTTGCCAGCAATCTGTTACAAAGAATAACACAGTCACCAAAAAAAACCATTTTTAAAACAGGCCCCCAACCCTCCAGAAATAAACCATCTCCACTCTCAAGTTAAATGATAAACACTGGCTTGGCAGAGATGTAGATCCTGTTAGAGCAGCACATGTGCTGTGTTTGGGCATTTTCCTCTATCTCTAACGTTATCATTTTCCCGTAATACATGAATAGTAGAATAATGCAACTGTTAGCCTGGACAGCTGACTGACAGATCCAAGTGGCTGGAGAACTAACTCCCTGACCGATGTCCTAAGGCCTATAATAAGAACACCCTGTTCTGCTTCCCAGCCCAGTGCTGTGACCACCTGTCCTCTGAGCGTGGCGCCCCCGTGACCCACACATGGACAGGAGAGCCCTCTGGCACCAGCTCCTCTCTGAGCACTACAATGCTACCCACCCCGACCCTTTAGTAGTTCCCCTGCTGACTCTCTGGTGAATATCACACAAAAGTTGACCCAGGCAATATGTTCTTCTTTCTAATTCTTGGTATCTTCCACATTTTCTTTAACGAATATTCCTTACTCAGCATCAGTGGAAAAAATAAACGTGATATAATTATCTTTTCCCTCTTATTCCAAAAGTAGCATATGTTCACTATAAAAAGTTCTTTTATTACAGAAACATAAAGTAAAAATGGAGCCTCCTATAATCCCATACCCCTGCAGTGACCACTATTAGTATGATGTAAATTCCAGATTTTTTTTCCTGTGTTCCTAACCACACAGAACTCTACCATAATAATAATGATGATGACAATTTTTTTTTTTTTAAAGAGCACTTTAAACACTTTCTAACAATGGAATGGAGTCCCTGGGTGGTACAAACAGCTAACTGCTAACCTAAAAGTTGGAAAGGTTGGAGGCCCACCCAGAGGCACCATGGAATGAAGACCGGGAGGATCTACTTGCACAAAATTCACCACTGACAACCCTATGCCACAATTAAATAGGAACCGCAAGGGGCAGTGAGTTTATGTCAATGGGGCGGAACCACTTAGCAAAAGAGGGTGAGAATGGTTGCACAACTCAAATAATGTAATCACTGCCACTGAACTGTACATGTAGAAATGGCTGTATTTGTATTTGTTGTGTATATTCTCAACAACAACAACAAAACGAAATAGAAACAAAACAAAAACCCTATGGAGCATAGTTCTACTCTTGACACACGTAGGATCACCATGAGCCAGTTCTGATTTGATGACAAATGGTTTATCAATGGAATGGGATACAAATAAATAACAAAAATACCAATAAAATTGAAGAAGGCACATTCCTAAGCCTCTGCTACAGATGAGCAAGGAGCTAAGATTCCAGAAAGGTGGGAGTAGGGGAGAAGACATTTGAGAGTCAGTGGGAGAGGGACAGAGACAGTGTGAAAATCCTGGGCTGGGCTTCTAAGAACTCAAGAGTCAGTTCACTTCCTCCTCCCCTTGGATGCTACAGAGAGCCAGTTACCGGCCTGCCCAGCAAGAAATTCCCAATGGTTCCCTCCATCATCTGTGACTTCAAGTCAGAAAGGTCTGCCTGGATCTTCACTTCCCACCCTCTTTTTCAGCAGAAACCCTGGTCAAGGGGGCTCAAGTTCAATCCATTCCATAAACAAACAAAAAACCCACTGCCATTGAGTGGATTCCAACTCAATGATGCTACAAGACAGACTAGAACTGTCTCATAGGGTTTCCAAGGCTATATATATTTACAGGAGCAGGCTGCCTCATCTTTCACAGAGCAGCTAGTTCAAACCACTGAACTTCTGGTTTGCAGCCAAATGCTTTAATCATTCTCCCACCAGAGCTCCTTCCCTAAACCAAACATTCCTCTAATTAGACTAGAGAACTTTCATCTTGATGGCTCCCAAATACTCTTGCCTACCTTCCCAACAGGCTTAACCTTACAAAAGTGTAATTTTTCTAATTCAGTTCAAAGTGCTTTCTCATTACTAACTGCATTTTCTCTCAGCATTGCTGACATGTAGGAAGAAATATGTTGACCTACTTTCCCCATTTTACAGATGACAATACCAAATGCCTAAATGGATGGCCTGAAAATACATCACAAATAGGTATTTTGGGAGTAGGGCAGGGAATATCAGCCTTTTCTTCCAACGTCAATGTTCCTTCCACCCACCATTCCGTCATCTGCTCTTTACTTATAACCATCTCTTTGTTTTCACATCCATGGGGCTATGTCCTCCTCAAAGAAACCCCTCAAAATATGTGGGTTCATTTGGTACCTGATTTACAAATCCATACTGCACCATCTTCTGTGAGTTTCAACATCAAAGCAATTAATCCAATGCTGAGGGGCCTCACGATGTTTTACTTCCTCAACTCCAATGGTAATTGCCCAACTCATATCAGTTGACCACATTTATGGCCACACCTTGAAACTAATCACTTGAAATCTCAGCAACTCTTAAGATTTCAGATGCTGTCCTTACTGTGTATGACCACAGCCTCCCATCTGACATGGCTCCTATACTCAGCAGTCTCTGAGCAGCACGTTTCGTGACTACTCAGCCTCTCCAGCTTCACCATGCCTATTCCCAGCCTAGATTCATGCCACCACAACTCACTAACTCACTGCCATTGAGTCAATTCTGACTCATAGCCACCCCTACTGATTTTCCAAGGCAGTGAATCTTTACAGAAGTAGATTGCCCCATCTTCCTGCCACAGAGTGACTGGTGGGTTTGAACTGCCAACCTTCTGGTTAGCAGTCAAATGCCTTAGGCACTATGCCACCAGAGCTCCTTACGCACTCACTAGCACCTTAGAATCTCTTGTCCCAATCTCCCCTATGAGCCTTGACAACTGTCAAAAAAAAAAAAATACAGATTAACCCAATAATCCTCTAAAGAAAAGTCATGTAATCATGCCAATGGATTTCCCAAAAGTAGTATTCTTTGCCTTACACAAAAATTAACTCAAACTGGATCATAATCTTTAATGTAAAACTATAAAACTTTTAGGGGGGAAAAAAAAAACCATAGAGAAAATCTTCAGGATCTAGGGGTAGGCAAAGAATTCTTAGTCTTGCCACCAAAAGCATAATCCATAAAAGGGAAAACTGATAAACTGAACCTCATCAAAATTTAAAACATTCGCTCTGTGAAAAAGCCTATGTGAACACAATGAACAGTAAAGCTACACACTGAGAGAAAACATGTACAAACCACATATAATAAGGAACTAATATCTAGAATATATAAAGAATTCTAAAATTGAAGAGTAAAAAGAAAATCCAATTTAGGGCAAAAGACAGTTCATTGAAGAGAATACACAAACAGCAAATAAGCACATGAAAGGATGTTTAACATCATTAGACATTAGGGAAACATAAATTAAAACCATGAGTTAGTATTATACACCTATCAGAATGGCTAAATTAAACAATTAAGCATAATGCTAAATGCAGGCAAGGATGCAGAGAACATGAAATGATACAGCCACTCTCGGCAGTGTTTTTAAAAACCTAAACTTGCCAACTACCATATGACTCAGCAATTGCAATCTTGGGCATTTATCCCCCCACCAAAAAAGGACAACTTATGTGCACACAAAAAACTGTAAATCAATGATTTTAACAGCTTTATTTGAAATGGCCAAAAACTGAAATCAGCCCAGAAGTCCTTTAATGGGCAAATGGTTAAACTATGGTACAATCATACATGAAAAAAACAAACCAAACGCACTGCATCGAGTCGCACCTGACTTGGGTTTCCAAGGCGGTATCTCGAGGGAAACAGATTGCCCAACCTTCCTTCTGAGGAGTGGCTGGTGGGCTTGAACCGCCAACCTTCTAGTTAGCAATCAAAAGCCTTAGGCACTACACCACCAGAGGTCCCACATACAGTAATAAAAAGGAATGAACTATTGATAACTGCCTAAGGTTGGGCAATCCTACTTCCGTAGTGATACTGCCTCGGAAACCCAAGGAGGGGTCGCTATGAGTCGGGGCCGACTCGACGGCACATAACAACAACGACAACAAGGCACTGCAGTCTGACTGTCATTCTCACGGCTTTAGGGATGACTTCTCTGATGAGGAAGAGCTCTGGTGGCTCAGTAGTTACAGTATTCAGCTGCTAACCCAAAGGAGGAGAAAGATTTTTCAGTCTCAGCCTTAGAAATCCTATGGAGCAGTTCTACTCTATCCTATAGGTCACTATGAGTTGGAATCAACTTGACGGCAGTGGGTTTGGTTTTGGTCTTTGATGATGAATCCCCAATCTCCTCAACAACCTCAACTGGCACAAATTTCTATCTTCATCTAGATGGCCACCTGTTGTTGTTGTTGTTATGTGCCGTCGAGTCAAACCCGACTCATAGCGACCCCTCCTTGGGTTTCCGAGGCAGTATCACTACGGAAGTAGGATTGCCCAACCTTCCTTCCGAGGAGTGGCTGGTGGGTTTGAACCGCCAGCCGTCTGGTTAGCAGGCAAGTGTCTTAGCCACTATGCTACCAGAGCTCCCTAGGACACCACAAACATAGGACAAAACTCAGCTCCTTAGTCCTCTCTACAAACCTGTTCCTCCTGTCTCCATTCCCCATCACCGCCATCCTCCCCATCAGCCGAAGTGGAACCCTGAAATAATCTTCAACTCCTCCTTCTCTTTCACAAACCACTATGTACAATCAGTCCTGTTGCTTCTATCTCTGAAACTTCTCCCTCCCACCAACACTGCCAGCACTGTAGTTTAGGTCTCCTCCTCTCCCACTGGACTACTGCCATAGGCACCTACCTGGTCTTCACACCTCCAGAGTGTGCTTTGTAAAACAGTCTGCGTCATATTATGCCCTGAAAAAATGGAACATCTCCCTCTACTCTCAGAATAAACACCAGAGACCTTGATGTAGCACTCAAGGTCCACCACAATCTCGTGTCAGCCCACACTGCCAGGCTCAGCCACCACCAAACCCAGAACACACCCTAGTTTCTACACTCACCAGAGCTGGCCCTTTCAAACTTCCCAAGCCTTTATGCATGCTGTTCCCAGAGGCCTGAATGCCCTTCTCTTTCTCTCTCTCTCTCTCTCTCTCTCTCTCTCTCTCTATCCGACCCCCCCCCACACACACACACACACAGCAGCAGCAGTTCTGAACCTGGGCTGTTGGAATCTCTTGAAGGTACATGCAAAAATCCTATAAAATCCACTGGCCATCAAGTCAATTCTGACTCTTAGGGACCATACAGGACAGAGCAGAATTGCCCCATAAGGCTTCCAAGGCAAATCTTTAGGAAGCAGATTGCCATAACTTTCTCTCTCAGAGCACCTGGTGGGTTCAAACCTCTGACCTTTTGCTCAGCAGCCAAGCACTAAACCACTGTAGCACCAGGACTTACACAAATGTATTTTTCTGGGACGAGGATCCACAACTTTCTACAGATTCTCAATAGGCACTACAATCTAGTTTAAAAAAAAAAAAACTAAGTAGCCTTTTCCCTAAATTCAAAGATTATTTCAGATAATTTGGTCTCCCTGTCTGTCTGGCTCTCTCACAAATATACACATGTCCAGTCCCCAGTCATAAATAATGTAGCTTTCCATTGCTCTGCCACTAAACTATGTGTATCCATAGTACAGAATGTACTTCCATCCATATCATATTGTAGTTAGTTGGACAGATTGCTTTCATTTCAAGTATCAGCTCCACAAAGCATTAACCTTGGGCAAGGTCCCTTCACCTTGCTAGGCCTTATTTTCCTCAGCTATACCCATATCACTGGGTGATTAAAAGGATAAAAGACAACACATTTTAAAACAATGAGAAAGTGCTGTTGTTCTTGTTGTTAAGTGCCGTTGAGTCAGTTCCGACTCATAGAGACCCTATATACAACAGAATGAAACACTGCCTAGTCCTGCACCATTCTCATAATCATTGCCAAGTTTGAGCCCATCGTTGCAGCCACTGTCTCTCCATCTCACTGAGGGTCTTCTCCTCTTTTGATGACCCTCTACTTTACCAAGCATGATGTTCTTCTCCAAGGACTGGTCCCTCCTGATCACTAGTCCAAAGTACATGAAATGAAATCTCACCATCCTCGCTTCTAAGGAACATTCTGGTGTACTTCTTCCAAAACAGATTTATTTGTTTTTCTCACTGTCCACAGTACATTCAATATTCTTCACCAACACTACAATTCAAAGGCACTGATTCTTTTTCAGTCTTCCTTATCCATTCTCTGGCTTTCACATGCATATGAAGTGACAGAAAGTGTAATAGTTTGGGTCAGGTGCACCGTGCTTCTCAAGCTGACATCTTTATTTCATAATACTTTAAAGAGGTCTTTTACAGCAGATCTGTCCAATGCAATACATCATTTGATATCTTGACTGCTGCTTCCATGGGCACCAATTGTGGATTCAAGTAAAATGAAATCCTTGACAACTTCAATCTTTTCTCCATTTGTCATGGTATCATCGCCTATTGGTCCAGTTGTTAAGAATATATATATATAAAATGGTGTAATTCATACTGAAGGCTGTAGTCTTTGATCTTCATCAGTAAGTTCTTCAAGTCCTCTTCACTTTCAGCAAGTAAGGTTGTGTCATCTGCATATCACAGGTTGTTAATCAGTCTTCCTCCAATCTTGATGGCTCATTCTTCTTTTTTTTACTCTAGTTTCAGATAATTTGCTCAGCATACAGACTAAGTACGGGAAATGAATACAACCCTGACACACACTTTTACTGATTTTAAACCATACAGTATCCCCTTGTTCTGTTTGAATGACTTTCTCTCAGTCTATGAACAGGTTCTGTGTGAGCACAATTAAGTGTTCTGGAATTCCATTCTTCACAATGTCATCCATAATTTGTAGCATAGTCAATAAAATAAAGGTAAACATCTTTCTGGAATATTCTGCTTTTGGTCAAGCTCCATCTGACATCAGCAATGATATTCCTTTCTTGCATGTCCTCTTCGGAATCCAGCTTGAATTTCTGTCAGTTCCCTGTAGATGTACTGCAACTGTTTTTGGATTATCTTCAGCAAAATTTTACTTGTGTGTAATATTAATGATATTATTAAATAATTTCTGCAATCTGACGGATCACTTTTCTTTAGAATAAGAACAAATCTGGGTATCTTCCAGTAGGTTAGGCAGGTAGCTGTCTTCTAAATTTTTGACAAAGTCAAGTGAGCATTTCTAGTACTGCATCCATCTGTCAAAATAATAGCATCAGTTCCTGGAGGCTTATTTTTCGCCAATGCCATTAGCGCAGCTTGGATTTTTCCTTCAGTACCACTGGTTCTATGCTGCCTCCTGAAATGGCCGAATGTCAACCATCGCTTTTGGTACCATGACTGTGTGTATTCCATCTTCTTCTGATGCTTCTTGGGTTTTTCATTTTTTTTTTTGCCCATCGTATCCTTCAATATTGTAACTTGAGGCTTGAATTTCTTCCTCAGTTCTTTCAGCTCGAGAAATGCTGACTGTGTTCTTCTCTTTTGGTTTTCTTCTCATTTTGAATCATGCCACATCAGCAAATGAAGGTCCTGAAAACTGTTCCATCCACATCATTAATGTCGACTCTACTTTGAGGAGGCAGCTCTTCCCACGCTATATTTTGAGTGCCTCTCCTCCTGACTGGCTCATCATCCAGCACTGTTATCAGATGATGTTCTGATGCTCTCCAGAAGGTTTTCACTGGACAATTTTTTCAAAAATAGATTGCCAGGTCCTTTTTTCCAGTCTGTCAGTCTGGAAGCTCTGCTGAAACCTGTCCCCCATGAGTGACTCTGTTGGTATCTGAAATATGAGCAGCATAGCTTCCAGCATCACAGAAACTTGCAATCCACCACAATACAACAAACTGACAGGCAAGTGGTGGGAGAAAGTGCTCAAACCAAACCAGACTCACTGCCACTGAGTCAATTCTGACTCACAGCAACCCCCACTGGGTTTCCAAGGCGATAAATCTTTACAGAACTAGATTTCCCCATCTTCCTTCTGCAGAGCAGTTGGTGAGTTTGAACCACCAACCTTCTGGTTAGCAGTCAAATGACTTAGGCACTGTGCTACCAAAGCTTCTTGGGAGAAAGTACTAGCACATAATAATTGCTCAAAATAGGTCGGCTATTTTAATTATTTCATATCCAGTGTTCCCATCCACTCTCCCAGCACCTGTTGTTGTTGTTGTGATTTACCATCGAGTTGGACCTGATTCATAGCGACCCTTCCTTGGGTTTCCAAGGCAGTATCACTACGGAAATAGATTGCCCAACCTTCCTTCCAAGGAGTGGCTGGTGGGTTTGAACCGCCAGCCTTCTGGTTAGCAGTCAAGTGCCTTAGGCTCTATGCTACCAGAGCTCCTTCCCAGCACCTAGCAGGCCTTAAATGAATGATTTAGGAATCCATGTCTTCCTGAATGCCAAGGCTCATTCACTGCTACAGTCAAACTGCTGGAAAGCATAACTCAGTAATAATTTAACATTCTTTTCTTTCTCCTACCTTATGACCAATTCTTGAGCCATCCTAGCTAGCTATATTTTACCTGGATTGCACAATGGCTTACACCTTGTGCATAAACTTTTGTATGCCCCCCACACATTTCCTAATCAAAACAGTGATGACGCTGGCTTTGCCATTCTTACAGAAACCAAAAGATTTCAAAATCCCCCATTATTCATCTGCTCTGAGGACTCCAGAATTAACCCTTGTCCTACCACTGTGCTTTTTATGAATAATCTATCACTAAATCTAACACTCTTCTCTTTTTTTCTCTCTTTCTCCTTCTTTCTTTCTAGTTAATTTTTCTAGCAGTAGAGGCCCTCTGGGCACAGACACTTAGTCACCCACCTTTCTTTAACAAATAAACCATGCATCCACGTTCAAGAAACATCACTGGCTCTTTCTATGTCTGAGCCTTTCCAGAGCTTCCAGCTTGTTCCAGGGGCCAGCCCTTTGTGCTAAAACACACACCAGGAACCAGAGGTCACAAAGAAAGAGGAAATCAAAGAGGCCACATGTTGTTCAGATGGAGGAGAAAACCAACACCAAACCAGCTGCTATCAAGTTGATCCCAACTCATGGTTACGTGTGTCAGAGGAGGAATGTGCTCCATAGGGTGTCCGAGGACTGTGATCTTTTGGCAGCAGACCATCAGGCCTTTCTTCTGAGGCTCCTCTGGGTTGGTTATAACTGCCACCCTTTCAGTTAGCAGCCCAGTACTTTAACCATTTGCACCACCCAGGGACTTCTACATGGAAAGGGAAGAGCACAGTCTAGCTCTGGCCCCAAGGGTCACCTCCAAAGCCTGGAGATCCTACAGGGCTTGGATTCTGTAGTCATTTTCGGGGACCTCTAAGGATTGAGGCCACTTTCCCTTTCCTCAGATATGCTATGAGATATTCTATATCATTAAAAGAAGATTCTGCCTTTCTTTGGCCAGTTCTCTAGATCAGGAAGAGTGGGCTAATCAGAACTTGGGGAGTAAAGATTTCCATCTCTTTGCCTACACTGGTTAACTAGTGCACACCCATGTTTGCTTGTATGCACGCTGTCATTCTGATATCCCTTTCCAGCTCTGCTATCAGCTCCCTTAAAAGGACCCTTTCCCTCCTTGTGTTTTGTGCTCCTGTAAAGTAAGCAAAGGGGGACTTCAAAGACCTATGCTTCCCTGGCTGTGGATTCAGAGCCACCTTCCTCTTCACCTTCTCTGATGCTCATAGTTCAGCTCTCTAGGGCTGACCAGTAGCCCTGGCAACCCAGCAAGAAAGAGTCCCTCCCCAGAAGGCATCTGTACCCAAAAGGAGAAAATCACCACCCAGCAACTGTCTGTCCGGTCTGCCAGCAGAATCCTAGGGTACCAAAATCTTCCAGCTATCCTCCTGACCACCATTAGGACCAGCCTTGTGATCTGGGATCCTCCCCACTATGTTATTTAAGATGCTTTCCTCTTGCCAGCATCTGGACATTAGTGGCCAAGAACAGGCTTCAAAAGGTTAAGTGGAAGATGACCATCTTCAAAGAGCCATCAGACTTCCCAGAAAGCTTTGGCTCACAGTCCTGACCTCAGGTCAGTGTTTCCTGCAAATTAACTTGTGATAGCTTCATGAGGGCAGGGACTGTGTCTGTCTACTTCACTGCAGAGTCTCTGACAACCCCTAGCAGGGGGCTGGAACACAGCCAGCACTCAATACTGATTTGTTAAATTAGCATTCTAATAATGACAGCAACTAACAACATCAAAGAAGGAAGAGAAGTACACTGGAAAGAGCCCAAGTTTTGCAGTCAGAGGTACCTAAACCTGGAGCCTTCTAGCTATACCACTTATTGGCCAAGTGTAAGCCACTTTAGCGCTCTCAGTCTCATTTCTTCATCTATAAAGTAGGGATTATAATACCCACCTCAAAGGGTTGTTGTGAGCATTAGATGGGAGTGTAAGTAAAGCTTTTAGCTCAGTACATGGCAGAGAGTTTTAAATTAATGAACACCTATATACTGTAATTCTTACTGTGCATCAGACACTATTCAAACATGGCTAGAAAGATCCCAGATCATAATTAGTTCATTTAAATTCTTACAACAATCCTGTGAAATGGTCTGTTTAAACCTATTTGGCAGTTGAGGAAACTGAGGCACAGAGAAGTAAAGCAACTTGCCCCAAGCCTGATATCTAGAAGTGGCAGGAACAGGATGCACATCAATTCCAGGATCCACAGTTAAATGCTACACATCTCTCCCTCTACAACAAGCAGAATAAAGTCCTGTCCCCTGGTCTGATTAAGGGAGACATGTGACCATATTGCCAGACTGGGGTTTTCAGTTGCCACAAAACACATGAGACAATTCCCATGGTTGACTGCTTTGTTCCATCATATTTTAAACCCTGTTCTCTAAAATCGAATTTCAGTTAAGTTTGTTGATTAAGAATTTCCCTCCCACACTGACCTCCTGCTATCTCCTCCCCTACCACCAACCAGAAGAGAAACACCTCTAGGTTTAAAAAAAAAAAAAAGAAAGAAAGAAAGAAATGAAATGAAAGACAAGACAGAGAGCAAGTGCTTGTCTTCTCAAGCTCCTGCATGCTCTTAGGAACAGATTCAAAGAAGAGTTCACTCACTTCTAATTATCTATGAGAAGAAGTGCTTCCACATAACAGTGTCCAAGGCAGGAGCAATCTATCCACATGGAGACTGACTTTAACAAGTCTCAGGTTTCCCACAGACCAAGGCAGCAGAAAAAGAGAATTAAGATATCTCTCTAATGATCCAAACCTCATCATAAAAAAAGCTTTCCATTTTTCCCTTCTATAAGATTGCATTTGCCCTACTGCCTACCATGAAGGAAATTTCATTACTCAAATAAATCAGCACTGCACTTGACCTTGCTTCTCCAATGGCTCAGGATTAGTGACATCATGATGCACTCTAAAAATGCTCAGAAATATTGGAATAACTCTCTCAAGTCAAAAAACACTTGGTATTTCACTAAAAGGCATTAAATTATTTTGATTTTTCTACATGGAATCCAAAATACTTTCAACATTTTCATTTTCAAAAGCCTCAGGAAAAAAGTATGCTCTTGGGACCTTAGGCAATCTCCGAATCCTGGTCTGGTTTCATCCTTATTCACATGCAATAAGACGGTGAGCAAGCCAGAAGCCAAGAGACAGCAGCTCTGGGTCCATGTTGCTCGCATGACTCAATCCCTCAGTGTCTGGGGCTCATTGGGAAAGCTCCCAAATCTACCCTCTCTT
Organism: Orycteropus afer afer; assembly: GCF_000298275.1. NCBI lineage: Eukaryota > Metazoa > Chordata > Mammalia > Tubulidentata > Orycteropodidae > Orycteropus > Orycteropus afer. The sequence continues at coordinate 10,241,492 of NW_006921601.1, read as the reverse complement.
GTCCTCAAAGTCAAAAGACAGCTCACAGGCACCAAAGGCATTTTCTCTTAAGGGGGTCTAGTCTCTATATCTCATAGAGTCCTGCTAGCCACCATGTTTCCCTTCCAAAGTAGAAGCAGAGCTCTCCCATCTTAGCCAAAGAGAAGGAGTTGAATGAGACGTTTTCTCCTGGAGGTGCATTCTCTTGGAATGCACCTCATGTACCTCCAACTGGGATATATGATCCTGTAGGCTAGGTACTCAGTCCCATGAAAAACCCACAATGAACAGAACTACCATTCTCAAATGAGCTGTAATTCCTAATGTTGCTCACTCAAAAGGACTGCCTGTTTTAAATCAGGTTGGCCAGCAATGCAGTCAGTAAGTGTATTACTGATTTAAGGAGAAAAAATCCACATATCAAGAATAGGTGCTCTCAAAGGGCACTCAGAATATGAGTTATCCTGGGAACTAAAAACAAGTTCACACAACTAGCACCATGTTTGTCAAATGCCTGATAATTCTTGCTGAATTAAAAGTCACAAAATTACAGTACCATGAAATGTACAATTCCAAGGGATCCATAGACATCATCTACGTAATCCTCTTTATTTACACAGTAGAAAATTGAGACCTCAGGCCAAGGGCAAGAATTGTCTAAGCTCATGGTTGGCAGATAACTGAAATCCAAAGCTTCTCAAGTCCATTGTTCCCTTTTCTGGTCTGCTCTCTCTGAAACGCAATTGCCAACAAGGGTTACTAAACAATTATTTTCCTAAGAAAGTATTTTTTATGATTGAATTATATGCAAGTGGGTTAAATCAACCATGGCTGTTATCCAAAACGTAAAATATCAATGGAACAAAAAGCAAAACCAAGGTTTAAATGTACAAGTTAGAGTATCCTAAAGTCATTCTTCACTACTTATCATAAAATCGTCTTCAAAGAGGTCTCAAAGATTAAAATGCTTTTCTCCGCCTTCTCAAAAGGGGGAAGTAGCATTTTTTTTTTAGGTATGGAGACAAGACCGTGAAAGAAAATATCAGGCTGAGGAAAATATCAGGCTCAGGGTTCTCAGAATAAGGAAAGATACAAACTAGAAAACTAAGGCCCTAAAACTTTTCCCACAGCAGCTGAGATGTTTCATCCCAAGTCTATTTCACAAGATATGAGAAGCAGCTTCTGGGGCTACAAAGGAACTTATTAAAGCTTACAACAAATGCTGAAGGTTTGGGTTCTCTCTCTTTTTCCTGTGTATGTGACATGGACAGGCTGAGAGACGCCAATGCTGCAGAAAGCAAAATTTCCCTTGTTTCCATTACATCATCCAAGTTGGAGAAGGGGAGGGTGGAGTGGGGGCACAGCTGGTGGCAGCTGCACCACCATCTGCTTTCTCCTTAGCCGTGTGTGCTAGCTTGGGCTGCAGCCTCCTACGGCTCCTGATAGAGGAGGTGCAGTATTAAAGGCACAACACCCTATTATGGAGAAGCTTTCAAATTATTTAGAAATAAATCACTCCCATGATAAGTTAACAACCTCAGGTAGGTTGCTGAGCCAGTTTTCTTTGAGGTTAGGTTATACGTTTGCACCACTTTAGATTTAGCTACAGTGCAAACTCTGTAAGTCAACGTGCCCAATTAGACAAGCAGAACAGACAAGCAACCACCTGCCATCTGTCTCCCAAAAAGTAAGCAGCCAAAAAGTACAGTTCTCCAGCTACAAGTATTTAGACGAGTTGGGTCTGCCCAAATTCAGCACACAGTCCCACACTAGAAGATGGGAATTCATTGCTGCCTTTGACATCTCAAACCATCTGGTCAACCAGTCTCACACTCCTTGGCACTCCTGGAGTTTCTTTCAGAACACTGCAGGATGCCCTCTCATAGAATAGCAAAAGTATCCTATGGGGTTAATGCCTACTAAGGCTATTCAACTGTAAACTGGCAGCAAAGCAGCAAACTGGTCATGGTGGTTCAAGGGTCCAATCAAGCCCAAGTCCATGTTTTATCTGGCCTGTACTGGGTTGTGGGAAAAAAACAGTCAATTTCATATAAACATTTAGATTGCTGGCTCTTGGAGGGGAGAAGGGAGATCAATGGCAACATCAGGTGTCCATTCCTGTGTGGCACCAGTTACCTGCAGCTAAAACCAGAGCTTCATTGAGATGGGGCTTGTTCTGGGGAACTGGTCCCCTCAACTCCGTATCTGCATATGTCACTGCAACCATCTATATTCCTACCTGCACCTTGAAACCTTCTGACACGATACCACTGAGTACATAAAAGGAGAAGGAAACCCCAGAGAATGATTTTCCAATGGCCCTTTATCTATTCTTCCCTTTGGTTGAGGTTTAAGCTCCCAGAAGACAAACTAAAAATTCTACAGACAAATATCATTCAACCTAATACAATGAACGGATCTCAGCAGAAGGTCAGCTGCAAGCTACTCCTCCTTCAAAGCAGATTGTGGTATTTTAAATGAACATTCCTGGCCAACTTACCATACATTTTGCCTTCGTCTGATAAGATGATTTTCCTCCTCCCACATGGTGGATAGATAGCCAGGGCCTCCTGAAAGCTCTGCTCAATGTCGGGGCTCCAGACCCCTTCTGCGTCATTGTCAATTGGCTTATCTGCAGAGTCACTCATCCTTTCCATGTTTTCGGCAGGGCTCTCACTGCCGCTCCAGCTGCTGGGCTCAATTTTGGCGGTTGGATTTTCCAAGCCGAAGCCTGGAGCCTTTTCAAGAAAATAAACCTAAAAGAAAAATCACAAGATAGTATGATAAGGACATGGTATCCACAAACATACCGCTCTTGCTAATTCTCATGCAAATTCTTCAGTCACCAACTTTACTTGGAGAGTAATTTCCAGCAGAGAATAAGGAATTTTGAGTTCCATGTGGGTTTTGTTCTCTATGAATGCTTAGGAAGCACTCATACAGAAATGCAATGGCAGGCAGAAGTCAGATCACCTTCCCAGATGAGAGGAAATTTTCATCCGAGAATAGTACTCACTCTCAGTTGCAATTTGCAGCAAATCATGCAAAAACCATTCACTAAGCATGCAAACAAATTAAACACTTGGCTGCTAATCAGAAAGTTGGTGGTCCAAGTCCACCGAGAGATACCTTGGAAGAAAGACCTAGCTATTTCCTTTTCAGCCTCTGAAAAGCCCATGAAGCACAATGCCACTCTGACACACGTCAGGTCACCATGAACCGGAATCAACTCAACAGTAACTGGTTTTACTATCTACCAGGGGTACTTTGCTCGATGAAAATCAAATGCAGGTAATAAAACAAGGTGTACAAGCAAATAAAGTAAAACAAAAGATGCCCTCCTCACTGTGGCAAGTGGCATCCTAACTCTGAAATGTCAAACTATCCCAATATTTCTAACTCCAAGATGAAAGATGGTAAAGGATAGGGATGGAAGGATGAAGACAATTTTGCTGTCACAAATACTCATTCGACAGAGACAGCAAGTGCCAGCTGACCTGGGTCTACTATCCTGTAGCAGTCCCTTCTGGGCTCTTCCCTGTTCAGTCAGGTCTCCTTTCCAGTCTGAACTCCTAGACTTAACCTTGAAGCAGGGGCCAAGTTGTCCTTACTCCGGCATTCCCTGCAACAGCTATCACAAGTGCCTAATACATGTGAGGAAATGTACTACACCCACATGGGGTACCTTCCTCTCCTAACCTACTCTGAATTTCTCATCACATGATACTTGTGGGAGAGTGTTTCTTTTTTTTTCCCCCCCTCTCTTTTTCTTTTCCCTGTAGCCCTGAAGATTATAGAACCCAAAGAAATCTTTCTCAAATATTTATTTCTCTTAAATTATGCATGTAACCTAAGGTCATAAAGCAATAAGCTTTCAAAACAAATGTCAAACTGGCATAACACCAATGTGAAAATGATCTAATCCAGTACTCCCTGCTGTCCAGCACACCAACATATCAATATTCCTTTGTTGAAAAGGCATCAGATCATGAATTCAAAGGTTCCCCCCCAAAAAAGGGAGAATTGCTCCTGGGGACTGATTGAAAGGGGGCGGCACAAGCCTGAGTTAGGAGAGCTTAGGAGCTCATGATTCCTCCCTCACCCCTCGCCCCAATGCGGTGCAGCGTTACTGCAAAGGCACCCAGGGGGCACCAGGTGCTAGCAGCCCCACACGGCATTAGCAACTGCTCCATGTTCCAGGGCAGTCACCTCAAACAACCTGTCTTCCTCCCTTCTCTCTTCCAACTATACCTCCTTGCCCTGCCTTCCTCCACCTGTGTATATCAACCAATTCCCAGGTGCAGAGACTCTGAGGTACGTGAACATTACACAATTAATGGTGTAACTAGTGAGTGCTTTCGGCGTCTTATCCTGACATCTTTTTAGATTTGGCAGCACTTAGACAGAAGAAACCCTCAGGTTGTCTGCCTGAAAACGCTGCCATTGATCCATCATTCAAAGAACTTGTTGGCAAAATATTTACTGCTTCTTACCAACACATGTACATTTACACGGGACTTTAAAAATTGACAAATGTTAACGTATAATTTATGCCGCAAGAAAGGATTTCATGATTGACCTCTTGATGAACTCTACAATACCTGCAGTGTGGGCCATTTGAGTTTTCAAACTATTATACTTTTTGTTGGGATCCAAGAGTCTTACAAAATTCAAGCTGAACTGTACTCTACCCTAGAAACTGTTATAGCTCCAAAGTGTTCACTGAAGAAATTAGGAGACTAAGTGAACTTTCTGAGCAGTGGTGATTCCACCTATTCTCTCCCAAACCTTCTCAAACAACACAACACAACACACACACACACACACATACACACACCAGTTATTGAATTCGGCGCAGCTCACCACAGTATGAATTCACTTCAGGGAGCTACAATTAAGACAGATACTGTATGTACCCAGTACTCAGTCAGGATAGTAGAGGGATGGGATACAGGACAGTGAGGGCTGAAAGGACCAGGGGAGCATAATCAAACAAAGAAACTAAACCAGCTGTTGTCAAATTGACTCTGCTTCTTGGCAAGTTCACGTGTGTTAGAGTAGACTTGTGTTCCTTAAGAGTGTTCAATGTCTGATCTTTTGGAACTAGATTGCCAGCCCTTTCTTATGACGCACCTTTGGGTGGACTCAAACCTCCAACCTTTCAGTTAGCAGCAGAGCACATTAACTGTTTATACCACCCAGAGACTCCAGGAGCACTTGTTGTTGTTGTTGTTATGTGCCGTCAAGTCAGCCCTGACTCATAGCGACCCCTCCTTGGGTTTCCGAGGCAGTATCACTACGGAAGTAGGATTGCCCAACCTTCCTTCCGAGGAGTGGCTGGTGGGTTTGAACCATCAGCCTTCTGGTTAGCAGTCAAGTGCCTTAGCCACTATGCTACCAGAGCTCCCACTTAGGTTAGCTAAAAAGAACACTACCACATAATTAAAGAGTTTCACAGTCTCCAGACCAAAACGCATCAACAGCCCCATCCAATGCTTGAAGTTCACTCAAAAATTTCTCGTCAATTGATCACAGTCTACACTTGAACATTACCAATAACAGGGAACTCACTACCTCAGTACCACCCTTCTTCAGACTGACATGCTGAAATTCTTCCACCTATCTGGCTAAAACCTGTCTCCTGGTTACCTTTAACCATCCATCCCTTGTGGGTCTATTCCTCTCTGGAGGAACTAATTTCTCCAAGACATCCATTTAGATATCACAGGAGCTGCCCCAGGCCCCTGGCTGTCTGTCTTCCAAACTAAACAGAATTCACATCATCTTTCTCCCCACTTCTTATTAATGTATTCTGGTTTGTCCACAACCCTCAAGAAACGACTCTCAGAGGTGGATTTATGATCCAAAACTCCTCTAAGCCCCTCTCCCTTCACCCACTGCTCCTATATCTTATCTCCCCTATGGTGTACTTGTGCAACTGGTTTAGGGACTAAAAGCAGGAGCTCAAAATTATTTCTACTGAATTCCATTATTTGTAGCCTTAAACATAGCCCAAAGCAGGCAAGATCCTCCTGAATCATAACTGCCAAGTTTAGTATCATTAGACATTGTACCACCTCTGGAGAGCTGTGACACAGGGAAGGTACAGATACATCCTGTAGGTTCCAAAGAAGAGCCTTGTTCAACTTCCTCCTAACTGAACTGTTCAACAAGGGATGGGCTGCCTTATATGACAAAGCAGAGTCTTGCAGACCACCCTTCAAGTTACCTCTAAAGCTAAGAGTTACAAGTTCTTGGCTGCTTAGGGAATGCAATATTTGCTAACATTAATTGAGCACTTGGTAAGCACAGACACTGTCCTGAGTGCTCACATGTTTTTATTCATTTACTGCAAAGGGAAGAACTCTGTGTCCAGGCTCTTGCAATGTGGTCAACTGGAGCTTAGCAGGATGGAATTACCTACTCTGGAAACAAGCCAGGACACAGCTCCTGAAACTACCAGATACATAATCCACAGATATACAGGCCCTTGGTTTTACAACCCAATTGTAAAATAACGCTCTGTATGGGCAGAGAGTTTCCAATCACAAGACTGATGCTGGCTGAGGAAAGCACCCGTACTGGATACTGAAATAACCATTCTGGCGTTCCACCCCTCAGGTCCTTTCCAGCCCAGCTCAAAATCCACTTCATCCTGGAAACCGTCCTGTATTCGGTAGCTCAGAAAGTATCAGCTTTAAGAGTATCCTAAAAATGAATAGAATAAATTATCACCCCAACCAGTCTCCCTGACTTCTGAATTTATAGCAACAAGCACCTGCTTATTGTGACAATAAGATCTAATCAAGGGAATTATGCATAGAATATCTGTGCCTGCATAGCTACTGTCCTCAACCCACCATACGATATGTCCTTCTGAGCAGGTCAGTGAACTTTAGCTCAATTTAATAAATGAAAAAGAACATAGGATTGAAGGCTAGAGGAAAGAGGGTTGTGGATATTTAAAATCAAACTGATCTGGGTTCCAAACCCAGCTCACCCACTGTTGTTGTTGCTGTTGTTATGTGCCGTCGAGTCAGACCCTACTCACAGCGACCCCTCCTTGAGTTTCCAAGGCAGTATCACTACGGAAGTAGATTGCCCCATCTTCCTTCTGAGGAGTGGCTGGTGGGTTTGAACCGCCAGCCTTCT
>NW_006921601.1:10221117-10234071 GCF_000298275.1 Orycteropus afer afer | reverse complement strand
TAGACTGCCCAATCTTCCTTCCGAGGAGTGGCTGGTGGGTTTGAACCGCCAGCCTTCTAGTTAGTAGTCAAATGCCTTAGGCACTACGCCACCAGAGCCTGACTTAATTGGTTAATCTCTCAGAAGCTCCTGTATTCATTTGTAGAATGGAGATAATAAAATGAATTCAATCCCAATACAGAAAAATCATTAAGGAGTGAGGGGACTCTACCCTCCAAGGGGTTACTGTAAGGACTTAGATAATGAGCGAAGGAGCTCTGTCACTGGTAAAACGTTGAAGAGATGGTCATTTATTTTCAAGTTCCTCATCTCTGGGCAGTGGCATGTACCTTAGGACGCTCAAACATCTACTGATAATGGGATGGTGAAGAAACTAAGGAGCTTCCCCTAATGAGTCCTTTTGGGAAATTAATTTACAAAGGACCCTCTGCATTAAGATTTTCAGATAACTAAATGGACAATTAAATGGATGACAAATGCCTTTATTTCTAACACTCATCTAAATCTGAACTTATTCACAGGTTCAATAGCGTTCACTCTCCTGTACTGTTTCGTTCAGGGGAATACCACTTTCACAGAATGCCTAAAAGGAAAGAGAGTGGAAGGGAACTCCTGTTTTGTGAAAATAAACTGTATACCATGCAGACCTTGTATGTCTCCATTTCCATCATTAACACTTTTCTAAAAGCTCCTTTTTTCCTAAAAGTCTTTCCAGCCACACCATACTGAACTCCAAAAAAGAAGGGTGACCAGTCACCCAAGTACTCCTGCTAACTGCCCTAACAGCCACACTTCCTACATGGATAGTTCTTTCACAACTGCCCCCTGACACTTCAGGAAGAGTCCATTCAAGTACAGTGAAATCGTTTCATTGTGCATTCAACAACACACATTTTATTATAAAAGGCTGAGGTAAGCAATGACTCTAAAGTCCTCTAAAGTTCTCTATCTACAACAAGAATGTGCACAGAGGGCCATGAGGAATCTGCTGCTCCCTTCATCTTAATTCTTACAAGTGTCTCATAATGTAAGCATCTCACCCACTTACAGGCAATTTAAAGGCTCTTCAACGGTGATTTTAAATACATGCACTTCTCACCTTTAAAACTAACCCGTATGATTAATGAAATGCCTCTGGATACAAGTCCCAAAAAAGAAACTCCTCTGGCTTGATTTAGCCAGTCTTCATACTCTATGAGAAAGCATGAAAAGAACTGAACTGCAAATTAGGACTCTGCCTCCAACTGGTTAGGTAATCCAGAACCCCATGATACTTGTAGGCCTGGTGTGACTCAGTTTCCAGTGTTAACACTGAACGAGGCCAACTTAGTTATCCCTCACCTTATGCTGCCATAGACTCTACCTAAAAAGAAGTTAGTAAATTGGTTTCTGACTGCACCTCCAGCTCCACCTCAATGTCCTTGAGGGTAGGGGACTACTACATTCACCGCACTATCCTCAGTGCTAGCACAGTACCTGGTGGAATACCTGGCATAATAAATATACAGTGAAAGAATGAACCAATAACCAGATGTGAACATTCCTTGATAACAACTTGAACAAAGTTATCACCCCAACTGTCCAGGAGAAGAGTTTCAGTTAATTTCCTATTTAATCACCACATCTCTGACCAAGGTGCTAATGAACAGTAAGAGTTTTGACAAAAGGATTCACCAAATTAGCAAGCAGCAGGAGGCCAGACTTAAATCAGGTAATGTGTGTATAATAAAGAGTTAGCTATATGGTTCAATTTCTTATTTATTATATCATGATCATTGACAACCAATAGTCTCTCTGTGTTAGAAGGACAAATAGGATTCGGGTCCTCTAGGATGGATGTTTCTTCTACTATATAGCAAAACTTATTTGGGATAGAACGCTAATTTTTGAAACAATATTTTATCTCCTCTATTTCTTCTATTTTCCTTCTGTTCTCTCTCTGTCTTTGGTGCATCAGAGAAGATAATAAAGAGAAGGTGAACACTATAAGGAAAGCTATAAGCAGGCAAAGTAGTGAGGGTCTGGCTAAGGAAGAAATTCAAAGAGGTAAAAAATGGTAACAAAGCAGATCTGAGTAAGTGAACAGAAAAGACAACACACAGGGAGTGACTGCAGGAGGAAAGCTAAGAAGGAAGATAATTTTAAGAGATCCGAATACAGAGTAGGTATAGGTGGGAGCCATATTAGGGTTTACAGAACAGAATCACGTGGTTATTCGGAATGGAATCTGTAGTAGACAACTCAACCACACATGAGGGTTTGAAGGTCACTGTGGTCTCAGTAAAAACCCATGACTAGCTCCAATGGTTTTTTTAAGAGATAAGATACCCTCAAACAAAAAGACCAAAAAAAAAAAAAAAGACAGGTGCTTTACTTTCAAAGTGAAATGGCACCTCAAATCAAAAATTCAACCTTCTCTCAATGAATCCACTTTCAAGGACAATACCAGAGGCTTTCACCTCTGGGATCTTATTTAATCATTATACCATCCCTACCGGGTATTATCCCCTTCTTAGGAAGTCCAGAGAGCCTAAATAAACTGGCCAAGTCAGTACACTCAACAGATTTTGAATCCAAGAGTCATTTCTCCAGGTAGAATGCACATTCCCCAGGAATATCACTCACATTACACCCTGACTGGACAGTGAACTGGAGGCTGAATTTCAAAAAGAAAAAACATAGGCAGTGCTGAATTTTCAGCTCTGTCCATGACTGACACCATCAAGAAGAGTTTAATTAATTTCTACTGAATAGTGATGATACTTACCTCTCTGGGCAGTTCAGACACCAACGATGATTAACTGTTTTTGCATATGTAAAGTGGGGTGTGTTCTTATTTTCCTATCATTTCAGACTTAGCCAACTTTGCTAACAACTGCCCTGAAAAATACAGGTGATAGTCAGCAGCCTCGATTTTGTGAACAGCCACCAAGAAAATGGAACTGCAGAACTTACATCATAGTCAGAGTGACAGAAGAACTTTCAGGGACTCCTGACACTGAAAACTGAGGAGACTTCTGCTAAGAAGCTAGTAGCAGCCAGTGAGTCTTGGTGTCATATTCTCCAATTACCAATAGGTAATTAGGAGCTCTGGTGGTGTAGTGCCTAAGGCATCTGACTGCTAACCAGAAGGCTGGTAGTTCAAACTCACCAGCCACTCCTTGAAAGAAAGATTGGACAATCTACTTCCGTGTGATAGCACCTTGGAAACCCATGGAGGGGACACTATGAGTAGGATCTGACTCGACAGCAGTGGGTTGGTTTTTTGTTTTGCTGCTGTTGTTGTTTAGTTAATTACCAATAATTTTAGCAGGGAGGAAGGGGTAATTACTCCTTCTCATTTTCAATAATCACTTCCAGATCAACAGTATCCATCAACAAGCCAATACATCCTCACCAAAACCAGGATGCTGGGCACTCCCATTAGAGGACTTAGCATTATCCTCCTGAGAGTCCCTGATTAATTCTTAGCCCCATTGGCCCTAAGTAATCAACGGCTCAAGAAAGGTTCCGATTGATGTCATGCTCTGCAGCTCTGATAGGATCACTCTGCATCACCAGGCTTTGGGGCAATCAACTTATCTATCCCCTTAATGAACCTACTAGCCGTGGAGAACAGAAATTTCTGCCCCTTCCTTTCTCCCATCACCTCCACCAATCAAGCTTGGTCACTGCTTTCCTTCACTGGTGAACTCCTTCAAAAGGACAAGGCCACTCACTGACCTGGCTTAAGGCAGTCTATCCCATATGACCACCCCAAAGCAACAACTTGACGTCACGATACTGTATTCATAAAGTAAGCATGAGCTGGAGAACATGATCTGCAACTTGAGTCATGGATCCCTGAGAGGTGGGGCAATTTAACCTTGGATCCCAAATATAGATGTTTCTCTCTTGCTCCCTGAGAAAAAAAATGCCTCAAGAGTTGGCAGTAAATAGTTGGCAGTGCGGACTTTAATGGAAAGGTCGCAGGTTTTTCCACAGGACTTAACAGTCAAAGAAGTCCAAGCCCTAAACACACAAGAAAACCCCAAGACTGACTTCCCAATTCCAATACGTCCATAGAGTAAGCATACATTTAAGGTAGCTTAGCCAACATGCTTACTGGAAAAAAAAAAAAAAACACAGGGAAAGTAATACTCCTTAATCACTAAACTGTGGGCAAAGTTGCTTTCTTAGCTGGCAAGATACATCATCAGATTATCCTGATTATTTAGTCTTTTAAATGATAATGAGTAAAAATCAAAAAACAAAATAGTAGATATATGTGAACATGCTAGACAATTTCACTGTGTTGGGCCAAACCTTAAGACAAGCATTTCAGAGAGAGCCCATCTTAGCCCCATGTTCGAGGAAATGCCTCCGAATGGGTTCCATATCATCAGTGTGCCGGCTCCCTGGGGGGCACATCCATGAGTACATGACTGGGCTCTCATTCCTGCCTACAGATCACTGGAGACTCACCCAATGTTACACAGACCATTGCCAGCCAACTTAATGATAAGTGGGTCTCAAATGACTCTGAATCCCAGCTGACCTGCCCAGACGTGGCCCGGCTGGCTGACTCAGAACTGTAATACCTACTGCATCAGGCATGACCCTCTCTACTGCGCAAAAAGAGTGGTCCCAGGCCTTCCTTTGCAGCTTCGCTAAGATGCTTCTCCCATTCTGGCCATGGCTCCATCGACCCCAGCTATCCTGGATTATTTAGACACACCAGTAGAAGGGCAGAATCTGCAAGTAAATCCACAGTTCACTTCTTATTGGGTCATAAATCACTCAAAAAAAAAAAAACTTAAATAAAGATGGCATTTTAAAGTGGTTAACTGTGAAGACCAAGCCTTGATACAATTCCTCTATTACATACAGTGGCATTTGGATATTCTCTTAAGATCAAATGAATCCACACAGATCTCATTCACATTCTTGGGGGGGGTTCCCAAAATCCAGGCTTTCAACATGCAGCAAAAGGGAAAAAAAGAAATCCCCTTGCCTGTCAACCTACCGTAGCCAATGAACAGGACTTATCACAACACTTACTTTTTCCTTCCATCCTCTCAATATCAAAATCAGGATATTACTTTTTTGTTTGTTATTGTTAAGAATTTACACTGCAAAACATGTACCAAATCAACAGTTTCTCCATGTATCATTCACTGACACTGATTGACATTCCTGAGTGGTGCAACCGTTCTCACCCTCCCTTTCTGAGTTGTAACTCCTCCATTAAGATAAACTCACTGCCCCTCAAGGTTCATTACTTAATCTTTCAAGTTTTGATCTCATATAGACAGTTCTTAAAAGAACAAAATGCTCAAGGCAGTCTTTTTTTTTTTTTTTTTACAGTTAAGCTAAACTATTGTTTGAGTTTGAGAAGATTTCAGAGAGAAAATTCGAAGATGCATAGAAATAATTAGTTCAAAGAACTAATGGACCACCCAAACCTCAAACTCCACAACTCTGAGACCAGAATTAAACAGTAACCACTACTAACCACTACTGACCACTCTGAAAGGGATCATATTAGAAGATCCTGGATAGAGTGGGAGAAAAATATGTAATAAAACTCCAAATCATTAAAAAAAAAAAAAAAAAGACAGGCTTACTGGTTGGATAGACTGTTGGAATCCTCAAGACCACGGCCCTTAGTTACCCTTTAGGCCTGGAACTGAACTCACCCTGGTGGCTCAATCTTCAGCCAAACAATAAACACGCTTATAAGGTGAACAATAACATCGGGGAGGTAGTAGCACTCCTTAGAACAACCAACCATTTGCATCAAAAAAGTAGTATTTGCCCAAGGATAAAGTTAAGGGTTAGGAAAGAAGGAAGAATGGAGGCAGGAAACAAAGGCAGGAAGCTGGATGAATGATGTTACATTGTGGAGATCCAAACCAATGACATGAAACAAATGTCTATGGATTGTTGAATGGAAAACTGATTTGCTTTGTAAACCTTCGTCCAAATATTAAAAAAAAAAAAAAAAAAAAAACACTTCAGGGGGTATTTTTGGTTTGAGATTTAAAGATTAACTCAGGGCAATAGTTTCAGGGCATTGATTAAGCACAGCATTGCACAGCCAACAATTGCTGTCATTAAATTGAACATCTGTAAAAAGGTGAGTTGGAAAAAGTTGTGATAGGAAAAAAAAAGGTTGTGTGACAGATACATTTACAACAATGACAAAAAGGTAGATGCTACAGCAGCTATGTACAACCAAAAATCCCATAGGATTTGGTTGCTGGGTTTGGAGGCTTAGGGTCATGATCATAGGACATCCCAGTTAACTGGACTAATAACATATTTAGTGCTTCTGTTCTACCTCCTATTTTGCGGATTAGTGCCTGGGGTCTTAATAGCTCACTTATGGCCATCCAAGGCATTGGTAATTGCTCTGTACTCACCTGGAGCAACAGAGGAAGGAAGAGAGTCAGGAATAAGAGGAGGATATGGTAATGTACAGTTAACCGCCACCATGAACAACCACCTCCTTTGCCATGCAACCAGGAGAACTAGATGGTACCCAGCTACCATTACTGAACATTCTGATCAAAGACTCTACAGAGGAATCTCTGATCAAAAGGAGGGGACTGCAAAACCAAATTTTAAATTCTCATGGACTCCAGACTTCCTGAAGCCGTGAACATTGAATATCTATTTTTAATAGACCTAAGCACACAGATCCTGGTATATATTATCCAAACCGTAAGTGGATATTTTCTGAGCCCCAAAACATTATCATGAACTCTATCTATGAAGCAGAAACAGAGCCCCTCTGATGTCTAGACCTAGGAGCATGTCAGATAGCATGAGGGCACAAGATGGAAAAAAACAAACAAAACCACTTGCCAGAGTCGATTCCAACTCAAAGCTACCCCAGAGTAAAACTGTGCTCCACAGAGTTTTCAGTGGCTCCTTTTTTACAAGTAGATTGCCAGGCCTTTCTTCTGAGTCATGTATGTGGGGGTGAATTCAAACCACCAACCTTTCAGTTAACAGCTAAGGGCATTAACCATTTATACTGCCATGGACTCCACAAGATGAGAGTACACTAGATAAAACATGTAAAACTGTTTCCTCCAGTATCTTTCTGGTTTCACACTTACCTTACAGAAAGTTTATCTATTCCAGGAGCTCTGAATACACTGCTTTTATGTGATGCCATCAGTACACTAAGGGTTGTTATAAGAAATATCCCTATGAAATTAGTCACTGGATTTACTTTCAAGGATGTTGAGGATGTTGTCCATCACATCACACAGGTTGCTCTTTACAAAGACCTCAAAGAAAAGTTCTGACACAAACAAAACTAGTTTGTTTTCTACCTCATGGTTAACCAACTGGGCCTTTGTTTCACTCACTGGTTGCCAAAATACACCGACCCATATAGGCAGGACCCTCAGAGAAAGCAGAGGTCATTCTGGTCTCCAAGTCTGGTTTCATTCCTAAATCCACTTTCAGTCCCCATCCCTATTCCTTCCTTTTTTCTCCTTTTTTCTTTGCTTTTAACTTTTTAATTTGCAACAAGCTGCCTTAAATTCAATCTGGAACAAGATGGGGTAGAAACGTGAAAGGGAAGTTTTCTGTTTTCTAATGATCAGTTTCAATTTGATGTGGTGGAATAGTTACTGAATCCCCCTTCCTACTCCACCCTACCCCATGTGCCACACACTAGAAAGACAGAGCTAAATATGCTATGCTCCCCACCCTCAGGGTGCTAGCAGCCTATCCATCATGGAGACAATAGCAGTCCTCTCCACTGGGAAGCCTGCAGTGCCCGCTCCTCACCCACAGAATTAATCACTCCCTCTTCTGGGTTCCCACAGCACCTGTGCTGGTCAATACCATGAACTTACCTCACTTGCTGTACAGGAATCATTTATGCATCTCTTACTCTTTTAAGTTTATGAGATTTTTACAGGTTAAGTTCATGCCTTTATTTTTCTATCCTTGGCACTTAATGGGAGCTCTGGTGGCATAGTGCCTAAGATATCTGACTGCTAACCATGAGGCTGGCAGTTCAAACCCACCAGCCACTCCTCAGAAGGAAGACTGGGCAATCTACATCTGTAGTGATACCGCCTCAGAAACCCAAGGAGGGGTTGCTATGAGTTGGAATCAACTCGTCACCAGTGAGTTTTGTTTTGTTTTGTTTTTTGGCACTTAATAGAATGCCTGGCACACAATAACTGCCCCCTACCCCCAAAAAAATGATAACTGAATAAACAAAAATGAAACCAAACTCACTGCCATGGAGTCAGATCCGACTCATAGCAACCCCTCCTTGGGTTTCTGAGGAGGTATCTCTATGGAAGTAGATTGCCCAACTTTCCTTCTGAGAAGTGGCTGGTGGGTTTGAACCGCCAGCCTTCTGGTTAGCAGGCAAATGCCTTAGGCACTACGCCACCAGAGCTCCCCCCTGATGACTGAATGGATGCCTAAAATAATGAACCAATGAGTGAATAAATAAATGAACAAATGAATGACCTACAAAGTAAGGCATCAAGTGCTACAACAGAGGCATAAACAATGTGCTGCTGGAGCAAAGAAGGATACATTTATTTTCTCTCATATCCAGACTTCATGGGAGGTGACATACGAGTTGGGATTTGAAGGCTGACTGCGTAGTAGTCACCAGGCCATTTACCAGAAGAGCACAGGAAGGTATGCTCAGAGACAAATATTAGCGGAGGATATACGGTGAGCAAAGGAAGAAGCATGAAAACAGAAAGGTTGCAGCTGAGGCTGAACGAGTGAATGGAGCCAGATCACAAGTAGCCTCACACACCATGACAAAGAGTTTGGACTGTCTCATGCACAGGCTGCAGGAAAACATCAGACACATCATGGCTATGTAAGCAACTCCTGAAGGTGTGTAAGTGTTTATGAATGTGTGCATGTCTATCTGGAGAGACAGGGATAAGGAACACAGTATTTTATAAAACCGTGTTCTGAATTTTTCGATCAAAATCATTTTCAGTGTGGTCTGAGGCCAGGACAGTTCTCTAGATAAATTCAAGTGTTACAATGTGGTACCTCCTTCTAAGAATTCTAGATTTTTAAGGGGGCTTTAGTGCACCAAAAGACAGGGACAATTTACACAGGTGTGCTTGTTTAAACAGCCCAGAGCCATGGGATTAACTATACTCAGTAGCTAGTCACTCAGCTCTTCAAATGTTTGGTCAGACTTTGCCTGCAAGCTCTCTATATACTCCCCCGGTGCCTAAAGAGAGGCTGAGTGCTGACCATATGGTCATGCCCAAATCCAGCATCCGGACCCCACTGCCATGCTCACACAGAGGAGACACATGTCTGTATCTGGCTAGCTAATGCTGACATGAATGAATATACAAACTAACCATAAATACATGACATGGTTTGTTCTTATATTTCCATAGGCTCCCAATGGTCACTAAAACAACCAAGTCACTTAGCCCTAAATGAGAAAAACTATCTGCCATTCACTAATGCCACAGTGATGAGGCAGCTGCAAAAAAAGGTCTCGCACTGAGAAGGAAATAAATTTGGGGGCCAATTAAAGGCCAATCTCTGCCCTCCAAATTTAAACCCAGTCTCTGGTTTATACCCAATTCAAACTCAGCAGGAAAAAGGATCCTGGCATTTTGACTAGAAATTGGCTGAGGCTGGACAAGAGGACAGCTGTAGTTCCCCCTTCTGACAATAGGCTACTCATTCAAATGAACAGATGTTACTTGAGCACCTACTGTGTGCACAGCACTAGCTCTGGGCAGCCCACTGCAGGGCACATAGTGGGGCAAGACCTCCAGCCAAAGTGAAGGGGAGCAGAAAGGCTGAGGCATCCAGCCAATCTATGGACTCAATTCGGAAATCAGGCCTAACTTCTCCCGTGTCGTTTCCACATGGCGTGGCCCAGGGTGTCTCCAGCCACCAGGCCTCCTCCCTCCTCACCCCTGATGTACCCCCAGTAAGTGAAATCAACTGTATTAAATAAAAAAAGATTAAAGGCCACAACTTTATTCCATCCACCTTTCTGCAGCTCCCCAGAATGCATATATGTGTGTGTGTGTGTGTGTGTGTATGTGTATGTGTATATGTATATGTATATGTATATAATTTTAGGATCAATTCCTCCCACGGATTCTGCTAACTTTGGTAAAGGAAGAACAAGGCGGGCTGAATCCTAACACTCTACTCTTTAATGAAAATGTAATCCATTTCCAATTACGCCTACAAAATGCTGCTAAAGCCTCTCCTCTTCCCCTCCCAGGATATTTCACAGTGCTGATTCACTTTCTGACCAACCACTTAAAGGTGACAATACACATCCCATGCAATTTAAGAGACCACAGGGCCACAGGCAAAACAACAACAACAACTCACATACACACAGCCTGTCATACTGGGCTTTGACACTTCCAAAACCTCTTCTTTGTATTAAGTAAAGGCACACATGAAAATCCATTAAGGCTTTCCCAGGACTTCCTCCCATGAGATTTTGCTTCTCAGAGCCCAAAGGACAAGGGAGGTTCATCACCCCAGGCTCTTCCCCTTCACAACGCAACCTACCTTGTCACAAATCATGTCCATTCAACCCTTCATCTCTCAACTTTATTCCTGCTGGTCCACCCCACCCTAGTGACTTTGCTCCTCCTCAAAGGGAGGACCTTGTCATCTCACTCTGACCTGGGCTGTCCCTTACCTCCAGCATCAACTCTCTTCCTTAAACAGCCCCACCACCACCAAGATCACCACCACCACCATTACTACTTCCAACAAGCTGGTTCTGCCAGGATCTCAAGTCTGGCTATAGATCAGAATACAAAGGTAGCTTCTTAAAAATGTAGATTCCCAGCTCTGATGCTACAAGTACTAAATGAGGATCCCCAGGAGAGATATTTTTAATTAAGTTTCTCCTGCTCTATCCTTCAGCCAGAAAGGTTTTCCTAAAATGGAAATATGACTTTTATCATGCTGCTGTTGTCAGGTATCGACAAGTTGGCTCTGCCTCATAGCAACCCTGTGTCCAACAGAACAAAACACTGCCCGGTCCTGTGCCAGCCTCACAGTCCTTGCTTTACCCGAGACCACTGTTGCAGCCACTGTGTCAATCCCTTTCTTTGAGGGTCTTCCGTTCTTGCTGACCCTCAACTCTACCAAACATAATATCCTTCTCCAGGGAATGGTTTCTTCTGACAACCTGACCAAAGTACGTGAGACGAAGTCTGGCCATTCTCGCTTCCAAGGAGAGCATTCCAGTTGCACTTCTTCCAGGACAGATTTGTTCGCTCTTTTGGTAGTGCACAGTACTTTTAGTATTCTTCACCACAACTCAAAAGAATCAACTCTTCTTCAGTCTTCCTTGTTCACTGTCCACCTCTCACATGCATATACCAAAAAAAAAAAAAACACAAATTCACTGCCATTGAGTCAATTCCGACTCATAGCAACCCTCCTTGGGTTTCCGAGGCGGTAAATCTTCTGGTTAGCAGTCAAATGCCTTAGGCACTGCACCACCATTTGAGGCAAATGAAAATAACATGGCTTAGTTTGTTGTTGTTGTTGTTGTTGTTATGTGCCATCGAGTCAGCCCCCCTACTCATAGCGACCCCTCCTTGGGTTTCCAAGGCAGTATCACTACAGAAGTAGGATTGCCCAACCTTCCTTCCGAGGAGTGGCTTAGTTTAGGCTCACCTTAGTCTTCAAGGAGACATCTTTGCTCTTCAGCACTTGAAAGAGGTCTTTTGCAGATTTGCCCAGTGCATACAGCATCTCATGTCTTGTCTGCTGCTTCCATTGGTGTTGATTGTGGAACCAAGTAATATGAAATCTTTAACAATTTCAATCTTTTCTTCATTTATCGTAATGCTGCTTACTGATCCAGTTGTGAAGATTTTTGTTTTCTTATGTTGAGATGTAATCCATATGGCAGATTGAAGTCTTCAATCTTCATCAAGAAGTACTTCAAGTCATCCTCACTTTCAGCAAAGTTTTGTCATCTGTGTATCGCAGTTGGTTAATGAGTCTTCCTCCAATCCTCATACCATGTTCTTCTTCATATAGTCCAGCTTCTCAGATTATTTGTTCTGCATACAGATTGAACGGTATGGTGAAAGGATACAATCCTGACACATTCCCTTCCCATTTTTAAACCATGCAGTATTTCCTTGTTCTGCTCGAATGACAACCTCCTGGTCTATATATAGGTTCCTCATGAGTATAATCAACTGTTCTGGAATTCTCATTCTTCTCAATGTTACCCATAATTTGTTATGACCCACACAACTGAACGCTTTTGCACAGTTAATAAAACACAAGTAAACATCTTTCTGGTATTCTTTACTTTCAGCCAAGATCCATCTGACATCAGCAGTCATACCCTCATTCCACGTCCTCTTCTGAATCCAGCTTGCATTTTTAGAAGTTCTCTGTCAATATACAGCTGCAAATGTTTTTGAATTATCTGCAGTACAATTTTACTCGTGTGTGACATAAATGATATTGTTCAATAATTTCCACATTCCATGAGATCACCTTTCTCTGGAATAGGTACAAATAAGGATCTCTTTTAGTCAGCTGGCCAGGTAGCTGTCTTCCAAATTTCTTGGCATAGACAAGTAAGTGGCTCCAGCACAGCATCCATTTGTTTAAACATCTCAGTGGGTATTCTGTCAATTCCTGGAGCCCTGTTCTTTGCTAATTCCTTCAGTGCAGCTTTGACTTCTTCCTTCAGTACCACTGGTTCTAGATCACATGCGACCTCCTGAAATGAATGAACACTGACCCATTCTTTTTGGTACAGTGACTCTGTATTCCTTACATCTTCTTTTGATCGTTCCTGCATCACTCAGTATTTTGCCCACACAATCTTTCAATATTACAACTCAAGGCTTGAATCTTTTCTTCAGTTCTCTCAGCTTAAGAAATGCTGAGCTAGAGTTCCGGCAAGATGGCGGACTAGGCAGAAGGATTGCA
>NW_006921601.1:10197277-10216575 GCF_000298275.1 Orycteropus afer afer | reverse complement strand
GATGTAGTCAATCTGATTCCTGTGTACTCCATCTGGTGAAGTCCAGATGTACAGCCATCATTTATGTTGTTGAAAAAAGGTATCTGCAATGAATAAATCATTGGTCACGCAAAAGTTTATCATGCAATCTCCAGCGTTATTTCTGTCACCAAGGCCGTATTTCCCAACTACTGGTGATTCTTCGTTTCCAACTTTCGTATTCCAATCACCAGTGGTAATCAACACATCTTGATTTCATGTTTGGTCAATTTCAGACTGCAGAAGTTGGTAACAGTCTTCAATTTCCTCATCTTTGGCTTTAGTGGTTGGTGCGTAAATCTGAATAACAGTAGTATTAACTGGTCTTCCTTGTAGGCATACAGATATTATCCTATCACTGACAACATTGTACTTCAGGATAAATCTTGAAACATTCATGACAATGAATGCCACACCATTCCTCTTCAATTTATCATTCCTGGTATAATAGATCATATCATCATTTGATTCAAAATGGCCAAAACCAGTCCAATTCAGTTCACTAATGCCTAGGATATTAATCTTTATGCATTCCAATTCATTTCTGACAACTTCCAATTTTCCTGGATCATACTTTGTACATTCCATGTTCTGATTATGAATGGCTGTTTGCAGCTGCTTCTTCCCATTCTGAGTTGTGCCACATCAGCAAATGGAGGTCCCGAAAGCTCTACTCAATTCACATCACTGAAGTCGGCTTTACTTTGAGGAAGCAGCTCTTCCCCAGTCGTATTTTGAGTTCCTTCTGACCCAGCACTATATCGGATAATGTTTTAGGGCTATTCATAAAGTTTTCCAGTAACATATGAAACAATGTTTAATCGCTATTCATCAAGTTTTCACTACCCAATTCTTTGAGAAGTGAATGGCCCCTTCCTTCTTCCGAGTCTGTCTTAGTCTGGAAGCTCCACTGAAACCTGTCCACAGTGGGTGGCCCTGCTGGTATTCAAAATACCGGTGGCATAGTCTCTAGCCTCACAGAAACACACGTGCTACCACAATACTACAAACTGACAGATGACTTTTACCATACATTCTTTAAAATCCTTCGGCAGACTCCCCACCTCCGTCAAGACCAAGCGCATACTATAACAACCACTGCCCTCAGCTAGCTGATCTCAGGCAGCTTCTCTGGCCACCTGTTCAGTGCCTCCTGCTCTTCAGACACACAGCTGCTGCTCCAGGATGTCCGGACACAGCATGCTTCCTGTTTCACCCCTGCAGGTGCCTGGGTCGCTCTGCTCAGATGCTTCACCTCTTACCTCCTGCTCTATCTGGTGAACATCTACTGGTCCTTTCAAGGCTTCTCATCTGAGAGGCTTGAACCTATTTCTCCACTCAGTGGTCACTTTTGTGCCCCCAGCACTTCATACACACTTCTAATACCACAGTTACTAGAGTTCGTTCTCACTTCTCTTAAGAGTCTGTCTCCCTACTCCTGTAAACTCCTCTTCTTTTACATCATCCACAATCCCTAATAGGTTGCTGGTGCTCAAAAAAGTTTGCTAAATGGCATCACCATGACTTGCTTCTCCTGGAGTTGCAGGGATCATGGAGTCCAGAGGGCAGAGAAGTTTTAAAAAACGTAAAGAGTACATTGGGCTATGGAATACTGCAGAGTTTGAATTCTGAGTACTCCACTTTTTAGCTGTACCTCAGTTTGCTGTGTAACACAGGAATTAATAATAACAACTACTTGTTGTAAAGATTAAATGAGATGATCCATGTAAAGTATTAACACGGTGGTTCAATCATCAACAGTAATTACATACACTACTTATCTAAATGCTTATAGATTAGTGGGTTTGTGCCCATATGTGTTTTAGAACTATGCCTGACACACTGTAGGCTCTCAAATAATCACTGAACAAACATATACAACTATAATGAATAATTACTGATTACATATCTATCTTCCTGGCTAGACCACAAATATTTCCAAGGCAGGAACTCACTTCTGTACCCCAAACCTATCCTACCTAGCAAAGCTCAATAAATAACTGTTAGATTTAATTTAGCACAAAATATTAGCAAAATTTCTATGACCTTTAAGAAATTTATCACTGACTAAGGAATTATACAGGCAGCCTCAGGCATATTCTAGACCCAAAGAGTGAAATAAAAACTCACAGGCTTTGCAAACTTTCAGTCTCCAAAATCCCTAACTAGCTGTCCTCTAGCCTTAACAATCAACTTGCTTTACTAGACTCTCAGGCTGGCATCCACTTCACCTGCTGAGTCACAATCTGAAGTCTTAACTGATGACCCTGAGCCTGTGACATTCCCCAGACCTGAGCCCAGCTGCAGCCTGTCCACAGCCAAGCCCTGCGGGGCAGGTGGCAGCTGCCCATCCCAGAGAACTGCAGTGTGAACTGCAGGACCCTGCCTGCTCAGCTCTCAGCCAGTTCACCCCCCAGAGGCCTGGGGGCTGCAGAGAGGCAGGTCCGCGGTGTCAGCTTACCTCAAAAATAACAGTGGGCCTACACCAGGCAGGAGTGCAGGCCAAGGACAGGAGCAGAGAAAGGAGCTGAGAAAGAAAACACAGCAGAAGGAAAAAGCAGACATCTGAGTTTGAGTATTAGACAAATTGGGCTGGAAGAAATGTACTTAAAGGGTGATAGAAACACTATGGAACTGATAAGACTGATGGCTGAACAATGTGAAGAACAAAATTAATGTCACTGAACTGTACATGCAAAGACTGTAGAAATGGCTGTTTTGTTACCTATTTACCACACACACACACACACACACACGAAGAAGTGTACTTTAAATTCATAACTACATCCTTCCCATCACCACTACAGCTCTTTCAATAATTCATTCACTTAGTACCCAGTCAGAACAGTTTACATTTTACATGTATATTACATGTAACAACTACTTTGAAAGTGCTTTTAAAAACATTATTGTGGGGGTTTGCTTTTTGTTTGCTTATTTGTCTAATACTATTTATAAAAGTCAGATTTGGGTCAGTGAAGGTTTTAATAAGTACTGCCACTCAACCAATTCCTGATACGACTACTCAGCTTCAGTTTTCTCAAAACGAAATCCAAACATGACAGAGCTAATTAGAACTAAGAAAGCAGCAGACTTTTGAAAATAAAGGGCTAATAAAAAAGCATTTATTAATATTTTCCCCCTAAGTTGAAATCAAAGTTCACTCCCATGCTACCCTCATGCAGAAACGTCACTGGCTTGATGTGGTCTGGGCCCACCTGGGTATTTCAAATAAAGTGAACTTCAATCACTGTCATGAGTTAGCACATTACTGATTCTGCATCCATTTTTCTTTCATCTTGTTTTACTCCATAAACAAGGCCTCTTTAATTCACTCCTAGCAAATATTTTATAAGTGGGCAGGTATAGACCCAACTGCAAGAAAAGATACACTTCTTCACCCAAGAAGGTAAACTCCAAGACCAAGCCAGTCCACCAGGTGGATTAAATTTCCCATTGTAATCCCATATGTGTGAGACATGCTGCAAGTGCTTGCCTTGGCAGTGGGGAACAGAGCTAACAGGCACGTAAGATTGTCAGCCTGAAGGTGTTGAAAGGCAGGTAGATGGAGAAAAAAAAAATAGATTCACTACATTTTTTAAAAAAAGTTAATTTTGATGGGGTAAGGTTCCCAAAATGTCACATTATTTTGTAGTCATTACTCTAAGTTTCACTTAGAGTTTTAGACACTCAGGGTTGTGAGTGTCATGAACATAGCAATATTCTGAACAGGACTCTGTCTATTGCAAACGTGCAAAAAAAAAAAGACTTTAAAATGGGAGTTTTGGTGGAGTCAGACCAGTAGCTGGAAGACTTGCAGACAAGCAGAGATTCCATGGGTTTTATGTTTTCATCTTTTACAAAATAGCCCTCCCCAATCAAATCCATCAAAAACTTCAGAGAGGAACCTATTGCCTGTCAAGTTTGAGTTCTGTAAATTTAGAAGAATGTCATATAGATATAGATAGTGAAATAAGTGCAGTTTCATTCTGTCTTCAAACACAGCCACGGTCTAGTGCCCAAACAGGAGGATCTTACCCACCCTTGCTATGCCTCGTACTGTCAGAATTATCACAGTTCATGCAGGACATGTCACACCGTGCAATTATCAACCAGCACTGACATGGCTAAAAGATCTTTAATAATCCTGATTTTTACCATAAAAGCTCTCATTATTATACCAGTTCTCTTTGCTTGTTCAGCGTGCCTGGTCACTTACACAAGGATGAGAAAAAAACCGTGGACTGGACTCATCTTTCCCCAGCCATGTCTCCCAGGGAGCTGTTCGTGTCTCCGCAGCGCAATGCCACTGCACTGGCCGACAGGGTTTAAAATTAGCCAAGCCCTGGAGAGCCACGGGTAACCTTCTGACAAGGTTAGCCGGCAGAGCAGAGCATGGCTCAGGGAGGGACATTAATAAGAAGCCAAGTAGAGCCTTTCAACAAGCCCATTAGGGCCTCTCAGAACCCTTGCAGTCTGGAAGCCTGAGGAAGCCACACACACCAAAGGGACCAGGCTGACCAAGGCTCTTATTTTTATCCCACCGAGTCAGCAGCTTATTTTGTGGGCAATAAACACAACCTCCAAACTTGTGTCTCCAAGTTTTAATTCAATATACTCAGATACAAACTGTATAATAATTTTTGAAACTTTAAATTTTCATGGTAATCTAGTTCTAATTATAAAATTAATAGTCATAGATGACAAAAAAGGGAACACACAGATAGAAACATACACAGGAGAAAATAAATTTTACCCATATTCCACTATCAAATAATAGTGTTAACAATGCATCTGATATGTTTTCTTGCATGAGTAAACAATTTATTATTATTCACTGCAGTTTTGGGTTCTTTTATTGCCCACCTAGTATTTTATATTCTGTATTTTCCTAAGTCCTGAAACAGTCTTTGTTTCTATGATTTTTAAGATGTATATAATATTCCATGTTGTGGATCTACAATTATTTTAACTATTTTCCCATGCTTGGACATTTAGATTGTACCCAACTATTATGGCAAACATCTGTGTAATGGTTTCCTAAGGACAGACTCCTAGGGTCAAAGGGCAGAAACAATTTGAAGTTCACCAGTTCAGACTGGGGACTCCATGAAGACACGACCATATGTGTTACACTAAAGACATGTTAAGTGTTTTCTGAATACATAAACTTGTCTAAGTGTTTGACAAGAAAACAACCCTAAATCCTAATGCGACACTTTCCAAGCACCTACCAGGAGATAATCAGGTCCGACACAACACAAGTCCCCTCAGCACCAAGATAAAGAAAAAAAGAGAAGTGAGGAATCTATCCAACACCTCTCAATACTTTTCAAAGGCATTCCAATGACCTCCTCCAACCTCCCAGTACTCACTGGTATAGCCATATTGACTGTTCAAAACATCAGAGTACAGGAAGAGGACCTAAGCCCTCTGAATGCACGTGCCTCCATTAGCCTCTGACTCTCCTCCAAGATCCTCAAGGCTCTCCCCTATGAAGTAAGTAAAAGGTGAACGCCTGGTACACTAAGGGGTCTCCAGTGGTTTCCACTGCTTCAGCCCTCTGGGAGTGACTGTTAAATACTTTTAGTATCACCCCTGTCCACAGATAACTTGTGACCCAAGATTTGCTTGTTATATTTTGTTAACCCTCCCCTCCAGTCAAGGAGCTCTATGGTGCAATGGTTAAGGCATTCAGCAGCTAACCAAAAGGTCTATGGTTCAAACCCCCAGCCACTTATGGGAGAAAGATGAGGTAGTCTGCTTCTATAAAGATTTACAGTCTTACAAATTCTGTGAGGCAATTCTACTCTGTCCTATAGGGTCACTATGAGTCAGAATTGACTCAACAGCAGTGGGTTGGGTTGGGTTGGGTTTGGGTTGGTTTGGTTTGGTTACCCCTCCAGTCAACTCCCCAGAGACTACTGTTTAACATGTTAAGATCTATCATTTCAGCACTATTTCTTAAATTCACTAAATCCTCACAGATTTTATGTCTTAAAAAAAAAATTTTTTTTTAAATGGACAAGAATTTGGAAGCATTGGCCAAAGATGCCTAGCAGGTGCTATCTCTGCTAAACTATCCTCAACAAAGCACAATGAGTTGGGTTAAACAAAGATGAACTTTGTAACAAGATTTATGAACCTAGTACTAGGATCAATGATACTAGTTACACAAAGATAAGTGCTAACTGCTTTTAAATCACAAGCATATTCTCAGTAAGCTAAAACAATACTGAAATGCTTAAATCTGGAGGTAAATAGATGAGTCATAGACAGCTTGACCTCTGCCTCAAACACCATCATAGTGACTTACCTGTAATACCAAGAAAAGCAACATTCATTGAGTACTTTCAGTGGGCCAAGCCTATTGTTGTGCACTTAGAAGCATAATCTTTACCTTTAGCTCTGTTTCTAAAGTATTTTCTGGGGACAAGAACAGATAAATAGTAGAACAGAGTTTCGTTTCCTCTAAATGCCTTTGTCGGTATTCTATTGGTGATGCCAAAGCAGGAACATCAGCCAAGACAGGGAAGAGGCACAAACTCTTTATAATCACATGTAAACTTTGTACAATAAGCCTTTGAAAACTGAGAAGGTGTTAGCCTGGACCCACCACAGCAATGCCCAGCCCAGCAGCTGAAATCATGGCCTGAGCTGGAATAAGCTCAAGGACAATACTCCCCACTCCCCCCCCAACTCCATTCCAGGAGAGTATATTCCACATTTAAGTCACTATGACAGCTAGAGCCTGAGCTGAAGGTTCTCTGCCAGATCAACAAAATTCTAATTGATGGACAGAAAAATGTTTCTGGCTCCTGAATCCAATACAATGACAAAAGTAAACACCTTTTAGTAGTGAATGACAGTAACTTTCACAGCCAACATTTGTTCAACATCTGTTTTACGCCAGGCACAGTGAGCTGGACCTTACTTGGATTATTTCATATACTCCTCATCACATGTGAGGTAGAGAAATAAAACAACTATCTCACCTATCCAGATAAAGAAACATTAAGTCATTTGTCAAAAATAATACCGCTAGTCACTGGTCAAACCAAAATTCAAACCAAAGTCCATCTTATGCTGAGTCCAGTGAACCACTACTCTAAATGTCTTTGTAAGGTAGTGATGTTCTTTGCATTGTTGGAGGTCATTGAGGAAGAGCTGAGAGATCTCTTAAGAGAGATACTGTAGAGAAGAATGGAGGTAGGGTGAAAGGACAAAGATACCAAGGAAGGTCCATTCTAACCTCTGACCCATGACAGGTGAAAACAAACTGCTACCATGTGCTGGCTCTGCACTAGTTGGTCATAGGCCATGAGGAGTACACAAGACCTTATAAATGAACTGAGCGCACCATTAGAGCTTACGAATCAGATGGCCAAAACCAAAATCCCACTGTCATTAAGTCGATTCCAACTCATAGTAACCCTACAGGACAGCGCAAAACTGCCACATCTTTCTCACACAGAGCGTTGCTGGTGGGTTCAAACCATCAACCTTTTGCCTAGCAGCCAGAGAGCCATACTTCTATCTTTCTACTTAAAATAAAAGGCAGCTGAACCAGCAAGGCTGTTGGGAGAGTCCGACGCTGGCCACTGTGATCCCAGTGGAAGTAGGCAAGCCTCGGTGCTTCTTTCTCCCCCTCTCTAGAAACATAATGGTGAGGGGGCAGGCCTCAATGCTTACTGCAGGGCAGGGAAAAGGCTTTTGTCTTTCTTTTAAATTTATAGCACCTGGATTTTTCTCCAATACAATGTTAGTATTTATGGTAAATGATTCAAAATTTATGTTGGAAAATATTAAAAACACAACCAGAAAAGGAGATGAATGGACAATTCACCCAGGAGAACAAGCACATTAGAAATTATGCATCTTCACTTGGGACAGAGGGGATTCAAGCAAACTTAAGGTATCATTTTAAACGTTGTAATCAGCAAACTTTAAAGAGAGTAACATTTGTAGTGATTATGGCACAGGGAATATGTCAGCAGCCTTCTGGATGCTGAAAGTCTGATCACTGTATTTATTAAGAGCCTCAAAAGGGTTAAATTCTTTGATCTGGAAGAAAAGGTTATGAACATAAAGATACACACTCAGAATTATCTATACTACTATGAATAGGAGAATATCAAAGAAAATCACAGTAGTAAATGAAAAGGAAAACTATATGCATTTACAATTAAGCACAGTCTAAAATGTCAGAGGAACCTCAAGGAATATTAATTTAAAAACCAAAATACAAAACTTCATACATATTTTGAGTACTACTTTCCTTTTTATGCACAGAAAAAGTAAATTTATCAACAGTGACTAACCCAAAAGGAAATAGTATGTTAGGGCAGTAACATTATAGGCTTTTGTTTTACACTCTTCTTCATGTTCTGTTGTTTCTAAGACATTTTTAAAATTTTTAAAAAGCAACTGATATGGATGGATAGATAGGTGGACAAGCTAAACCATTAGGTATGTCTATGAAATGGGGAGTGTATCCAAGATCATATATAGGGTTGGCAGACAATGGTCCTATAAGTTTATGTGAATGATCAGAATTCCCAGGTGTGTAGTAGAGCTGACAAGGGTCAAGGTTGGGGTCACTGTTTGGTCATAGCCAGCTACCCAGAGAGACTGAGTAGTTGAACCTGAGGGCTTGGGACCATAGTCACAGGGGACATCAAGCTCAATTGGCATAACATACTATACAAAACATTGTTCTACCTCCTACTTTGGCGAGTAGTGACTGGGATCTTAAAAGCTAGCAAGCTGCCATCTAGATGCAACGATGGATCTCTCCTCCTCAAGAGCAAAGAAGAAAGAAGAAAACCAAAATTAATGGAAACAATCAGTCCTAGCGACTGGTACGCCATCCAATCTGCAACCTATACAAGTATGAGACCAGAAGAACTAGATGGTGCCCGGCTACCACTGTCATCCACTTGGAAGGGATGTAGGAGATCCTGCATAGAGAGGGAGAACAATGTGGAACAAAACTCAGAATCATTTGGAGGAGAAAAGAAAAAAGAAGGTGGGGACCAGGTTTG
Source organism: Orycteropus afer afer (assembly GCF_000298275.1). NCBI lineage: Eukaryota > Metazoa > Chordata > Mammalia > Tubulidentata > Orycteropodidae > Orycteropus > Orycteropus afer. Next base: position 10,207,513 of record NW_006921601.1, on the reverse strand, counting down.
CTGGTCCAATAGAACCTGGTGGAACCACTGAGACTATGGCCCCTAGCTGCCCTTCAGGTCTGGAATTGAACCCACACCTGTGGTTTCCAGCCAAACAAAGTACAGGCATGTGAGTTGAACATTTACCTCAAGTAGACACATGCCCTGGAGAGAACAATCATGGGAGAAGGAAGGGCTGCTTATGCACAGGGAGACAGCTCAGGGTACAGAAGAGTATGGAGGGATGGTCACTGGGAAGAGGGGTAACTATGGGGAGGAAGTGGGAGGGGAGCTGTTACATTGTAAACTGTGGTCAATGACATGAGACAAAGTATATGTGAACTGCTGTATGGAAAGTGAATTTGCTCTGTAAATCTTCACCCAAATTACAATAAATAAAATAAAATTAAAAAAAAAAAAAAAAGCAACTGAGATACCAATTGCAGTATCTGAGCACTTAAATGTAAGAAGAAAGTTTAGAGATCAGAGATATGTGGAAGCATGAATACTTTTTACCATCATGACACACCCGTTCTGTTCATGTCTACTCACAACCTTCAAACACACACACAGACACAGCTGATAGCCTAGACAGACCAAAAGACTTGATGTTCCTTCAAACATTACCACAGCCATAATAGCTAACAGTTGGTGCTGCCAACTGCTATAGAGTCAACCCCCAACTCATGATGACCCTATGTGCAAGGAGACAAAACTCCCCCATCAGCCCCTTTCCCAAGCCCTGTGCCACCCTGCAGTCATTGCAGACTGAACTGCTGTGCTCCACAGGCGTTTCAGTGGCTGACTGTTGGCAGCAGGTCGCCAGGCATTTTTCCCTGGTCTATCTTAGACTGGAAGCCCCATTAAAACCCGTTCAGCATCCCAGCAACACGTAAGCCTTCACAGTCAGATGGGTGGTAGCTGTCCAAGAGGGGTGCTGGCTGGGAATCAAAGAAGATCCCCCGCATGGGAAGGCGAGAAGCCTACCAGTAAACCACCACGCCCCCAACAACATGTACAGATCATTATTCTTTACCTAGCTCTAAGCATTTTCTATGTCTTGATTCATTTCATCCTCATAACAATCCTCTAAAGAAAATACTATCATTATCCCTATTTTATAGACAAAGAAATTAAGACACAGAAAAAGAAAAGAAATTGCTCCACATCTCTCAGACAGGTAGCAGAGGCAGAATTTGAATGAGAACAATCTAACTCCAGAATCTTAATAACCACTATATTCGATTGCCTATATGCACAGACAAAACTCCCAGGCTCCACTATGCTGTTCCTCTTGTCTGGAGTACCTTTCCTCTCCTTAATCACCTGGAAAGCACCTACATATACTTCAGAGAGCAAATCAATGTTTACTTCTTGGCAGCACCTTCCCCGCCTCCCCCAGGCAGCATTTGCTGGTGTTTCCTCTAAAATCCCACAGAACTTTGTATATACACTCTTTCACTGATACTGCATAGTAATTATCTGGGGTGGGGAGTGAATACAGGCATTCTTTTTATCAACAGTGACTAACCCAATGCCTGGCAAGTAATTATCGTCATGGATGGATGGATGGATGGATGGATGGCAGATGATGGACAGGATGGAAAAATGCATAAATTACTTCTCAGTGAAAGAACAAACAAGCTAACTAATGTGTTGACTGAGGAATATTTCACACACTCAAACCCCAAACCCACTGACATCAAGCTGAGTCCGACTCATAGCAACCCTAGAGGGCAGAGTAGAACTGCCCCACAGGGTTTCCTAGGCTGCATATCTTTACAGAAGCAGACTACCACATCTTTCTCTCATAGAGCAGCTGATGGGTTCAAACCACAAACCTTCTAGTTAGTTAGTAGCCAATGCTTTAACGACTGCACCACCAAAGCTCATTTCACACATACTAGGGGTTAAAAATAATAATAATAATAATAAGGAGCTCTGGTAGCATAGTGCCTAAGGCACTTGACTGCTAACCAGAAGGCTGGTGGTTCAAACCCACCAGCCACTCCTCGGAAGCAAGGTTGGGCAATCCTACTTCTGTAGGGATACTGCCTCAGAAACCCAAGGAGGGGTCGCTATGAGTCAGGGCCGACTCGATGGCACATAACAACAACAACAACAGGGATTAAAATAAAATGGGCCCTCCGCTCAAAGAAATCAGACCAAGACAAGTTATACCTACAATAAAATCTAAAAATGACTCTCAGCACTGCAGGTGCTCACCACCCCAGCTGCTATGCTCACACACACACACACACACACACACACACACATCACATTTATCTTTCCAAGACTCTTTTTACCTCTTACCAGGGTTATCACTTCTTCCTGGATACCCCAGTGTAGATCAGGCCCCACTACAGGCTCCCACACACAGGACTGCTCAGATTTTCAGCACTCACCCGCAGGCCTGTCTTCTGGAGTGATAAACAAGGCAAGCAAGTATTCACGGTTTTCTAACCTCAAACTGAAAGAAAGAGATCCAACTTTTTCTATTCCAGGAACCAAGGTTCCTGCTGCCTCCTCTATTAAGAAAAAAAAAAAAAAAAGTGCTTTTTTTTTTTGTGAGCAAGATGATCTCTAGAATCTATTCATTCATAAAGTTCCCAGCCCACCTTCTGAAGCTTAGGATCAAGATTCAGGGGTCAGATGCAGTGCACGGGCCTTGACACATGACCTCTTCCAATTCTCTTGAGGTCAAGGTAACAGTTTTCTTTACAGGAATGAATGACGCAATTGCAGTTTGATCAATTTGTCAGACACCTATTCTTTGGGCTAAAACGAGAAAACATTCTTTAGCAGTGCTGAATCTTTATCGACGCCTAAGGGTCAGTGCAGACAGAGCCACAGGGGCAGTAACTGCTTTTCTTCACCTATTCCATTTTCCATTCTTTAAGGCAGCCAATACACACATGCCGTTCTTCTTGTACGTGTTTCTGCCATGTAAATTATTTAACCATCCCTAAAATTCTTCTGCTATGCACACCTCCAAGCCTACCCTGGTGGATGTTTCTCACAGGAGGAACATGTTTTGGATTCGTCACTGAGCAAAATAATGTTGTTTTGTTTTCTCCAATTACTAAGCAAATTAGAAGAATGGCACTAAAAGGCAGGCACAAGCCCCGCTTATCCATCCTTCAACCCCACAATCAGCAAGCCACCAGGGTATAGAGCCCCAAATGAAGACCACACATAGTGTCTAGCACAACTAAGTTTTAGCTCTATGGCAAACCCAATGTGGAAAATTCACATGTCTGAGTTATTTAACTGCTCCAGACAAGTACAGCTGAAATGACAAAGACAGATTGTAAATGTTAAGACACGTACCTGCTTGTGAGTTGTCTGGGTACCCCGACAGTAAGCAAAGAAAGTCCTCACACAAGCAGCCTGACAGAGAAGAGCTGAGCCTCAGTGGGCACTTTACAATGCAGGTAAGCACAACTTTTTTTTTTTTTTTTTTAAACTTAGTCTTTCATTTATTTAGTCAATCAGGTTTATTAATGATTAATTACATGAACTGTGGAGACACACAGAGGTGTAAAATATACAATCTGACAATAAGGAGTTTAACTTCCGCTGAGTAGGACAAGACACCACAACAATACAACCTTGAACAATTCCCTTTTCTCCCACAACTTGGGCATCCATTTCCTCATCTATAAACGAGGGAGCTGAACAGGACTTTGACGTAACTCTCAAGGGTAAGATTCTGTTTTTACTCCATTTAACAGTCCACCAAAATGAGCACACTTCTGACTTACTCACGGCTGCATCGCCTAAGGCTTAAACCCTTTTAAAAGTCCCCTAAGATATTACTGGCTACATTATATATGTTCTTGGCAGAATTTCTGCTTCTAAAAAAAAGACTATTTCTAACAAAATAGTAAGTTTAAAATGATAATTCTGTCTACCTGCCTTTAAAGGCCCTATTCAAAGGAAGGTCAGGGAACCCTGAGGGCACAGTGGTTAAAGTACTCTGTTGCCAACCAAAAGGTAGGTGGTTCAAATTCACCAGTCACTTCATGGGAGAAAGATGTGGCTGTCTGCTTTCATAAAGATTTATAGCCTTGGAAATCCAAGTAGGCAGTTCTACTCTGTCCTATAGAGTCACTATAAGTTGGAATCAACTTGAGAGCAGTGGGCCTTTGGCTCTGGTTCAAAACTAGATCTAGTAAGAAAATTAAAGATACATTTCTTAAAATAATAAAATATACTATACATTAATAATCACTCACTTAAAAGAGAAAGATGCTTCCTAATAAAATATATTATACATTAATACTCACTCACTTAAAAGAGAAACATGCTTCATTTGGCTATCAAAAAAACATTCCCTTTGTTTTTATTTTTATATTTATTACTGGTTTTATCTGCTTTATCTATGATATTTCTTTGAACAGTTAAGAATCAAAACTTGAGAGTTCCGAATAGAGTCCATTATGCTGTAATCTAGGGAGCTCTGGTAGCATAGTGGCTAAGACACTTGCCTGCTAACCAAGACGGCTGGTGGTTCAAACCCACCAGCCACTCCTCGGAAGGAAGGTTGGGCAATCCTACTTCCATAGTGATACTGCCTCGGAAACCCAAGGAGGGGTCGCTATGAGTCGGGGCCGACTCGACGGCAAACAACAACAACAACAACATGCTGTAATCTGTACAGTCCAAACGACTATCAGATTTGCTTTTAAAAATTCTATATTTAATATATTCAAGTATCATACAGTAAGCTTTGAGGATTATATCCTTATCTGATAGAATACAGAGACATTCACACACAGATTTTTTTCAGGCTTACGATCAGTCATTGATAAATTGTATCTTCAAAGGAAGAGACAGATAATCACCTCTACCCCACTTTACAACAATAACTCTTCAAATTCAACAAAATATCTAAAAGCCTAAATGCAGATAGTATTACAAATTTCATTTTGAATTTATTTTTATTTTAAGGTATATTACTGCTGTGCAAAATCTATCTTTCCTAAATTATTCTAGGTGGAACAGTGGCAAAAATAATTTTTTAAAGCTGGAAATAAAAAAGCCTTTGGTCTTAGGCTATAAACATGTTCACATATTCTGGTTCTGAGACGAAACAGTAAATGAGAGGAAGAGAAAAGAATGCAACTGAAATTTCAGGATATTAGGCTGAATATTTTAGGATATTGGGAGCTCTGGTGGCATAGTGGCTAAGACACTTGCCTGCTAACCAGATGGCTGGCGGTTCAAACCCACCAGCCACTCCTCGGAAGGAAGGTTGGGCAATCCTACTTCCGTAGTGATACTGCCTTGGAAACCCAAGGAGGGGTCGCTATGAGTCAGGTTTGACTCGACGGCACATAACAACAACAACAACAGGCTGATGCATAGCGAGGAATCTGAAAGGCAACTATTTGCCAGAGTAAACAATTAACAAATCATATTAAAATCTTAAAAGACTTTATTTTTTAAATTGTGTCTCGGTGAAAGTTTACACAGCAAATTCAGCTTCCATACAGCAGCTCACATATACTTTGTTTCATGACACTGACCACAATTTCCCACAATGCAACAGCTCCCCTCCCACTTCCTCCCCATAGTTACCTCTTCCCTGTGTCCTTCCCTCCATTCACTCCATGCATGCATTTTTTTGTTCATGATTCATACATTTGAAGGGCTTTAGGGAGTGCCTTATTCACTTCTCTAGATGAGCAGCTGTTTCACAAGTCATGTGAACATTTATGTCTACAGGATAAACATGGCTACTACAGAGCTCTGGTGGCATAGTGGTTAAAACATTCAGCTGCTAATGCTAACCAAGAGGTTGACCATTCAAACCCACCAGCTGCTCTGTGGGAGAAAGATGAGGGAGTCTGCTTCTGTAAAGTTTTATAGTCTTGGAAACCCTATTAAGGGCACTTTTGCTCTGTCCTAGGAGCTCTGGTGGCATAGTACCTATGGCATTTGACTGATAGCCAGAAGGCTGGCAGTTCAAACCCACCAGCCGCTCCTCGGAAGGAAGGTTGGGCAATCTACTTTTGTTGTGATACGACCTCAGAAACCCAAGGAGGGGTCGCTATGAGTCAGATCCGACTCAACCACAGTGAGTTTTGGTTTTGTTTTTTTCGGTAAAGGGTCACTATGATTCCAAATCAACTAGAGGGCAGTGGTTTGGGTTTGTTTGTTTTGGGGGGGTAGGGTGGTGGGGAGGAGTTTAACATGGGCTAGTTCTATAGGGCTGAGGAAGGCACAGAAGCAGTAAGTACTGGACAGCTCACAATTTAACTGGGTGTGAGGAAATGCATATAAGCATTTCTTCAATTATCTTCTACCAGGCCTGCAGCCAACTTCAGGCCAGGCTGAGCTGGAGGGACAATGGATGAGTAATACACACACTTTCCTCAAAGATCTCACAGTCCAGTGAGAGAGGCAGACACAATAATAGATAGCTCTAATGCAACAACACAGTAACCGCAACGACACAAAGATGTACTGAGAACGCAGGGAGCACAGAGATGATGGGGCCAGAGAATTCAGGCCTAGTGGTCTCTGTATGGGAAGCATATGCCAGCCATGATCAGATGTAACCCCAGGATCCAGAACAGTGCACAGCACATAGGAGATACTCAGAAAAATGAAGAAGGGAATAAGACAGTGAGGGAGGAAAGAAAGGAGGAAGGAAGGAAGAGGGAAGACAGGGAGAGATCTGCCCAAACAGTGGGAGCCTGGTAGAGAGAGTAACTCCAGCACAGAGGCCCAGGTTTGAATCCACATGCCACTTTTCCTAGCTATGTACTAAACTCACTGCTGTCAAGTCGATTCTGACTCAAAGCGACCCCTCCTTGGGTTTCCGAGGCAGTATCTATCTCTATGGAACCAGATTGCCCAGTCTTCCTTCAGAGGAATAGCTGGCGGGTTTGAACCGCCAGCCTTCTGGTTAGAAGTCAAATGCCTTAGGCACTACGCCACCAGAGCTCCTAGCTGTGTACTAGGGCAATGCATTGAGTATCTTCAACCATTCCTCATCTGACTCTCAGAGGGCTGTGAAATGTATAGTATGGTACAGAAGATTCTATAGCCACTGGCCCTCTGCTACCTTCTGTCTGGGGCAGGGACCAGGAATGACATGTAAGCATGACAGCATGGGTCTCCTTTTCTCCTTCGTTCTCTCCCTTTTCTAATCCTTTCAGCAGGAATCCCTTTCCCCAATGTTGACTTGGACATGAGTGAATGAACCAAAAGGAATCGGGAGAAAGAAAGAGGGAAAAGAGAGAATCCCCCTGGGCAAGGGCATAACATGATGAACAGTAAGTCATTCAAGGACCTTGGAAACTACAGAAAAAGAGAAATTGGTCTGTCTTTCGAACAGAAAACCAGTTGCTATCAAGTCAATTGACTCATGGTCACCTCATGTGTGTCACAGTAGAACTGTGGTCCATTCAACGGCTGATTTTTCAGAAACAGAATGCCAGGTCTTTCTTCTAAGGCACCTGTGGGTAGACTCAAATCTGCAACCTTATGGTTAGCAGCCAAGTGCATTAACCATTTGCACTACCCAGGGACTCCAGGAAGTTCACAATATTTCTAAATGGGAAAAAAATATTCCTGAACTAGACATCTAAAAAGAGTTCAATGTCTACATGGTTTTACTGCTTTTCTAGACTGCCTCAGATTCTTGACAATTAGCTAGAATTATTTTTCCCTGTCTCTCTGGCTTAGTTTTGTTTACTAAATTAAAATAATTTATATTTACATCAACACAAAATAGGCTAAATTAAGCTTGAACACAACTTTAGATCATCCGTTTTCTTAAAAAATATACATGTGAGTTTGTGTATTTCTGTATATACAGTTGTGAATGCCCATGAATGTTTAGTATATCTGTTTATGCATATAAGTGCATTCACACATATGTTATTTAAGTAAGTACGCACTGGTGTGTGCATCGATATGTAAATGTAAATTAGCCTTCTCATGGTTGAGGGAAGTGGAAACAGACCTCCGTGCACATGGAAAAGGAGGCAAGAGAGGTAAATTGTGGGTGTTACCTCAGAAACCTACAGGCTTACCCTACACAAATGACCAAGGTCCCACCCAATGAAGAAGCTTCAAATTTCCAAGAAGTCCACTGGCACAGGGCTTGAGATACTCCAATTACATTTGACTGCACCTGTGACAGTATGAAACCTTTCCCCTTCTTCAAGGAAAGATTCCCTTTCAGTTACAAGAGTCTTTGCCCTAACCAGGAGAGCTACAGCCTACTGTAGGCTGGGAAGAGGAGGCTCCAGGGCTGCCTTTACACTTTGGAAATAGCACACCACCCCTGTGGGACCTAACCTTTCAGCCACCTGCCCTTCAACTGTCCATGACTAGGAAGTGCTACAAGGTTCACGGTTAGGAACTCAGCCGGCCTCCTTTAGTAATGGTTATGTGTGTGGCATTTTCTTAAGTGTGCTTCACAATAGCCCAAAATGAGTTGGTGTTACTCTCTTTTTGTGGGTGAAAGATCTAAGACCCAGAAATGCTAATGGAGCCCAAGATAGGCCCCCAAAGTGGGCAAATGGAGGCGCTATTGTGCTGCCTTCAAACCATGGATCTGGCTTAAAGAGAACTGGCACAGCAAAAAAAGTTCTCATTTTTAGTTCTGCCTCTGGGTCTAAGGATAATCAATCATGAACAGGTCCTGCTTTTGTAAGCCTTAAGACCAATGACTATAAAAGAAAAGGAGAGGAGAAGTGTTTGTTCCACATCTCACAGGGTAGAGTCAGAAGAGATCTCTCAGTAGTCATTATTCAACACCATTCTCAAAGGTTGGTTCAGTGGTTTCCTGTCAATCAGCTCTCCTAGCAATCATCCTCTCCCCATCATCCCTCTTGTACCAACTCAGTTTACTCACTACCTTCACATTCATGCACTGTATCCCAAGGAATTGGTCTGTCTTTCTGGCAGATTGCAAGATCCATCTCCAAAATTAGCTCAAGCCCAAATAGTGTACCCCTGTACCCCCTTAGGAATATTTAAGTTTCTTTTTACTATACCTCTGTTATCTAAGGTCTCCCCAGTATTTTCTCTTCAACCTCCCTGTAAGATCCTCATCCAGAACCTCACCTAGGCTTCTCTGTATTCTTCAGCATGGTGGCCCCCAATCAAGTCTTCACCTCTGAAGTTACAACAAATACTCCCATGGCAACATTTCCTGTGTTCCATGATCTGCTAGATCATGAGTGATAAGTTTTTAATGAGAAATAATAGGCTGCTATGAGTTGGAATCTACTAGACATCACACACATCAGCAACAACAGGATATGGTCACAGCTCTTAACTCACAATTCAGTGAGGAAGGCAGAGATGGAAATGATGGCTGGGATTTGCTGAACCATTTGACACTGGAGTTTGCCAGTGACTGGGAGCTGGAAAGGACAGCGACTATGAAGGATGACAGAGTCTGCTCCTGATACTATCTCAAAGGATAGAATGACAGGCTGACTTCAACAAGGTGGAAATTTAATACGGATGAATGTCAAGTCTTGCACTCAGGTCAAAAAAATCACTTCACAAACATAGATGAAGATGATCATGTGAGAAAGTCTTAAGGGATTGGGTTGACCACAAGTTCAGTGACTCAATGTGACGAAGCTGCTAAAAAAGACTAATGCAATATTGGGCTGACCTGCTTAGAAACTGTATTAGGAATAAGGAAAGTACAATCTCAAATCTGAATACCATGTACTGTAGAGAAAGAAATCATCAAAAGTGAGCTTATTTAGGACGGTAAACGGGAGAGTGAAGCCACAACTTAAGAGGAAGGGAGATGAGGAGATGGTAAGTGAACTTCTTAGAGGGACACGAGAAGCATCTTCAAACTAGAGTCTTGAGTATTACTATTCCATTTCCAGGAATCTATAAAAAACAGTTTACCTAAACTATAAAGGCACTAAGATTAACTACCAAGATTATTTATTAAAGCATGGTTTGAAACTGTCAAAAAAAAAAGAGAGAGAGAGAGAGAAGGAACAGGCAAGATATCTGACAAAAATGACAAAGCACCTCTCCCACTCCTCAGAAGGAAGGCTGGGTAATCTGCTGCCATTGAGATACCACCTCAGAAACCCAAGGAGTGGTCCCGATGAGTCAGAATCGACTCGACAGCGGTGAGATTGTTTTTTTCTTGGCTATTGAAATATGACAGATGAGTATTTACTGATACAGAAAATTATGAAATATTATGCAAAAGCAGTAAAATTTATTTTGTTAAAAAAATACATACAGAGCAGGGGG
>NW_006921601.1:10185900-10187902 GCF_000298275.1 Orycteropus afer afer | reverse complement strand
AATTTTCCTTTGTGCTTCTCTGTATTTTCTAAATGTTTTTAATGTGCATATATTGCAAGTCTGATAGGAATTATTTTCAATTTTTCAGTACTAAAAAACTAAGATAGGCTACCATATGAAAAGAGGAATTAGGCTTATGGTGAACAGCTAAGGGGACTAGGGGGACTAACAGTAAACAATCTAGGATGCCTGGGAGCTCAGTATAAGAGGATGGTCTACAATGAGATAAAGAGCCCTTTGAAGTAGTCAGCTCCTCATCAAGATAATTTTGTCTCTAGTATGGATAAAAACTTTTTAGACAGGTGTAACAACAACAACAACTATAGTGGAAGTCGCCATGGAGTACAGGGTTAGATTTTGCTGGAAGATCTAAGTTCCCTCTAACTATATGCTAACTGTATGCTCCAGGACGCACGACACGTCTCTTTCATATATAAGTTCAAACTCTCGATCAAGCTCTTAAAATCTACCTCTCTGCTCTCTCACCGTATCAGAGCCAAATGGAACTAAAAGAACACTCAACTGGGAATCAAAAGACCTAGGTTCCAATCCTAGTGGCACCACTAGAAAGAATACAGCCTTGAACAAACCACTTAATCTCTAGCAGTCTCAGTTGCCTCACCTATAAAAAGGCAGTAAAATGTATACAACCTTACAAGATTCTGCTGATTCAAGATGAAAGCCTGAGAGGGTGCTTTGTATACAATAAAGAGCTAGACAAATGAGGGACAATTTATTCCTCTTTGTATAGCTCTGTACAATGACTGGTACATCACAGCTGCTTAATAAACTGTTTCATGAAGGACAGCTGAGTCCCATTTTGAATTAATATGACAAACTAGCTAATCAAGGACTTGCTAACATGTGCTAATAAATACCACCAAAATAAGAGGGAAGTTGTGGTCAAGTATGCTGGAACCAGTTACTGGGGGTAAAACGAAGTTAAACTGGTTGCCTTAGTAAAAGACATCACAAAGTCTCTGATATGCCACACTGTTAATCTGTAGTATATGGATATTCCTGGCATTACTCATCCATGCAACCCCTTTTCACAAGACATCTCATAAACTGAGGTTCACAACATGCCTTTCTTTAGAGATAGGGATTCAGTGCATGTTCTGTCACAGTAGAATTTAAGCACAAGATGGATGACCAATTGTCAGAGAGGCTATAGGCATTCCAGTGGCTTAGAACTAGACACAACCTTAATTCCAAAATCCCACAATGTACACTATGGCCATGAAAAAGCTGTTCACTCCTCCAGCCCTCCCCTGAGCACGTCCAACCACAGATCATAATAATGAATTGCTTCTTCTCTACTTTCTGAAGATGAATCCTGATTTTTCACCATGAGCATGAGTTGGTTTTTTTTTTTTTGGCTGCCGCCCCCACCCCCACACCCCAGACCAGGACCAAGGTTTATCTTTAACTACAAATCCCTAGTGTATCACCTACTGATGAGTGACTAAACCCTGATGAAACCCTGTTACTTAAAATCTACCACCGACCAGCATTATCAGCATCACCTAGGAGTTTACTCGAAATACAGATTCTCAGGCCCTGACCCAGATCCACTGAATCAGAAACTACACTTTAATAAGATCCCAGGTGAGTCACATATGCGAACAAGATAGTACTGATATTGCTGATCTTCCAACCGCCCTCATAGTGGAACAAAGGCCTGGGAACTCTCACCTGATAAGCTCAGCAAAGCCCAGAGAAGGATTTCAGTCAGTCAACAAAAAAAACTCACTGCCATTAAGTGGATTCCAACCATACAGGACAGAGTAGTACTGCCCCATAGGGTTTTCAAGACTGTAAGTCTGTATGGAAACAGACTGCCTCGTCTTTCTTCTGCACAGTGGCTGCTGGGTTCAAACCAGGGAACTTTTGGTTAGCAGCTGAATGCTTTAACCACTACACCACCAAAGCTCCTTAGTCAACAAGTATATATATATTAAGTTCCTAAGAGCAGTCAGCCACAGGGACCCAGGTAAGGGTG
>NW_006921601.1:10179573-10183850 GCF_000298275.1 Orycteropus afer afer | reverse complement strand
GAACAAGGGATATCATAGCTGTTGTCAGATGGACCTTGGCTCAAGGCAAAGAATACCAGAAAGATGTTTACTTGTGTTTCATTGACTATGCAAAGGCGTTTGATTGTGTGGATCATGACAGATTATGGATAACATTGAGAAGAATGGGAATTCCCAAACACTTGATTGTACTTATGAGGAACCTGAGAATAATTAACAACCTGAGATACACAGACAATATAACTTTGCTTGCTGACAGTGACAATGACTTGAGGCACTTACTGATGAAGGCTGAAGAATACAATATGCAGTATGGATTACGTCCCCATATAAAGAAAACAAAAATCGTCACAACTGGACCAATGAGCAGCATCATAATAAATGGAGAGAAGATTGAAGTTGTCAAAGAATTCACATTGCTTGGTTCTACGATCAATGCCAATGGAAGCAGCAGTCAGGACATTAGACAACATGTAGCACTGGGAAGGTCAACCGCAAAGGAACTGTTACAAGTGCTGAGGAGCAAGGATGTCTCCTTGAGGACTAAGGTGCGTCTGACACAAGCCATGATATTTCCAATCGCCTCGTATGCATGTGAGAGCCGGACAATGAAAAGGAAGACCGAAGAAGAGTTGATGCTTTTGAGTTGTGCTTGCAAAGAATGCTGAAAGTACCATGGACTACTAAAAGAACTAACAGATATGTCCTGGAGGAAGTGCACCCGAAATGCTCCTTGGAAGTGAGAATGGCCAGACTTCGTCTCACTAACTTTGGTCATGTTGTCAGAAGGGACCATTCCTTGGAGAAGGATGTCATGCTTGGTAGGGCGGAGGGTCGACGAAAGAGGGGAAGGCATTCAACGAGATGGATTGACACGGTAGCTATTATGATGCACTCAAATATAGCAGGAATCATGGAGCTGGCGTGGGATTGGGCAGTGTTTCGCTCTGCTGTGCATGGGGTCACTATGAGTCAGAAATTACTCGACAGCACCTAACAACAACAACAACATAAGGTGCTAAGCACCTTTCTAGGTGCCAAGTCTTGTTCTAGCCCAACATCCTTGAATGATAAGCCTCCTCCACTGTTAGAATCACAGGTTACAGCTGCCTGCCCTGAAAATTTAGTTAAAAACAATTTTAGTGCTTCTGAATTCCAGCTCCTCCAACCTTGAGCTAGCTCCTCAAGTGTTATGCAGGTGTCAGAGCTGATATCTCTTCAGAAGACATGGAGAAGCCACCCATACAAAAGCCACTGGCTTGGGCAGAGAGTCCCTTTATGTTTCTGCAGGTGCTATATTTAAAAAAAAAAATTTTCCCCCTTAAAGCATGGCAGGAATTCTACAGTTAGGAAAGAGGTTAAAGAAGGGCCTTATTTTTCTCAGGGGAAGATAAAAAAAAAACTCAAAACCTCTCACAGAGAGGTTTACATTTTTTAAATGTATTTATTTTATCTACCACATGCTTGCAAGTCAAACAACCCCTCAAAGACATTTTGCAGACAGAGATATTCTGGGAACACACTGGAAGCAGCTTATTTATCTGCTGCTATTACAAGACTAGCCCAAAGGGATGAGTATCAGATGCTATCGCCCACTGAAATGTCTGCCTGACTGCCTGCCACCTCGGTGCCAGGTCACAGCTACCTCGTGCTGCTCAAATACCCCCTGCTCAGCCCTTCCAACCTGTCTCTGGCCACCAGTCAGCTGAGAACCTCTCAGTTCACCCAGGTCACTCCCTATTGAAAAGGGCTTTATGTTTGCTCCATGCGGTATGCACCACCTTTGGGATATGTAAACTGACAATGAGATGTGTAATTAATATACAGAGGCACTACTAATGTTAAACACTGTGCCAGAAACCCTGGCTGGTAGGACCTCCTAGGCAAGCACAGCTCCCTGTCCAAAAGGCAAATGAAAGACTGTGTACTGCAGTTACCAACAACCATCCCTGAACACCCTCCCTTACTATCTTTAATCAAGTCGTCCTTTGAGTCAGAGGATTTTAGCTGTTGGGAATGCTTCTGTATCTCTTATAGTCCCCTGGGCTCACCTCTGCTTTTTCTGGTCACACAGTATTGTAACTGTCCCTCATTTCCAATAGAGTACATCCTGAGGGCAGGGACTGTGTCCTGCTCTCTTATTGTCCCTGGAGCCCTGAAGATGTCTGACACCTACAGGTTATAAGTAAATATTTACAGAATGACCATTCATTGGTATAGTGCCTAAGGCTTTTGACTGCTAACCAGAAGGCTGGCTGTTCAAACCCACCAGCCACTTCTAGGAAGGAAGGTTGGGCAATCTACTTCCTTAGTGATATGGCCTCAGAAACCCAAGGAGGGGTTGCTGTCATCTCACCTCAAGGACAGTGAGTTTGGTTTTTTTTTGAGTTTTAGGAACACAATACTAAATCCTTGGAGATAAAAAAGAAATGGATATTCCTTGTTAGCCTTTGGAAACTAAACAAAACAACAACTATGAAAGCCTGAATATGAAGCAGATGGGAGGGGTAAGGGCATTCCTGGAGCAGAGAAAGCCAAGTGCAACAGAATGGGGATTTTCTTATCCACAGCATCTCACACAGATCTGCCCTAGCCCATAATTCATGTGCCCTGAATCCATTTCCCACCCTCAAGCTCTGGCCAAGATTTTTATCTGTCTTTTTAAAGATCAGTATATACTATGGTATATCCAACCTGACAGCACATAACAACAACAATATTGACTTAATCCTAAACTTTTTTTCTAATAAAACCACAGCTCACATCATCATGTGCCTTATTATACTTTATAGCAACTTCTTTAAAATGCCTTTTATAGGCATTCTGACTCCATTCTCAGTTCCAGCTGTAAGGCAGGTGTTAGTACCAGGTTAGCTAAGAGGGTTCAGAGATGTGAAGTGGCTCCATAAATCACTCCTCTCAAGACCCAATTCACATCTTTTCATTCCTCTCTGACTCAGCGCCCGTTCCAGGGCCTCTCCCCAGGCTCAGCATCACTGGCCAACCAAAATATGTCAGCCATGCCAGTTTATATTTTCTAATAGCCACGTTTAAAAAAAGGTAAAAAGAATCAGATGAAATTACTTTCTATTACTTGTGTATTTAATCCAACATACACATCCAGAAGATTATCATTTCAACATGTAATCAATGCTGTATTTGAAAAATTATTAATGAAGTATTCTGCATTCCTTTTTCATACCCAAGTCTCCAAAATCTAGTGGGCCTTTGTCTTTTTTCACCAGAAAAAAAAAGTTACTGTTGGTCGATTTCCACTCATGGTGATGCTGTATTTATCAGAGAAGAACTGTGCTCCATAGGATTCAACAGCTAATTTTTTCAGGAGATTGCCAGGCCTTTCTTCTGAGGAGCCGCTGGGTACACTCAACCACCAACATTTCCGTTAGCAGCAAAGTGTATTAACCATCTGCATCACCCAGGGATTCCTGCATACTTATAGTAAATCTCAATTCAGACTTGCCAGCTTCAAGTGCTAACACATGGCTGATGGCTGCATGGTATATAGACTAGACTGGGCACTTCTTACACATGCTTGAGTCTCAGAGAGCCTAAGATCTATTGTTTCCAAGCACATAAAGCCTTTTTAGAGGTATTGGCTTCTGCTGGATTTGAATTGTAAGGCTTCAGTTTCCAGCTGATATAGGTTCTCCATGAATAGTAACTTTCAGTTCAATCCTTTAAGTATCACTGTAGACATGACTCCTTCAAGGAAGCCTCCACTGACCACCTCCCCATCTGTACCCCTCCTCTATGTCCCAGGGCACCTAGACTCCCATTATCTTAGCCCGTGTTGATGCTGTGTATCATGAAGTCCATTCCAACTCACAGTGACCCTAGAGGACAGAGCAGAACTGCCCCACGGCTGAAACCTGGACCAGCATCATCAGCATTACATGGGAGCTTGTTAGAAATGTAGATTCTCCAGCCCTGCCACAGAGCCACTGAATCGGCATTTTAGTAAGATCCCCAGCTAAGCCATGAATGATAACAAGGTAGAGCAGCTGGTGGGTCTGAACACCACCTTTCCAAGCTTAACCAATGCAAACCAGGGCTTCTTTATCTTAGTCCTTAACCCACTGCCCTCACTTGATTCTGACTCACAGTGATCCTATAGGACAGAGAAGAACTGCCCAATAGGGTTTCCAAGGCTATAACCCTTATGGTAGCAGACTGCCCTATCTTTCTTCCACGGAGCAGCTGGTGGGTTCAAACTGCCAACCATTCGGTTAGCAGCCAAGCACTAACCCACTGTGTCACCAGGGCTCCTTACCATGCCA
>NW_006921601.1:10154582-10178551 GCF_000298275.1 Orycteropus afer afer | reverse complement strand
TCGTTATGTCAGATGCTGTATGAACTACAAAGGGCCAAACAAAGATCAGTTACTGTGCAAACTATCTCTTTGGAGGCATGTCAAAGTGGGTCAACAGAGCCACCCAAACTGGCAGAGCCACAACCAAGTCCCATGCCTAGCTAACTCAATCAAAAGCCAAAGGAACCTCATCCACCAAGCAGGTGAAACTCAAACAGGCCCAGAATTCATAGCCCCTGGAACTGGAAGAAAGAGACACAAAGCAGAGCCCCCAAGGGGCTACCCAGAGGCAACAGGTAGAGAGTGAACTCAGAGGGGCAGGCTCTGGCCAGGTAAGCCAGGCATCTAGCCCCACCAGAAGGTGGTTATGGAGGGAGGCTGCCTACTGGAGCACAAAGGACAAGCACAAAGAAGCCACCCTCCCAAGGTGAGGCGTTTCTGTCCCTGAAGAGCAGAACCCCTACTGGGCAAGAGGTCCTGCCCTCAGCAAAGCTAGACAGGGAGCTGAATAAATAGCTTTGCAGGCCTTTCCTTTCCTTCTCCTGCAGTATTTCAGAGGTCCCTGAACTTTCCCAAACTGGTTCTGCCCATTTCAAACAAGCACTGGGTTTTCGTGTGCACGCGAGCATCTCATTATTTCAGAAGAAAGCACTGTGCAATCAGAGAATGAGTCATCAGTAATCCTTGTCAATTTGCCAGAAGCCTGCCCCTCTTCATTACAAACATAAAGATAAAAGCTCTTGCGCTCCATTAGCTGGCATACGTCTCCACAGACAGCACAAATAAATTAATTGTGCCTCATCTCCAACAGCCCGAGAGGTGTGCAGGAGGGAAATATGCACTCCGTCTTGTTTCATTAACAAATTAAACTGAAATAGACCCATGACCATTCTCTTATATACATAGACCCAGCTATTCTGCCAACATCAGAATCTCCTAGCGTGTACCCATTTGGGGTGGCACTGCCCAAGAAGAATGCCCATAAGCTTGAGTAATGATACCTCAGGCCCAAGGTATTACGTGTGTCCTTCGGTCCTTTCATAGTCCTTGTGAGGACCAAAGAGTCTCTAAACCAAAACAAAAACCAAACTCACTGCCATCAAGTCAGATCCAACTCATAATGACCTCTCTCCTTGGGTTTCTGAGGCAATATCACTACAGAAGTAGATTGACCAACCTTCCTTTCAAGGAGTGGCTGGTGGGTTTGAACCACTAGCCTTCTGGTTAGCAGTCAAATGTCTTAGGCACTAGGCCACCAGAGCTACCTTAGAGAGTCTCTTGGTGGTATAAATAGGTAAGCGTTCCACTATTCTCCAAAAGGATGGTGGTTCGAACCCACCCACAGGCTCCTGAGAAGACAGACCTGGCGTTCTGCTTCCAAAAGGCCAGACAGCCTTGAAAATTCTATGATGTGCAGTTCCAACACATGAGGGGTCTCCATGAATCCGAATGGACTGGACAACAACTGGTTTGGTTTTTGTGTTGGTGAGAACCAGGGGGAGGTGTGACCTGAGGGGCTACTGTGAAGGCTAGACTTAAGTTTGGCATTACCATTAAGAAACTTGGGGAGCAAGAGTCACCCATCAAAAGCTGGGCACTGCTGCAAAGAGGAGGGCGTTTCTATCGTTTACCCACGGCAAATAAGCAAACCAGTTCAGTGGCCACGGTATGTACAAGAACAAGACTTTGTCATCAAGCAAGCTCTGTCATACTGAGGATGGCGAGCATTCCAGAAAGAACAAAGTTATTCCAGACTGATTTGAAAAACAAGTTGGACTCTGCTTCACCACAAGCTAAGATTACGCCCTCAAACACACCTTCCTCAGATTTCCTGTGAGACATTTGCTTTTGCAATACAGTTAAAGGCAATTTGCTAGAATGCTCTGATTTTCCTTAGCTTCATTCCGTACTGCATAATTTAGGCAACCGACATTTTATAACTTAAAAAGCATGACTAAAAGTGGATTCTTTTATGTTTTTACCTCCACAGAGAAAAACACAGTGCATATAGGGAAGAAGGGAGACAGAAAATGGGGGGATGGTGGAGGGAAAGAACAAAAGGGAATCTAAGAAGGAAATGAGGAAAAGCACCTTTACTCTCCAAGTATCACTCTATTAACTTCTGACCTGTGAGGAAGTTACTATCACAAACAGCTAATACAACTGGAAAATATGTTCAAAGTATTGATCATATATATGGGCTCTGGTTTGGTCTGGTTTGTTTCTGAACTGTAAAATCCAAGGATCTGACATCTCTGGAAAATTCTTGACAGAAAAATCTGACCTCAAACCGTTAAAATGTAACAAGACAAATTAAAAAATTAAATAAAATTTAAAATAATAATAAAGTCAAACCCCACCTTACCATGACTGATGAAGTAACAATTAGACGCCCTATTAGCACCTACGAAATGAGTCAGACCTTTGTAAAAATCACAATACCTAAAGCAGGCCTAAAGATGTTGAAACTGGAACATTCACACACTGCTGGTGGCACTGTAAACTGGTACAGCCTTTCTGAAAAGCACTTTAGCAATATCTATCAAGAGCCAAAAAAATGTTTATGCCCTTTAACCTAGAAATCTTGCTCTTGGGAATTCACCCTAAGGAAATAATCTACAATAAAGACACAGTCAAATCTCAAGTCTCATTTATAATAGCATAAAACTGCAGGGAAAAAACTCTAAGTGTCCAGTAACACATGAATGGTTAAGCAAATTCAGCCTGTAGGATGATAGACTGTAAGACCATTAAAAATCATCTTGAAGGCTATGTAGCCATTTGGAAAACATTTGCTTAAGGTTTATTGAAAAGAGCAGAATACAAAATTGAGTCAACATCTGACTACAGCTATGTAGAAATATGCCTGCATACAGACAAGGCTAAAAGAAAAAATGAAAACACTTGTGTTAGGGTGGTGAGCATGTGGATGAACTTTTTTTTCCTTTTTTGTTTGGCTTCCTTTATTGTGAGGAGATATGTATCTATATAGTGTGTTAGAGAGAGACAGAGAGAGAGAAAGAGAGAAATCACAGGGTGGAGACGTACCAGTTCAACTCACATTCAAAGGATGAATTAGAAATTTGGGAAACCAATTTACCACTTTTGGGCATGGTCCAAAACCTAGCCCAAGAGTCTCAGTTCTACCCTTTGCCTGGGCCCCTCCTCCAATCAGTCAGAACCACCTACAGGAAGCCACTCCACCAAGCACGGAAGCTGATGAGGAATGGGAGTCTTAGAGAAACTGGATGATCGAGACTCTCTCCAGCTACAGACAAGGGAGACAGACTAAGACTCCAGGTCTGCTCTGCTCCAAAGCCCTGGTCTGTCCTGTGCACTGCAACTTCCGCTTC
The DNA here is from genome assembly GCF_000298275.1 of Orycteropus afer afer. Lineage (NCBI taxonomy): Eukaryota > Metazoa > Chordata > Mammalia > Tubulidentata > Orycteropodidae > Orycteropus > Orycteropus afer. The sequence goes on along the minus strand of NW_006921601.1, from coordinate 10,175,219 downwards.
CAAGACAACTACCTCCCCCTTGAAGGAAATAGTTTCTTCCTTGATTAAATGAAGAGAACTTTGTGCCTCTGAAAGCTTCATTCAAGTGTGGTTCACAGACTCCCTGCATGTAGTACTGTGCTGCAGGTTAAAGTACAAATAACTGAGACCCTGACCCAGATCTAATGAATTAATAGAGAATATGTGAGAATGGCATCACTGAATCTGAATTTAACCAGCCTCCTAGGAAATTTTTATGTTGTTGTTGTTGTTTTGTGCTGTGGAGTCAGACCCGACTCATAGCGACTCCTCCTTGGGTTTCCAAGGCGGTATATCACTACGGAAGTAGATTGCCCAACCTTCCTTCCGAGGAGTGGCTGGTGAGTTTGAACCACCAGTCTTCTGGTTAGCAGTCAAGTGCCTGAGGCACAACGCTATCAGAGCTCCTAAGAAATTTTTATACACAAGTATATTTGAGAACCATAGGTCTAAAAATCATGCAAACATCTGCCAAAATCAAACATCTAAAAACTCATCGGTCCATGTCCCCCACAGAAAATTCTGCTGGCTACAGAAGTGGGGGGGTGCCCATACTTAGAAGCTTATACTACCCTCAAATGGTAATATTTAACCCCAAGGAGTTAAAATGTTCAAGATGGAAGAGCACAAGACAGTGATCTATTTCTGAGACTTTTCTGACCTAGTCATCTAATCAATCTAATCAACTTCAAGGGAAGTAAGTCCTACAGAAGGAAAGAGAAGCAACAAGAGAGGAAGTTCTTTATAGAGTACCCACCATCATAGGTCCAGTGTTTCCACACTCGCAGACACTCCTCCAGGAAGCCTCACAACCACACCGAAGGGTACACCGGTCACCCGAGGTTCAGTACTACAGGGTTTGCCTAAAGATACAGGTAATAAGGAAGCAAGCCTGGCCACAAAACTATGTTCTTTACACTCCAGCTAAACAAAGAGCAGCCAAACATCAAAAAAAGAAAATCTAAGGAATACAAACGAATGCTCCATGTTACATGACCCAAAGGAATCCACAGCACCCGCACCATCAAGGGTGCTGGATGAGTCATCTTTGAGAAGCTTCCCAAAGGTAACCAGGCAGAGACAGTGAGTCACACTTGCTGAGGAAACCGCCTGTGGACGCTGAGAGTATCTCAGCTTGTCACCCCAGGAGCCCATACAGCTCCTCCTAAAAGCAGTAACAGAGCACTGAGAATGCTCCAAATTATCATCAGCCGCAACCACTGTAGAATCAAGAATCTAACGGACTCTCAGCTGCTAAGTGAAAGGTTTGAGGCCACCTATAGGGTTCTCAGAAGAAAGGCTTGTCAATCTACTCTGAAAACGGAGCCACTGAAAACCCTCTGCGTACAGGTCTACCCAGATACAGCCGGGGGTTTCCCTGAGTCAGAATCACTCCAACGGCAACAGGGATGTATGTGTGCATTGGGTATAACAAGTTGTAATTCGTGAACACCCACAGGAACATCTCACAGTCTAGTTAGAAGTCAACTCTTAAATCAAATGGCCTGGATTCAAATCCTGCCTTCACCACTTGCTGCCTGCGAGACCTTCAACTCTCCAGCCTCAGTTATTTAACCTCTTAAAAACAAAAAAACAAATCCATCACTGTCAAGTCAATTCCACCTGAGGGCCACCCTGTATGTTACAGAGTAGAACTGTGCTCCATAGCATTTTCTTGGCTGTGATATTTGCAACAGCAAATTGTCAGGCCTTTCTCCTGCAGCCCCACTGAGTGGGTTCAAACCATCACCCTTCAGGTAAGCAGACAAGGCCAAAACATCTGCACCACCCAGGGTAAAGGGGGATAATAATGTTTACGTCACATAGTTGTTTTAAGGATTAAATACATTAATGTGCTTTAAGCTCTTACCACAGGGCTGGGCACCCAGTAAAGTTATAATAATGATACTTGTTCCAAGTTACTACAACCATTGTAAAATCTGATCTGAAATGTAGAAGTTTCACCAATTTACAAGCACACAGACTACTTCTATATGTTCTGCCTTTGCTACTTTACCCCATTTCACATTAAAAGCTTCATGTGTTAGCACAGTGCATATACTTGTTATTTTTAATAGACATGGGAAAAGGACCTATTCCTCTCCCTAGAGATCTAACTTTTTAATGATTTCCACATTATATTTAACATTAAATGCAAATTGGTCCACAAAGTCATCTAATTAGAAATTAAGTATGCCATAGACATTATCCACGATTTAATTAGAAAGCAACATGATATGATGAAAAATGCCCTTCACATGGAGGAGAAGCTGAGGATGGGGCTCTATACCTCAGTTACTCAGTTACTACTGGCTGTGAGACCTGTAAAGTTACTTAGCCTGCCTGGGTCCCACTTTGATTTTTTATCAATACAGCACAGAAGTTAGCTTTCAAAGATCCCCTCCAGCTCAAAGAAAAGAAATCCATAATTGAGATCACTTTAGCAACTTTTATGGAGCACAGAGTCCCTGGATGATACACCTAGAAGTACTGTGGAGGAACAGCCTGGCAATCTACCTCCAGAAAAAAAATCAGCCATTAAAACCGTATGAAGTTCTACTCATGGACCATGAGTTGGAAACGAGCAGACAGCAACTAGTTAGGCTCTGAAGATACAAAGACTCAGGACTTTCCAGATTAGGGAAACTATAGCCTATTCCACCTGTGAACATCCCCTGGCTTGCAGAGTGGAGGAGTTCTAAATTTCATTATAAACAAGGCTACCTTCTACCTTACCCTCCTCTCCTTTGAGGAGCTATATGTATCCACCATGTGTATTTCCCAAACATGATTTTCAAGTCTCATGGTCTAAGAGCTCTCACCTCAAGATCGGTATAGCTAAGTCAAGCTCTTCATAGTTTAAACCAATACCCCCAACTCACCTCTAACCCAGGATCTCAAGTCAAATTCTTCATCCATCTGAAAAGTTTGCCAAGATTCATCTCAACATTGTTTGTCTTTCAGTACAAAACGATCCTTGTCTCTAGCCTGGCCTTTTGACCAATAAACTAGAAGTGGAAGGGGAAAAAGGGATGGAGAAGCACTGAGAACTCATCTGGAATTCAGGATGTAGCACAATGTCTACGCAGTGCGGGGATACAGTGTGTTTAGAGGCTGCTCCTGCCTGCAATCAACAAAGCAGGAGGCTGGCAGATTCACCAACAATACAACCCACTCAAGGAGCTGACATGATAGTGTATCACCAAAGTTAGACCCTTTCCTTTCCTCCCCTGGTTGGAACAAGAATGCAGTGGCTACCTTCCTTCATCCTCTGGGCAGAGTCAAAAATACCAGGTACCCAGTCTCACCTCCCTTAACCCGTGTCTTGCTCTGGGTAAGACCTTAAGGAGGGGGTTCAAGGATGACTAAGGCCAGGACAGTAAGTCCTGTCCTGTTGACATCAAAGATATGAGTTTCCCAGGCCCAGGAAATCCCAGAAAGCAACCACAACTACTTTCTCAGGAGATCTTGAAACCACCAAAAACATTCCACAGCAAGAGTTTCAAACTCTTAACGTAAGAGAACTGTCCTTAAGTGAAAAAGTTATGATGATACACGTAAATTGTTAGCTGCTATTGAGTCAATTCCAACTCATGACAACCCCACATGTGCAGAGAACTGCCCCACAGGGCTTTCAAGGCTGCGTGTAACCTTTTGGAAGCAGATCGCCAGGACTTGCTTCCAAGGCATCTTTGGATGGTGCAGTGAACTGCTTGATGTGGCCTTTCTAGCCACTGTCCTCCATTTTGTGATGTATTATAAATCCTATTATCCATGCCTGTTTGGGGTGGTGTGGTAGTTAAGGTCGGGTGTCAACTTGGCTGGGCAGCTGGTAGTAGTCATTCCCTATAATGACTAGCAATTGGCTCTGCAGTTGGGATTTTCTGTGAGCAACTAAGTTGCTGCTGATTGTTAAAGCCATCCACTTGGGTTATTTCTGTTGCAGCAATACAGGTTGGATATTATCTTGAGTCCTGCCTTGCTGGAGGGTACAACTCAAATCACCACCCTTAGCTTCCTTGAGGGAATACCTATGAATCCTCTGGGAAGGTCTGCCCTCCTCTTGCTCTGGTTCAGCATTTTGGCTCATCGTCATCTCACCCCTGGATTTGGGACAGCAGCCGTCATCTGATCTGCTAATTGAGGTTCGTCAAACCCTGAGAATTGGAGGATCCTCCAGACCTACTTACAGACCTGGGACTTGCCAGCCTCTACCACCACTCCATGAGACAATCCCTTGGGCGCCTGTGAGTTCTGTGAGGTGTTACAGCAAATTACAGAATCCTAAAACAGGGGAGATTACTGAGAGGAGGAGGAAGACTTAATGTCTGAAATGATGGAGTGGCATGGTAGTTTGGACATTTGGGACATCTTTAACCTCTGCCTCATGGGGACTGGCCTTGTGCTGATCTTCCTAAGAGAAACTGTTCAAGCAGATAGGTTTGAACTATATCCATTTTTTGGTTAGGAGTCCAGCACTCAACCATTTGAACCACCCAGAGACTCTGAGGGTAACGCATATGGAAGTAAGTGTCCCTTTAGCTGTACCAGCTGCCATCAGGTTGATTTCCACTCAGAGCAACCCCATGTGTGTCCACAGGGTTTTCAATGGCTGATTTCGGGGAAGCAGATCAACAGGTCTTTCTTCTGAGGCATCTCTGGGTAGACTTGAACCTTCAATCTTTCAGCTAGCAGCTGAGCATATTAACATCAGTACCACCCAAGGACTCCAAAACATGTATTACTAGATTCAAATCAGTGTTAAGAGAAACATATAAAAAGGTAACATTACAACAAAGGTGGTGTCCCAGAGGCACCCTAAAAGAAAGACCTGGTGATCTACTTCAGAAAAATCAGCCACTGAGCATCCCATGGGGCACAGTACCACACAGTGTCGCTGTGAACACAGGGCGACACACAGTTCCACACAGGGTCGCCGTGAACAGAGCAATGTGAAGGTACAGTTAGGAATGCAAGTGGTTGGGGTTCGATGGAATTTCCCCTTTTTAAAAAAAATCTGAATCACACTAAAATTAATGTAAAAATACATCTGGCTACATATAGACTGGCTTTGGACTGTACTGTGAACCCTAAAGGAGTAAGATAAAAGTGTGTTTTAGAGAATAAAAAAGGAAAGGAAGGAACTGGATTTAAAAGTAATATCCTTATACACAATCAGAATGTTACTCTCACATAACTTCAAACTTCTTTAATTGCGTCATGAGTTCTACCCCTTTCTCCGCCCCCAAAAAAAGTAAGGGTAGGAGGACATTAAAATCCTTCCAGAAGAACCACATGATTTCATAAACATGGTATCAAAGCCCCTGCCCCATAAGAGGTGGAAAGGGAAACTGGGAGACCAAAGGAATGCATGAGGATAATAAGGAAGATGATGGTAATAACAGTAATAGTATCTTCCCTTTGAAGAAGTTGTTTTTGGCTTGCAAAGCACTTTCACATTCATTATCTTCTCCAACATCCCAGGACAGCCCTGTGAGGGAGGGAGGGAGGCCTGATTATCCCATTTCACAAATGAGAACAGAGTCTCTGGGTGACGCAAAAGGTTAACGCATTCCTGGACTGCTAATCAGAAAACTGAAAGTTTGAGTCCACCCACAGGCACCTCCAAAGGAAGACCCGGCAATCCACTTCAGAAAAATCAGCCACTGAAAACTCTAGAGAGCGCAGTTCTAGTCTGACGAGCAGCGGGTCACCATGATTGGAATCGACCTGACAGCACCTGGTGGAGGAAGAGGACAAATAAGACCACCTGCACTGAGACATTAAGAAACTGCAGAAGGTCCCACAGCTCATAAGTGACATGGCTAGCACGCCACAGTCAAACACCGATCCATGAACGACTAACAAAGAACACCTGAGCCATTTCCCCACAGATGTGTCTCTCTGCATGGAATGACGGCAGGAGGGGGAGGGTGTGAGCTTATTTTGAGTTATCAATACCAGAGTTGTACTCCCCTACCTCAAAGCATGAGGTTAGGGGGGAAAAAAGCCACTTCTTCCTCCTTTATCTTAACATCAACAACCAGAACCACAATAAAGATTTATATGCAAGTTACCATCAGCCAGGCACAGTCCTAAGCACTTTATATACATTAACTAACTTGATGCTTACAACAGACCTATGAGGTAGGTATTCTTATTAATACCTCCACTGTATAATTAAGTAAACAAAATGGTTAAGTAACGTTCCCAAAGGCAAAGAGCTAGAAACCAGTGGGCCAGAAGCCAGGCAGTCTGAGCTGAGATGCTGTTCTTTTGACCATAAGCTATACTGCCTCAGAAGAGGTGGTGATGTTAGTGGATTCAAACCTGCCACGGACCTGGCGTGAGGGGTGGGATGGAGCACAGACAAGGTCAGAACCCCAAGAGCTGACTATTAACACCACACAAAGCTTCCTTGACAGATGCTTCCAACTTTCAGAAAAATGCAGGTCACCACCTTCCTTTCCTCCCCTCCCTTCTTCCCCCTTCCATTATTGGGTTACAGCAGAAGGATCGTGTGTTAAGCCCAACACTACTTTGACATAACCTAATAACCACCCGTCTCCCAGCATTCAGCAAGAATGAATGCTACAGGGCACACATGAAAACTTGATTCTCAGTCCAGGAGTGATTTCCATGGGAGGTGTAATTCCATTGTCCACCTCACCCAGCACATCTTCTATCCATAAACCATGGTGCCTCCATCAGTCAGGAGACCCAGGAATGAAAGGCCCTGCCTCCTAATCCAGGCTTCAGGTGCAGCTATACTCCACCCATGACAGAAAGTCAAGCCTAATCTGATCCTTCCATTCAAAAACATGCAATACCACATGTGCAAACAGAGCTGTACACGGAAGGCAGCACTGTGACAGAGGCCTATAACTATTCCACATTCAACACTGCTGGTTATTTATTAGCCAAAAATTACTCTTCATGTTGTACCCTATGATCATTACAACACCGACTCTATGGGCAGATCTGACTGCTAATGGGTCATTCTCTAAAGAAGATCTATAAATCCATACCGGGATCTTTTCTGTATAGCAAACTATAGGATATGGACTTGTATCTGAATTGTAGGAAGCAGAAAGGCAAAACTATTGCTTAAGTCCTGGCCCTACTGGCCACCTGGTAGCAGCCAAAGCCATTATCTAAGAGCAATTTACAAATCAGCCCATGAGTGAGGAACTGGGAACTAGGCTCCAATCTGTAAAGTTCTCTGTTGGAGACTTAGAAAAGGGCTGGGCAAACTCTAGCCCACAGGCCATATCTGGTCTGCCACTTGTTTTCATAAGGCCCACAGCTAAGAACGGTTTTCACAAGTTTAAATTGTGGAAAATAATCAAACAAAAAATAGTAAGTTATATAGAATTCAGACTTCAGGTCCACCAATAAAGTTTTACTGGAATACAGCCCCGTTCCATTCATTTGCATATTGTCTAGGACGGCTTCTACCCACAACAGCAGAGCTGAGAAGTTTCAACAGGGACCCTATGGCCCAAAAAGCAAAAAAAATTTACTATCTAGCCTTTTACAGACCCCTGACTTAGAAGCAAATGCCAGAAGCACTGCTAGAAATAAGACCTCTATAGCAACCTAAAATGAGTCCAGGTGGCAGATGTGAATAGTTACTTCTTGCTGGGTGATTCGGGTTCACTGGTTCAGCTGCAGTGACCACTGGTCTTCCAATGGTAGAAGAGCCAAGGGCAGGCAATGGGTAGTCCAGGGGCTTCAGGAAAACCCTGTGCAATTCTAGACACAACTCCCACCACGCCTCTCCTATAGACAGCTCCCTTTTGTAGGAGAGAAAATCAGGCAGGACTTGGGTGCAGTGATTTTGCCTGTCCTATAATTCCAATGCACCAGAAAATGAGGGCAAGGCAGAGAGAATTAGCTGGAGTTTTTATCAGAGTTCAAGTTCAGGGAGGCAGTCCTCCCTGAGGGCTTCCTTACTCCAGCAGGAAGCTAACAGGGAGGGAGCCAGGGAAGGACAGGAAGCCCATCCTATGTCACTGGGCTATGACCTCTGTGAGGTTTCTTAGTGGGAAGGAGACAACTGGCAGCCTCAGATCTGGAATGAGTATAAACTAGAAGGTGAACACAATACTGCTTTGGCAAATTTTTATTTCAGTTTCCTTAAACAACAATTTAGGGTTACCACTGTTCTCCTTTCCCTTCTTCCTCACCACCTCCATTCATCTAGGAAGCCCTAGAATTGGGCAGATTCAGACAATAAAAATACAGGGTGCCCAGTTACATCTGAATGTCAGATCAGCAAAGGGTAATTTTTCAGTATAAGTTTTTCCCAAATATTGCTTACCTGAAATACAAATTGTGGAACATACCTATACTAAAAAGTGCTCACTGTTCCTCTGGCTTTCAAGTTTAACTGGATGACTTGTACTTCATCTAGCAACCCCTCCAGAAGCCAAACCATTCAGAGGAGGTGACTCCTCGTGAAGACTCTCTCTCCTTGCACATAGTCGAACTCTAGGAGCCCTGACTACACTCCCAGTGAGGCTCACGGGGCTCCCCTGGGAGCTGGCCAGCCACAGCTTCTAGAAATAAACTTCCCCAGGAATAGAGCATCTGGGCCTAACACCCGTTGAAGGTAATGCATTCAGCCCTTGATCAGAGAAAACTAGTCCCTACCTTCCCTTTCCCAGCCACCACCTGAACCCAACACACACTTACTCAGTCATTTACACTCTCTCTCTTTCCTTCCTTCCCTCCCTCCCTCCCTCCCTCTCTCTCTCTTCCTACCCCCTCAATTCACACTTCTGACACCTGCTTGGCTAGTTACACTATATCACAAGAGGTTTCCATTCCTGAGTTTTATACATGATGGAGGACCCCAGCACATAGAGTTTAAAGTAATAAGGAGTTTGAGGAGGGTTGAAATCATATGTCAGATGGTCCTAAACAGAAGCCAGATCCAGGGATTAAGGACTACTGAACTCCAGGCCCCAAGACAAGCTCTATAAAGACAGGAATTTTTTGTCTGTTCTACTCACTGCTATATCTCTAGTGCCTAGGACAGTGCCTGGCACATATTAGCACCCAACAGGTAATTGGGGAATGAATTTAAAAAAAAAAAACCTCACTGCTGTCCAGTGGACTGCGACTCATAGCAACCCCTCCTTGCATTTCCAAGGTGCTATCACTATGGAAGTAGACTACCCAACCTTCCTTCCAAGGAGTGGCTGGTGGGTTTGAACCGCCAGCCTTCGGTTAACAGTCAGATGCCTTAGGCACTACGGGATAAATCCTTGCTCATCTTGTTTTCCACTGTATTTTTGTTACCTATGTGGGGCACTCCTTGGAAGGAAGGTTGGGCAATCTACTTCCGTAGTGATATCGCCTCAGAAACCCAAGGAGGGTCGCTATGAGTCGGGTCTGACTCGATGGCACATAACAACAACAACATGCAGGGCGCAGAGTGGACTTTCATTACAAAAGGCCAAAAGAAGAAGTCTCTCTTCAGGACACCATCTGCAGACAGATCAGCCCAAAGGTGCTGGGCACAAGGATATGGATGCAGTTTCTCTCATCCCACTGTCCAGACTTTCCCACCTCTCCTCGCTCCCTAGGTCTCTTCAGAGTCAGCTTCTTGGGAGGTTTCTGTTTTCTTGACCAGAGAGCAGCTCTCAGAAGTTGTCTCTTGGAGGAGTTTTCTACTGGCTACCATTGTCAGCCTAGGCAGATTCCCTGGGTTCTTGCGTATAATGGTCATTCTTGGTTGCCTACCCAAATCCTTCACCCCAACTTTCTTGATGGCCAAGTCCTCATCCTGTCTCTCTGTTCCTCCTCCCCCTAGGGTCCCTGATCCTGACTGGTCTGTAGTTAATTCCACTCCCTGGGCGCTTGTTTCATTTAGGAATGAACATATCCTGCCAATCCGCCCAGCGAGGCATGAAGAGAAGTCTAGTGGTTGTTCAGCAATAAGGAAGGTTTCCTTGTTGATAAAAGAGAGGCCAGGAACAAATACTTCTGGGTTTTAGTGTGGGGACGGGATGCCCTAAGCTGCTATAATCATTTGCTGACCATGAGGAGGCAGCTGACATGCTGAAGATGGCTGAGTGAAAAGCAGGAAGAATGAGTTCCTTGACGCTGCTGAACCACCCCACCCTAGAATCACCATATTGCTGGACTTCTTGTCCTATGGTATAGAAGATCCCCTTGTTAAAGCCATTTTGAGTTGAGTTGTCTGTTACAGCCAAAAGCTTCCAGCTACACTGCTTGAATAGGAATTCTGCCAAGGCCAGCTTTCTTTGTTAGAAAAGACTCTACGGTTTCCAAGATTTTCAAGTTCAGGTACCGCTTTTAACATCAAAACTGTTATGTACTGAATTGTGTCCCAAAAAAATACGTATTGTAAATCCTAACCTCTGTGCCCACGGTTATGATCCCATTTGGGAATGGATTGTCTGTTATGATAATGATGTAGGATTAGTGTAGGGTGTGTCTTAAATCAATCTCTTTCATAATATAAAAGAGACTAAACAAGCCAGCAAAAGAGAGATGGGGGAGAGAGATGCCAAGCCACATGGAGATCTAGAGACAAGGGCCATCCTCCTCCAGAGCCATCAGAGAGAGAAAACCTTCCCCTAGAGCTGGCACCCTGAATTTGGACTTCTAGAGTCTCCTAAACTGTGAGAGAGAGCGCTGGTGGTGTAGTGCCTAAGGCATCTGACTGCCAACCAGAAGGCTAGCAGATCAAACCCACCAGCCACTCCTCAGAAGGAAGGTTGGGCAATCTACTTCTGTAGTGATACTGTCTCAGAAACCCAAGGAGAGGCTGCTATGAGTCGGATCCAACTCAATGGCAGTGAGTTGGAAACTGAAAAAATAAATTTTTGTTTGTTAAACAAAAATTTTTGTTTGTTAAAGTCACCTGCTCAGGTATTTCTGTTATAGCTGTTGTCATCGTCGTTGTTAGGTGTCACTGAGTCGGCCCCAACTCATAACGACCCTATGTACAACAGAACGAAACACTGCCTGATCCTGTGCCAGGCTCACAGTCCTTGTTACAGCAAACTCAAAAAGAACCAAACTCACTACTGTCCACTCAATTCCAGTTAGCAGTCAAATGCCTTAGACAATTATCACAAAAACATTCTAGACAACCCATCGAGAATAGCAGTCTTACTTTTAGTATCCAATGACTAAAAAAATACTTAATAGCCAATAAACTACTATGACTTCCAGTAAAGTTTTTAAGTAAATTTGCATTCTAAAAGTCATGTACAATTAGAGACAACACACCCAGCATTTAAGGAACCTTCAGACAATCTGTGGATTTGAGGACCCTTAACTGCACAGCACCCACCTCCCACCCATGCCTCTCAATTCTCTGAGAAATACCTGGCCCCAACTTGAGAGCTGTCAATACTAACAGAAGGCCACAGACCATTTCAGTTCAGCCTGTGTCCAGGCATAATTCTTTGTCAATCCAGATCCAAGTACTGTTTAAGACTTGTCTTCCCCTAAGAAATCTTCCCAGACTGTGCCCCTCCATGGCCATCAACCCAAATCACCCCCTCATGCTTGCATATCAACATTGGGTTTGATTAAATGCCCAAGGGCAGGAAAGATGGTGGTAGGAGTAGTAACACTGGTGGTAGTAATAATGTTTTAACCCTTAATATGTTCTAGTCAATAATGCCAAGTACTTTACATGCATGAAATACACAATGAATTTATTTAATTTCACCTTCAAGGCAATTTCTGAGATAAGTACATTGTACAGTTGGCCCTCTGCATCCAAGGATTCAACCAACCACAGATCAAAAATACATGGGGGAGTGGGGGAATGGGAGAGATTAAGTGGTCAAAAGAATCCTTCAACAGCTAAGAGGGTGTGGGGTGTAAAGCACTATTCATATAGGATTTACACTGGACTAGGTATTAAAAAGTACAAAGAGATGAATTAAAGTTCAAGGGAGGATGTGTGGAGGTTATATACAAATACTACACCATTTTATACAAGGAACTTTAACATCCACAGATTTTGGTATCCACAGAGGTTCAATTCCCTGCAGATACTAAGGTACACCATAATTCCTATTTCATGCAATGAGGACAGTAAAACGGAGTTAAGGTAACTTGACCAAGACCACACAGCAAGTAAGAAGCAGAGCTGGAGGTCATGAGTGCAGAAGTGAATGGGACTGACAGCAGATGGCAGTGCCAACTATATGGTTCCAGAGGCAAAACAGTCAGAGTGACAGGAGGAAATCTGACAGAGTCCTTTGACACTTTACTTTCAAATCCTTAAGACGATGAGCAATGCTTTGCTCTAATAAGGAGCTCAAATTATTGGAAGGGTGGGTGGACAGATGCACAGATGAGTGAATAGGTGGTGGGTACATGGGTAGGTGGTTGGTGAATAGATGGGAGATTTTTAGGAAGGATAAGGTGGTTTTATACTTTAAGACTGCCTCTACGTAGGGCTGGGGACTACTATGTAGAATGCCCCTCAAAAGATGCCAAGTGAGCAGGGAAACTGACACCCCAGGTTTAGCCCTGAGTACCCTAATCACATCTTTAGGTCTGATGGACGGGGCTGAGGGACCTTCTGGAAAAGAGGAGGAGAGAAGAGGAGGCTTGGCACTTTCAACCCTGAGGAATAATAGAAGAGATTAGATCTGTCCTAACCCAGAGTCATTAACCAAGGACAATGACTGTCAGAAGAGGAGAACCTTGTGAGGGACCCCACACCTGCTTCATTGTTACTGCTGTTAATCTGTTACCTTGCTGTCTTTGCTACTTTACCTTTGTCACTTTGTTATCTTTGCTTCTTTTTTTTTTTTTTTCTTCTTTTTCCCTTATAGTAATTAGCAGTAAACTCTGAAAGGGTAAAGGGCCAATTTGTTAGTTTTTAGAGCACAAGAAAGAGAAGATGGGGAAGTGTATCTCACTGTCCTCCCGGATGTGGAGAAGGGGATACCAGAGGACTTCAGGGGGTGTCAGCAGCAATAAAGACAGAACCTGGTTCAACCCTCTGGCATCAGCCATGCCAGCCAGGGATACCTCTGAGGGAAGACCTACACAGTTCCTGGGAAGGCTATGATAGGAAATGTCCCACAGGGAGGAAAGCTCAGGGTTGGGCCATTGGTGACTTTTGAGAGGACGACATGAGGTGGTGTCAGACAAACCTGAATTCAAATGAATATTATGTGTTAATTAACAGTTAATAAATGAATAATTAATTATTACACCAATTTCTTCCAACTCCTGTTCCAGTTGGAATTTCTGTAATTACCTAGTCTGGCCCATTCTGTTTTTTCCTTCATTCTACTCTTGCTGACTGATCCAATCTTTATTCCACCCTTGCATACTTATTCAATCTGTATGCTCAACAATTAATCCAATAAACTGGATTAAGAAGAACATGACATCAGGATTGGAGGCAGACTCATTAACAATCTGCACTATGCTGATGACACACTGGTTGCTGAAAAGTGAAGATGACTTGAAGCATTTACTGATAAAGATTAAAGACTAAAATCTACAGTATGGATTACACCTCAACATAAAGAAAACAAAAACCCTCACAAGACCAATGAGCAGAATCACGATAAATGGTGAAAAGACTGAAGTTGTCAAAGATTTCTATTACTTGGTTCCACAATCAACACCAATGCAAGCAGCAGTCAAGAAATCATATGACATACTGCACTGTGCAAATCTGCTGCAAAAAAAAAACCTCTTTAAAGTGCTGAAGAGCAAAGATGTCTCTTTGAAGACTAAGGTACACCTAACCTAAGTCATGGTATTTTCAGTCACCTCATGTGAAACCTGGACAATGAGTAAGAAAGATCAAAGAAGAGTTGATGTTTTTGAGTTGTGGTGTTGATGAAGAATACTGCTAATACCATGGACTGCCACAAGAACTAACAAATCTGTCCTGGAAGAAGTGCAGCCGGAATGCTTCTTGGAAGCGAGGATGCCCAGATTTCGTCTCACCTACTTTGGTTGTCAGAAAAGACCACTCCTGGAGAAGGATATTATGCTTGGTAAAGTGGAGGGTCAGTGCAAAAAGGGAAGGCCCTCAAGGAGATGGACTGTTTGTTTGTTTCCTTGCTCATTATTGTTGTACAAATTCAGGAATAGAGAGGCAAAAAAAAATATCTGTGTTGCAGTATCAAACATTTAAAAGATAGGAAAGCTCCATAAAAGGAAATAAGAAAGTTTCCAGTAAGTCAAAGAACTGTTGTTGTGAGTTTGAGCCATCGAGTCAATTTTGACACATAACAACTCTATAGGACAGAGAAGAACTGCCCCCACAGAGTTTCCTAGGCTATAATCTTTGTGGGAGCAGACAGCCTGATGTTTTCTCCCTCAGAGTCACTGGTGGGTTCAAACCAATGGCCTTTCAATTAGCAGCTGAGGGCTTACCCATTGTACAACCAGGGCTCCTTAAGTCAAAGAATGAGAATACATCAAGAGGAGCCCATGCTGACTGTCTTTCTAAAAATTAAGTTATTTTGTGGTTACAGGAGGGAGGAAAGAGAGGGTTACTGTTTATGTAGTACTGACTTTCAGTTTATGGTGATGGAAAAATCACAGTAATAAGGATGAGGTTGCACAGCCGTTTACCATAAGTGCTATCAATAAGTTGTGCAAAATCTGTAAAAAGTTGAATTGGCAAAAGTTGTGTGATAGATGTATTTATAACAACAAAAAAAAATAAAGAGTAGCTGCTGAGGCTGCTTATGTACTACCAAACACCTCATGGGATTTGGTTCCCTGGTTTGGAGGTTTAGGGTCATAGTTTATATGGGACATGCCAGTTAATTGGCCTAATATGTGTTTAGTGCTTCTGTTCTACCTCCTAGTTTGTTGCACGGTACCTGGCATCTTAAAAGCTTGTAAGAGGACATCCACGGCACAATAATTGATCTCTATTCACTACAAAGAGGCAAAAGAATGTGTGGCTAATTACTGCCATGAACCACTACTTCCTTTGCCATGAGACCAGAAGAACTGGATGGTGCCTGGCTACCATTACTGAACATTTTGATCAAAGATTCCATAGAAGAATCCTGATCAAAAGGAAGAAAATGCAGAACAGAACTTCAAATTCTCCCAGACTCCAGACTTTCTGGAGCATGGAGGCTGGATGTATCCCTGAAACTACTACCCTGAGGAAATCTTCAACTTTAAACCAAAAATATCCCCTGAAGTCTTCTTTACACCAAACAACAGTTTAGCCTAACTAGTCAAAATTGTCTGCCTTGAGCATTACTCTCTTTTAAGAACTATCTATATGGGATCAAATTGACAAAAGCAACTTGAAAGATTAGACAGGAATCTTAGGGGCAAAGAGTTTATGTTAAAATGAAGGAGGAACAACTCAGAGAAGAAAGGGGAGAATGGCTGTACAATTTGATGAATGTAATCAACGTCACTGAATTGTACATGTAGAAACTGTTAAAATGATGTATGTTTTGCTCTGTATATTCTCAACAATAAATAAAATTTTTTAAGTATCATTTTTCTGATTTTATAAACAATTCAATCAATAAGTAATGTATACAGTTAGAAAATGAGTCCTCACATAATTCTAAATCTACTCTCCTATATGGTCACCATTAACATTTCATATAGATATTCTTCCTCACCAAAACTGATGCACACAAAAGTGTTATATAATATGTGCTCATTTTATATACACACATACTGAAAACAGGATCACATATTGCTAACTTCATTTGCTCACATAATTTCTTTGCCATCTTTATATAAACAAGTTGACCTTATCTTTCATCTTTCTATAACAGTAAGTTGATCTCATGTTTTATAAAAATTATACAGTATTCGACTATAAGATTTTACTAGAATTTATTTAGCTATTCCCCTATTAAGGAATATTTTTATATCTCCAGTCAGTGACTACAGAAAACAGTATTAAGAGGCATACCCCTGCACGTACATACACAATTCTTTCCTTAGGGTAAACTGTGTGATGTGGAATTGCCTAGTCACAGAATATGTACATTTGACTCTCTAGCCCTTATCATCTGGACAAGCTGTATAATTTTAAACTCCTGCCTACAGCATTTTAATCCATCTCCCCCATCCCAATCAGGGCTTTTTTTATTTTGATCAACAGTGTTAATTCCTTCAGCAGGATGTCTCTGACCAGCAAAAAGTGTCCTCGGCCCTAATCCATATTCCCACCAGTTCTGACTCTTCACGAACAAGTATTGTGCCACTGCACTAGAGGCACCACGACTGCACAGACATCAAGTGAAAATAACTGTGTCACAGAGAGGTACTTAGCTCCATGCCATGACCTCAGAGCAAAGCAATCACAGGTAGGATCCCTCACCAACCACGGAGAGAAGCTACAGGCTCAACACAAGCCAAGTGCTTCTGCGAGACAGCAGCGCCTATGAGTGAGCAGCTGCTACAGCCGAGATTTATATCCCCACTCATCATTCTTGTCCTCTAAGGACTCTGGAAACTTCTATGCAAAGCTAGGGCCAAGGGCAGAGACTTAAGCAATAGAATAGAAAGTTCTTTGAAATAAAAATCACCACC
The DNA here is from genome assembly GCF_000298275.1 of Orycteropus afer afer. Taxonomy (NCBI): domain Eukaryota; kingdom Metazoa; phylum Chordata; class Mammalia; order Tubulidentata; family Orycteropodidae; genus Orycteropus; species Orycteropus afer. Next base: position 10,158,650 of record NW_006921601.1, on the reverse strand, counting down.
ACCCATCAGAATAGCAGAAGATTTCACGTTGCCAGTAAAAACCAAACGAAAAAAAAAAATAATGAAACTGCCATTGTGTGAACTCCAACGCACAGCGATTCCCATTGGGTTTCCAAGGCTGTAAATCATTATAGAAGCAGACTGCCTCATTTTTCTTCCACAGAGGGGCTGGTGAGTTCAAGCCACAGACATTCTGGTTAGCAACCAGATGCCTGAACCACTACTTCACCAGAGCCCCTTAGGGGAAAAACCACTACTTCACCAGAGCCCCTTAGGGGAAAAACTGGCCTTCATTAATAATTTTCAGCATGAATGCTGATCAACACTTTGAGCCTCTAACTTTTTTATTTTTTCAAGATAAGACTGTTTCTAAAATTTTCTCCTGCCTTCTTTATTTTGTCATTTATTTTTTTGTGACAAATTTATATGTAACACAAAATTTGCCAGTTTAATATTTTTTACATGTGCAACTCTGTGACAATGATCACACTAACATAATCATTATGTTACTAATTATTATATCATGTTGTGCAATCATCACTACTATCTGTTGCCACATTTTCCATCACCATTACTAGATAGTCAATGCCTCTTAAACGATCCTAAACATAAGTATGATGTGTCTTAAGGGCCACAGTCATATTATGAAGACCCAACATCTACTGTGCTAGATCACAGACCTGACCTCCCAAAGCAACAAGGGCTACTGGGCGAAAGAACCCCAGCTTCATACGCTTTTCTAATTTGTCTGCCATAGCATTTATCTCCTCCCTCATTATCAGCTGTCACTCTCTACTTCATCTCTATTTCCCAGACATGTATACGATGAGAACCAGAAATGAAACAGGTAAGAACTACAAATACATTAAAAATAAACAGAACATTGAAAGAATCACCTGTGAGTCCAGTAGTTAAGTTTTGGTACACAGAGTTTGTGACAACTAATTCAAGCAACATCACTAAACCTGAATATGTGCCTTAAAATGGCTTACAGATAGCCCTGTCGTGTCCTGCGGTGGAAGGAGTTTGTTTTTGACGCATAAAGGCAGACAGGTGGCTAGCCACTAGTGCAAAAAGCATGAAGAGGAATGAAACGGTGATTCCAGATCTCAGGACCAGTTTTTGGGGTTTTTTTCCCCCTTAATTTAGAAACATTTTTTTGTGCTTTAAGTGAAAGTTTAAGTAGCAAGTTAGTCTTCCAATCAATAGTTCACACACAAATTGTTCCACGACACTGGCTGCGATCTGCAACATGTCAGCACTCTCCCTATTTTCTTCCTGGGTTCTCCATTTCCATTCGTCCAATTTCCCTGTCCCTCCCTGCCTTCTCATCTTTGGTTTTGGACAAATGTTGCCCTTTCATCTCATACAGTTAACTGTTTAAAGGAGCCCATCCTTCATGAATGCTGTTGTTGTTGTTGTTGTTGTTATGTGCCATCGAGTCGGCCGTGACTCATAGCGACCCCTCCTTGGGTTTCCGAGGCAGCATCACTACGGAAGTAGGATTGCTCAACCTTCCTTCCCAGGAGTGGCTGGTGGGTTTGAACCGCCAGCCTTCTGGTTAGCAGTCAAGTGCTTTAGCCACTATGCTACCAGAGCTCCTTTGTTTTACTGTCCTATTATTTGGCTGAAAAGTGGGCTCTCAGAGTGTGTCTTCAGTATTCTCAGAACAAAAGTCTCAAGGGTTCCTCTAGTTTCACTCACACCAGTAAGTCTGTTTATTTTCGTCTGAATTCTGTTCTACATTTTTTACCCATTCTAACCCACACCTTCTACTGTGGTCTTGGTCAGAGTGCCTAGTAGCTGGGCACCATATAGTTCTTCTGATTTCAGGCTGGAGGAGGGTGTGGTTCATGTGGTTCAGGTCCAATCATTTTCAAAGAAAACATCAATTCCTTGTCCTTACAGACAGTGAGACAATCACCCAGTCACACAAGCACCACAAGTAAACAAGTCTTCTTCTGGAATTACACATCTGCTTGAAAAAAAAAAAAGAAAGTCGTAAAAGTTCCTTCCCCCCACCTTACTTAAGTTTTCTGGAAAATCTCTAACTGGCCACCCATTTGCAGAGAGTTTTTCAAAGACTGTTTTCTCCCAGGCAGAGCAACAAAGCAACTTAGAAAGACAAGGGTAACATTAAAAAAAAAAAAAAAGAATAACCTAGCATGGTGAAAAGCATACCAGACTAAAGGACAAGAGATGAGGGTTCCAGTCCAGACCTAGCCTCAAACCCAGGGCTTATATAACCCAGGGCCAATCATGTGCCCTTTCTCAGCTCTGTTTCCCCACATGTTGCTCTGCCTGGGAGATAAACAGAGATAACACCTGCTGTGCTCTGGGAGGAAATGACTGGCAAAGGAATGTGTAAGAAGGTTAACGGGCTATGACCACCACTGCTCTGTTACACCCAGCCAAGTTGACCCTTCCACCCAGGCTTGGAATGTTCCTGCCTGAAGGAGGACACGTGCATCAGGCATGTAATATCTTGTGCAGTCACATCCGAAGAGCTTGAAAGTCCTGGAAGGAGCCAGGGAAGAAAGGACCTCAATGACCAGCAACCAATTCAACCACAGCAGGCTACAGCAGGTTGCCTTGGAGCAACCTGGTCGGCAGAAACATCTACGGCAATGGCATTTAAACAGCTTAGCAGCAGAAGTACTTGTTTCTGGGTGAAACCTTACATATAGCCTCAATACATAAAACAGATATGAAGTGATACTTTCTTAGAGTAAATTTATATTTATCATTTATAACTCAATGCAAACACAACCACTGCCATGGAATTGAATCTGACTCATAACGACCCCTCCTTGGGTTTCTGAGGCAGTATCACTACGGAAGTAGATTGCCCAACCTTCCTTCCGAGGAGTGGCTGGTGGGTTTGAACCGCCAGCCTCCTGGGCTGGTGGGTTTGAACCGCCAGCCTCCTGGTTAGCAGTCAAATGCCTTAGGCACTACGCCACCAGGTATTAATTATTATAACATATTATAATACAATTAGACCATTCTCATAAGCAAATTTAAATCACAGAGCATCTAATATATTTCTCTTTTATTTTGTTTACAAACACAATACACAGAAATCTTGATTCTCAGATAAATAGTTGCAAACAGTAACCATATAATCTTTTACATGCACTCTCAGGAATTCACGCCATTAAACTGACACAGAAACCTAAAGGTAGAGCAATAGCAAAGTGCTATCTTAAACTTGAATAACATTTCTTATGAGGAAATGTTCAATTCAGAGGGAGCTGAAAAATGGTTTTCTTAGCTAGTATGAGCTTTGATTTCTGGAGAAAAACACCATTAAGAAATATCTAACAACATAATTCAATGTTCAATGAGGTCAGCTCTAAAAATCCCCAGATACTTGGTGCCAGTCTCTGGCAGATTTTATGCAACCTCAAAAGATCCTAATTTATTTTGTTTCGCATATTAAGCTCAAAGTAAGTTTCAATTTCAGCACTGGCACCCTATCAGCTTTTATAAGCATGGTAAAAACACAAGTCTGTATCACCAAATTGAATTCATTCCATTTATTTTCAAAAACTTAGCAAGAGACACAAGCTAGGGCAACCACATTATATTTCAGAGATTCAGACAGTGGAATTTCTTTATCAGTCAATGTGAAAACATGATTCATAACCTCATTTGAAGTATTTGTAGCTCATCCTTTCCTTCAGTTGTCAACAAAGTGTAGCAGGAAAAAGCTGATTCATAAGTATTATCTACATCATTAAAAATAACTCATACATCAAGAAATATTTTAGTGCAATGTACACTTTGTATATAATATGCATAGCACCTTTTTAAAAGACACTGGTATCTACTTAATAAGCAGAATTCGTACCTGTAACATACAACTCCCTGAATACCTTTGGGAATGGTTAGTATACAAACATCATATCTGCAATTTTTCCTGCCACAATTCTTACAATGTGAGTCAAGAATTCAAAAACTGGGAGTTCTGGCAAGATGGCGGACTAGGCAGAAGGACTGCACAGACCCTCTTCAACAAAGAAAAGGGAAACCAATTGACACAGACACAAAAGATAATTGTGGACC
>NW_006921601.1:10142920-10150287 GCF_000298275.1 Orycteropus afer afer | reverse complement strand
AAAACTTGTGATCTAGGAAAATGTGATAAAGTGGGTCCTCTTAAAACAGAAATGACTAGAAAGAAGAAACGCAGATTCCCAGAGAGCTGTTGGCTCAGCTCCTGCCTCATCGCTCCATCAAGCCAAGCAACAAGTTCAGCTTCAAGAACAGTGTTGAAGTTAAGCCTATTCTACCCTTCTTTCCTTCTCAGAGGATAGTAGCATTTTTCACTCATCCATTCACTCATTCATTAATTCAGTCATTCCACAGGTATCCACTGGATTCTACTTTGCAAGGCAAAGGGCTGGGCATATGCATGGTATATGTTTTCATCAGCAATACATTTAACCGTATTTTATGTCAACAGGTCTGGCAAGACCCTTAAAAATAACCTGAAGACAAAAAACCAACACCAGAACCAAGACTCGTTTCTGTCAATGAAACAGTTTGCACAGCAGTCAGTAAATGTTAGCTATTATCATCACATCCAAATATTTTGACTTGTACAAGCACACACTGAGCTCCTGTGTGCAAAGATAAGCTCCAGTTCCTGCCCTCAAGGGGCTCAGTGGGAAATGGCGTAAATGCAACACAGAGAGAGTAATGTGATTAATGCTAATGCAGAGAAACAGTATGGGAGACTAAAGGATTTGGAGGAAGCTTAGTTACATTATCCTGTTGGAGCTGGGAAGGCTTCTCTGAAAAGATGTGCACATTTTCTTTAGACAGAAGTGTGATATCCCAGGTATGGAGGTGAATGAGATGGTTGAGTGTGGTTAAAAAAGAGAAAGGGAATACTAGGTGGGAGTGGCTGGGCAGGAGATTGCAAGAGAGTACCTGTTGTTGTTGTTGTTGTTGTTATGTGCCAAGACAGAAGTGTGATATCCCAGGTATGGAGGTGAATGAGATGGTTGAGTGTGGTTAAAAAAGAGAAAGGGAATACTAGGTGGGAGTGGCTGGGCAGGAGATTGCAAGAGAGTACCTGTTGTTGTTGTTGTTGTTGTTATGTGCCGTGGAGTCGGCCCTGACTCATAGCGACCCCTCCTTGGGTTTCCGAGGCAGTATCACTATGGAAGTAGGATTGCCCAACCTTCCTTCTGAGGAGTGGCTGGTGGGTTTGAACCGCCAGCCTTCTGGTTAGCAGTCAAGTGCTTTAGCCACTATGCTACCACCACCTCATTACTAAAGTTAATATAATTGGGGTCATCTAGCCTCAGACACCTCAATTGTCTATAACTTCTCAGAAGGGAAAGAGTGGCTCCTCCAGCAAATTTCAGGTACCAAACTACGTGATCACACTGCATTCTCCCTGTGTTTGGCAAGAGTCCTGTCCAATATACACGCCATCTTCCTCTAGTCTAGGTAAATGTGGGGGTGGAATGGGGGGGGGGCTCCCCAGAGCAACCAACCACAATGCTGACTCAGCCATAAAAGAAGATAAATATAATATGTGTCTCTGACTTGGCAGGAGTCAAGTTTCTCCAGCATAACTTTTTCCATGCTCTAAACCCAAGCCGTTTTTTGAAAGCACGTCCAGGGCCACTCTGTGCTTCCAGGGGATTTGGGGGTTTAGTCAATTTGCTTTAGAAGATAGTTGTGCAAATTTGCACCACCCCATGAGCCTGGGTTTGAAAGGAGACAGAGAGATAGAGATCTCCAGCTGTAGCAGGGAAGAATTTTAATAAAAAGCAGAACCCAGTGCCCATGCAATAGTTGGCTGCTCTTGCAGTTCAACTCAAGCTGTGCTCTGCTCACCAAGCCTCTTAACAGATGCAGTACCTGAATCCGAGGGCACCAAACTCACTAACTCCTTGGATATGTTTTGAGTATGTATTATACGCAGAGCACTGAGGAGAATATAAAGATGCACAAGCCACAGCTCCTGCTCTGAAAGAGCTTACAGGATGGAAAGAAGGGCCCTTACAATGGATGGTAAAACTTTCTAGTGAAAGTATCATTAAGACACTGAGTGGTCAAAGCAAGTAAAGATATTCCCCTTCTGATAAGGGAGGGAGGGACTCAAGGCAGACTTCCTGAAGGAGGCAGCTTTAGAAAAAACAGACATTTTGGCAGACAAAAGAAATGGAACAGGTAGTACTTTTCTCACAACAAGTAGTGTAGTTAAGTGCCATTATCCCCATGTCATGGGCAGGGAAGCCCGGGCTCAGAAAAGTTGAATAACTTACCCAACATCACACATCGTCAGGGACAGCTCCAAGAACTAAAAGCTTTCCTGGTACAGGGAATGGCATGAGTAGGACAGTACATACAAGAAAGGAAATGAATTTGTGGGTAGGCCAACTAGTAGGGCCCTCGGATGGAAAGGCAGGCAGAAACCACACTATGGAAGCCTCATATTGCAGGCTGAAGAGAAGGCACTCAATTTGGTGGGTGATGAGGCAGGAAGGTAGTAGCTAAGAGGAGGCTTTTGAATATGGGAGTCCCAGGATAAGATGTAGGGGGACTAAGAGTGCTGACTCTCTGGTCAACAAGCCTAGGTTTCAATCCCAGCTCTAGCACCTATTAGCAATGTAATTTTCAACCAGGCACAGATTACCTAATAAACAAGGTAAGCACAAGTTTATTTGTGCTTACTCATCTGTAGTGAATAATTTCACAAGTGAGCTCGTGCTTACCTTGCATCTAGATACTCCACTCCATGCCTGTCAGGGCTTGCAAATTTAAAAAGAGGCTTTGATTCCGCAGAAAGGTGCTGTGCACAATCTTTAATGTGGTAAAAAATGAAATTGTTCACTTCTGACTAGTAAGTAAGCACAAGTAAACTCATGCTTACCTTGCTCACTGCGTAATCTGACAGTGCTTTCAACAAAGTACTTTGTTTCTCTGTGCCTCAACTTCCTCATCTATTAAATGGGGATAAAAAGTCCACCTACTCCACGGAATTGTTAAGATTAAATGATTTAATACAGGCAAAGCAATGAGAACAGTGTCAGCCCATTATAAATGTCATAAATATTATTGATAATGTTGATGAAGGAGCTCTGGTAGCCTAGTGTCTAAGGCATCTGACTGCTAACCAGAAGGCTGGTGGTCCAAACCCACCAGCCACTCCTCGGAAGGAAGGTTGGGCAATCTACTTCCATAGTGATACTGCCTCGGAAACCCAAGGAGGGGTCGCTATGAGTAGAAATCGACTCCACAGCAGTGAGTTTGCATGTTGATGATAATGCAGCAATTAACCAGATGAGATACAATGAAGAAAGGAAACTTACTAGAGTAATCCAATCAAGAGAAGGGTAGTAGTAACTTCCAAGGAAATGGAAAGGATTCGAGAGATCCAAGTGCACAAACGGGAAGTAAGAAGTCAGGCGCTGAGGCTTGTAGCCTGGGAAGGTGGAAGCGCTGCTGGAGGGCTGGCTCAACCATAAAAGCACTTGACAAAGACATGGAATTCCTTGCAGGCCTCTACACATCCAGCTGCACTTCTCTTAGCCTCAATTCTTCCATCTCTAAAATGGGACTAATAATCCTTGCCCTTGGTACTCTCAGCATTGTTGTGAGGATCAAATAGAATCAACAGAATCCTCACAGTACACTAAAGACATAAAGCACCCTACAAATATAAAGCATGAAGCAAAAAGGGAGCTGTGTGAAGGGACTGGTCTTGAAATGAGCTCAGGAAGAGAAAGAAATTCTACTCAACCTTGTTCATGATTTTCCCAGACAGTAACACCCAGGGTCAATTTCCAACACTGTCACCCTGTGCAGCTACAGGCTGGCACCAGCACACGCACCACTGACACCTGAGGCTGCCTTGGCATGGAGGAGAATACACACAGGGTCTGACATGATGGAGGGCAGGCTGTGGAATAGCGTGGAATTCACCATTCCAGGGCACACCATGGATAAAGCAAGTCTATATAAAAATAATACTGGTTGGCTCTACCTCTTCCGGCTCTCTGGTTATAAAGGGACAGAGCCTGAGAGTCGTAGATCAAAAGAAGGGTATTGGAGCCAGCCGAAGACTCTGAGGGATGAGGAAACTTGTCAGCCAGCTCTGCAGTGGGCAGCTCTCTAGCAAAGTTTGCCTTCCACCACAACCAAATGTTTGTTTACATTCCCTGCATTATCTTGTTACTCTTCCCTGGACAGCATTTCTTGAAGAAACTCAATTTTTTTTTTTTTTTTTTACTTGAGTGTAGCCTATGTAGTCCAATCTCTGCAGCTAGATTCCCACATAATTTTTCTGTAACTTTAACAGGAACTCAGGACCCTTACCCTTGACTCTCTTACCTGCTGGACCTCCCCCAATCACAGTACTCACCACAGCAGATTGAAATGGTGTCTTTAACCCAGCTGTTTCTCACTAGGATGGAGTTGCTTGAAACTAGAGGACACCTTTCTTCTCTGAATCCCCACGACCCGAAACAATCCGACATATGTTATTGTTGTTAGGTGCCATGGAGCCAATTTCAACTCACAGCAGCTACCCCGTGTGAGAGAAGAGAACTGCTCCATAGGGTTTTCTTGGCTGTAATCTTTATGGCCATGTCTTTCTCCCCTGGAGCAGCTGAGTGGGTTTAAAGCACTAACCTTTCAGTTAACAGCTATTAGAATCATTGCACCACCAGCGCTTCTTCCCTGACATATAAGAAACTGAAATTTCAGACTCTCTCATGTGTCCCAAAGACACTGAGAACCCTGTCATCATCCTTCCAATCACTCAACTCCCCTCATCAATCAGAGAAGACTTTCAACATAGCAGCACCTCATTAATGCAAACCTATCCAGTTTCATTTTCTAAAAATCTGAAAAAAATTTAGAAATTCTAAAAATCTGATTCCCAGATTAAACGGGACTCTAATTTAGGTTTGAGATCTTAGTTTTTTTGTTTTGTTTTGTTTGCTACAGATCCTGGAAAACTGAAAGCTCCTTGTTGTTAGGTGCCATCAAGTTAGTTCCAACTCACAGCAACCCTATGTACAACAGAATAGAACACTGCCTGGTCCAGCTCCATCCTCACAATCACTACTATGCTTCAGCCCATCGCTGCAATCACTGTGTCAGTCTATCTCGTTGAGGGTCTTCCTTTTTTTCACTGACCCTCTACTTTACCAAGCAAACGCAACACAAACAACGCAACGCACTGCCGTGGAGTCAGATCCCACTCATAGTGACCCCTCCTTGGGTTTCCGAGGCAGTATCACTACGGAAGTAGATAGCTCAACCTTCGTTCTGAGTAGTTGGTGGGTTTGAACTGCCAGTCTGCTGGTTAGCAGTCAAATGCCTTAAGCACTATGCCACCAGAGCTCCCATACCACCCCAAAATATAGTTACTAAAATTCGTAATACTTTAGAATAGTGCCTTCTCACTTCAACCAACTTTTATGACTGATGTTCAAAAGTTTTTAAAGTTAATAAAGCAGAGGAAGCCTTTATTTAAAGAAAAAAAAAATCTAAGTAAACACTTTTCAGTGTTCTCTAAGAATTTAAACTCTAAAAACACAATCTGTCCACACATGGATAAATGTAGTTTTATTAAAGAAAACACAACAGTCTTAAAAACACTCTTCAAATAGTGTACACTGTACACACTAAAAATCAAACACAAATTCAAAAGGAGTGGGACAAGAGGGTCACCAGTGAGGGACTGCTATGGTTTTGCTCAGGAAAAAAAAAAAAAACTTAACTGTAAGAGGGATCTGTCTGATAGACAAGGAGGTTTCCTGGTTTCCTAAAGTGTCTTCTGCCAGGTAATCAATCTCTTCTCACTGACCATCAAATGGAGCTTGAGGAGATGACTACAAAATCAAACAGTGGCACTGCTATGATAATTTTCAAAATAATTTTTATTAAAGAAACAAACAACTCAACTATTTATAAGCTACAAAACCTAGCCCTTTGGCACTACATACATTATAGGATACTACTGGAGTTTTATTTTATTCCAAAAACAGATATGAACTTGATGGGACCTGATAGGATAGTCAGAGAAAGTCTCTCTGAAGATAAAATCCTATAGCAGATATAGTGTTCTAACTTTCAAACAACTGTTATTACAGTTAATGTATTATTGAAAAATGTTTTGAATTACTGGCGTATACAATTTTAAAAAGATAAAAGTGTAAAACACAGAATGAGGCAAAATTAATCCATAAGCTCTATGCAACCCCAATAAAAATATCTTCTCAATTTTTTTTTTTTTTCCAGCTAGACAGGGTGTTTCTAAAATTAATTAATTAAACAAATAAGCAAGCCTGAGGGAAAGGCCAGGGTAAGAAAACCTTAAAAGGCAGAGTAGTAAGAGATGCCTGTATTGAAACCCAGTACGTTGTTGCTAGTTGCTGTCAAGTCAATTCCAATTCACGGCAACCCCATGTGTGTTCAAGGCTGTGACCTTACAGAAGCAGATCACCAGGCCTGCACCTCGGTGGCACAAACAGTTAAGTGCTCAACCACTAGCTGAAAGGTTGACAGTTCAAACCCACCCAGAGACAACTCATTAGAAGAAAACACATTTACAGATCGACAGATAGAAAACGGAACATTTATGGATTTAATGGAGAATGGATTTATGCTCGATGGAGAAATCAACAGGAGGAAAAAATGGATTTTTCAATGAATAGTGTTGGAACAATTGACCAGCCATTAGGGTAAAAGTTCTGGATCTCTACCTCACTCATTATACCACACTAAATAAAGTCTAGACACAGCCAACTATGTAAAATATATTATGATTTCACTTTCTTAAGTGGGAGACATGCTAATAATTTCAAAGTAGAAACATATTTTGTATAGAAATGAAACACCTAGAAAAAAATGAAAGAAGAATTGATAAATGTGACTCAAATTTCTGTGTGGAAAAGTTATAGAATAAAGTCAACAGGCAGAGACAAATCTGGAAAGAATGTGTAATTACCTACCCTCTATCCCCTTCAGTTTTCCTGAGATATCTTTATAGCAGTGCTTCTCAAATTTTAATGTGCATACCAATCACCTAGAAGCTTGTTAAAATGCAAACTATAATTTAGTAGGTTTGGGTAGTGTCCCAGATTCTGCATTTCTAACAAGCTCCCAAAAGACATCAAAAATAAAAAAAATTCACTGCCATCAAGTCAGTTCCAACTCATTGCAAGGCCCCTGGGGTTTCTAAGGGGGTGAATCTTTCCAGAAGTAAATTGCCCTATCTTCCTTGCACCAAGCAGCTGGTCGGTTTAGAACCACCAACCCTCTAGTTAGTAGTCAAATGCCTTAGGCACTGTACCACCAGAGCTCCTTTAAAAGATGTCAAGTAGCTAAATTTTATAGAAATTTCTAGTTAAAGAAACACTAGACTAGAATTCTAGGAGCTCTGGTAGCTTAGTGCCTAAGGCACTTGACTGCTAACCAGAAGGCTGGTGGTTCAAACCCACCAGCCACTCCTCAG
>NW_006921601.1:10130712-10140645 GCF_000298275.1 Orycteropus afer afer | reverse complement strand
TATGAAAGTGAATTTACTTTGTAAATCTTCACCCAAATCCTAATTTAAAAAAAAAAAAAAGAACCACCTGTTTTTTACCCAAGCCTTCACCCTTAGCAATTCTGATTTTGAAGACCCAGGATGAACAGCAGTAATCAGTACTTTTTTTTTAATTTTATTTCTCTGGGTCACTAAGACATTTAGCCTAGTTTGAAAGCCAGTGGACAGAATCACGTGAGCACCTTCCTGTTCTTTCTGTGCTCTGAACACTGCGGAAGACCAGTCTGAACTGGCCTTTATCATCACCAGCCCTCCCTCTTCCACGCTTCCAAGTCACCTTTCTCCACAGCCTGGTCCTTACACATTCCCCTCCCACAACACAGGCTGACCAAGGGGGGGAAAGCTCAGCAAAGGAGGACCAAAGAACAGCCTCACAGCGGGGAAGGGGGACCCTGGTACAGGCATTCCAGTTACAGCTGAACCACTCACTCACTGACAGTGTGATGCCGGGTAAGCCTCCTCATCTCAGACTCCACTTCCTCATTTACAAAACCTGAACTGTTGTGATGGAGAAACGATTCTGCCAACTGCACAAACTTTGTAAATTGTAAAGCATCAAGTGAACATTAAATAAACCAAACCAAACTCACTGCCATCAAGTTGATTCCTACTCACAGCAACTCTATAGGACAGAGTATAATTGCTCCACAGGATTTCTTAGGCTGTAAATCTTTACGGACTCAGTAACACCTAACAACAACAACAACAAATCTTACGGAAGCAGACTGCCTCATCTTTCTCCAACAGAGAGGCTGGTGGGTTCAAACTGCCAACCTTTTGGTTAGCAGCCAAATGCCTTCACCACGGTGCCACTGGAGCTCCAAGTGAAGAACATTAGTTACTTTTTATTAAATATGTGATGTCTGGGAACATACTCAATCCAAGTCTGAAACCCTAATGTCCACATCCCATTAACTTTCTTCATTCTCCCCCTTTCCAACACCCCTCTCAATTTAAAGAAAAAAAATTATAGTCTCCAGGTTTCCAATTTCTAATATACAAACTAAACTTTATACACAAAACAAGTAGAATATAACGTGTTATATCAAGCTTAAACTACAAAAGGCTTCAAATTTGTAAAAGATGCCAATAAAGAGTAGCAACTGGGATCTTAAACGCTTGCAAGCAGCCATCTAGATGCAACGATAGGTCTCTCCTCGTCCACAGCATGAAGAATGAAGAAAACCAAGGCCACATGGAAACAATTAGTCTAAGCAACTGGTATACCATGTGATCCTCAGCCTATACGACTATGAGACCAGAAGAACTAGATAGTGCCTGGCTACCACTGTCAACCACCTGGAGGCGGATCTATGTAGGAGATCTTGGATAGAGTGGGAGAACTATGTGGAACAAAACTCAAACATATTTAAAAAAAAAAAAAGGGGGGGGGGGACCAGGTTTGCTGGTCTGATAGAGCCTGGTGGAAACCCTGAGACTATGGCCCCTAGCTGCCACACAAAAGACAGGTGTATGAGCTGAACACTGACATTAGGTAAATACACTCCTTTGAGAGATCAATCATGGGAGAATAGATGGGTTGTGTATGCAGAGGGAGACAGCTTGGAGGACAGGAGTGCATGGGAGTAAGGACACAAGGAAGAGATAACTATGGGGAAGGAGAAGTGGGGAGCTGTTGCACTGTGGGAAATTGCAGTCAATGTCATGAGATAAAATGTATGTGAGCTGCTGTACGGAAAATGAATTTGCTCTGTAAACTTTCACCAAAATCACAATAAGAAAGAGAGAGAGAGCGCACGCGCATGCATGCAAAAAAAAAAAAAAAACCAACAAATTCTGCATATGTCTGGTAATATACATGTGTTTTTTAAAATCTATCTTCATAAATAATTTTTATTAGAAAATTACCAGACTTTACATATCATCTGAGCATTCTTCCCTCCTTATTTATACTGCCACCAGCAGACTGCCCCTCACCCATCCAGGAGGACAGAAGAAGAAGTAGGCATTTTGTTTCTGATACGGTCCCCACTGGTACACATCGTATTGGTCTCCTCCAGAGAAGTATTTGCTATTTAATCCATTTGTTAATAAAATTCACTGGATTTCAAAGCTTCTCTGACAGATGCAAATTTTAGCACGTGCACAATACAGATCAGATTTATGAACGGGTAGCGCTTGCCAAAGGCCACTAAGAGCATGCCTTCAGCATTGCTCAGAGACGGGAGGAGAGGAAGTGAGGGGTGGCGCCCCTGGGCAGGACACTCAGGTCTAATGACACACCTGACTTGACTCTCTCTCCAGGTGCTCAGCCAACCAGAACTCCTCAGTGCCCTGGGGCATAACTGGGAAAATTCCTCACCTGCCACTCTTAAATCACACAACCTAAATCCATTGGCAGCAGAAAGGGCTAAGGTCTTGACATGGTCCGGACCAAGACACAGGGTAGGGGGTAAACCCTTCTTGCTGCTCCTCAGTTAGCTAGCAAGTCCAGGGAGCAGAGTGATACTCCCCAGGACCCAATACTGGAAAACAGGGCCCAGAACTCTCGATCTGCTTCAGGGAACAGGCCTGCATGAGAAGCCAAGCAGACAGAAGCCACGTGCTAGCAAACTGAGCTGCTTTGGCGAATGGGACCTCTCCAGACACCACACACAGCTTATTTCCCAACAAACTAGTTGGTCAGAGAACATCTGGTTTCAATTAACAGAAACTCACTCCTACTAACCTAACGGGGGTGGGGGAGGGGTGGGTATGGAGGACATAGGTTCATTAAAAGGCCAAGGGGTCTATCAGAAGACCCTGACTCAGGAACTGCAGCCAGCCCTCATGGGAGATGGAAAACAGGAAATGGAAAACCATCAGGAAATGAAACTATTCCCAAGGTCTCTCATCTCCTCGTCTGCACAACTGCTTCACTCTTGTCTCTCTGCAAAGCAGCTTTATTCCATGCTTCTCTGTACCCAAGGATCAAACACCTTCTCCCCACTTAGCCTTTCCCTGAACTATATATAGTGCAAGCATCAAAGGCAAACTAGGACTGCTGTCATGTTGTTGTTGTTGTTATGTGCCATCGAGTCGGCCCTGACTCATAGCGACCCCTCCCCTTGGGTTTCCGAGGCAGTATCACTACGGAAGTAGGAATGCCCAACCTTCCTTCCGAGGAGTGGCTGATGGGTTTGAACCGCCAGCCGTCTGGTTAGCAGGCAAGTGTCTTAGCCACTATGCTACCAGAGCTGCTGTCATAGTCCCCAAATATTCAGAATACAGACTTTAGCTCAGCGCAGGCCAGACGTACCACTTTGACCCAAGCACCAGGGAAAAGGTGGGTGAGCTAGTCTTACTACAGAAGGTATATACCTGCCCAACAGAATTACCAAAAATAAAAACAGAAATGGCAGTAGCTTAATGAACTCTGACCTTTGTTAAAACCACAAGGTATAAGTTTTCCGTAGGTACCACCTTGTCTTCTTAAGGAAACACAAAGGTACAGCAAGATCCTCAAATGACACATAAATGTTTTCTTTGTAGCTTGCTCGTTGGTAGCTTGGGTGGGAGAAAAAAAGCATTTTGCTGTTATCGAATAAGATTTTATTTTTGGTTCCTCCTTTTTTCTTTAAAAGAGGATTTTCAACAGGAATCTTGCCTGGAAACAGGCAGAGCCTGGCCAAGACACTAAATGTCCTTGAAAGCATGAAAGTAAGGGTGGGGGAGAGAAGCAGGCTCCGTGGAGATACACACGACGCACAAAACACACAGCAAGCACACCTCAAGCCGTCTGAGAAGATGAACTAAAAAATAGAGTAATTTTCTGTAAGAATAATCTGCTCAGTGTAAAGGTTAAATGAGGCCTCATCCTTACAAAAGCCATGGAGTTTTTCATAAAGCAGCCCCAAAGAGTCCATCACTAGGAGTCTATTTCGTCTAAGGCAACAAACACATTCCTCACAGATCATGGACTGCTCTGTGTGCTAATAAGATAATCTGTTACAGGAGGTTTACAAATCCATTTACATTGATTTTAATTAATGAATCAATCCCTGGCCCTGAACAACTTGGTCCAGAGACAGTAAGCAATTTAAGATTCAGTCTGTAATCCCAGCCTGAAATCTACATAAAAAAGCAGCAAACTCTCAGATCAATGCAAGACAAATAAAAATAAATTGGATTTGAACCTCCTGCAACATAAGGAAAAATCTCTTCCAAGTTTAGGCAGTAATTCTTCACGTGTTAATAAAAGGAATATTATTTTTCACAATGATTTCCTAAGAAACTCACCCAACACTCTGGAAAATCAAGGTCAAACCTTTAAAATCAAAATGAGCCCAACTTTCTCAACTGCTTATCAGAACCTTTTAGTCTAGACTGAAGCTGAAGAGAGAATTAGCCAAACACAAAACACAAATGACAAGTAAGAATGAAGTAGCACTCGCTGTGCTCTGAATTAGCCAGGCTTCATTAAAAAGCCAGGCAAACTTTTGCATTTGCTTTTATTTTATCCTTTACAAAGGCAGAAATCAAGTTTGACCTTTCTGAGCTATCGCCAGCTATGAATTGGAAACAAGTTCAATTTAAGACAGCATCAATCTATGACTGCTCATCATTTCCATTTTTCTCCTTTTTTTTTCTCAGTGTCTTTTCATAGGGTTTGTCTGCCCACTCTATTTTTAGACTTCTACCAGAACTTCCAATGGCTCCAACTTATAATGAAGGAAGAAGAAAAAAAAAAAACCCAGCTTCCATTTTATTTTCTCAAACCCCACCCAGCTAGCTAACACCAATTAGCATAGGAAAAGAATATGAGATGATAAGAAAAATAGATCACATTCGATCTTAATTTTTTTTTCAAAATCTTAAAAGTCCATAAATCCACGAGTAAAGCGTAAAGTGTCTGTGAACACCAACCCACCTCTGCTCTCACTTGGGAACACAGTCACACCGCAGAGGCCGCTCCTGAAGAGGAAAAGTAAATACCAGTTGCAGCAGACACGATACACTGGGAAACAAACACTTCAGTTACCCCTTACTCTTTAAACTATTTAATAAAACAGCTCTCAAATTGATTTTGAAGTCAGGAAGACTAGCCTCAAATGCTGCAAAAGGAGCCAAAAAAGACCCTGTGTCCAAGGAAGTAGACCACATTCACACCAAGAGGCAGGCCAGAGCTCAGGCAGACTGGCCTGCGCGTGCTCTCTCCTTCTCTCCCTCTCCACTAGAACAAAACAAAAGAAGTTAATACTTTAACTATACATATGGAATCCAGAACGTTCTGCCTAATGTCCACTTGCACACCCACAGGTTTTAGGATCCACTGGAACACTAAAGCTCCCGGAAACGTCTGACATGTGTTTGCTGAGGAACTTCACCAGACTCAGCCTGCCGCCTTTGCTAGCTGAGTTGTGCCGAGGTGCACGGCAGAGCAGGGTATGCCGATGCTGCCCGACATTCAGATCAAGACCACAAATCATAAACAGTTTCAGCAAATTGACTGGAGTGCCTTTGTTCCTTAGACATCTTCCTACCGCTTACAAAGGCAGGCAGCAGTAGGACCTAACCACCAACGCGGCTATAGCAAGGACTGGGAAAGGAAGTTATTGAAGCCTGGATTTCCTGCTTTTGCTTGTAGCCAAGAACTATGAGGCTTGTAGTGGTTTCAGGAACTGACTCATCTAATGATTCACGAATAAGATAACTGCTTAATATATTTCTGACCCTAAGACTTGGGAACTTCAAACCCCATGTGAACCCATGCTTCACCATGATTTGCAAATTAATATTCACAGTAAAATAAACAGGAGTACAATGGATACTGAAACAATGCAAATATCAAGCCAACAGAAGAGAAAGTGGAATGTGGACATTGTATTTGAAGCCGTGATCAAAAGCCTAATCCGTGGGCTGCCACTTAACAGTGTCCAAACTTACCAAAAGTGGGTAACAGGTGGGATAAGGTTTATTTTTAGATGTCATTCTCCTACATGCAAAAATAGATTTAGCACAGCAGTATTTTAATTCAGGCGCATCTAGCACATCTAAATACCCACGATGAACACAAACACAGCATGCCGCTCTAGGTTTACAGTTGCAAACAGGAGTGTTCAGGGTTAGCTGACCAACATGTAATGGGTAATAACCGACTCATACTAGAACTCACTCTTAAATCATCCTCTTCCAGGGGACTGCAAATCTGTATTCCCTCCCAAGCTCTTACTAGTCTTCTTCCCCTGAACACATACACAAACACACACAACACACACACACCCCAGTACCTAAGAGCAAAGCTCTCTGAAAGTGCACCGTGGCAGGAGCAGGCACCTTAGACTGCTCCGGTGACTGCCCCATGGATTCCTTCATCACAGAGCAACCCCCTAGGGAAAAGTTTTCAAGTTTCCATCACCTACCAAGCCTTGAGTTCTCCCTGTCCCCCAACATGGGACATTAAGCATAGGACTCATTTCAAGGGTGGCATTCAAAAGTGTTTACAAGTTTCAACATCAGCCCAATCCCACAGAAGGAAAGGAGAAAAAAAAGAAAACAAAAAAATGCAGGGTGGTGTGGGGAGGGGGATGGTGGAAGCAGTAAGAAGAATTGACCAGGCAAGGCCAAAGAGCAGGGCTGGCTGGCCGGCAGGCACTGTGAGGCTGGGCTCCTCCAACAGATTTACTGACATGACGTCAGTGGCTCCAGTCCAGCTTTTTCTTTGGTAGCTTTTACCACTTGCCTCTTGAAGCCTCCACTGTGTTAAGGAGCCACAGCACCATAATGAAAATTCCCTCTGTGAAGCCGAGTTTACCTCTGGGCACAGAGACCTGCCTTGCTGAGTTACAGCACTTTTTACCCTTCTGTGAACATGGAGGAAAGGGGGGTAGGAACCCTACAAAACTGTACTTTCCTTAATACAGAAGAACCATTAAATGAAGCTTGTTTCCTTAAAAAAAAAAAGGGCGGGGGTTTGAATGTGTATCCAAAATTTCACAGTCCAAGACACTGGTTAATTTCTAAGGATGTCCACGAATGATGATAATTTCAGGACCAGTCACTCATTCTGTTGTAAGGCTGTGTTGGCTGGACTGGGAACGCATATGGCTTTGTTTCACCAACAAAACAGAAAAGTATTACTGAAGCTAAAACTCCAAGCCTGAATGGAATCTCTGAAGAGAGCATTATAGCCTGTCTTTAAAAACGAGGTTTTCTTTTTTTTTTAGTTCTTTCCGTACTCTGTGATGCACCAACATGGACATAAAATGACTTCCAAGAAGCAAAGACAGGAATTACTAAAAATAAGTCTAATAGCAGACTCATTAAACAAAAAAACACTCATTTTAGACTTACGGGCTTATTACTGCATTCCCACAAGAACAAAACAATAGCTGTGTTCAGTGTGTGACTCCAATGCAAAAATCCATTTAAAACTACAAAACTTTAAAATTTAAAAAAAAAAAATTAGCTTATAAACATAATGTACTAATAATAAATTCTTCAAATGATTGGGGCATTAAACATATTCTATTTTAAACACTTGGGAGAAGAGGAAGACACAAAACTTAATTCAACAAGTATTTACTGAAACAGACATGCATAAATGACCCCAACAATATCATCAAAATCCAGCTTGTGGTCTGAATGGCTCAGTGTGGCAACGAGATAAGGAATCTCTCACCTTCTGGGTATTTATACAAGGGCTAGAACAAACTCTCCGACAGACACAACGGAAGGCAATCACCAAAGCCTCTGTGAAGCCTAAATTAATGTGAACTTTGGCCTTCAGTGAGAAAGTCTAACCGTGAACTGTCCACAGGGAATTCTTTAGTTTGGCCCTTTTCTTAAGAAAGTAAAAGACAAGAAGGCAAGCACGAAACCACTGTGGAAGTGGCAAATGAGAGACAAAGGCCCAAGCAGGAAAGAAGTGTGCAAAGAGAGCTGTTACCATGGATAAAAGGTGACATAGAACCCATTTCTAAAGGTGAAGAAGGGAATGGGAGGAGGGAAAAAAAAAAAAAGAGCAAAGGCCCTAGCATCCCAGCATTGTAGTCCTGAAATACCATTTCCCACTGAAAGGAAGCAAAACCCTCCACAGAAATGGCTCAACTTAGGTCTGGGAGAAGAAATATACAAGTAGAGACTTAATAATAAAGAAGGTATTACAGACTATTAGAGTCACATGTAAAGGACACAGAAGCCAACTTAGAAAACTCTCATTGGCCAAAGGTATATAAATTTGAACATCAAAACAGAGTAACTGCAATGGATTCAAACATATCCAACACATTTAAAATCCATGATTGCATAATGATTTTAAAAAACAGAAAACACTACCTTTCCTTTACAAACTGTATGCCAGGTTGATAAGACAATGTTTCTCTCTATAGAAATATTCTAGCTAATAAATGAAAAAGGAGTGTGAGAACTGGAATATCACTAATTTACAAAGCCCGTGTGAAATACCAGCTACAGGCATCAATCAATAGCTGATAAAGTCACAAAGAGAGACAGCTGAGGATTACGTGCCTCCTGGTGGAATACGAACTATGAAATACTCCTACCCAAAAAAAAAAAATGTAAACCTGAATCAGATGAAGCCTGTAGAACTAAATTCCCATGGACAGGAAATGGGATAGGGGAACATGATAAACAGCACCATCATGATGTAAGTGCAAAATCCATGAGGGAAACGCTGTAAGAGAAGCAATGGGCTTTTATGCCAAATAAATAGCAAAGGGGGAAAAAAGGGGGAGGGGAAACCTATAGATGAAAGAGTTTTAAGAAAAACAATAAATTGCCTGTTGATCTTGTTTGGACCCTGATTTGAGCAAACCAGCTGTGGAAAACATTTATGAAACCACCATGGTAATTTGAACGGTGCTTCGATTATTTGATATTGAGGAATTGTTGTTAAAATACTGGTCTGATATTATAGTTACGTGTTTGTTTGTTTGTTTAAAAAAAAAGCCATATTCAGAGATACATATCAAAAAATTAACAGATGAAATGGTATGATGTTTGGGATTGCTTCAAGATAGTTAACTGACTAGGAGAGGAGCCAGGTGTTCAGAAGAAAACAAGAGTGGCCATGAGTTAATGATTGTTGCTCAGTGACAATGTGCATGAGGGCTGGTTACCCTCTTCTGTACTAAATGTTTGAACTGTTCCAGAGTAAAGATTTTGAAATATAAAATAAAATTTTAAAAAAAGGGCACTGTTCCCATCCCTCTCTTTCAAAGGAGAAAGATGCTATGGGAAGAGGCACTCAACACTGTAATTCATAATTATTATAATCAACAGCTAACATTTACAGAACACTTACTTCTTTGCCAGGCATTGACTAAACCCCATTTAATCCCCTCTTACTCTGGTTGCGTAGTAGGTAAAGCATTTGGCTGCTAACAACCAAAAGGTCAGCTGTTCGAACTCACCAGTCTCGCTACAGAAGGATGAGGCAATCTGCTTCCATAAAGATTTACAGCTTTGAAAACTCTATAAGGCAGTTCTACTCTGTCCTACAGGGTCGCTATGAGTTAGAATCAACTTGATGGCAGTGGGTTTGGTTTGGCTTTTTAACTAAAGGAGGATACTACTATGATGTCCATTTATCAGGTAAGTAAACTGATGTTCAGAAAGATTACAGAATTTGCCCAGGGTCAAACAGCTAGTCAAGTGGAAGGAATGTGTGTAATACCAGGGACACTCAAGATCATAAGCATAATGAGAATCAGAATGAGTTAATGTCTTTTCAAAATACTAACAACTCCTAAGAGTGCCGGGAACTCCATAAGCCAAAAGACTCAACCCTCCAGTGTTGAAGAAGGCAGAAACGAGAAGAAGCTGCTTTTCTTATGACCATTTTTGGTGAAACCTTGTCAACTACAGGGGCAGAGCCTCTAAAATCTGAAGTTGATAAGAGCAAAGAAAGGATGAAAAGGGGAGGATATGTAC
>NW_006921601.1:10126728-10130379 GCF_000298275.1 Orycteropus afer afer | reverse complement strand
GGAAAAGCAAGTAAATGAGCTCCGGTCAGACAGGTCCATTTTAGAACAGTCAAAACCCTCAGGATCTTGGACAGAGAACTGGAAGGTGGAGGAAGCAAGAGACTCCTGATTGGACAGGAAGGTGGGGAAACGGAGAGGCTTACCGTGTGCCGTGTTGTTACTAGGCCATTCGCCTTGTTTCATCATGTTGCACGTTAAACTCACAACCCAAGGAAGATCCGTTATTTTCTTCACTTAGCAAATGAGGAAAAGGAGGCCCTAAGAGACATTAAATAACTCACCCAAGATCATACAGCCAACAAGCAGAAGAACTGGGACTGGAACCAGGCTCTGACTTCAAAGCCATGCTTTTAAAGTAATTTGCTAAACAGATGATGTGCTATAGAGAACTGTACAGAGTAGGGCAATAACCATAGCCAATGGCAAAACTGCCCAGAAGGCATCTGGGAAATGTATGAAGACTTTAAGGGGTGAGCTAGGAATGGGAAGGAAGAGAAGAGTACAAACACTGGCAATCAATGACCGCCAACACCCGTTAGCCTGCAGTGACCAGAACTAAGTGGACAAAAGGAAAAGACAATTAAGCCAGTATCACCTAGCCCACTCCCTCTCTCCAAAACTCAAGGAAGATATGGATAGCAAACCCATCAACAACCCCCATTTCAAAGCTCCTAATGTCTTCTTCAAGCTCTGGTAGCGTAGTGCCTAAGGCACCTGACTGCTAACCAGAAGGCTGGCGGTTCAAACCCACCAGCCACTCCTTGGAAGGAAGACTGGGCAATCTACTCCCATGGTGATACTGCCTCAGAAACCCAAGGAGGGGTTGCCATGAGTGGGGTCCGACACAACAAAAACAACAACGTCTTCTTCAGACACCTAATTATCTGTTAACTCTCTTCTCTCTACCACCTCCACCACTACCCATCACATAGGCCACCACAGCCTGGTCACCTGGAATGGAGGGGAGAAATCCACCACATCTCCCAGTTCCTGAGAACTCCCACTATCAAGGAGTGCAGTCAAGGTCATCTGTCTAAATCTTCCCCCAGCATGAGGTCTTCAGGGTGGCAGAGGGGGGCTAACTTATTCTGACTAACTGCCAACAAAACACATTCCAAAGCAAAACCAGATAAACTAGCAGGTCTGGTTCCAAACTTCCAAACTAAGTCTGCCTCCCATCACCCCAAGAGAGCAGTGTGGATCACCCTCAACGCTAGCGCTCTCATTTTCCATGCTTAGCATAATGGGGAGGGTGTGGGGGAAGGCCAGTCCTTGGGGACTGAAACCAAAGCTGAGCAGAGAGGTGAACTCTGCTCCCTTTTACCGTGACAGGGGTGAGACAAGTCCTCTCTGAGAGGCCTGACTGGCTCACGCCCAACTTTTTAGGACCTCAGCCACATTTTTGTATTGAAGACAGAAACCATCCCCTTTTCTGGGAAGACACACTATGTGAGGGGAACTCCACCTTTGTTTCAGTTGTCATGGTCTATCTTAACCCCACTTAAATGCCACAGCAAAACATGACAGATGACATAAAATGCAGTCCTTTTTTAACCTGGCAGCTAAGAATTCACACAGAACTATGAACTGCCTTCACATGTTGGCTCTGTCACTGACCAGCTGTGTGACCCTGGCTAGGTGTTAAACCTCTCTGCACCTCACTTTCCTCAACTATAAATGCAGCTTCAAAGTTTAAATGAAGTAATGCTGAAGAATGAGCTTAAGACAGAGCCCAGCCTGTCAGCTTTCTTTTCCTATCCAAATGCTCCCAGAACAGGCCAGAAACTAGCTCAACGGAAAAAAAAAAAAAAAAAAGAGTTAAGGAGTGCATTGTTCTCTTCCACAAAACCTGGCCTGGAGAGAGGAGCGCAGGGGTTGGGGATGGGATGACTCAGAAGGCAGCACAGTCTCCAGTGCTCTAAGTTCCGCCTAAGGGCTCCCTGGCTCATGCACATCTTATCCCTTCATCTAAAGCACAACACAAAAGCAGACAAGAGGGGTGAGGTAGCCCAACATCCTCTTTCCAGAACGAAAAACCAAACTCCAAACTCCCTGCCATGGAGTGGATTCCAACTCACAGCAACCTCCATTGGGTTTCCAAGGCTGTAAATCTTTAAGGAAGTAGATCACCCCATCTTCCTTCCACAGTGCAGCTGGTGGGTTTGAACTGGTGACCTTCCGTTTAGCAGCCAGGTACCTTATCCACTACACTACTAGAGTTCCTAACTTCCCAGAAAAGGAAACCAAAAGTTTTTAAGACTTGTTCAAGGTCACGTGGAGAGTTAATAGCAGCCCTTTCCTTCCACACCAGCTGGATGTGGAGGGATTAAGATTGTAGCACCTGCTGTTGCTGTTGTTAAGTGCTGTCAAGTCAGTTTCGACTAATAGTAACTCTATACACAAGAGAATGAAACACTGCCTTGCCCAGTGCTACAATTACACAATTACTGCTATACTTGAGCCCACTGTTACAGCCACTATATCAGCCCATCTCATTAAGGGTCTTCCCCTTTTTCGCTGACCCTCTCTCTACCTTACCAAGCACGGTATCCTTCTCTAGGGATTGGCCCCTCCAGATAACATGACCAAAGTGCGTGTACCTGAGCACCTGAGAACTCTCAAACTCCTCCTCCCAGTGAACTGCCCCAACAAGGAGACAATGAGCTTGCTGAGATCTGAACAGCAGAGTCCAGACACCATTGTTTCAGCTCTACCTGAAAGACATGATGATACTGGACTGTACACCTGCACTCCTGCTCAAAGACAATACCTAAAACACACGATAAAATAACTGAAAGATAGTGATGGCAAAAGAATCACCAGGAATTGAACTGTGTCATTACAATGACTTTCGGTTTTAAGCAAAGTACTACAACCCTACCCAATTCTTCCTGCTTTATGTATGTAGGTACACTGCAGCACATAATTACGCAGTCTCCCAAGGATCTTAAAGGTAAGAGAGATTGAAACCCAAGAACGTCAGGTTCTAAAACGTAATCTGGAAACCCCAAATTTCACACAGTACAAATCTTCCAGAATTCCACTGGGGAAACACTTCTTTCTAAACTGAACTTTATTAACCTAAAAGGAAATGAAGCAATGCTGAATCACTCCCATGAATGATGAGAAACTTAAAAAAAAAAAAAAAAAAACGTTAAGAATTGATCCACAAATAGCAGAGGGTTCGAAACAATTTGGTTGAAGCCAGCATAGGTTTACAGGAAAAGCTGCTTTGTGAAATCCCCCCTGTGTTGTAGGTTTGGTCTCAGAAACAAGCCAGACTCTCCTTCAGGAACAGCACTGTCATGAACACAACACCAGGGCATCACAAAGGCCTGCTGCTCAGGATTTTCTCTCCATTCTGCTTAATTAAAGGGAGTCAGACAGATTCCACAACAGCTTCCTATTCACAGAATGACCATATAATTTCTCATTCAAACCGAGACACTTTTGAGAGTAAATGAGTGCACGATAGAAGTACACTGAGACAAATACAAGCCAGGACTGTACCAGGCAGACAGGTGGTTCACTCCAGCAGGTAAATTCGAAAAGCTCATTGCCCTCCTCCATAGCCACAAGGAACAGTAAAGGACAACCTTTCTGAGATGCAAATGGATTAAAAACTGCCACACACAGTTATTAGGAGGAAGA
>NW_006921601.1:10114278-10126428 GCF_000298275.1 Orycteropus afer afer | reverse complement strand
ACGAGGGTAGTTAACACAGTAAGCATTTATCATTAGGGAGAGTGTGTCATGCCACATTACTGAAACTTTTTCTAAAGTCTTATTTAATCTTCCATTTTAAGTACTTTCACTTAAATACTTCTAATGGATATCTTTGAAAGGAGCTACATGTTTTCCTGGCGCCTTATTAAATACAGTAGACTAGTACAAACGTAAACTCTTACATACTCAGGTCATCACTCTGAATATCAGCCTAAATGACTTGATCACTAAAAACAGATGCATGTGGTCAGCACATGCTTACGGCTGGGGAACCTTGGGTGAGCACGGCAGACACTCTTCTGCATGATAACTTGATTCAGTGTTTTATTACTTATGAGATGTAATTCACCCACCAAAAAATTCACCTTTTTTTTAAGTGTTCAAGTCAGTGGTTTTTGGTATACTCACAAAGTTGTGAATCTGTGTTTCTGAAATCTATCTTTTCCCACCCTTCAATTATCAGTCCACCAACCTCTAATAGCCTTTCTCTCTAGGCACTTGCTGTTAACCAAAAAGTTGGGAGTTTGGAGTCCACCCACAGGCACCATGGAAGATACATCTGGTGATATGTTTCTAAAAACTCAGCTCCTGAAAATCCTGTGGATTCTACTCTGACACATACCGAGTCACCATGAGTTAGCACTAGCTCAATGGCAACTGCATTTCTTTTTAGACTAAGAAACCAGGTTACCTAACCTACAGTTCTGTACAGGCTGGTTAAGAGTCAATAGGAAAAGATGTCAAGAAAATACAGGTGATCCCCGACTCAAACTCACACAAGCGATCTTAACTGCTCAGACCAGTCCCTGGGAGTGGCCCTGGTCTAAAAACACTTGGGGCACTGACACACCCTTAAGTGTAGCTGGGCATATGAGAGGACTAGTTTAGGGCAGCTCACATTCAAACCACAGGTCTCTATCCACCTGTTTCCAGAGAGGATTCAGCTCACCCACCCAGGAAGTATCTGGTATTAGCTACTGGAGTCAAAAAATATCCTTAGATATGCAAATACATCGGCAAAGAGGATGAACTACCATTTACACAGGAGTGTGAATTATTATTTGAATCATATCTAAGGCCCAAAGAAGACAGGCAAAGATTTAATTGTGGAGCCTGGATTACTTGGAGGATTAGGGTGGTCTGGGTTTTAATAGCAGCCACACCCATAGCTCTAGCATACATGTAGCCAGGGGCAGATTACCCAATAAGCAAGGTAAAAAACCCAAAAAACAAACTCACTGACATTGAGTCGGACCCGTATCACTACGGAAGTTGATTGCCCCATCTTCTTTCCGAGGAGTGGCTGGTAGATTTGAACCGCCAGCCTTCTGGTTAGCAGTCAAATGCATTAGGCACTATACCACCAGAGCTCCCATAAGCAATGTAAGCATGGGCTTACTTGTACTTAGTAGTGAGCAGTTACTATAGATGAGTAAGTCAGCACAAAGTAAGCCCACGCTTACCTTGCTTACTGGATACTCTGTCCGTGTCAGGGATTGTAAATTGGAAGAGGATTTAATTCTATACGAAGGTGCTGTGGGGTTGGGAGAGAGACAGATGCCAGCCATATCTAGAAGCAGAAACTGTGATGTGGTGAAAAAAATGTGAAATTGTTCACTAGATCAGTAAGTAAGCACAAGAAAGCCTGTGCTTACCTTGCTTATTGAGTAATCTGACACTGCATGTGTTGCTATTGTTGTTATGTGCCATCAAGTCAGACCTGACTTATAGCGACCTCTCCTTGGGTTTCCGAGGCGGTATCACTATGGAAGTAGATTGCCCAACCTTCCTTCCGAGAGTGGCTGGTGAGTTTGAACAGCCAGCCTTTTGGTTAGCAGTCAAGTGCCTTAGGCACTATGCCACCAGAGCACCCAACACTGCATGTAGCTCTCAGTAGATCAAGTCATGCCCATCTTCCAGATGAGAAAGCTGAGGAGTCAAAGAAAGGAAAGCAGGCGGTGTTCTCTCAGCCTGATGGCCTCAGAACACCAAAGGGGTTCTTCAATGGTTTTGTGGGCAGGCCCAGGACCCTAAGCATTGTTTCTCTATGGAAAGGTAAGTTCAATATAATCACTTTAGAAAAGAAGTGTCAGAACCCAACTCCTAAATGAGCAGTGTAGCTTTCAAGCAAGGTTTCCTATGGACATATGGAAGTTATACCATGCTACCCACTTTTTGAAGCATTCCCATTTAATTTGTACCACTATTAGGCAAGGAATTCACTTAAATATTATGTATTTACTGACGGATTTCCCTCATTTTACGAACAGGGGAAGTATGGTTCAAAACAAATAAATAGTCCAGGAGACTTTGTAGTGTGCCTGAGCCTCTCCTGCAGTCCAGTTGTTCTGAGTAACTGGAGTTCCCTGAGAGTCACTGTCCAGGCTGTCCTAGCAGGAAATCCTTAAAGATCTGCAACTGAAGATAATGTTTTAAGTTGCTGTTTACTGAACAGGTGTCAGGCATACAGTAGGAGCCCTACTGAAATTTATAGATGGAGACACTGAGACTCACAAAGAGGAAGTCATGTGTCCAAGGCCACAGAACTAGTCACTGTCTGAGCCAAGATTCCAACAAAGGGGAGTCCGACCCCAAATCTATGTTTTAAAACCTGTATTATTCTGCCTCTTTTTTTCTAAACCAGAATTGAGAAAACTCTTCCTGCTCTCCATTTCAATCTGTTTTCTTCCTTTCTTTCATTATTCTTTTGCTTCTTTCAATTGCTCACAGCCAAGTTTAAGTTCTATATTAGCCCATCACTGGCAATAAACCTTCTTTGTTGACATTTGATGGCTGAGTTTATTTTCAGGAGTGTTTTCTGGGTTTCTCTTGTTGTTGTTGTTTGTTTGTTTTTAACAATTTGGCTGTACACTACTCTCAAAAGTGCATCTAGCAAATCACCCCTCTTCCTTCAAAACCCAACTCCAAAATCACTTCCTCTCCAAAGCTTTCCTCAACAAATTTTTTTTCTCCTTTACTCTGATAGTACATAAAGAAATGCATGCTTTTAAAAATTCAAATACAAAAACGTGAAAACATGTGAAACCCCTTTCCCAATCCCTTGTCATTGTCAATTTAATATATAATCTCCCAGATCCTTTTAGATAATATGCAAACAACTCTAGGACCCCATGAATTGTGATACACAGCATGATTTCCTGAATATCTAAGAGTGAGACTAACTTCTAAGAATGCTGAGAAATAAACCAAGCCAGAACGCTTCCTTAGCATTTAGAAGTATTATTTTACATATATTAACACTTTTTTTAATCATGTCAATTTTGATAATATAAGGAAAATAAATTAGGTAAGATAATTCTAAAATAACTTCTCAGAGTGCTCAAAAGACATGCTTTTCCACACACTATCACCATCTATGATATCAAGAGCATTAGTGATACAGTGATTCTTAGAAATACTCTCTTAATGACTCCAAAATCATCTTCCTCTCCACTGTATTCATTCTGCAGGCTTTGATGAATGTGTCCAACCATTATGGATAATGACCACCACCTGGTCAGCCATCATTATAAGGCACACCCCAAATTCAAAAATGGGCAAATATTTAAAAAAAAAAAAAAAGCATCTTGCACCTCATGAAATATGATCTAGACAATTTTCCCACTGGATCGTGATTATCTCTTTATACGCAATTTCCCTTGCTAAATCTTTAGTAAACTTCTCAGGGGCACAGGAGTTTTACCGATCACATTTACTGACTTCCTTTTACTGAGCATCATCACCATATCCCCAGCACACAGTGAACCAGTTACTGTTGATTGATTCCCAGTCATGGCACCCCATGTGTGTCAGTGAGGAACTGTGCTCTGTAAAACCTTCAATGGCTGATTTTTCGGAAGGAGACTCCCAAGCCTTTCTTCTGAAGCACCTCCAGGTGGCCTCGAACCTCCAATCTTTAGGGTAAGAGCCAACTAACTACTCAGACTCCTCAGTACACAGTAAAAAACAAAAACCAAACCCACCGCCATCATGTCACTTCTGATTCAGTGTGACCCTACAGGACAGAGCAGAACTGCCTAACACTGTTTTCAAAGCTGTAAATCTTTATGGAAACAGACTGCCTCTTCTTTCTCCCACAGAGCTGCTGGTGGGTTTGAACCACTGACCTTTTGGTTAGCAGCCTAATGCCTTAACCTCTGTGTCACCAGAGCTCCTCAGCACACCGTAGCACCTGTAAATGTTTAAATGTCTGGTGGCCAAGTAGCAGTTCTGTGCAAAACTAGAAGCATCTGGATTTATAAAGTACCCAAGGTGGAGGAAAGAAAAGAAAGGAAGAAAGCAAGGTTTATCCTCAGGCTTGTCTTTAGAACATTGTCAGGATCACACTCCAAACTGGAGGAAGAGATTTGCAATCACCTTACTCCCTGGCCCCCACCCTCCAGGGGACATTATCTGACGAGCTCTATTAGCTAGCATCTCCACTACCCTCAAACAGTACACCATCACCTCTGCAAGCAGCCCAGACAAAAACATCACTCTCAAATCCCTCACCAGCCTAACACACACACCTCTATAATCACATCTGGAAACAACTGCCACACTCCCAAGAGGCAAGTAATGCAGGTGGGTGTCAAGCATGCAGAAGGTAGGTCTGTTCATTTTATTACTTCTCCTGTACAGAAAGGTGCAACCTTATTTTTGTGCAATTTAATTTTAAAAGCTGACCCAAAAACTCTTAAGTTCCTAGAGAGATCACCTCACACATATGAGGAAGAAAAATCAGAAACATTCAGAGGTAGGAAGGGTGGCCAGCTTTAGTTTGATTGGATCTGAGAATAAAAACTAGAATATCTAGAGCAATAGTTCCTAACCAGAGGCAAATGCCATTATGGGGCTTTTTAAGAAATACAGAAACTGTGTGCCTACCACAGCCCTCCTGAGATCCAGGAGAGACACGCAGACTGCATAAAAGTTCCAGGGAGGAGGCAATGGACATGCTGAGGTTGGAGGCACTGATGCAGTAGCACAGGCTCCTCCGTGGGACAGGAGTGGAAAGAGGCTGCCCATTGTGGAGAGTCACAACCACCACGAATTAGCGATGTGAAAAGCTCTCTGTACCCTAAATCACAAATTCCAACGTCAAACCTTGGAAAAGGTGTGGTGCCTGGACAGATGAGCAAGAGCATGGAAGGGAGTGAGCTGGGAAAGGCACTAATAGTCATATACTCACTATCAGGGGACACAATATAACTGCAGAATAAACTTCACATGGCTGATGAGCATATGGGCATGCACCATCAAATTTCTACAGAGCCACCTACTGTGTGCAGAATCCTGAGTTGGTTCCTGCTCAAGCAAGAGTGCCTGACTCTGGTCAATTTACCAGCAAAAGAGATTTTAATTTTGTTTTAGCTCCACAGGACACCTTAGTGGTAGTTCCAGAAGCAAGTCACGGTGACAATTCCTTATCATAAAAGAATCTGCTTCTTGGACCCAAATCAAAGACAATACTTTCCCTGATTTCAAGTCATATAGATGTAATCATTTTACATTTTATGGCTAAGGTAAAATGTAAAGGTCAATGAAAATTAGAGCAGTAGTCTGAATGCATCATAAAACTAGAAACCTTTTAACAAAGTAAGAAAGAACACCAACTTTGTTGTTCACTGCCTTAGATTGATGGGGACCTCTCGATATGCACTGACCAAGAATCAAGCCCAGGTCTCCTACGCTGGAAATTTTACCACTAAATCACTAATAACACCCTCATAGATCGACCTTACCTCTCCAATATTTAAAAGAAAAGCAAACTTTGAATTACGGGACTTTATTGGCTCTGAGAATTTAAAAAGCTATTGAGTAGTTGGGTTTTTTTGTTTTTGTTTTTTTTTTTCTGTTTTCCCTCAATGAAAATTCCTGCCAATGTCTTTTAGGGCTCCCAAGCCTCCCAGATTTCAAGATGAGACTGAAAGTACCTTGCTGATGGGAGCTCATTCTAACTCTAACCACCATTGTTTAGCAGAAGCTTTGAGATGAAAAGGGAGAGGGAGAAAGGGCTAAAAGGAATTCCACCAAAGGAATCATCGCACACAACAGTTGCAGAATCAGTCAGCCCCCAAAACACCCCCAACCACAGTGATGGGTGATCTGAAAAAGAAGCATATCAAAATGCTATTGATAAGCTAAATTACCAGACAGCTTATCTGAGGCCCACATCCGCCATATGGTGCCCCAACTTCTGTCGCCTGTTGCTGCCACAACAATAGGCACGCCTACCCAGAGAGCAGCATCGGACAGAAACCCAGCAGCGGCGGCATGTGGCGCGGCTACTGTGTTTACATTTTATTTTGTGCTATTAGCTTTGTGCCTCCTCTTACCCCAGTAAGGACTTGAAATACACATATTCAATGTCAAAAATGCATGTTACGGGCAGAAAATACATATGCACACTGCATGTGTGAGCACGTGTGGATATATATCAGGTGAACAGAGAGAAACCCAGATGTCAACTTCAGAAATGGAGCTGCCTGGTGGGGGAGGGCGAGCCAGGCAGCAGGCTCCCAGTTCGAGCTGCCACCAGACAATGCGCTTTTCTCAAAACACTCCAGCGGGCGGGCCTCGGGGAGTGGCTATTTAAAACACTTGGCTCCTTTTATTTCACCACCATGGAAGTGAATTTGGTTCTGAAGTGCCAGAGCAAATGAAGTCATTTGGTTTCTGCGGGCTTTCTTTGCATCTCGACAGTAGGAGTCAGGCTGGACAAGTGAAAAGTTGAAAGGTCCACCTGAAGTTGTTCTTTCTTCCAATTAAAATTTGATTCCACAGAGAACGGGGCACTTTGGCTTCATTAGTTTTGTTTTTCCTTTAAAAAGATAATAAAGTCATGTGCAATGTAAATGATGCTGGAATGAATGCTACCAAAGATGACTGCCTTCATAAAATGCCACTGAGTCAAGGTGCAAGGAGAACAGACAAGGGCGTACCATCTCCTAATGGTATAAAAGATGGTGCTTTTTGTCAAATGAGTTCATAAGAATTTTGCATTTCTTTCTTTTCTACTTTCCATTCTATTACTAATGGTAATTAAACATTCATTTATTTAGTTTGCTATTAGGGAAAAGAATGGTTTTCAAAGAGAACTCAGCAGTGCATAGCATCTGGTTATGAAAAAATGCACAAAAAGATGTAGATATGGCTATAGCACAAAGCAAAAAAAAAAAAAAGCGCAATCTCTTTCCTAACATTCAGATGTGTTTAATTATCATAGAAAGGCATTCATTTCATTCCCCCAACAACTTACCCACACCTAAGCAGACAACATTCTTGGATGAACTTTTCAAATTTTCTTAAACATTCTCAGTTAAAAAAAAAAGATTCTCCTTTCAAGTTAAATTGAGATTGCACTTGAACTCCATCCAAGAGCAGGGCTGAACTGAATTATGATAATTAGAAAGCTGTGCCTATAAAAAAGCAGCACAGTTGATGCATTTAAAAAAAAAAAAAGTTTATGCCAGAGAATATAAGTTCAATATGTTCTCACATAATTAACATTTCCCACCATTAGCAGCAGTTTTTCAGTTTATGTATCAGTAAAAACAACAGCACTCTTCATTGTTGCATATTCCCAGTCAATACTGTTTCAGTCACTTTATGCATACATCTAAGCCTTTCAGAGGTCTAAAAGCAACCAGAATTTCCCACTGGATACTTAACTTGATTATCAATAAGCTGCCTTTTTCTTTGAAATGAATTTTCCAATGCTGGGCCCTGTCCTTCAAACTAAAACTACTAAATGAAATCTTAAGACAAAGCCTCACAGCCTTAAAAATGAACGTGAATCGGGAAATCAGGGCAGAAAGCATGGCAGTAGGATAGTAAATAATGATTTTAAAGAAAAGGAGGTGGGGTCAGCACAGCTGTGATGGAACCTTTCCCGGGGCCTGCTAAAACAGTAGAACAAGAAGCCTCCTAAGAGGACCCCCTCCCCATCCAATAGGAAAAGAAACCACTGGTTTCATAGTTAAGAAACCTAAGGCTCCCAGACTACAGAAACATTTTTCAGAATCCTCCCAACCAAGAAAAGCCAGTGGACAAAAGCAGAGCTTGAGGGCTGGGAGTGGTCCACCCTGTAAGAAAACACTCTCCAAAAGCTCATCCTCCAGGGCATCCCATTAAGATAAAAAGTTTGTATTTCAAAATTCTCTTATTCTGCACCACTACAGAGACTGAAAGTATCTGAAGAAGTCAAGGAATTTCAACCGTGAGATCAAATATGGGATAGGGCCAAAGAAGCTTATAATGAGAATCTTACAGATTGAGGATTCTCCATAGTTCAAGCTTTGAAACAAAACAAAAAAATGCAAACAAAAGCACCCCAGAGAGTTAGATCCAAATACTCTAGCTTTCCCCAAACTATCCCAGAAGAGGGAAGGACCAGAACTTTGCTGGCATCAGATTTGTATGTAACTGCAGCACAATGGGGGCTAAGTCAGGCATACGCTTGATTTTATCACCTTTATGAATATGAAAGAGTGTAGCACTAATATAGTTTAAACATGACTCAGGATCTAATTTAAATACCACAGGGCAATCTGTGGCTTCTACAGATAAAATAAGAATATGTACTATGCAGCTATAAAAGATTATTCCAGCCATCAGTCAATCCCCAAGTAGCCAATGGCATAGGCCAAGTTTGTCAAAGCGTAGTAAGCTTACAATATACTTTTCTTGCTGAGTTCAGAAGTAGGGCCTTGGCACTATGCAGTTCCACTCACTGACTCCAAAGGGGAGGTTGCAACACCTGCATTTATCAAAGAAAGGTTGGCTACGATTTTCCTGCAGTTCTACAGCGAAAGCTGGACACTTGGCTTTGGCCATAATTCTTCAGTCTCTGGAGAAAACAAACCTTTAAAGTTTTATCACTAAACAGATGCAACAACCTCTAAGCATAGCTTGCTTTAACTCTGCAATGTATTTTTCTTTTCCTTCTCATAATCTCTTTACAGGGAACAAGACAAAAGTGCCTAAAATATCAGCTTAAAGTGTTATCTACCTACTGTCTGTGAATATGGTCATTTTAAATACACTGGATCACACATGTACTCATTTGCACCAACCTTTTGAGTGCTAACATATCACAATTTTCATTTCCAGGGAGTATAATTACTCACAATTAACAGATATTAACACAGAGATTAGAGAGAAAAGTAACCCCACGGATGTGCAGGCTCTTGTACATGCACCTTGTATGACAGATCAATCTATTTGTGAAACAAGTAACATTAAAATATTGTTAATGTCACAGGTCATTTCTTCAAAGGTTTCTCAAACATTTAGAATCTACATTCTCCACCTGTTCATGCTGCGTCCACTTCAACTGAAACCATAAAGACAAATGCAATCTAGACACTTGTTCAAGACTACAGTACATTCTTCCTAAATTTTCCCATTAAGAAATGGCTTCTCATACTTGCTGTTCTGTACAGTCAGAGCCAACAAAATTCAAAACTGTTTATAAAATGCTGAAGCTCAAGCAGAAAAAAGTTTGAACGTGTCATTTTTCTAAATAAAAGGGGATGTCAGCCCCCAAATTGAGCACATGAATACATAATTCTTGCTGTGTAAGGCAAAAAAAAAAAAAAAAAGGGAGGGGGCCGATCTTCCCCACACTCCTTCCCACAAACCCATCCTCATGTGTAATTAGTTTGCTGCTGGGGCCTGGGCACACAACCCAAGGAAACTCCTCTCCATGAGAAATTCATTTCAGTCTGGCTCAAACTAAGCTGGAAGTCCCCCCACTTTAAATTAAATTTCATTAAGCGTTATGTCGTGGTGAGTCCTAGTTTTTGTTTTGGGAAAAGAGGGGGGGGGACCTACAATAATCTCTCTTTCACATATTCCCTGGATGCAGTTTTATGTGTTACTTTACAGAGGGTCACAGAGAGGAAGAATTTACAAAAATTCTTTCCCTCTATTTCTTTTACTGTCAAAGCAAAGTGTTACATTGGCTTTGCCTCAAACTTGTTTAAAAAAAAAAAAAAAAGATATTCTAATGTTGCCCTAAAACCGCGTATCAAATAATACTTATCATTAAAGTAAAAATAAAATGGTCTACCTTAACACTTTTACACAATCATCAAGAACCAGTAATAAATATAGCTTATCAGTTCATTTTTTCATACTAACAAACAATAGTAAACGCTGCTTAAATCCTGAAACCTGAGAGTTCAACCCAGAGTTGCACACACAAAGAAATACTAAACAAAAGTATCTGTGACCATTTATGGAAATGTGAGATTAGAAAAATAAGCCTTTCCTAAAAAATAATCAAAAACTCAAAACCTTGCCTTTGACAAAGACTCAACAAATAAATCCATTTGCCTTTCCTGAATCACTCTGTAATTAGCTCTGCTCTTTCCTTTTGAAAAGGAGATTCTTACCAAAGTTATCTAAGGTTGGCCCTTATAAGCATGTAGATGTGTTTACACCCAAAGATCCTGATATTTACAGAAGGACATAAACCCAACAAGGGAAGGATGAAGCACTGGGCACAGACTAAGGTCTATTCCCCAACCTCTGCCTCAGAGTTACCCTGGCAAAGGAGGCCCCACGTGTAACCCACCAAACAAGGCTCCGGCAGAGAAAGGCACCCACTCTGGGCCTACTGACAAAGCAGCAGATCTCATCTTCCTGCCTATTCAGGTAGCCACCTGCAGGGACACAGCAGACTCCTACCCACCAGACCATCAGACCACCTAAACGTCCAAAAACAATCAAGGGGGTGGGTGGAAAGGAGGAAAATATGATTCTTCTTAACCGACCGTGTGTTCAGTTCCTTTGCCATATCTAATATTTGAAATATTTTTCCCTATCACTATTTTGAAATTTGATAGGTTTTGTAGACCTTTCTCTTGTCCCAAGACCTGAGCTCCCGCCAAGGCACTGTTTTTAAAAACAGCCTTTTTACATTCCCTGCTCCTGGAACATCATCTGTCTCTTAAGTTTCCAGTGCTTACTGAGGTCAATTTTCATTTCTGCAAATCACAGGCAGCCACTTGCTTCTAAGAAGTTAACAAGCCTCCTGAGAAATGCTGGTGGCTGGTATTTCATTGTTTCATAAATATTTTTATACAGTGACACCATTCAACTTTAAATAAATCTTTAAAAGAAAGACAATTAAAAAGCAAAATTATATGGAGTTTATTTATTTTCGTGCAGTGCTGGACAAGGGAGGTATGAGATCCCCCCGTTGTTTCCGATTCATTAAAAATGGTGCTTTGATGTATTTTAAATATAGATATACAAACATTAAAAAAGGAAAACCATGTAAGTTGAACTTTCTTTAAAGTGGGCCTCTGGACTTCTGAAAACAAGTGTTGCAGCTACGAACAAAGACTAAAAGTGCACCCTGATTTTCTCCCCTCCTGGGGATCATTTTCTTTTCTAATAAACAAACAAATCCCCCAGTATTTCCTACCGAAGGGAAGTTTTCCAGGGAGAGTCTCCTCCTGGGTTTGGTGGTAACTGCGACTCAGTCTTTTTTGGACACAATGTTTCTGCTGACTCCTGAAAATTTTCCACTTGAATGTGCAATGAAGCGGCGGCGGCGCAGGCGGCGGCAGCAGCAGCAGCAACAGTGCTGGAGAAGCGGCAAAGACGACCGTACCCTTTCATCTTTGGGAAGGAGCAAAACCTCCGACAGCCGCGCAAGTCTGCACAGACCCCGGGCCGACCTCTGGGGGCCTGCAGCGCTAGGGGCGGCCGGAGAGGCGCGGGTGGGGGGGTGGTCGGGCCGGCTTCTCGTTCCGAGGCGGCGGCGGCAGCTCTCCTCGCCCGCGCTCGCTCCTAACTTCTGGCTTCTCCGAGAAAAATGTGAAAAATGCCTCAGGGCGTGCGCGCGCGCGCGTGTGTGTATGTGTGTGTGTGTGTGTATGTGTGCGTGTGCGTGTGCAGGCGGGCGTGAGAAGGAGCGCGGGTGTGCGCTGCGCGGTCGGCCCAGCGCCTCCAGGGCCGCTGATGGGGTCAGGCGCGGGGCCGCCTGTTGCCGCGCTGCCCAACTTCACAACCCGTCAACTTGCGCGGCAGCGTCCCGCCGCTCACCTAGAAGGGGGGGTGGAGTGCGGGGGCCATGGCCACGGCCCCCTCCGCGTGCCCGCCTGCCCGCCCGCC
>NW_006921601.1:10102642-10113238 GCF_000298275.1 Orycteropus afer afer | reverse complement strand
AAGAGAAGTTTCTTTTCTGAAAATTCAGGCTGTTTGGGAGCGCGACGGACGCTTTCCAGTGGCCAGATTCCCAGCCTGCCATTTCTTGTCTTTCACTTTAATAATAAAAGTTAACAGCTCTCACTCAGATTGAAGTTTGCCCTACTGTTGGGAAGGGTAATCTTTAGCATACCAGAGAAGGGCTGATTAGAGTGTTCATAATAATCCTGCCCGGCTGACGGTCTCCAAGTCACTCAAGGAATTAAATTCACTCGTTTCCAAAATACACTTTCTAAACGGTAAAATGCTCCATGATGCAACTTCACCCCTTTGTGAATAAGCTCTTTTCCACACTAAAAAAATAAATTAACCTTCGGAGGTGGTGGTTGTTATATGTGCCGTTGAGTCTGACCCAACTCATAGCGACTCCTTCTTGGGTTTCTGAGGCGGTATCACTATGGAAGTAGATTGCCCAACCTTCCGTCTGAGGAGTGGCTGGTGAGTTTGAACCGCCAGCCTTCTGGTTAGCAGTCAAGTGCCTTAGGCACTATGCCACGAGAGCTCCTTGACTGAGAGAAGTGGGATGTAATTCACTACAGCTCATTTTGTACAAAACATGGTGTTGCTGAGTGCTGCCGAATGGACTTCAACTCATAGCAACCCCGAGTACAACAGAGTCAAACACTGCCAGGTCCTGCCCAGTCCTGCCATCCTCACAGTTGCTGCAACCATTGTGCCCATCTATCTTGTAGAGGGTCTTCCTCGTTTTCATTGAGACTCTACCACCTTCTCCAGGAACTGATTCCTCCTGATAACACAACAAAAGCAGCAGAGACGTCTAGCTGTTGTCACTTCTAAAGAGCATTCTGGCTGCACTTCTTCCAAGGCAGATCTGTTCGTTCTTCTGGCAGTCCGTGATATATTTAATAGTCTTCACCAAAACCATAAATCAAGTGCATCAGTTCTTCTTAAGTCTTATGAGGCCATTGAAAATACCCAAGTGAAATGGCTTGGGGCAGACCAACCTTAGTCCTCAAAATGGCGTGTTTGATTTTTAACACTTGAAAGAGGTCTTTTGCAGCGGATTTGCCCAATTCAATACATCATTTGATTTCTTGAGTGCTGCTTCCATGGGCATTGATTGTGGATCCAAGTAAAATGATATACTTGACAACTTCAATCTTTTCTCTGCTTATCATGCTGTTGCTTACTGGTCCAGTTGTGAAAGATTTTTGTTTTCTTTATGTTGAAGTGTAATCCATACTGCTACTGAAGTCTTTGATTTTCAGCAGTAAGTGCTTCAAGTCTTCTTCACGTTCAGCAAATAAGGTTATGTCATCTGCATGTCTTACGTTGTTAATGAGTCTTCCACCAATCCTGATGCCACATTCTTCTTCCTGTGCCCTGGCTTCTCAGATTATTTGCTAAGCATACAGTTTGAACAAGTATGGTGAAAGGATATAACTCTGACACATACGCTTCCTGATTTTAAACCATGCACTATCCCCTTGTACTGTGTGAACAAATACCTCTTGGTCAATGTACAGGTTCCTCATGAGCACGATTAAGTGTTCTGGAATTCCCATTCTTCGCAATGTTACCCATAATTTATTGTGATCCATATAGTTAAATGCCTTGCATAGTCAATAAAACAGGCCAACATGTTTCTGACATTCTCTGCTTTCAGCCGAAATCCATCTGACATTAGCAATGATATCCCTCTTCCCATGTCCAGGATCTCTTCCAGTCGGTTGGTAAGATAGCTGTCTTCCAAATTTCTTAGCATAAAGTGAACATCTCCAACACAACATTCATTTGTTGAAACATTTCAGCTGGTGTTCCATCAATTCATGGAGCCTTGCTTTTCCCCCATGCCTTCAGTGCAGTTTGGACTTCTTTCAGTATCGTCAGTTCTTGAATGGTGCTACCTCCTGAAATATTGTTCATTGGCCAAATCTTTTTGGTGTAGCAACTCTGTACATTCTTTCCATCTTCTTTTGATGCTTCCTATGTTGTTCAAGATTTTGCCCATAGAATCCTTCAATCTTGCAACTTTTGGCTTGGATGTTTTCTTCAGTTCTTTTAGCTTAAGAATGCCCAGTGTGTTTTCCTCTCTTAATTTTGTATCTCCAGGTCTTTGCACATTTCATTATAATGCTTTATTTTGTCTTCTCAAGCCACACTTTGAAACCTTTTGTTCAGCTCTTTTATTTCATCATTTCTTCCATTAGCTTTAGCTCCATTCAAGATCAAGTTTCAGAGTCTCTTCTGACATCTATTTTGGTCTTTTCTTCCTTTCCTCTCTTTTTAATAACCTTTTGCTTTCTTCTGTATGATGTCCTTGATGTCATCTCACTTTTCTCATCTTCAGTTATTAGTGTATCAATATGTCAAATCTAATCTTCAAATGGTCTCTAAATTAAGATGGGATATACTCAAGTTGTACTTTGGCTTGCGTGGACTTGTTTTCACTTTCTTCGGCTTCAACTTGAACTTGCATATGAGCAAGTTCTGCAGTTTGCTTCTGGCCTTGTTCAGACTGATGATATATTGAGCTTCTCCATCACCTCTTTCCACAGATGTAGTCAATTTGATTTGTACATATTCTATCTTGTGAGGTCCACATGTAAAGTTGCCATTCATGTTACTTAAAAACGGTATTTGCAATGAATAAGTCATTGGTCACACAAAATTCTATCATATGGTCTCCAGAGCCATTTCTATCACCAAAGCCATATTTCCAACTACCAATACTTCTACTTTGTTTCCAACACCAGTAATTATCAATACATCTTGTTTGCACGTTTGGTCAATTTCAGACTGCAGAAGTTGGTAAAAATCTTCAATTTCTTCATCTCTTGCTTTAGTGGTTGGTGTGTAAATTTGAATAATAGTTGTATTAACTGGTCTTCCTTGTAGGCGTGTGGATATTAACATTGTCAGCATTGTACTTCGGGATAGATCGTGAAATGTTCTTTTTGATGATGAAAGCAACACTAGTCCTCTTTAATTTGTCTTTCAAGGCATAATATGCCATATGAGATTGTCTGACTCAAAATGGCCAATACCAGTCAATTTCAGCTCAGCCAAGGATATCAATCTTTATGTGTTCCATTTCATTTTTGAAAACTTCCAATTTTC
This sequence comes from Orycteropus afer afer, assembly GCF_000298275.1. Taxonomy (NCBI): domain Eukaryota; kingdom Metazoa; phylum Chordata; class Mammalia; order Tubulidentata; family Orycteropodidae; genus Orycteropus; species Orycteropus afer. The sequence continues at coordinate 10,110,118 of NW_006921601.1, read as the reverse complement.
CTAGATTCATACTCCGTACATTTCACTTTCCTGTTATTAATGGATGTTTGCAGCTGTTTCTTCTCATTTTGAGTCCTGCCCCATCAGCAAATGAATGCCCCAAAAGCCTTACTCCATTCATGTAAATAAGGTTGATGCTACTTTGAGGCGGGAACTCTTTCCCAGTCATATTTTGAATGCCTTCTAACATGGAGGGCTCATCTTCCAGCACTATATCAGACAGTGATTCAGTGCTATTCATAAGGTTTTCAGTGGCAAAGTTTTTCAGAAGGGGACCTGGCCAAATCTTTCTTCCCAGTCTGTCTTAGTCTGGAAGCTCTGCTGAAACCTGTCCACCGTGGGTGATCCTACTGGTATTTCAAATACCGGTGGCATACCTTCCAACATCACAGCAACACTCAAGCCACCACAGTGCGACAAACTGACAGACAAGTGGTAGCCCTCAGTCCTAGGGAACCGGTAATCTATTTTCTCTGTACAGATTTAAGTATTCTGGATATTTAATATAAATATGTTAATGATATGTCGTCGTATAACTGGCTTCTTTCATAGTTTTTTTTGCCCCATAGTGTTTTCAAGGTTCATCTTGGTAATATGTATCAGTCCTTCATTTCTCTTTATTGCCAAATAATATATCGTTGTAAGGATAGGCCACATTTTACTTATCCACTCATCTTTTGATGGACATTTGGGTTATTTCTACTTTCTGAGTATTATGAATAATGCTGCTACGACTATTCTTGTACCTAATCTGTAACAATTTCCCCCTTCCACTTAAATCAAGTTAATGATTCACATTGTCTTTAGAATAAAAGCTAAAATTCTCATTCTGACCAACTGATAGAATCTAGCCTACTTCTTTCGCCTCAACGTGAGCCAATTTCTTTGTATTTTTTTCTCACTGGCCACGTAAGATCTCTCCCAATTCCTCAAACATGGTAAGCTTTCTTCTGCTTCAGGATCTACCCACACACTGTTCATGTGCTTAGCAAGCTATTTCATCCATCCTCTACCTAATTTCTACTCACTGCTCAGAATACAGCATAGGCTGATTTGGTCCTTCTCTATATGCTCCACTGGAACATAGAAATTCCCTTTACAGTCTTCTCTTTCTATGCCTATAATCAATTGCTTCATTATTTTTGAATTGCTTATTACTTAAGAATATGCCCTTCTCTGTTTGTAAGCTCCCGAAGACATTCCCTATAGGTTCAAAAAAGTCTTCACCAACAGACTGATTGATCCACTGCACATGGAGAACAATGGTGGATTATCCTGTGTAGTAGTTAAGTTTGTGTGTCAACTTGGCTGGGTCTGGTTGAGTGGCTGGGCAGCTGGATGTAGTATTCCCCATGAGGAGACTGGTAATCAACTCCATGGTGGAATCTACTGTGAGAAGCTGAGTAGCTGCCTTAGGGATGTGGTCTGCTTCCTATATATAAGGAGAAGTCTTGGGGAATGGTCTCTAGCTTATGGCACACTCGAACCCTGCATGTAGCCATGTTATTGTTCAGCAGCCTGCCATGCTCTGGCAACCTTGGGACTTCCAATGAACTTGAATTAATGGCCCGTCTTGTGGTTTGGTAACATTGAAACTGTGTCTTTTTTTGTCATCCTTGGGCTTGTCAGTCTCAGCAGACAGCAGCTCTCTGAATGAAGAAAAGCCTCTAGCTCCAGTGGGCCAGGAGCAGGAGGCAACTGCTTCTAAGATGAACCTTGTATACCCTGAGGAAGCCCACCGTTGAGGGGCTTTCACCCAGCCCCTAGAGTCTGGCACTTTGAACTCAGACTTAAAGCCTCCAAACTGTAAGAGAATAAACTCTTGTTTGTTAAGGCCATCCCATTTGTGGTATATTCTTGTCAGAGCAGTACTAAGTAACCAGAACACCCTGTAATATAAGAGAGGAAAAGAACACAAGGATTCCTAACATATATTTTTAATTTCTCATCTCTCCACAATTATTCTAAGGCAGTTATGTTCTGATCAAGGCATATTGCTTCTGTTAGAGTTTGAATGTCTGGTTCAAGCACCCTTGGCTCAAAGCTACACCTGACACGAACAGAAAAGGTGCCTCTCCCTTCCCTTCCCCAGCTGTCTCTGAAATCAAACAAGGCATACTGGCTGAGAATGACTTATGGGGCTAACACAGAGAATATGCTAACTCAGCATCTCCTCCCTATCACCTACGTTCTTTTGCCTCAGGTAGAATAATGAAAACACAGCTGTCTTCATAAATACTAGATACATAATAAATCATTCTTTTCCAGTATATAGTTGTTCTAATTCAATTACATACTTGAGGGCTCCTGAAGTCTCTTCTGTTGTTTTCTAACTTTTGCCTATTTATCTCTGCAAAATTCCTTGGTAACAATCTTAGTTCCATTGGATCACAGGCTCCAGAATGGCCATGATCATGCCTTTCAGTGTACGAGTAGTGTTAGGAGTACACCTGTATGAAGGAAGGAGAAACAATACACTCACAAGGAAAATTACATGGAATTTTGTAAAGCAGCATAATTCTCCAAGTGCTTTCACAGTGCTCAGAAGTTCTCCTAAGAATCTTTTCAAATATTGCCCACAGTTTTTCTATCTTTTCCTAAATAAATCTCAATAAATGAGTTTTGAATGAATGAATGAATAGTTCCTGCTTATCCTCAAAAATTAGCAAAATAAGTTAAAAAAATTACTTACTGAATTTTGTCACAGAGTGCTTTATGATGGTATTCAATGATTAAGTGCAGTACATTACCTTTAGTATATGTTTCTCTCTTCATTGGATTTTCCAGGGGTGCAGTAAGTAACTTCTATGTTTATCATTGTTTACCGATGTTTCTGCCTATGGGAAAAAAATATATGAATTCCAAGAAACTAACTTACAAGTGGACTTTTGGGATGTAACCAGTTCTGAATTTCAGAACCACTTCCATAACATTCAGATACCGAAGAAGAATAATGTCTTTGGTTCCCTGAGGTTTATTTACTGGACCATTTTGTTCTATGTCCCTTATAAACTATTTATGTAATGAAATATACCCTCATCTTTGCTGGTAGGAATGTAAAATGGTTAAGCCACTGTGGGAAACCATTTGGCATCTCCTCCAGCAGTTGAACATACTACTACCATGTAAACCAGCAATCCCAATCTTAGATGTATACCCCAAGGAAGTGAAAGCAGGAACATAAACAGAAACCTGTACACCAAGTTCATTGCAGCACCTTTCACAATACCCAAAAGGTGGAATCAACTGTAATGTCCATCAACAGATAAACAAAATGTGGTACATATACACAATGGACTATCACTCAGCCCTAAAGAGAAATGAAGTACTAAATTGAAAACATTATGCTGAGCAAAAAAAGTCAGTCACAAAACAACAAATATTGCATTATCTCACTTATATGAAATAAGCAAATACATAGAAAACAAAAATCAGTAGTGTTTGTCACAGGTGTTGGGGGGAAGGAGAAGTTTGCTTACGGGGCAGTGAGTTTGTCAGCACTGGTAGAAGAATTCGGAAAAGGATAGCAAGAATATATATGCTATCCTTAAAGAATGTATCCAAATGAAGAATGTACAACTTGAAGGATATAATATAATCAACATCACTGAGTTGTACATGTAGAAATTGCTGAACTGGCATATGTTTTGTCATGGATATTTTCACTGCAATAAAAAAATAAGAATTTTAAAAATTATTTATTTAATGAAATTTAGAAATCAACTCTACTGTAATGAGCCTGTTTTTTCTCTGCATTGTTCTTGCTGTACCTCAGCTATTTGATTGTCACAGTGCTTAGTTTAAAATAAGCAGTGAATGAATGAATGAATGAATATCACATGAGGTACAGTGGAAGGGACTGGAAATTTTAGAACAGAAAACATTTAAGTAAAATTTAATAGTTTTTCAGTTATTGAAGTCAGTGTTTTGAAAGATCCAACAGGTTTATTAAATAGAGCCAAGTAGAACTAGGACCAATAAAAAAGGTTCTTTTCAGTCCAACAAGGTGTCTAGTATGTGCCATGTGTGGCCCACTGGAAATAGGATCATTAAACAGTACAATCCTACTCTGTTGCTTTGGAGCAGATGGGGACTTGTAGTAGTAAGAGGATTCCCATAGAGGATGCAATCCTGTTGAGAAGCAGAGACTGGGAATCTGTCGAAAAGCTGAGTTTGCACAAATTAGTTCAATTTTTACTTAAATTATATATTTATTTGAGTGACAGGGGAAGCTCCCAGTTTCCAGTTGCCATCTGGTCAACTCCGACTCATGGCAACCCTATGTGTGTCAGAGTAGAACTGTGCTCTGTAAGGTTTGCAATGGCTGATTTTGTAGAAGTACCTCACCAGGGCTTTTTTCAAAGTGGCTCTGGATGGACTCAAACCTCCAAACTTGCAGTTAGCAACTTAGTACATTAACTGTTTGCATTCTAAAATTTCCAGTCCCTTCAACTGTACTCCATATGGTATTCATTCATTCATCCCCTGCTTATTTGAAACTAAGCACTGTGACAATCAAATAGCTGAGGTACAGCAAGAACAATGCAGAGAAAAAACAGACTTGTTACAGTAGAGTTGATTTCTAGATTTCTATATATCAGGCACTCCTGGGGGCAGCTAATGAAGTTTATTGGGTGTGTGCAGGTAAAAGGGCAATTGCAGTAGATTCACCTCTTGGTACCATGACTTATGTGGATTAATATTTAATGCACTATGAACCCATCCCCTAAGCCCTTTCCTTCTTCTTAAGGCAGCATAGATTACTGCTTATTTGGTCAAAGTTCAGAAAAGTTTGAGGAAAGAAAGACAAAGATTAATATTTTGAGATTTCTTTCCCCTTATATCTTATTTATAATTAATCTTGCCCCACATAAAAACAACTCTGTTAAAATATCTTACCATGATGCAAATTTTCTGAAGTGAAACAATGAGAGTTACCTCAACTTTGTTAGATGTCCTGATTGGGTTTGAACAATGTGGTCACTACATGCATTGGTTTTGAAGGGGCTGCCTCAGCCATTGGTTCAGGTAAGCCAGGCCTTCGCTAAAGGGCCTTCTGGTGTGCCTCAGCCCAAACAGTCTGAATTAACTGGTGGTATGGGAAGCAGGTCAACATTTTCCTACTTCTGTCAACGTCCCAAAGTTCCAGAGAAGACTTGCAATCCACCAGTTCTGAGTCAGAAAGACAGGCAGAGTGACTGGAGACTGTCTTATACTGAAAGCAAGGCTGGAAGCAGGGTGGGTAAGCAAGGGGCAGGCTGTGAGCCCTTGAGAAAGTCCAGGGCAGGATTGGGAGGAAATGACAGATAAGACGACTGGATCTGAGTGTTTGGCAGCATGGGACTGGGCCTGGGCAGGAAGGAAAGTTAATATATCATGTGAACTCTGTGTTGGTGTGAGGCTGTTTCAAAGAGCCTCTTTAGCCCTGAAGAATTCTAAACCTCTATGAGGGGGGAATTCACAGCCCTGGGGGTCTGGGACCATTCCCTGGGTATCATTTGCCCCTAGGCTGGCAGACAAGGACTTAATCTTTAGCCACCTTTCCATGCATAGAAACGTTATCCATGGCCTCCATGGCTTGCCCTGCTGTTCCTGGCTTAGAAAGTATGAGCCAAGGAAATGCATATGCTATGAGTAGCCCACCTACATTTTCCATACCCCTGTTTTGGGACAAGAGGTCTGGTAAGCATGTGTGTGCTTGTGGGATTATGACCAGAATATGTGTAATCAGCTGTCCCAGAAATCTGACATCCATGGGGACCAAAGCTTTGGGCAGTAGGATGCAAGCTTCTATGATCCTACAACTCCAGCAGCTGCCTCTTCTCATACCATTTTCCAAGCTAGGCGGTGATGAGAATCTGTGGTGATGCCGGATGCCCAGAGAAGCCTCCATTGAATGATCATCCTTGAAACAACCCCATCAGATTAGGGCTCCCCATGAGAATGTTTTTCAAAAGCAATGTTGGTAGCCTGGCCATTTTTTCTTTTATATCAGCAAGGAATTTTTTTTTTTTTTAATGGCAGTACTCACTTTGGTAAAGGTTGGGGTGAGATGGGTACTGTGAACAGGTGTACACATTAATGAAATTTTTATGAAAAGGTGTTTGTCTATTTGTATAAAAAGCCTTAAACATGAAACAGATTTTGAGGCAGCTCTGATACATTATGTCATAATGCATGTTGGTTCAGTAATTCCTTTTATAGCATCTCCCTTCAGGCAATAATTGCTATGTGGACAAAGATTTCTAATGTTTATTTACTCCAGTGTTGTTAACAGCAAAAGATAGGAATTTATTCAATGTCTAATAATAAAGGAGTAGTTAAATTAATCACATTAAATCCATGTGGTGGAATATTATGTCTCCATGAAAAATAGACATAGTTAGGAAAAAATGAGACTCTGAAAATTGCCCTTGAATGGAAAGTAGCTAAAGCAAATGGAAGAAATGCTAAGATAAAAGAGATGAATAGAAGATTTCAAAGAGCAGCTCTAGTAGACAAAGCCAATTTCGATAATGAAATGTGCAAAGACCTGGAGTTAGAAAACAAAAAGGGAAGAACATGCTCAACATTTCTCAGGTTGAAAGAACTGAAGAAAAAATTTAAGCCTAAAGTTGCAACGTTGAAATAGTCTATTGGCAAAATATTGAATGATGCAGGAAGCATCAAAAGAAGATGGAAGGAATACACAGAGTCATTGTACCAAAAAGAATTGGTCAATGTTCATCCATATGAGGAGGTGGCATATGATCAAGAACCAATGGTATCGAAGGAAGAAGTCAAAGCTGCCCTGAAGGAATTGGTGAAGAACAAGGCTCTAGGAATTGACTGAATACCCACTGAGATATTTCAATAAACGGATGCCCCATTGGAGGCACTCACTTGGTTATGCCAAGAGATTTGAAAGACAGCTTCCTGGTCAAATGACTGGAAGAGATCCATATTTGTACTCATTCCAAAGAAAGGTGATCCCACAGAATGTGGAAATTATTGAACAATATCATTAATATCACATGCAAGTAAAATCTTACTGAAGATAACTCAAAAACGGTTGCAGCAGTATACTGACAGAGAGCTTCCAGAAATGCAAGCTGGATTCAGAAGAGGACATGGAACCAAGGATATAATTTCTGATGTCAGAGGGTTTTTAGCTGAAAGTAAAGAATACCAGAAAGATGTTCACTTATGTTTTATTGACTATGCAGAAGCATTCAATTGTGTGGATCATAACAAATTATGGATAACATTGAGAAGATTGGGAACTCTAGAACACTTACTTGTACTCATAAGGAGCCTGAACATAGATCAGGAGGTTGGTGTTCAGACAGAACAAGAGGATACTGCATGGTTTAAAATCAAGAAGGGAGTGTGTCAAGGTTGTATCCTTTCACCATAGTTATTCAACTTGTACCCACCAGCCACTCCTCGGAAGGAAGGTTGGGCAATCCTACTTCCGTAGTGATACTGCCTCGGAAA
>NW_006921601.1:10100696-10102082 GCF_000298275.1 Orycteropus afer afer | reverse complement strand
CTGCAGAAGAATGCTAAGAGTACCATGGTCTGCTAAAAGGACTAACAGATCTGTCCTGGAGGATGTGCAGCTGGAATGCTCCTTATAAGTAAGAATGGCCAGACTTTGTCTCACCTCCTTTGGTCATGTTGTCAGAAGGAACCATTCCCTGGAGAAGGATATCATGCTTGGTAAAGTGGAGGGTCAATAAAGAAGGCAGAGGCCTTCAACAAGGTGCCTGCAATGATGGGCTCATGTATAGCAAGGATAGTGAGGCTGGAACAAACCAGGCAGTGTTCTGTTCTGCTGTGCATAGGGTCACTATGAATCAGAGATGACTCGATAGCACCTAACAACAACAGGAAAAAATGCATAGACAGTTCACAGGGGGAAAAAAAAAACATGAAAAAGGAGTTCTGGTTGCATAGTGGATAAGGCATTTGGCTGCTAACCAGAAGGTCAGCAGTTGAACCCCACCAGCTGCTTCCTGGAAGGAAGATGGGGCAATCTACTTCTGTAAAGATTTACAGCCTTGGAAACTCAATGGGAGCTGCTATTAGTTGGAATCAAATTGATGACAGTGAGTTTGGTTTTTGAGTGAGTTTAAATACATGAAAAGATGTTCAACCTCACTCAAAATAAGACAAATGTACTTTAAAGCAGCATGCCAGCACTCACTTTGTAAACTACAAAAGTCTGAAAACTTTTGTTATTAACAAAAACCCATTGCCATGAAGTTGATTCTGACTCACAAAGACCCTACAAGACAGAGTAGAACTCCCTCCATAGGGTTTTCAAGAGTTTAATCTTCATGGAAGCAGACTGCCACATCTTTTTCCCACAGAGTAGCTGGTGGGTTTGAATCACTGCCCTTTCAGTTAGCAGCTGAGTGCTTTAACCACTGCATCACCAGGGCTCCTACTTTTGTTATTAGGAAGAGGGAAAACTGTAATTCCCATACACTCTGTTAGTCATCTGTTGCAGAATAACAAATTGCCCCTAAACTTAATGACTTAAAACAACCATAAATACTTATTATCGTACATAGTTTTTGTGGGTCAGTAATTTTGGAATAACTTAGCTAGGCCTTTCTGGTTTGGGGTATAGCATAAGGTTGTAGTAAACTGAAAGCTTGACGAGGTTTGGAGGAATCCACTTGCAAAGTAGCTCACTCACACAGCTGGCAAGTCGGTGCTGGTTGTTGTTGGGAGGCCTCTGTTCCTTCCTATGTGTATTTCTTCACAGGACAGCTCAATTGTGTTTATAACATGTTGGCTAGCTTTCTCTTGGGTGATCCAAGTGGAAAAAGGTAGAAGCCACAATGCCTTTTATGAGTTAGTCTCAGAAGTCACAAACTGTCAGCTCCACATAGATCAGCACTGATTCATCATGGGAAGAGAATACTTA
>NW_006921601.1:10094702-10100331 GCF_000298275.1 Orycteropus afer afer | reverse complement strand
GACAAAGGTCAAAAATTACAGCCTACAGTGTGGATTATACCTCAACATAAAGAAAACAGAAATCCTCACAACTGGACCAATAAGCAACATCATGATAAACAGAGAAAAGATTGAAGTTGTCAAGATTTTCATTTTACTTGGATCCATAATCAATTATTGTGGAAGCAGCAATCAGGAAATCAAATGACACATTGCATAGACAGATCTGCTGCAAAAGACCTCTTTAAAGTGTTAAAGAGCAAAGATGTCACTTTGAAGATAAGGTGTATATGACTCAAGAGCCTCATATGCATGTGAGAGCTGGACAATGAATAAGGAAGACTGAAGAAGAACTGATGCATTTGAATTATGGTGTTGACAAAGAATACTGAATGTACCATGGACTGCTAGAAGAAGGAATAAATCTGTCTTGGAGAAAATACAGCTGGAATATTCTTCTTAGAAGTGAGAATGGCCAGATTTCATCTCCCATACTTTGGTCATGTTGTCAGAAGGGACCAATCCCTGGAGAAGAATATCATGCCTGGTAGAGCAGAGGTTCTGTGAAGAAGGGGAAGACTCTCAATGAAATGGATTGACACAGTGGCTGTGAAGATGGGCTCAAACATGGCATTGATTGGGAAGACCACGCAGTTCTGATATATATGGGGTCATTATGAGTCAGAATTGACTTGGCAGCACCTAACAACACTACAGCCATAGTCTTTGTAACTCCCACCAAATGAATGGGTGGTACTATGCAAATGAGATGCCTATGGGGATTGGATAGCTTGCTAATCATGTAAATAAGGTCATGGTACTTTTGTGGAGGTGGGACCATACAAATAAGGTGTTTGGAACCCTAATGAGAGGATTGGTTCATTTTGCCATCCTGCTAGTCTTAAAGGGAGCTCTGGTGTCATAGTGCCTAAAGCATTTGACTGCCAACCAGAAGGCTGGTGGTTCAAACCCACCAGCCACTCTTCAGAAGGAAGGTTGGGCAATCTACTTTCATAGTGACACCACCTCGGAAACCCAAGGAGGGGTCGTTATGAGTTGTACCTAACTCAACGGCAGTGAGTTGAGGTTGTTGAGGGGCTAGGCTTAAAATGAGCCACCCCAGAGGCAGAAAGGAGAAACTTGTCCAAGAAGAAGGGATGAGAGCAGAGCATGTCCTTTTGAACCCACTGGCCCTGTGCTGGGAACCTCCTAGACCCAGGAGACAGACAGCTGTAACACTGGAGACAGTGAGAGACACTGAGAAGCAGTGGCAGAGAAATGACGGCAGCAGAGGCAGCAGAACCAGGAGACCAGCAGGAGATGGTACAGTGAGCTTCCCAGCCCACAGAGCAAAAGAGCTGAGCGCCTTCAAGTAGGAGGCTTGCTGGCAGAGTGTGGTGCCTCTGGACACTTATTGGTGAAGCTAAAGAGCTTTGTAACTCTTGCCCAAGCAGAGCAGAGGCCATGTTGGCCCCCAAAACCTAAGAGGTCTGAGGGTACAAGGGGTATAGAGTGTCAGAGAAAGGCCTGCCTATGGGCACAGCTGAGAAGAGGCTGTCCTGATCAAAGAACTTTGTCCTCAGTCATTTCTGATCCTGAATTGGTAACTTGTTATTTCACTAATAAACCCCACAATCACTAGTATTGTCTGTGAGTACTGTGTGGCCATTGCAATGAATTATCAAACCCAGCAGAAAAGTAGAGGGTGCCATGGCTTGTGTCAGAATTGGTAAAAAGGCTGGAGAGAGGTAGTACATCTGACCTTTGCTTAATAGGAATCAGCCTTGGGCTGATGATGATGGTGACTCTCTCCCCCTCTTGTGAAGTTAGTGGAGGTCAGATGCTTCTGCCATGCCACTTTTAGGAAGAATTATTACAGCATTGTTTTAATAGCACAAGCTGGAAAAATATAAATGTCTCTCAGTGATGAAATATACTAAGCAGCTGTAAAAAAAAAAAAAAAAGAGAGAGAGATAGTTGATTCCATTCAGGTACTGCTGTGGAACTATATCCTAAACATATTAAATGAAAAAATATGTAGTGTAAAAACTCATATAAATATCCTATTGATATGTGTGTAAATTTATACACTATCTCTGTAAGGACATATATGACGCTGCTCTGGGGAACAGATCTGAGGAAACCTTCCTATTCACTTTATACTCTTCCATACTTTTTAAATTTTATACCACATAGACATATCATCTATTCAGAAATTAGTAAATTAAAAAATAAAAATAGATTTTAAAAAGAACTAGAAATATATTTTTAAATTACTGGAGAAATGTTTATAGTGTAAAAAAGGCACTTAACTGCTAATCAGAAGGGTAGTGATTCAAACCCACCAGCCACTCCTCGGAAGGAAGATGAGGCAATCTACTTCCGTAGTGATACTGCCTACGAAACCCAAGGAGGGGTCGCTATGAGTCAGGTCCGACTGGAGGGCACTTAACATCAACAACACAGTATAAGGGAGCTCTGGTGGCATAGTGCCTAAGGCACTTGACTGCTAATCAGAAGGCTGGCAGTTCAAACCCACCAGCCACTCCTCAGAAGGCAAGTTGGGCAATCTACTTCTGTAGAGATACCGCCTCGGAAACTGAGGAGGCATTGCTATGAGTCAGATCTGGCTCTATGACAGTGAGTTTGTTTTTTGTGGGTTTGTATGGTATAATCTCATTTAAAAATTTTATACATAGAAAAATATCAAAATGATACTGAATAATGAATTAACATTTTTCCTTGATATTTTCATTTATTTTTCCAGATTTTCTACAACAAATGTATATATTATTTCTAACATCAAAACCAAAACCAAACAAAAATTGAAACAAGAATAGCAATAAAAAAGACAGTTTATTTCTAGTTCATGGGCTTAAGGGAAACTTTTTTTTTTCTATTTTGTTATTTTTCTATAATGGTTTTGTATTACCTTTAAACAGGGTGAGAGAAGATTTTAACACTTCTGATCCAGGGTTCTGCCTCAGAGCTTCTAAGCTCTACATGGGGCTTCTGAGCAGTGCCTGCAGAATGAGAAGCATCCATCCCTGGACACCTCTAGCCAGGCTGGCCTTGGCCCCACGGTGACACTTGCTGGCCCTGGAGCTCAGGGAGAGAGCTCTTTCTTTTCCAGGCCTGGTTATATTGTTTCCCAAACTGACTCTGTTCAAGCAGCCATATTTGCTACTGCAGATGGACTCTGGAAATGAGGAGGAGAAGCAGAAGGGGAGAGTTGGGAGGAGCCAGAAAGACAGGCCAAGGGGAAAAGCCAGCCACAGAGTAGCTTCCAGGTGCAAACACTTGGGGAACAGAGTTCTGTGCTGCTTGGAGCACATCCTAACTCGTGCCCCTTGGCTCTCCAAAGTTGTTTGAGGTTTCCTGTGTACCTCTCATGTTGGAAGTCTTTGACTTTCTCCATCTCCCCCAGTGGGTCTGCCTGTCACTCTATTTTGACCATGAGTACCCACAGCTGTGAAATTCTTGGCACAAGGCCCTAGCCCCTTGGAAAAGCTGTTTTCCTAACAAAAAGCAGGCATATAAATGTAGTTTACTAAATTCAATGGTGTGAAAACAAAAGGCAAAGGAAGGACAATTCCTTGGTGCTGAGTTGAGAGGGCTGCTGTGTACAGTTGTCTAAGTTTTATATTGCCACATCTAAGAAGGCACCATTCATAGAGAATATTACTAATTTGTATATTTCTTACAAGGAGTTCTTGTGGCACGGTGGTTAAAGTGCTCGGCTGCTAACCGAAAGGTCTGTGGTTTGAATGAACTAGCCACTCTGTAGGAGAAAGATGTGGCAATCTGCTTCCATAAATATTACAGCTTAGAAACCATACGGGCAGTTCTACTCTGTCCAACAGCGTCATTTGGAACTAGAATTGACTCAATGGTAATGCATGTATTTATTACAACAATTTTTCTGGAAGATGGCTTTAAATTAATTGTTTTGAACAAAATTAGTATATTATGGCAATTTTCAGATATATAGAAGAAAAGTGTTTGAGGAAGAGGTTCCTTTTTCTAATTAGCTGAATGTGTCAGCAGCATCCCTGTTAGCAAAACCAGAATCTTGATTTAGGAGCAACGTCTTGTCTATGTCCACAAACCCAGTCCAGCTTTGCAATGAAGCTTCTGGAGGTGAGCAGAGATGACTGAACAGCGATGAAAAGATACAGTTTTGGATACCCATTCACAGTTGCTGAAAAGGAGACAGATCCACGGGCCTTTACTGCATCTTGAATGTACATACTCTGTCAGTTCTGGCCTCACACTTGGATTTCTGGCTTCTTCAGTTATGAGAATTACATGCTGATGTGTGTGGATTTCAAAGCAATTATTGAGACCTAAGGGCTCTATTAAGCACAAATTGCTGCCTGACTCGGTAAGCTTCAGTGACTAGGTCGCTATGGTGTTTAATCCTGACTCATGGACCCATGTGCTTTCCCAGGTTGTGGAGCATAGATTTTGTGATTGACCACATCTGACTGCTCCTTTGCACGGGTGTGTGAGTGTGTGTGTGTATTCAAAAGCTTGCACTCAAGCTCACTCATGTGTATAATGGATGCACATTAGCCTCCCTCTAAAATTCTCATTGAAATACTGGTACAAATTACTTTGGGCAGCATTCAGTTTCAAGGTGGCAAAAAACAATTTGCTCTGGTGAGACAAATATAGTTGAAACTTGTCAGCAGCCTTGGGGTGCCATGTTTGAGGAAGTATGCTAGTAAGGCAAGGCCCCAAGTCTTGGAATGACCCACACAGGACCTCTTCCCCACCTGTTCTCCATCTCCTCAACTAAGCTATTTGCGCAGAAAGAGCAAGAAGTCACTGAAATTTCCAGGGCCCCTTAGGTCTGTTATATCTCCTTTAATGAGGTACCCCTCTTGTTAGGGATGACATTAAGAGTCACTCCCTAATGTATTATGTGAGCAATCCAAGCTCTCTTGCTGAATTCTAGACCTGTATATCTGGTTACTGAATATCTAAGAGGAAAAATATATCAGTCTCAATGTATCCAGTAAGTGAATATATCAGTTATCTTCCCCATTCACCACTGTTTGCTTCTCCTCCAATATTTCCAAGATAAGAAATATCTTGGTGTGTGGGCATTCACAACTCCAACTTATTGTTGTTGTTAGGTGCCATTGAGTTGGATCCAACTCACAGTAGCCCTATGGAGAAGAGAATGAAACACTGTCCGGTCCTGCATCACCCTCACAATCCTTTCTATACCTGAGATCATTGTTGCAGCCAGTGTGTCAATCCATCTCCTTGAAGGCCTTCCCCTTTTTGGTTGACCCTCCACTTTATGGAGTATGATATCCTTCTCCAGGGAATGGTCCTTTCTAACAATATGACCAAAGTAGGTGAGATGAAGTCTAGCCATTCTCTCTTCCAAGGAGCATTCTGGCTGCACTTCTTACAGAACAGATTGATTAGTTCTTCTGGCAGTCCACAATACTTTCAGTGTTCTTTGCCAACACCACAACTCAAAAAACATCAACTCTTCTTTGGTCTTCCTTATTTATTGTCCAGCTTTCACACGCATATGAGGTGATTGAAAACACCATGGCTTGCATTAGGTGCACCTTAGCCTTCAAAGAAACATCTTTGTTCTTCAGCACTTTAAAGAGGACTTTTGCAGCAG